>NC_069780.1:117619239-118244239 GCF_027406575.1 Nycticebus coucang | reverse complement strand
AGCTAAAGAAATTACATCCCAGAAGTGGAATTTCAGATAACTTCCGGGTAGGGTGCAGAGTTGGAATGGTGGGAGTGAGCTGTAAGATGAGCTGAAGGAGTAAGTGGATGGAATTGCACAATTGGATGTTGCAGGGAAAAGATGGCTTACTCTCCTGCTCCAGGAGATGAGGCATAACCACTGGGAACGCCTTATCGTCTTCCCCAAAGTGACATGCTCATAAATGAGTCTCAGAAGTATGAAACTGCAAGATGTATTTTTTGAGAAAAGACATAATGAAAGAAGAGATGAAAGAAGAGATAAAATTTTGCATTTTTTAATAATCCTTTTCCATCAATTGTATTTATGAATATATTTTCTTACCACTGGAAGTTTTGGTCAACATGGTTCAGATTTGGATGTCTGTGGATACCATGGTAGCCAAGATTACTCAGAATAGGATGAAATTGCCCCATCCACTAATGAAACTCTACATGTGGCAGGGATAAGAGCTTAAACTGACAGATTTTCAACATCAGAACACACCTGAGAAACTGTGCTGATGTGACTTGGTTTTCATCATTATTGCCTTTCTTACAAAAAAAAAAAATAGAATTCTTGCTTAATCAATTATAGATACCAACTATTAAACAATTGGTAAATTGCTGCACATGCACACATAGGTGTCTATCTGCCTGTGAATGGATTTAGTAGCTCTTCACAGCACCTCAGCCAATGCTCTGAGTGTTCTGAGGTACATGTGCAAACTGTTTCCTGAAAGACTGATGCTGGCTTGTCAATATGGGCTCAATATTTGTCCCAATAGTGCCAAAACCTCAAGTCTTGATGGCTGGCAATAGCTAAAGCAAATTCTTCTTTATGGCTGGCAGCTCTGGTCAAAAGATTATGGCCTTTACACCTGGGTTTCTGTCTTGGCTCTGCCACTTACATGTTCTGTAGCCTGGGGTAAGTTGTGAAATTTGCTGGATCTTAATTCCCTTATCTTGAAAACACAGGTAATAATACATGCTTCACAGCATCCTGAAGATAAAGTAAGATAGTGTGTGTCAAACAGCTGCAAAAGTGGCTGTCCTCTCCATGTTTAACCTCTTTTCCCTTTTTCTTTTTACAGGGGTGGATAAAGATGCCTGGAAAGGCACCATAGGTCTTATTTACAAAAAGTCATTGTAGAGTTAGCATATTAGGGCATTTGGGGGCAAAGAATCTGTTTGTATCTAATTAATTACATCTTTTATATTCTCGCTTCTAAAATCAGGCATCATTCTTTTATTGTCTGAGAACAATTGTATCACTCATCATTTTCCAAATTTGTCACAGAGACCATTTCTTGTTTACTTTAAGCAATTTAGATACTGCTCTTTGCAATGTAATATACATGTTTCTGCTTTCATAAACTATTATGAATATAATTCTTTATATCAACAAATGTATTCTGTGCCAAGCAAGATGCTAAACTAGTGATAAAGAGATTAAGAAAAAAGAAAGAAGTCCCAGCCCTACAGTCCAATTAGGGAGAAAAGGATGTTGAGAAATCATTATTAAGCCCATTCAGGCTTAATATTTAACATTTGCTAGACCTGAGCATAAATAGAAATGGAGGTCCACATACCAGATGTCAAAATATATAAAAGTTGTAATTAAGTTTTCAAAGAGTTGAGTAAACTATGTTTTATTTTACTACCTTGACAAATACTCCATCTTAATAACATGAACTACCATGTACAAGTCTAGAATTCTTGGACTTCTTAGAGATCCAGGCTGGAAACAATGTCATTAAAGAAACCACCCTCCAGGTTCAGGCTTGTAATCCTCCTTAATTCTTTCACTCCCCCAACCCCAGCCCTGTCTTTTACACTCACCATGATGCCTCTTGGGCACGTGTGTTTGGACACCCTAAGAAACAAGCCCAAGATCCATCCACATTCCTTCCATCCCTCAACCTGGTGGATCTCACACCAACTCCACAGAAAACTCACAGACACGAAGACCCATAGACAGAACCCCAGGCAGTTTCTCGAATGGGACTGGATAGAGAGTTCTGTGGTTCCAGGCATTCGGAGCATGGTTTAGACAGGGAGAAGCTAGGACTGTGGGTATCACATCTGTTTGACTCTGTGGACCGTTCCTGGGCTGGAGGACAGCCAGTGCCCTTTAAATCAGGGCTCTTCTGGCCCAGATCTGGGGGTGGCAGTAGCTACAATGCAGTGGTATCCACAAAAGGCCAGTGGCTCCTTGAATGGGAGAGTGTAGTTCTTCACAGGAGTGGGGAAACTTTCATAGAAGAGATGACATTTGAGCTGGGTCTTACAGCACGAGGGGGAGTGTGCTGTGTGGAGAAAGGAGGGAATGGCGTTCCAAGAAAAGAAATAGCATCTGGGAAAGAGTGGCATATTCAGAGAATAGAAAGAAGCTGCATGTTCCTGGTGTAGGGGGCACATAGGAGATGAAAAGAGAAGAAGGTGGCTGGGTTTGGAGAGGGAAAGTTTGCATAGACCGTGATCGTGACTAACTGGCTCTCCCAGAAGGCACTAGAGATAATGCAATAGTGGCGCTGCACACCAGCACCAGTCTGGAGTTTCAGACAGCACCTCTGGTATCCCGGACAGACTAGAACAGGGAAGACAGCTGACCGGCAGCTGCCTCCAGGAAAATCATGACACTTGGGCCCGCTGCCATCAAGCCCTGAGAGCCTACACATCAACATTCTCAAACTTACGAGACTAGATGAAGAAAATGAAGAAGCAAAAATATGACCTCAAATGCATACAGGGACCCCAAAATAAGGCAGTGGCAATCAGAACAGAGACCCCAGATGAAGAGCTACTGAGGAGAGACAAGAAGCGGCAAGACGGAAGGCTGACTCCAGCTCCGGGAGATGTAGAAGTTGTTACTCGAGATGAGGCGCTAGGTGAGGAACTGTTTTTCTGGAGTTGATAAAATTCACTTCATTTATATATTTTCCTACTTAGAAGAAACACAGGGTTCCCTGCCTAGACTGAAAGGCCTCAAAGGTTTTTCAGTTTTTCTTTTTCACGCTGTTTAACGTTTCTCTTTCCAGGTCTTTGATAAGAGACTGTCACTTGTTGCATTTTTGCGTGCAGGCAGAGCCCCTGTGTGGTCTGTGCAGTGAATCAGTCCACACATTAAAATTATAAGATTAAGCTGTAAACACAAGATGAACTCAGAGACTCCTCTAGATTTAAAATGTAGAAATTTCAGGGATGCCTGCTATGATACCTTCCTTAGCTGTGTAAAGATTTTATCCCAATGAGTTACAATTGTCAAGTTTGACCTCCAAATAAGAACTGGGATGTGAATAATTGATAAAATTTTATAAAAGAATTCTTGGGGTGATTTGAGGAAGTGAAGACCATTTGTCCATTTGTTCATAATCCTTTTTTCCTATCTACTGGGAATTTTCTTCCCTGAAATGCTCTTTTTTATCCGCTTGATTCACAGAAACATTGCTAGAAAATCTTTCCCACTCCCCTGCCCATTTGAAACATAAAGGTAAACTTTAACTCAGCCATTTAAATTTCTCCCTTCCATTCATTTCTCTTAGTTTAAGGACAGTTTTAAAGACACCAGAAGAAGCAGTTACAGGCAGCTGGGCTCCTAAGAGAGTAATTGAACAGATTACCTAGAAATAAGGATGCTGTTGAGACAAGACTTTGCAGAGACCCTGGAGCCGGGGACCAGTCACACTGTAGAACTCGGCTCAGGCCACGGAGGCGCCTCCTGACCCGCTGTGGCAGGCGGGGCGTGTCCCACTGCTCCCTAAAGTCAGCCTCCCACCTGTCAGTCTGGCACCATTCAGCGGTTACTAAATACACAAACAACAATGGAAAAACAAAGTCACACGAAAAAGGCAAGATGAGCCTGGTAAGGAAGACAGTGCAATACAGATATTGATATTATCACTGATTGCGTTCAGTTTAATGAGAATCTACTGAGTTAGGTTGATACCTGTGATCATGACTGCCACATACAAAATCAACCATGTAGGCACTTTTCTTTGACATTCCTTCAGGCCTATGATCAAAACGAAGTAATTTTAAGGAAAGTGTTTTAAAGCTTTAATCTCTTTCTTCCAATTACACAAATAAAGCAAAATTTTCTTTAAAAATTATTTTTATTCCTCCATTTTTAGGTTTCCGATTAATTCAAGGACTTTTTTTCCCAGTAAAAACATATTTTTGAAAGACCTCAATTACTTGCTCCTCCTAAATGTTTTCCATTGCAAGGATGAGAGGTGATAAATCACGTTCAGCTGATCCCCTACGGTTTCTTCCAGCACATTGTCTACTCCCCTCTCACCCTCGTGTGCACACCCCCTGCATGGTAACTGCATATGGGACACTGTAGAGGCTGCGGGATAAGTGACACTATTAGCACAGTGTGGTGGCTTTGATGTGTAGCTCTCGGCAGGGTTGCCAGGAAGAGTGACAGACTCCTGCTCTAATGCAAAGATGATTTTACAGTTACTCGGTTCACTTCTAATAGTCTTAGATTACCATGAGGGGCACAAAGCAGACAGACATTGTGGCTGAAAAATCTCACGTCCTTGGGACTCAGTGATTATTTCAAGTGCTAGCTTTCTGTATGCAGTAGCCCTTCATTAACCACAAATAAAGAAAAATATTCAACTTATAGTAGGTATCAAAATGAGGCCAATCATTTTTATTGTCATTCCAGTGAAAGCACCATTAACATCCCACATCACAAGAAAAAAAAAAAAATCCCACATCACCACCACCAAAACCACCCCCAACTCCAGGAACAGGGGTGTGCAGAAATCATTTTTCTGTGCAGTTTCTAGGGTAAAAGCTGTCTTCATCTCCCTGCCTGGGCCAGAGTTCCATTAATTTAGTTTTGCCAGTTTCTAAGCCTTGAGCAAAACGCTGTTCCCAAACGAGAACAAAAAATATTTAATGAATAATTTTGTATCTAAAAATAAGCCATATTAATGGTTGAAAATTAGAAGAAAAAAAGGGGAGAATCAAAGGCACCCAAGAAAATAAAGTGGATTTCTCTCTGTGAGTGAAGGAGGAGTTAACCAATGAGCAGTTAACCAGTGGGATTAAAGCAGGGGCCAAACTACCTATAAATGTGGGAACATTTTATGTGTGAGAAAGCTGTTAAAGGGGAACAAAAAGTACCATTTGTTCCCCTAATTAACTCTGAAGAGTCTAATTAAGGGCAACATAAAAGCCTAAGAAATGCTGGTTATTAGGTATGTACTTTAACTTGATCAGTGAGATGGTTTTCTTGTAAACAAAGATGGTAATTTCACCAGGCCCAAAATAAACCTCTCTGCAAATATCTCACAACACAATCACGCGGTACCTTGGGAGCCAAATCCTCATCTAGTGCAGGCTGCCTCTTGAGGTTACTAATCTAGGCATTAATGGCACTCAGTGCAAAGAGGCAAGAGAGGAGAAGGGTCATTCTGGTAATTTGGTCTGAGTACGGCCATGCCTCTCCTCGGAGTCCTCTTTATCGTAAAAGGCGAAAGATTTGTGCGATCTGAAGAGAAACCAGAGTATGAGTCCTCTTTATCGTACATTTCACCTGGCCCAAGCCGCTCTAGAAATTGACCACGTCACACATCGCTAGGTAGAACTTTATCTCTAAAACGTAGACAAGGAGGAGAAAGTTAAAAAGCATTTATATCTGATTAAAACAATACAACACGATTATTCAAGGTTACCTTTAACGCAGAAATAGTACTTCTTTTTAGAAAAAGAATTTGTCCATAATATAAAAATAAATATAATATTAGCATAAAAAAATTATAAAAGTGTGCTTTTGTTGAATTTCCTCTTCAGTCGCACTAAATGTTGTGAATGCTCATCCAGGAGTTAAACATTCTGACTTCTGGGAACTTTTTTCACGTTTTGATTGGGCATTGTTGATCCGTGTCTTCATGTGGGGAAATGCAGATAAAGGTATTTTCTGAGAAGGGTTCACAGCCATGAGACCATTTTAAAGGCCTTTCCATTTCTTATTTTTAAAAAAAGTATTCTGATTTTTAATAGTGTCAACTGAAGAGTGCATGAAGGTAGACAATTGTGGTTTAATGATATAACCACACCAAATTTGGTTTGAATTAGCCACAGCCTGCTGTAACTAGTGCAGCTTTAAAGCCGCTATTAAAACTAATTCTAAAGCTAATAGCTAGGAAAAAGAGTGGCTTCTATGGTGTTTTGAAACTTTGGTTCTAATATCAGCCCTCAAAAGAAGAGCTTTCAAAAAAAGTACAGTGTCTAACAGCCTTGAGAGGAAGGGTTAGCAATTATAAATAGAATGAGTTTTAAAAGATACATTTTGGTATACAGATACTTCTAAGATGTTACCCTGCTGACCTTTGAACAGCTGACTGCCTGTGCTGAACCTGACAGGACCCACAGGAAGAACTCCTTTCCGTTTGCTCAGGGACTGGGACTCGGGACTCCTGCACCTAAACAAGCAACTCAATGCAGTCACCATAGGCCAGAAAAATGAACCGTAAAGAGTCAGAATGGAAAAGTTACACAAGATGAAGCATCCTAGACTTGGCAGCAGTAGGATCCCAACTTTAACTCTTAAGGCATTGCCCTTACCTGCCCTTTACATCGGTATACACCATAAGTGCATGGTCTATAATATGTGTGGGCAAAGCACTGCACTATTATTGTAAGAACAGCTAAAGAAGGGAAGCGACATAAGATGCAACTGAACATTCAGATGACAGAATCACTACATTACTTCGTGTAAACTCAAATCTTTTTGCTCAGTTTTTAAATTAATATTCAGAAAATATTGGGCACATAAAAATCATATTACACTGCTCCAAACCACAATCATTTTGCCTGAGAGCACAGGTCCTCTCTTCTTCCCTCCCAGCCATTTTCTATCCCCTTGTTCTGCAGTTCCCTCATCGTCTGGGTTAGAGAATGCCATCATCTCCCAGAAACAAGTACAGAAAATTACATTGCCTATACGTCATCCCTTGAAAAAAAAAGTTGGCAAGGATTAAGGGCATATCTATTTCAGATCCATTGTCTGTTGTATTTAAACACTACCTGAGATCTTATAAACTCTGATCATATTATTCAGAACTACTTTAATCTTCATATCCCTAATCAATCAGTGATAGAAATTATCTCCAATAAAGACAAGGTAGGCAAGAATCATTGCAGAACCTCCACAGTTGACCACCTCCCTACCTGATCACGTCCTTACATTGACCTAATTTTCATAGTCTAGCTGTCCATTACATATACATGTCAGTACAGTAGGCCTCATTCCTAAGGTTGGCCACATCTGTATGTTGACCACTTAGTTATGGTCCCTTGGGTGCTCAACTTATAGAGGTTCTACTGTATTATTCTTGCAAAAAGGGATTAGAATATGAATATTATATATGTCTTTGATTAGAATATGGTAGATCCTCTGTAAGTTGACCATCCAAAGGACCATAACAACATACAGAGGAACTAGGAACATAGGAACTAGGCCTGCCATGCTGATGTGTACATGTGGTCCATGTTGTGTCTATGAGAATTAGGTCAACTTAAGGAGGTGGTCAGTGTAGGGAGCTGGGCAACTGTGCAGGCTCCACCATATTCTTTTCTGACATGAGCATAGTTATTAGGTCATATCCTTCTGCTGTGGTGACTGTAGGGTTTTTTGATGTGCCCACAGGACTCAGTGTGTCTTTACCTACAGCAGGAGACTAATTTTATTGCTAAATGATGAGTGATGTCATCAGTGGTGTTGTCTGCAAACCTGGCTACCTGCATACAGCTTTGGGTAGGAATGCTTAGCCTGCACAGACATCCAGCCACTCCCTTTCAATTCATTTATATTATTCCTTTATTTTTCACCTTAGTCAAATTAACATCAACAACAAAAATGAACCATTACAGAGAGCACCCTAAGTGTTGTCCTATAAGTAATTGTCCTCCATTCCTTTCCAGATTAAAAAGTTTAAGGAGAAAATAAAGAAAGAAATGGAAAAGTTTGAGAGGTACATAGTCTGTGCTCAGAATCTATTTTTGAATGTAATAGCTACCTATGCATGCATTTTCTCCAAACTTGTACCCTTAGAAAACTTCAATACAGAAAGAAGCTCTCCTTGTCTTTGTCAGGAGTAGATGATTAAGTGAGAGATCATGGAGCTAAACTCACCATTCTTTTCCCTATCAAAGTAAAACTGGGCATTATTTAAAAACCTTATAAAAAGCTAACCAACTCCTCACTGGCCATTGTCTCCCCGAGTGTCAGGAAGCGAGCTTGCTGGGAACGGCACTCCAGACACAGTGCTCCCTAATTCCATTAGGTTTTCTCTTCAAAGCTGCTTTTCTTACAGGTGGCTTTTGAATGAGTACTCCACAGAATTTCACATCTGTGTTGAATGGTCATGATCTTTCCTTCCAAAGGATATTTTTGTTTAAATAACATGTTTAGATGAGCCAAAGTTTGGCCTTCAGAGTCCAATACCCACAGCCACCCTGCTTGATACTTGGATGAGTACAAGGCTTTATCCAGATGTTCTCACAACCTCAGGTGCAAAGAGAGCATCACTACAAAAATAATTCAGTAAGACAGAACAGAATGTGGGTCCATGATGTGAGATGGAATCACAGACACTTACCTCCATGGATAGAAGCTTATTCCCTGCCATAGATGGAAGGGGACTCACTAGTAAGAACATTGCCTGCCAAATATAATACCCACTTTTTTAAGATGTAATTTTTTAGAGCAGTTTTAGGTTTATAGAAAAATTGAGAGGAAGGTACAGAGATAGTTCATGTACCCACTGCCCCCACACATGTATAACCTCCTCTACTGGCACATTATTGTTAGCTGAAGTGCATAGTGTACAATAGAGCTCACCCTTGGTTTTGTAAATTCCATGGATTTGGACATATGTATAATTCACATGTGTGGTCAGACAATTAAGTTCACCAACTCTTTCTAGACAAAGTACTACATACCTCATTGCTGAATATCACTGGGATCACTTTCGAAGCACTCCCCCTGGGAAGCTTGGCACCAATGCCAATTTCTAGTCCACACTTCAAAACAATATTAGAACTCTTCTTCTGGAATGGCCATCAGAGCTGCTGTTGTATGAAGTTAGACAATTAAGTTCACAAACTCATCTAGGAAAGGTACTTTGAAAGTTGAACTAGTACATAGCTTCTCAAGGGGAATACTTCAAAGGTGACTGTAGTGATATTTAGCAATGTGGCACTTTTTCTAGGATGAGTTTGCATACTTGTGGGACCTCAAGTATCCACCATTAAGTATCAAACAGCATATTTTTACTACCCTAAAAGCCCTCCATCCTCAGCCTATTCATCCCTCTTTTCCCCCAACTCCTGGCAACCACTGATCTTCTTACTGTCTCCATAGTTTTACCTTTTCCAGAATGTTGTATAGTTAGATTCATAGAGTGTAGCCTTGGCAGATGAGCTTCTTTCATTTGGTAATATATATTTATGTTTACTCCATCACTTTTCATGCCTTCATAGCTCATTTCTTCTTAGTCTGATAAATATTCCATTGTTTAGATGTACCCACTCACCTGCTGAAGGACACCTTACTTGCTTCCAAGTGAGCAGTTATGAACAGAGCTGATATAAATACCTATGTGCAAGATTTTGTGTGGACATAGTTTTTCACTTATTTGGGTAAAAAGAAGAATAATTTCTGGATTGTATAGCAAGAGTATGTTTAGTTTTGGTAAAAAAAAAAAGACCAAACTGTCTTCGAAAGTGACTGTAATATTTTGTGTTCCCACCAGCAAAGAACAAGAACCCCCAAAACCCAGGTTGCCACACATTCTCACCAGTACTTGGTGTTACCAGTGTTTTAGATTTTGCCTGGATACGTAGTGCTATATCATTTTAATTTGCATTTTCCTGATGACCAATAATGTGAAGCATTTTTTCATATGATTTTTTGCCATCTGTGTCTGTGTGGGTGTGTGGGTGGGTGGCAGCCATAATGATCTTTGGCCTATTTGATAATTGGGTTGTTTTCTTATTGTTGAGTTTTTAAGAGTTCTTGGTATATTTTTGATAATAGTTCTTTATCAAATATACTTTTTTGCAAATATTTTCTCCTAGTCTGTGTCTTGTCTTTTTATTCTCTTGGAAGTGTTTCACAGAGCAGAATTTTTTTATTTTACTGAAGCCCACTTTGTCAATTCTTTCTTTCATGGATCAAGCCTTTGATGTTTTCTCTAAAAAAGTCATTGCCAAACCTAAAATCATCTAGATTGTCTCAAATATTATCTTTTAGGAGTTTTATAGTTTTGCATTGTATATTTAGGTCTGTGATCCATTTTGAGTTAATTTTGGGGAAGGGTATAAGGTCTGTGTCTAATTTATTATTTTGTGTATGAAGGTCCAGGAGTCCCAGAATCATTTATTGAAGAGATTATCTTTTCTCTTTTGTCAAACATTGGTTGATTATGCTTATGTGAGTCTATTTCCAGCTAGGCTCTCTATTCTGTTCCTTTGATCTATTTGTCTATTTTTTTCACCAATACCACACTATTTTGATTACTTTATGCTGTATGCTGTCTTGAAGTTGGGTAGGGTTAGTTATTCAATGCTTTATTCAGTACACACTTCAAGCTTTTCACAGGGATGAAGTGATGGATCTGTCCCAATAAATATACCCTCTGCTTACTAGTCTACCCGTGTTAATCAACCACATCCATTCTGGATGAGCAGCAGAAGATTGGAATCTCTTTACAAACCTGTGGCAGAGAGGAGGTAGTTCAATCTCACGGTTATAGACTCGGCATCATTGACAAAATGCTCTAATAATCCATTGAGATAACCATTTGGACAAAGAAAGAGTGGTACTGGGAAAATGTGGGTGGCCCAACATAGATTTTTTTGTAAGACTTAGTATGTACCAACCATATCTCAGAGAAATGGTCTCAAAAGCCTGCTGAAGGTGAATCTAAATTACATAAATGAAAAAAAGGTGCTAAAGATAAAAGTGCAAAATGCATCCCTTCTCCTAAAAGTTATTCATTATTAGCATTCTAAAATACCTGAAAACCATTTGTGATTTCTGTGTAACTTGTTTTATTTTTTAACAAAAATTCTGCGTTGGTGTTAAACAGATTTTCAACCCTCAACAAACCAGATGGCTAATCCAAAATTATTACATGAAATATGAATAGGAAACTAAGAACTGTACTCTGCAAAAAGATAATGAGAATTTTTCAGCATTTACATTTTTACCAAATAAATTATATTTCCATTCCATTGGTATCTACTTTGGAATTGTAACAAATAGTCCCAATGATAATTACCAAATGTCTATATTTAGGGAAAACTAGCACATGTGTATCATAAATAATAGCACAAATTGATATTTCTGAATTGCCTGTTTTTCTAGATATAGACATTTGGTAATTATCACCAGAGTTGGCATGTAAAGAGGTGTTTAGACAATTTTAAAAATGCATATTGCTTACTCAATAGACCATGTACTAATTATACTCTGCAATGAAAATCTGTATTCAGGTATGTTAATAAGGTGAGATCTTGACCCAACAGATAATAAAGAAAAGTCTACACTTTGGCTCAGTGAGCATAATCGCTTCACCTTAGGAGCACCTCAAACAGCCTGTCTAGACCGATTAACCACTTACTAATCTAATATCCTAAGGTGGAGCAACTTTGACCTTAAAACTAAAACATTTAGTGCCTAAATATTATTTTTGAACCTTGCCACAAAGAAGTTCATGAATTCTGCCTCACATTGTCTGTCTCCTGCAGCTTTCAGTTTTGACTTACTGCCTGACTGGCAAAGAGTAACTTCCAACAGAGAAAGGTTTAGCCAACTTGGCCAGAAAGGGCTTTGGCTCCTCACCTAATAGAACTGATGTCTGTAGAAACAAGTCTTTTTTTTTCTCTCTCTCTCAGCTCAGGTAATATTCACAGTGTATACAGAGAGCAAATACAGGCAGCAGATGGAAGACTGGCATGGTCGCATTCACTTCAGTGTCTGGCCAATGCTTGGCAGATATTCGTTCAGAGCCCAGGAAGGCACATGAAACACCATCAGCCATTACCAGGTGATGCTAACAACAGCGATGTCAGCTGTGACTTGGGCGATGGAGAAGACCAACTGGCTGGTAGTAACATGGAGTTACTAAAGACTAAAGCTATCTTAGTAGCTGCTGCTGTGAGGTATAAAACAGCTCAGTGGGCTACTAATGAGAAGCAAAAGAATATGAATGCAGGGCCAAGTGGTATAAGAAGAGAAAGAAAGATATTTATCAGGTGGAATTAAAACTTTAACTAAAATCCAAATTCTGCAACATTGAGACTAAGGATGTAAGACAATTTGTACTAACCTATAATAAGAACTTAACAAGTAGGCAAGAGATGCTTTGGAGGTAATAAAATGGCATAGAAAAAATAGGTGGAATGCAAAAACAAGATGAACATGCAGAGAAATTTAGATAATATCACAATTAATCAAAATTATCAAAATAATCTGAACTAGGATAAGTTGGTATGATGAGGTACTTGCTTGTTCTTGGCAGGTTTCTAAGAAGTTGCAAAAAATTTTCTGGATTTAATACCTTTAACTATTAGAGGGAGGGGTGGGGTCTAGGTGTGTGACACACCTTTTGGGGGCAAGACACAATTGCAAGAGGGACTTTGCCTAACAAATGCAATCAGTGTAATCTGGTTTCTTGTACCCTCAATGAATCCCCAACAATAAAAATAATAATAATAATAAATAAATACCTTTAATTATTAACTAAGCCTAGAGGATGAAGTGCACATGTGATAGTCAAATGATGATCCCTCTACCTCCTCATGGACCAACTCACAGGGCTATTAACGTGATCAATTCTTTCGTATGTCTTTATTTATTTATTTATTTATTTTTTGCTTTTGTTATAGCTGTTAATGAGTGACACCTCGTGACACCTCGTATAATATCTCATCTTCTGGTAGGGATCATTAGAGCTCATCTACTATCCAAGTGATCCCTGGTAATGGTTTCTGTGATGTGGCAACTTTGCAACATGGGTTAGTGTTAATCAAACACTAAGCTACGTGTTATTGTAAAGCGAATTTGCAGATATAATTAAAAGCCTATAATCAGTTGACTCTAAGTAAAGGAGATTAACCTGGATAATTTAGGTGGGCCTGGTTCAATCAAATGAAACACCTATCTAGCAGAGCTGTCGCCTCTGAGAGTTCCAGCCTGCTGCTGATCACCTGCTCAGTGGAGTTCAGCCTTGCCTACCCAGGCCCCACAATCGCAGAAACCCATTTCTTGCAGTAGATCTCTTAATACATGTATCTCCTATTGGTTCTGGTTCTGGGGTTGAATCCTGACAGATGCATCGCACTAAATTCTCCAGCCTCCCTTGAGTAGATTAAAGACGTGAGACTAGTTTGGCACGAGGACTAACAGGTGAGAATGGATGTGTGCCACTTTCCACTTCAGATTGAGATAAAATCAAAGTGGGTATGCCTCCTTTGTTTTTCTTTTTTTTAGTGGCACACTTAGAGGCCACAAGTTGAGATGATAAAGCCACAGGACAAAGCATCCTGTACCCCTGAGTATGGTATGAAAGTGTCACTTGGACTGACACTTAATAGAAGGGAGAAACAAACCTTTCCTTTATATTTCAGATGTGTTCACCTCATACCGCAGGATTTATTTACTAGCTTGGTGTAATCTGTCTTATCCCATTTAACAGATATGTTCTTGACTTTCTTTCAGTAATATGTCTATTTAATGTCTGCATACTTAAAGGGTACTCAGAAAGTCACTGGGCACATTTTTGTCTTAAGTTCTGACAAAGTAGCACCATCACAGGATGGTCAGAAGCTCCATTTTCACAGGCAATGATGTAAGTTAAAAACAAGACAAAAAGCATGAAAAGTGATTGGTCAAAAACATGAGCTGTAAGTATAATGTGAACTGCACCTATTAACAGGACTTTCATTACTTTGTAAATTGATTTTATTGTTGTTTGTTCTTAGCTCCACTGCAGCCCCCACTTGTTATTATCCACAGAGGATCCCATGACCAGAAAATCAAAAGTTACGTCACCATTCCACCAGAAGAAGGAGGAGAAAGAAACACCCTGTCAATAATGTCCAGGAATAGTCAGTGTGGTGGCTCCTACTTGTAATTCTAGCACTCTGGGAGACCCAGGCAGGTGGATCTCCTGACCTTAGGAGTTTGAGACCAGCCTGAGAAAAGTCAGATTTAGTCTTTATTAAAAACAGAAAAAAACTAACCTCTAGTTATGGCTGGTGCCTGTAGTCACAGCTACTCAGGAGACTAAAACAAGAGGATCACTTGACCCCAGAAGTTTGAGGTTGCCATGAGCTATGATGCCATAGCACACTACCAATGGCAACAGAGTAAGACTCCATCTCAAAAAATAAAAATAAATTAAAAATAAAAATAATGTCCAGATATGACAAAAGAACCCTAAACAGTGAAGGGCTGTTTGGTCCCCCAAATCATTTTTTCAACTCTTGAGTCTTAGCAAGTCCTGGTCTGTGCAGTTGAGTTTTTACTGACTTCAGGATGGCCACCTTGACTTGTCTGCATCCAACCTACATGTTACAGAGAGTCTTCTATTTATTCAGAGTATAATTTCTTAAATTTCTCTCCTTACTACATTTAAACAAAAAAGTACAAAATAGCTCCGAGGATGTTTTTTAATTTAAAACAATATTCTTCATATACAATTTAAGATGGAATATTTAAAGAAAAAAAATACATCTATACACATCCATATCCAGGGAAGTGGGTAAGAATACTAAAAATTCACAATGATGGAATAATAAATGCTTTTAAATTTTTTTCTGTGTCCTTTCTTCCTTTTTCCCTAAAATGAAGATGTAATCATTTAAATCAGGGAAATACTTTATAATATAATCAATCAATAAATCAAATATTAACTATAAAGACAGGCATTGCATCATAGGTGTGGGGCCCTATCTTTCTTCCAGCACTCACTTTTCCCATGGCTTCATCTAAATTTCACTAGTATTTAGATTATTAATAAGCATCTTTCCCACAGAATTATCAAAACTATTTTTTAATGAACATCTAGTCTTTCCCTAGCAACTAAATTATTACTCTAGGCAGTGGAATCTAAATTTGAATACACAGTTCTCATTTTAACAAATGTCTACTCAGGTTCTTTAGCGGATTTTATTTTTAAAACAAATGGATAGGACTAAGTTATAATTAACGCCATCAAACGCTTTTTATAAAGGATGCTGCTAAATGTATAAGTATACTTGAAACACTTTACATCTAGGCAATGTGAGTATTATTTCCACCTCCAAAGTTTGTAAATACTGTTAACTCACACTCTTTCTTTTTTGCTAAGCAAAAGTCAACAACATCTAGTCTGTAGCCAACTGATGATGAGTTCTTGATTTGCAGAGACTAATTATTATCATGACCATGATCACATTTATCTCATTGCTATATTTTTTATTTTTGGTAATATTCTTTCTCAATTTTATTTTATTAATTTTAATTATGTTATAGAAATTATTTCTATGTTATTCTATTCCCTTTGCTGTATTTGTCAATAGTTTGTCTTGGCTTTTCTCTATTTTATAATCTTCAAGTAGGATCTTGGTAAATGTCTCTTCATGAACTGGCAAAAATATATATACACATACATCTGGACATACATTCAAGTCCATTTCAGAGACCAGTTGACAAAGTTTCATGCAGTCTGTGACTTGTAAAGACTTAGAAGTGTTCAGTCTGAGAGGCAAAAGGATGTAAAAGTATTTTTGGTCTATTTGAAGTTTTACAGTCCCTGAAAGTTGAAAGGAAAAGAAACCTCTTGACAATTACTGTCTGAACTGTTTTCTCTGACTTCTGCCTAAATTTGGTGACTCTTTCCTTTTTTTTCCTTTAACCCTTCATTATATAGCAACCTCAAAATACTAAAATGTTACTTTTTCTATGCCAAGTTATCAGTCTAAGGACCAAATATAGCTCTGGTTTAACTTGGTTTGCCAAAAGGTTTCAGAACGGTTTTGAGGTGTTTTGTAGACTAGCTTTTGAGTTTATTTATTTTAGGAAAAAAAAAATTCTTTAATGATGTTCAATGGATAAGCCAACGAGAACAATCATACCTTTTTCTTAATGAGCAGAAAGGATCAAGGGTCTGGGCAGGCAGTGGTGAGCACCAGAGCAGCTGAGGTGAGGGCGGGGCTGCCTCCTTCTAAGGTGTCACTGTGGGTTTGCAGTAGAAGTCCAGGAAAATAAAAGCTTTCTGTATCGTAATAAATGTAGCCATGTCATCTCTACCATAAACATGTGTACAACCCTGCTGCCAGAGAAAAACTACCGAATTAATGGCTTCTGGGTGTCTGTCTACTCACCCCGATCCCAAAATTCTGACCACAGCACCCACACCTCCATAAGCGGTTTTTGAAACTGGGAAGCCACATGTATTTCCAACCTTATATACAATGTTTGTACAGAAATACAGCATAAATAGCCCCGTGACATTTTCAATGAACACTTTCCCAAAATACCAATCAACTATTTGCTGTTCTAAGACCTGTTTAGCAAGAGAGATAAATATAAAAACACAAATAAACACACAAAGAAAATGCAGAATGTAGCTTCTCAGCTTTCAAGACAGGAGTCATGTCCACCATGTGTGGTTGCAATAAACGTAGTCAACACTTTAACTTCTAAGAGAATTATCTACTCATGGAATAAAGAAGCTTCTTCCCTTTAATTTCTTGGTTCCATGAAACTGAGAGTTAATGCTAGTATTATTAATGATCATGGGGGAAAATGAAAAGTTTTATATGATAGAGGAATTAAATAATAATGATAACAGCCAGCCTACGAAGCAACTCATTTTGGCTTGAAGAGAATCTCTCCTATCTTGGGTTTCACAGAATAAAAAAGGGACTGTTCCAGATGCCAAGGTCAGCAGAGATATACATACCACACAGTCTGCTTGTTTGTCTTGAAATATGTTCAAAATGTACAAAGAAAAAAGTAAGATTCATTATCATTAATTAGCCAGCATGTAATAAAACCCAATGACAATTTTTTAGAGTTCTGCATCAACCCTCTGTACCACAGCTGAGTGTTTTTCTTCTTCCTTAAGTGCCACAGCTGTTTCTGATCCTCTCACTATTGTTCTAATTTAAAGACCAAGAAGTTTGCTTTTGTTTGACACTGCATTAGATTTTCAAACTATTTGCTAGAAACTGCACTCTAATTTTTGCTGTTACATTTCTTCTATTTGAGAGGCAATAAAAAAAAAATCAACCTTTTCCTGGTGCTCTAATTCTGAAATAGCACCCCAAAAAAGTATTCTGATAAGAAGGCAACAGTCAGAATCCTTCAACCACTGCCCTGGAGAACTTGGCACCTTTGTAGTTCCTGGTCCTTCCCAAGTCAAGAAGCGCTTAGTTGTACCAGATCCACTGGCATTATGAAAATGGTAAATCAAATGTCAAAAAAGTCACAAAATATTTTATGGTACAGGATATAGGGATATTTAGGATATAAGGAATGCTTATATGTGGGTATTTGATACACACTGTCGAGACCTAAAGGACTTGGGAAAGTGCAGGGTAAACATGAAGAAATATTGGTTATGTCTTCCTTATTTTTTGGCAGCTTTTGTCTTCTGACTTAAAAGAAAGCAGCTACTTAGTGAATCTAGTGACCACACTAATATTCCTAACTTTCTTCATTTATTAGGTTATTAAATATGAAATGTCTAATTTCCTTAAGTACTAAATTTGACAGTTGGTATCTCTGACATTTCACTTTGACACTTCTTGTTTGGTTTTGTTTTTTATTCTGAAGGCACAGCTCTCCTCTTTCAAATGTACATTCTTTTGAATTTTTTTTAGAGCAATGTTTGTGAAACCATAGATAAGGCCAACATTTTTTTGCATGTGAGTTCCATCATAAAGACAGTGCCATGCAAACAACTTGAAATATCAATGAAATGTTTGGGAAGGATGTGACTGATGAATGCACAGGACCCTGTTAGTCTGAGAAGTTCCATTATAGTGATTTTCATCTTGAATTTGAGCCATGTGGGCAACCTGAGACCAAGGTGGATCATGATAAGCTGAAAACTGTAGTGGAAGTGAATTCATCTCAACCTGTGTGTGTGAATTAGCAGTAAGGTTTGGTGTTACTATTCCAACAATAGTGGGCCATTTGAAACAAACCAGCAAGGTAATGAAGGTGGACAAACAGGTTCTGTGTGAATTAAATGAGTGTCAAGAGAAATCGTCTGGAATTTTGCTTCTCTTTGCTGTTACAACATAAAGGAGTACCATTTCTTTTTTTTTTTTCCCTTTTTTTTTATTTCTTTTTTTATTAAATCATAGCTGTGTACATTAGTATGATCATGGGGCACCATACACTTGGTTCATAGACCGTTTGACACATTTTCATCACACTAGTTAACATAGCTTTCCTGGCATTTTCTTAGTTATTTTGCTAAGACCATTACATTCCACATTTACTAAGATTCACATATACCCTTGTAAGATGCACCGCAGGTGTAATCCCATTAATCTACCTCCCTCCAGCTACCTCCCCCCTCCCTCCCCTCCCTTTCCCCCTTCTCCCTGTTCTTAGGTTGTAACTAGGTTATAGCTTTCATGTGAAGGTCCTACATTAGTTTCATAATAAGGGTGAGTACATTGGATACTTTTTCTTCCATTCTTGAGACACTTTACTAAGAAGAATATGTTCCAGCTCCATCCATGTAAACATGAAAGAGGTAAAGTCTCCATCTTTCTTTAAGGCTGCATAATATTCCATGGTGTACATATACCACAATTTATTAATCCATTCGTGGATCGATGGGCACTTGGGCTTTTTCCATGACTTAGCAATTATGAATAGGGCTGCAATAAATATTCTGATACAAATATCTTTGTTATGATGTGATTTTTGGTCTTCTGGGTATATGCCCAGTAGAGGGATTACAGGATTGAATGGCAGATCTATTTTTAGATCTCTATCAGAAAAAACCTCGAATAGCCAAAACATTACTCAAAAATAAAAACAAAGCAGGAGGAATCACGCTACCAGACCTCAGACTATACTACAAATCAATAGTGATCAAAACAGCATGGTACTGGCATAAAAACAGAGAATTAGATGTCTGGAACAGAATAGAGAACCAAGAGATGAATCTAGCTAATTACCGTTATTTAATCTTTGACAAGCCAATTAAAAACATTCAATGGGGAAAAGATTCCCTATTTAACAAATGGTGCTGGGTGAACTGGCTGGCAACCTGTAGAAGACTGAAACTGGACCCACACCTTTCACCATTAACCAAGATAGACTCTCACTGGATTAAAGATTTAAACCTAAGACATGAAACTATAAAAATACTAGAAGAGAGTGCAGGGAAAACCCTTGAAGAAATTGGATTGGGCGAGTTTTTTATGAGAAGGACCCCCTGGGCAATTGAAGCTGCTTCAAAAATACACTGTTGGGACTTGATCAAACTAAAAAGCTTCTGCACAGCCAAGAACACACTAAGTAAAGCAAGCAAACAGCCCTCAGAATGGGAGAAGATATTTGCAGGTTATGTCTCTGACAAAGGTTTAATAACCAGAATCCACAGAGAACTCAAACGCATTAGCAAGAAAAGAACAAGGGATCCCATCGCAGGCTGGGCAAGGGACTTGAAGAGAAATTTCTGGGAAGAAGACATGCGCACGACCTTCAGACATATGAAAAAATGCTCATCATCTTTAATCATCAGAGAAATGCAAATCAAAACTACTTTGAGATATCCTCTAACTCCAGTGAGACTAGCCTACATCACAAAATCCCAAGACCAGAGATGTTGGCGCGGATGTGGAGAAAAGGGAACACTTTTGCACTGCTGGTGGGAATTAAATTAATACAAATTTATACATTATTAAAATTAATACAGTCCTTTTGGAAAGAGATATGAAGGCGTACCATTTCTACACCATATTGGTACATGTGATGAAAGCTGGATTCTTTTTGACAATTGCAGGTATCAGCACAAGGGTCAAATAACGATGAAGTACTGAAACACAGCCCTAAACCAAATATCTATCCGACACAGGTAATGGTGTGTGTGTGGTAGTCCAGCTCTGGATGACCCACGACAACCTTATAAAATCTGCTTAATCTATTCCAGCAGACGCCTAACCACACACAGCTGGACACCATGATGAGGACGCCTGCGAGTAAGCAGCTGAGATTGGTCAACAGAGACAGGCCAATCCTCATGCAAGACACGCTCAACCACAAGGAGAACAAACAACACTGCTCAAACGCCAGAAGCCAGATGTGGAAACTGTCTGTCATCCACCGTGTTCGCCAGTCCTTGAACCAGCTGACTACCTCTTCTTCCAGGCTTTGCAGCACTTCTTGAAAGGAAAAATATTCAATTCTTAACAAGCAGTGGAAAATGCCTTTCTCAAAATTTCTTTACCAGTGACTCTCAAAAGCTTCTTTGCTGCCGGCATAAACAAGCTACCGTTAAGCTGGCAAAACTGTGTTGATAGTATAGACATTTACTTTGACTAATTGTACTGCTTCTTGTTTAAAATATCAGAAAATAAATTTTTGTTTCAAAAAATCAAACATTTCAGATGAAGTGGGCTAATATTAACTGTGCCCTCCCATAAATTCTTTTCCTGATGGAATAATAACAAAACCCATTGTCTGTATTTTCATTATTACCAAATAAATTTTAAAATCATCAGTTTCCTATCTTTATTTCTGATAATGTTATTTCAGTACCAGTTCTTGAAGATTCTATTTGAATTATTACAAAAGTACTCCTGGATTCTCTTTTTGAAGTATTTTATACAATTATGCATATTACATACATATATACTGTATATAAAAATTATATTCATGTATGTGTTTAAACATTTAAACTAGAAGGTCTTTATCCAGATCAAGAAGAAGGCTGATTAGATTTGAATCCTGACTCTGCAACCTATTAACTGTTTATTAGACTCGGGAAACATATTAACCTCCCTGGGCCTCAATTTATCCCCTTATGAAATGGAGGTAAGTGAAGTTTCTATTCTATCAAGTTGTTCTAAGGATTTTTTAAAATAAAATAATAAACAAAAAACACTTAGAACGGTACCTGGCATGCTTTGAGAATCAATCATTGTTAGTGTTTTATTTTTATCATTACTATTATTTCCATCATTAAATTTCCTACCACCTCAAGACTTTTACAAATTGTAAAAATAATGACAATTCTTAAAATATTTCAGGAATATGGAATCCAAAAACATCTCTAAAGTAATGGGAGATTCTTGCATATGGCAAATTTTCATCCTCATAATCATCTTTCATATTCCATATGTGGATGAAGCCATACTCTTCCATGACAAAAGGAATAACTTCAAAATTTAAAAAACCTTAACATAAACTTTGCACTGCATGAATAAAAATTCCATTTATGGATCAATATCACTTCTATTTGGAAACCTAAAATATTAAAATTGTGTCTTATAATTTCTATGAATTACCTAAATAATAAAATATTAGTTGGAAATGTCAATTTGATAGTTTGGACTGTCTGCTGGGAGATTTGCTGAGTGTTGTGTGCGTGCGTGCGTGTGTGTGTGTGTGTGTGTGTGTGTGTGTGTGTGTGTATGAAAATACAGCCAATCTCGGGCAAAAGAAATAAATCACGTTTGGGCTTTTATCATAACCTGTTGATTAACTACTAGCAATCTGTCATATTCTGGGTCATATTACTACAGAAAACAGAGTGTCACCTCCTGGAGTGCCCCTCTGAGAACCTCAAGTTCATGGGAATGAGCAGTCAAAAGGACCTCTGAACTCTTTCCCACAGCCAAATGACAGCTGTGATTCTTTGGCCTCAGCTTGCCTTCGTAGCTGATTCGGCACGAAATTTATTGTACTTCCTCCACTGTATCCCATGCTGGCTCTGGGCATTTATTATTCTTGCCAATTATTGATGGATATATGTTCTTCCTATCATCCAGGTTGATCAAAATTCCAACCTCTGATATAGGAGGAACAAACCGCAGCTCAGGAATGAGGTAGGAGTGAGCATGCACGCTGCCAAAGTTTGTTCCTGGCCTTTTGAGTGCAAACTTAAGCATACTTTGATACGGTTTAAGAAAAGCCATGTTGAGGCATCATTTTATCAGCAAATGTCTCACATCATAATAATGGGTGGGGGGGGAAGACATCAAGGGAACAGATGAAGAGCTCAACTGCTTTGGGATAATGTTGAGTTTAAATCTTTTCAAGCTTCTGTGATTTCTGAACAGTAGAACCTTGGGCAAAGTTCCCAATCTCCTTGGGCCTCAGTGTTCTTATCTGCAAAATGGAAATAATGTGCAACTTGCCATGCTGTTGTGAACTTCAAATAAGACAAGAGACATTAAACATTTGATGCAAAAAAGAATGTAAAAGTTATTAGTTCTTATTAATATGATTAATGGGCTTTGAAGTCACATGTACTGAGTTTGATCTTTGTTGGGTTTTTGAATTATTATATTACCTCTTGAATACTTGAAGTTTAACAAGTTCAAGCTTGTATATGGGATACAGCTGGATGACACAGGCTGTGGGAGGCAAAAGGGAGGTACTGACTTCATCTTAAGAGTAATAAGAGGTATAACTGGAAGGGGTATGGTCTAATTTGTCTTTAAAAGAATTTAAATAGGAGAACTGCAAGAGAAAAAATACAAGAATACTTGTCAGGAAGCTTCTTCTGGTCCAGAAGAGAAGTGCCAGAAGCTTAGATCAGGGTGTTAGTGATGGAGATGAAGAGAGATGGTCACGTTTAAATAAACTTTGCAAGTAGATCGACAAGGGCCTGCCGATGCATCGATGAGTGTTGAAGGAAATACAAGAATCGAAGATGGAAAATGGTGATGCCATTTGCTGAGATGAGAAAAAGAGAAGAAAACTTTTTAAATGAGATGTTGGCTGGAGAATGAGGAGTTCTCTTTTGGACACCTTATGTTACGAGGCCACTGACAAGCATAGGAGTGGCCCTGACAAATCACGTAGATCTCGAGTTATCACACTGGCATCTGAAAAACCCAACTTAATTTAGCCAAAAAATACCCTGCATTTACCTATTATAAAGATATCAAGCCCCTGATTCCCAATATCCCCTAAATTACAGTACCAAATGTCGTAGATAATAGGTCTTTTACAGAAAGTTGTTGGAGGAAAACATTTGTCTATTATGTACCAGACAAAGGGAACTGTGGCTAACTGATGTTTCTCTATAAAAGTAAATACCCAGAGATGTCTTTATAACTTAGCTAGGCCCTTGAATTTCAGAATCAGTGAAGCGATGTGTGAGACACTGGAGATTTGAGTAAAGAAAATATCAGTCACACATCTTAAGCATCAGAGGACATTATTCACTGTTTATGTGGAAGAAATTTTTGAAAATGGCACCCAAGTTAGCTAAGTAGAGTGAAACAAATCAACATCCAATGTAAAAGACAAACTTCTTCTTCAGCAATTTCCTTGGAAGCTGTAATATGTACAGTCAGCTCTCAGTGATGGAATTAGAAAATCGGTGTCTCTAAACATGTCTGGTGGACATTAGTTTTAACTCCCTCTACTTTATAATTATAAAACAACCAATAATTCATCATCCATGACTTAGATAGCTTTTTTGCCTGTTACTATCATTCTTTTCCTCAAATAAATGTGCTAATAAAATGTGAAATTTTAATAAAAATTGAAACCAAGAAAGAAGAAAGGACAGTGTGACAGCACAGTCAATGTAGTCCCTGTGTCGGGATAAACAGAGCTTTACAAATACTCAGAATCGGCTGGTTATATTTTCACAACCTTTCTATGATTATTTTGGGGTATTTTTTAATATAAGTTAGGGTTACTTCTCATAGAATGTTGGACTGTATCTTGAATATCACCAATCTCTTTTCAGAGGATAACAACTTCACAATAATGGGGTATGTGCTCGTGTGTACATGTGTGCACATGTAAGTGAAAGAAGAAGGAGGGAGAAAGGTAGGATGAGCAACGGAAAAGGGAAAGGAGAGAGGGATGAAGAGGCAGAGGGAGAGAGAGAAAAGCCATTTGGAAACACATCCAGATATTTAACTCCACGGTGGAATCTTAGTAATTGCTCTTGGGAACCCTGGTGATCCCTGAGCTTGGCATCACCACTCCGAGTCTGAAGGCTTCCCCGCCAGGGCAGCTGAGCTCTGTCCTGCGGCTGAGCCAGCAGAGTCACACACTTGGGTCTCTCCATCTGAGCTGCTACTCAGAGAGCAGCTTTCGGAGCAGGTTCTCACAACACAAAGCCATCATGACGAGAGCTCGTGCTCCAAACACAGACACATTCTCACTGCCACAAATGTTTAAGTAAAAAGAGAATGTGCTCAAGGGGGAAATTATTGTCTTTTTGTTTCTTTCCTTTTGCTTTCTTTTCTTGCAAAAGCACACCTCGTATGGTGTTTTGACTTACAGAAAAATGGGAAACAAAGCTTGAATGCATAACTGCTAATTGTGTACAAGCATTGATTTTCAAAGAAAGTGAAAGTTTCTTTTGTTAGCCTGGAAAAACTTTTGAAGAGAAAGTCTCAACCTTTTTCCTTAGAATCTTTCTACCTTGTAAAACAGATTTGGACACAATTCCTCAAAATATGTCTGTCAATCTCCAAAATACATGCATCTATGATGTATCGATTTTTTTAAATTAAAAATTATAAATTTTACAAAAAAATCCTGCTATAGAATGCTGATATTTTTCAATTCTCTATAGGATCGTATTTGATGGCATGCTGCGGTGCCCAATGATTTGCTATACACTTGGGCATGAACAATGTTTGAGATGTAAAACATGCGCCCGTGAAACAGCAGATTTTTATTTCAACCAAAGACATTGATTTCAAATAATCATTGCCTGGGTCTTAGCAAAATTTAAAGGTCTTAGCAAAATAACTAAGAAAATGCCAGGAAGGCTATATTAACTAGTGTGATGAAAATGTGTCAAACGGTCTATGAACCAAGTGTATGGTGCCCCATGATCATACTAATGTACACAGCTATGATTTAATAAAAAAAAAAATAAATTAAATTAAATTAAAAAAACAATCATTGCCTGAATTGATGCAATTAATATTTTAAAAATAAGGCTTGCATTTCTCCTAGGCCAAGGAAAAGAGAGTAGAGTATAAGGCTATGTAAGTTAAAAACAGTTGCCTGATGATTAATTATTGCCCAAAACCACAGCTTAAAGCCTCATCTCTGACTTTTCCAAATCTTCCTCACCATAGCTCCTTAAGTCTGGCAACCCAATTGTGAAGAATTAAGGAGCTTCCTACCCCAAAGTTTATTCCTAACAAATCTATGAAGAAGAATTATCTAGTTAGGGAGAGTGTATTGGACAGAGGCCCAGCACCCGCCTAACAGTGCACCATCCCGCCCAGCGTTTTGCTGAGCGCTTTTGGCATTAACGGTTTGCACTGAAGAGCTTTGTGCTTTAAGAGCATCACTAACTCATGACCCCTGCACAGCATGAGAGGAAAACACGTTGCCCAATCAGCTTCTGAAATAACCCCAAAGAGCACAGCTAGGGCTGTTAACACTGGGGGTAACTAACTTCATTTCATGAAAAGTATTCAACATACATGTTTACTCTGACCCTTGTAAAGAGAAAACAAGTGAAGTCGGCCAGGGGATGTTTATTTTTTAAAGCTACAGGAATAAGAAGTTGGTCAATTGTCCATTCACTGAAAAATGCAAGAGTGACTTTAAGAGTGATATCAGACTTCACAATGGGCAGCAGCCCGGGATGAAGAGCGTGCAGCAAGATGCTCTGAATCATTGGGGAGTAATAACTGTCAGCGGAATTGTGGGATAAACTTTCCTCATCTCAGTGTCCACTGCCCAAACGCTTCCTCTGCTGGGCCTGCCCTTCGGGAAATCACAGTTCTCTGTAACTTGCATTTTCCTCCTCAGCCAAGTAAACTTACGGCGTGATTACATTACCATTTAATCTGATATAATTGTAGCAATATGTACAGTGAGGCCTAGTCAGCAAAAAAAAACCCTGTCCAGGGAGGAGAAAGCCTTCTAGAATCTGGGCATTACAGCCCTGGGTGAGAATAAGCCTCCACTTCTCAGGATGGGATGAAATCACTTCCACCAAAGGCTGGAACTAAGGACAATGTGCTTCCTTCACTTAGGAGATGACAACTTCTGTGAATCCTCGTGGGAAATGCTGAGCAGATCTCTGGATACGTGCAAACTTCACAGCCGTGTCAGTGGAGAAGCCGAGGGACACAGCAACCCTGGGACTGAGAAATGTTGCCTCCAACAAGTCTGTCTCTCGAGTGGTCAACATGTGTTTTCCCTTCTTGCTCTCTCTGCTTTATGCCAGCAGAGTGATAGGTGAGTCGCTTTCCTCCTGTTGTGATTATTTTTACACCTGGAAACACAGTTGAGAGGCTCGATTTTAGGTCAGAATTACACACAGAGACAACGTGTTCAACAGGTTAAAAAAATTTAAAAACTACTCAATTCCAGGTAAATATCACGTGGCAGATGAGTCAAGTTCAAGTGAAACCAGAGGAAACATTAACCGTTTTTTACTAGGAGAATACTGTGCGTTATCTGACTCACTAACCAACTCCATTTTGCCTTTTTCTTTATTTCAAGGTCTCTCCCTGCAGGCTATACAATACAGTCAGTTTCCACCTTTGCAAATCGCTTAAAATCAAAATGCACATTTGTTAATCAGCATTTGAACTCAGAATGTGTTTTATAGTGTGGAAAAAGTATTATGTGTAGGGGTTGGATTTTTAGACTTTCCAAGGGTAGTTAATTTCATTTTAATGTGTATACAATTGTGGGCATTTATATTTGCAAAGAGAATTGTAGAATTCAATATTCTTAAAATACCAATAATTACACCAACAGAAAAACATTTTAACTGTTGCTTTGGTTTTTCAAAGTAGAAATCTGAAAATAAAAATGATTTTAAAATACCAGATTTGAGTATTGGCTAAAGATTTGTCTCTATGCAAGAAGGATGTAAAATGTAAGGGTAACATTTTGGAACTCTTTCTGGAATGACCATCAGAGCTGTCCTCGTATGAGATCCGACAACTTCACAAACTCACCCTAAAAAAAGGTGCTTTGAAGGGTGGTCTAGGCACTGGCTTGGTGCAGAGCATCCCCAGGGGAGTACTTCAAAGGTGATGGTAGTGATATTCAGCAATGAGGTAAGTATCACTTTCTCTAGGATGAGTTTGCGAGCTTAATTGCCAGGCCTAGCACTAGGTTTAAAGGATATTTATAGCACATGAGAGAAAATATGTCAACAGGTTTCTCCACGTTGCTGTTTACTCCAATAGCCCATTTCCACAGCAGTCATAGGAATTTTGTAGAACATTGTATCACAACTCTCTTCAGCTCATATTCATCCCCCAGCTTCTGATTATACTTAAAGTAAAATCTGAGTGGGAACCACCGTTTCTAGATGCCCCAGTCACCCACCGCACTGAACTCGCCCGGCCTGGCTCTCTACCCCTTCACCTGAGCCACAGTGGCTAAGGCTGTCCCCCTCAGAGCACCACGTATTACTTTCTTCTGCCTGAAGTGAAGATCACATGGCCAGCTTCTTAACACAACCCTGACCTTTCTACTTTTTATCATCAAGTCATTATTTTACATTACTTATCACTATCTGAAATCGTGTTAATCTATTTCTATTTTTTGTCTCCCTCTCAAGTAGAATATCAACTTAATGAGGGTAGGGATTCCATGTGTCATAGTAAACACTATTTCGCTGGCACCTAGCCTAGTTCCCAGCACTTAGTAAACAGTAAACGTGTGTTAATAGAATGAACAGCCATCGGTGATGGTGTCTGTAATCATTATGCTACTGTTGAACATTATTAAATCAAATAATTTTGTGTCCTCTAGAAAGAAAATCTCAACCACAACTGAAATGCTAAGTTCAAGACATGAAAGTTCAAGTTAAGCTGAAGATGAAGTTTGGAAGCATTTTAAGCCAATTCTTTCAAAAATGAACTAAAAAGAAAGGTTAAAGAGGTTGGTTTTTAACCTACCAAAGAACAACCTAAGAGATTAGTTAATTATTGTCTTCACATACAGTATTATCATATAGAAAATGTTTTTACCATGAAAATGTCAAGCTTTTATCTGCCCATGAAAGAGAACCAAAAGAAAACATTTAAATTGAAGCTGGAGATAATTAGGTGAACCCAAGACTCTCCTAGTCATCATGGAATGGGCTGCTAAAAGTGATTTGGAACGTATGTGGCCAAAACTCTGACAGGGAAGAGTTGGAAACATCTATTTTAAACATGTGAACAGCAGTCCGTATAAGAGGTAAACATAATAGGGATTTCCAGACAGCCTTATCTGGCTAAGGAATGTGTTTAGCAATATAAAGTTAACACAAAATGATAGCTATGTATAGAGAGTAGCTCAAATCAATAAACTGGAATAAACAAATGTTTTACGCTATTCTAGTCCCCCATATCCACCGAACATTCTCTATGTGCCTGTCTAAATAAGCACCTGAGTTTAATAAGCGGTTTCCAAGTGGAAAACAAGTGCATCACAATTCTGTCACAGCTGATTCCTCTTTCTCCCTCCTCTCTTCTCACTTGGTTTACTCAGCAGATCCCAAAGGAAGAATGTGAGGGTACCCTGCCTTCTCTCCTCCCTGATGAGCATTTCCTAACTAACTACCAAACACTACTCCAGTCTTTCAGATTTTTAACTGTGGGAGTCACTGTGTCAAATGGAGTGAGAAGCAATATGGCCTCGAGAAACAAAGTATAAAACAATAAAAGGGTGGAACAGAAACCAGCTAAAAACAAGGCAGAACTACTTAGCCCCACCACACCAGACAGGGCCCCAGTTTCTCAGACCACAACACTGTACGGGCCTTCGACAAAGCCCCAGGGGAAAAAATCAGAGGAAGTAAAACAACCATGGGGCGGAATCAGCGGAAAAACTCTCGTAACATGAATAACCAGAATAGATCAACCCCCCCAAGGAAAGATATGGCAGATGCAATTGAAGATCCCATTCATAAACAACTGGCTGAGATGTCAGAAATCGAATTCAGAATTTGGATTGCAGACAAGATTAACCAAGTGGAATTAGGAATTAGAGGAGAAATTCAAAAGTTGTCTCAAGAATTTAACGAATTTAAAGACAAAAGCACCAAAGACTTAAACACACTGAAGCAAGAATTTGCAGCCCTCAAAGATATGAAAAATACAGTAGAATCCCTCAGTAACAGAATGGAGCAAGCAGAAGAAAGGATTTCTGACATCGAAGATAAAGTCTTTGAACGCTCCCAAACTCTCAAAGAGGAAGAGAAATGGAGAACAAAAACGGATCACTCACTCAGAGAGCTCTGGGATAATTCGAAGGCGAAAATCCGAATCATAGGAGTTCCAGAAACAGATGAAGTGGCCTCGCTGGGCACAGAGGCCCTTCTGCATGAAATTATGAAAGAGAATTTTCCAGACAGGCCTAGAGATTCTGAAATTCAGATAGCGTACAGCTTCAGAACCCCACCACGACTCAACCCCAATAAGACATCCCAAAGGCATATCATAATTAACTTCACTAAAGTTAATATGAAGGAGAAAATCGTCAAAGCTGCCAGGAGAAAGAAAACCATTACCTTCAAAGGCAAGAATATTAGAATGACTGAAGATCTCTCTGCTGAAACTTTTCAAGCCAGAAGAGGGTGGTCACCGACTTTTAATCTCCTAAAGCAAAATAACTTTCAACCCCGGATCTTGTATCCAGCTAAACTGAGTTTCATTTATGATGGAGAAATTAAATACTTTAATGACATTCATATGTTGAAGAAATTTGCCATAAGCAAACCAGCTCTTCAGGATATTCTCAGACCTATCCTCCATAATGACCAACCCAATCCTATACCACGAAAGTAAACTCACTCAGAAACTTTGGATCAAATTCCAATTTCCACACTGGTGAAAGGATTAAAAATGGCCACTGGACTTTTGAAAAACTCGATACCCAAAACTTCACCAGACTTATCAATATTCTCCATTAATGTGAACGGCTTAAACGGTCCTCTAAAGAGGCATAGGTTAGCTGATTGGATACAAAAACTCAGGCCAGATATCTGTTGCAGACAAGAGTCACATCTTAACCTAAAAGACAAATACAGACTCAGGGTGAAAGGATGGTCGTCCATATTTCAGGCAAATGGTAATCAGAAAAAAGCAGGTGTTGCAATTTTATTTGCAGATACAATAGGCTTTAAACCAACAAAAGTAAGGAAAGACAAGAACGGTCACTTCATATTTGTTAAAGGTAATACTCACTATGATGAGATCTCAATTATTAATATCTATGCACCCAACCAGAATGCACCTCAATTTCTAAGAGAAACTCTAACAGACATGAGCAACTTGATTTCCTCCAGCTCCATAATCGTCGGAGATTTCAATACTCCTTTGGCAGTGTTGGATCGATCCTCCAACAAGAAGCTGAGCAAAGAAATCTTAGATTTAAACCTAACCATCCAACATTTGGATGTCCTCTACAGAACATCTCATTCCAACATCTACAGAACATTTCATCCCAACAAAACTGAATACACATACTTCTCATCAGCCCATGGAACTTACTCCAAAATCGATCACATCTTAGGTCACAAGTCTAACCTCATTAAATTTAAAGGAATAGAAATTATTCCATGCATCTTCTCAGACCACCATGGAATAAAACTTGAGCTGAGTAACAACAGGAATCTGCATACTCATACAAAAACAGGGAAGTTAAATAACCTTATGCTGAATGATAGCTGGGTCAGAGATGAGATTAAGAAAGAAATCGCCAATTTTTTGGAACAAAACGACAATGAAGACATGAACTATCAGAACCTCTGGGACACCGCAAAAGCAGTTCTAAGAGGGAAATTTATAGCACTGCAAGCCTTCCTCAAGAGAACGGAAAGAGAGGAAGTTAACAACTTAATGGGACATCTCAAGCAACTGGAAAAGGAAGAATATTCCAACCCAAAACCCAGTAGAAGAAAAGAAATAACCCAAATTAGAGCAGAATTAAATGAAATTGAAAACAAAAGAATAATACAACAGATCAATAAATCAAAAAGCTGGCTTTTCGAAAAGGTCAATAAAATAGATAAACCTTTGGCCAACCTCATCAGGAAAAAAAAGAGTAAAATCTCTAATCTCATCAATCAGAAACAACAAAGACGAAATAACAACAGACTCCTCAGAAATCCAAAAATCCTTAATGAATATTACAAGAAACTTTATTCTCAGAAATATGAAAATCTGAAGGAAATTGACCAATACTTGGAAGCACGTCACCTTCCAAGACTTAGCCAGAATCAAGTGGAAATGTTGAACAGGCCCATATCAAGTTCGGAAATAGAATCAACCATACAAAACCTCCCTAAAAAGAAAAGCCCAGGACCAGATGGTTTCACGTCTGAATTCTACCAAACCTTTAAAGAGGAATTAATACCTATATTACTTAACCTGTTCCAAAAGGTAGAAAAAGAAGGAAGACTACCCAACACGTTCTATGAAGCAAACATCACCCTGATCCCCCCAAACCAGGGAAAGACCCAACAAGAAAAGAAAATTATAGACCGATATCACTAATGAATATAGATGCAAAAATATTCAACAAGATCCTAACAAACAGAATCCAGCAGCACATCAAACAAATTATACATCATGACCAAGTCGGTTTTATCCCTGGGTCTCAAAGCTGGTTCAATGTATGTAAACCTATAAGTATAATTCAGCACATGAACAAATTCAAAACAAAGACCATATGATTCTCTCAATCGATGCAGAAAAAACTTTTGATAATATCCAGCATCCCTTCATGATCAGAACACTTAAGAAAATCGGTATAGAAGGGACATTTCTTAAACTGATAGAGACCATCTACAGCAAACCCACAGCCAATATCATATTGAATGGAGTTAAATTGGAATCATTTCCACTCAGATCAGGAACCAGACAAGGCTGCCCATTGTCTCCATTGCTTTTCAACATTGTAATGGAAGTTTTAGCCACCACAATTAGGGAAGAAAAGGCGATCAAGGGTATCCATATAGGGTCAGAAGAGATCAAACTTTCACTCTTCACAGATGATATGAGAGTATATCTGGAAAACACTAGGGACTCTACTACAAAACTCTTAGAAGTGATCAAGGAATATAGTAGCGTCTCAGGTTACAAAATCAACATTCATAAATCGGTAGCTTTTATATATACCAACAACAGTCAAGTTGAAAAAACAGTTAAGGACTCTATCCCATTCACAGTAGTGCCAAAGAAGATGAAATATTTGGGAATTTATCTAACAAAGGACATGAAAGATCTCTATAAAGAGAACTATGAAACTCTAAGAAAAGAAATAGCTGAAAATATTAACAAATGGAAAAACATACCATGCTCATGGCTGGGAAGAATCAACATAGTTAAAATGTCTATACTACCCAAAGCAATATATAATTTCAATGCAATCCCTATTAAAGCTCCACTGTCATACTTTAAAGATCTGGAAAAAACAATACTTTGTTTTATATGGAATCAGAAAAAACCTCGAATAGCCAAGACATTACTCAGAAATAAAAACAAAACAGGAGGAATTACGCTACCAGACCTCAGACTATACTACAAATCAATAGTGATCAAAACAGCATGGTATTGGCACAAAAACAGAGAGGTAGATGTCTGGAATAGAATAGAGAATCAAGAGATGAATCCAGCTACTTACCATTATTTAATCTTTGACAAGCCAATTAAAAACATTCAGTGGGGAAAAGATTGCCTATTTCACAAATGGTGCTGGGTGAACTGGCTGGCAACCTGTAAAAGACTGAAAGTGGACCCACACCTTTCACCATTAACTAAGATAGACTCTCACTGGATCAAAGATTTAAACTTAAGACATGAAACTATAAAAATACTAGAGGAGAGTGCAGGGAAAACCCTTGAAGAAATCGGGATGGGCAAGTATTTTATGAGGAGGACCCCCCGGGCAATTGAAGCTGCTTCAAAAATACACTACTGATCAAACTAAAAAGCTTCTGCACAGCCAAGAACACAGTAAGTAAAGAAAGCAAACAGCCCTCAGAATGGGAGAAGATATTTGCAGGTTATGTCTCCGACAAAGGTTTAATAACCAGAATCCACAGAGAACTCAAACGCATTAGCAAGAAAAGAACAAGGGATCCTATCACAAGCTGGGCAAGGGATTTGAAGAGAAACTTCTCTGAAGAAGACAGGCGCGCGGCCTTCAGACATATGAAAAAATGCTCATCATCTTTAATCATCAGAGAAATGCAAATCAAAACTACTTTGAGATACCATCTAATTCCAGTGAGACTAGCCTATATCACAAAATCCCAAGACCAGAGATGTTGGCGCAGATGTGGAGAAAAGGGAACACTTTTGCACTGCTGGTGGGAATGCAAATTAATACATTCCTTTTGGAAAGAGATATGGAGAACACTTAGAGATCTAAAAATAGATCTGCCATTCAATCTGTAATTCAATCTGTAATTCCTCTACTGGGCATATACCCAGAAGACCAAAAATCACGTCATAACAAAGATATTTGTACCAGAATGTTTATTGCAGCCCAATTCATAATTGCTAAGTCATGGAAGAAGCCCAGGTGCCCATCGATCCACGAATGGATTAATAAAGTGTGGTATATGTACACCATGGAATATTATACAGCCTTAAAGAAAGATGGAGACTTTACCTCTTTCATGTTTACATGGATGGAGCTGGAACATACTCTTCTTAGTAAAGTATCTCAAGAATGGAAGAGAAAGTACCCAATGTACTCAGCCCTACTATGAGACTAATTTAGGGTTTTCACATGAAAGCTATAACCCAGTTACAACCTAAGAATAGGGGGAAGGGGGAAAGGGAGGGGAGGGGGGGAGGTGAGTAGAGGGAAGGGGATTGGTGGGATTACACCAGCGGTGCATCTTACAAGGGTATATGTGAAACTTGGTGAACGGTCTGTGAAGCTAGTAAATGATGCCCCATGATCATATCAATGTACACAGCTATGATTTAATAAAAAAAATAAAAATAAAAAAAAACAAAGGAAGAATGTGATTAAAAATATATATATGTTCTGTCAAACTTAAAACCAACCAATCAGTGGTACAAAAAATGTTGTTCCTAGCTACTCAGTGAAACCACACAGACTGGTTTTCTTCTCCATCATTGACTAAGAATCCCATCACACTAATTAACAGTTACTGAACATTTATTACTTGCCAGGAACTTTCCAAAGGACGTACATGTATTAGCGCACTTAAATCTTACAATTGGTTGAGGAAAAAGAGACTCTGAAGAGTGAAAATCATTTTTTCAAGTTTTCATTTTTTTTATTTTATTTTTTCATTTGTTCAGGTCGACACAGGACATGGCAGACCCTCTGCAATCACTGTGGCCATGTTCTACCCTAATCCTCCAGAGTAAGTCAGAACAGACTACAAGCAGAATAATTCGTTACACACAGGTAGCATTTTCACTTATGAGAGAGCGTTTGCATCTTCCTGGGTCCCACGAGAAAATGATTACTCTTTTTTTCCCCATCGTCTTTCCCTTGAGAATCTCTTTCCATTTAATATTATACAGCACTGGCTGCCAGCCAGTAAGTATTTTTAAGATAATCCACTGAAATATTGGACAGGCATGCTAGACACAGAGCAGTTACAAAAGTGTGAGCCAAAAAGTGCCCACAGTGTCCAGCTCCTTTTTCAGCATCCCCAGCTGTGTGCCCTTCAAGATGCCCACCTGGTATCACGGTCAAATGAAGACTTCCCTCAGGAATACACAGGGACTAAAGAACATTGTTATTCTTGTATAAAGACATAAATGCCACCTAGATGGGGTTTCCTGGGGGCAATACTATAAGATATGACAATGTTCTTAAATGTACTTGTTTGCCCTACTGATTATTCTAAAGAATTCACAAAGGACATGATCATAAATGTGCTGAAAGGTTAGCTAAAAGGTTATTAATTGCAATGCTGTTTATAGTGTTTAAAAAAAAACGAAAACAAACTACGAAGTCCCACATGGCAGACTAGTTAAATTATTCATGGTACATCAAGAGAAGGACACGAATATAATTTTAGGGAATTATCAGTTTCATAAAAGAGCATGTACTATGTAGTATTAAGTAAAGACTAGTAAACAAGCCATATGCGTATTCTGGGCTCGTTTTTGCAAAATAATATTTAAATGTTCATAAGCATGTACAGAATAAGAAAAAGTAATATATCAAGAAGTGATCACTACATGTTGAGATTTTATATTAATTATTTTCTTGCTTGCATGTGTTTTCTATAAATTACATGCATTACTTGCATTACAATAAAAATAAAAGAAAAAATAAAACAGGCCACACAAAAAAATTTTAAGCTCCCCTGGGTTCTAACAGGATTACTATTTGGTTCTCATGAGTTTAAAGAAAATGTATACATAGGAATTTAGCACTCATTCAGAAATAGAAAGATATGAGTTTAAAACTATGGAAACTTCTCATTTTCACCTCTTCATGGAAATTTGAAAGAAAATGCAACGTTCAATATTTACTGATCCAACAAACTTCTGAGCAACACTTACACAGCAGTGAATGGGCAGAGGCAGATAGCCAAGGTAACCAGGAGGAAAATACTGAATACACACTAGTCCCTTGGAAAAAAGCCAGAAATTAATTGAAAATAAAAAATAATGAAGGGACCAGCCCTGCAGAATATCAAAATATTTTTAAAAGCTACATAAATTAATCCTTTTATATATGGTTATTCAGTAAATGAGAAAAGTGCCACTCAAACCAGCTGTAAATGTCAAACTCTTTATTAAATGATGTTCAGATAACTGATCATATGGAAAAAAATAAAAGGAAAAGATTTCTACCTCACATTATTTACAAAAAAAAAGTATATTTGACTTGGATTAAAGATCTGCATGTTTGAAAACCAACTATTAAAAAATTAGAATAAAGTAGTGAAAAGTAAACATTATTTCATTATTTTATTACAGCTATTTTAATAGAATAGAAAGGGCTTTTGAAGGCATATATAAAATCTCAAAGAAAATCAGTGATAGGTTAAAAAATAAAATATCTAAACTTTCTAGGATGCAAAATACACATTAAACAAATAAAATGGAAAAATGACATCTTAGGATAAAATATTTGCAATGTTTGAGGCAGAAAACCAGCTGATTTTCCTAGCGTATAGCTAAGCTCTCACAAATGAGTTTAAAAAAAAAAAAGGAGAAATAACCCATAGGAAAAAATCTAAAAATGAATCCAAATAGCCAATACATAGATGAAAAAGATACTAAATATCACTAGTAAATCAAGGGAGTGAAGATTAATTAACAATATGACACCATTTCCCCCAGTGAATTAACAAAGTTTGTTTTAATATGAAAACATTGAAGCGTGGCAATGCTGTGCTGAAAAAGAAATGTTCATACATTGGGTTATTGAATAGTAATTTGAGACATTTTTTGAGAATCAGAGTATTATCTACCAAAATTTTAACTGCACTTGTAGGACTATACCCTCCAGGAAATCTCAGTTACTAAACCTTAACAGTTAGTAAACTGTGTGGACAGGATTGCCCCTAGGAGTGAAACTAATAGTTTGTTCACAGGGGAGTGGCTACAGAAAACACATATCCCACACATACAGAGCTAATCCTGTGTTATACTAACATATACTTGCACATTAATAAATACAAATATAAAATATGTCATCATAGCTAACTATGATCTCTGTATGGTGTGAAGGAAGAAGAAAGGGGCAAACCTGCAGCTGAACAGCAATGAGCAGCTGAACAGCAAAGTGCATGACTCTTTCGACATGCAAAGAAAAACTCAGTTCTCAGGTTCAGAGAAGAAACAGGAAGAAACTAACTTGTTTTATACAATAAAATCAGAGGATTTTTTTCCCTCCTGAGAGTAAAATTTTTCTCCTGGGAGAGAGAAGTGGGAGGTGCAGAGCAGCATTCTGAAAGGACTCTCAGAAACCATAACAAGTAATTTCATCTTCAATTGCTTGTGTTCCTGTGGTGTCAAACACTCCATCTTCTCAAACTTTTAAATAATCCGCTCCACATACCCAAACCCTGCCTGCCTGAGTGTGCACGGTAGTGAGAGAAAGAGACAGAGAATTAAAGAAAGGGGCTGAGATTTCACGCGTTGGAATTGGAGCAAAAGCAGAGATTTAAAAAAAAAAAATCTAGATGCTACAGAGAAACAGGCAAAATATTTTTTTCATGTTCAGATTTTCTTTAATGTAAGTAAATTTAATTTTTTGTTGTTTTTTTATTAAATCATAAACACAAAGATCATGTACACATTAATGCATTTATGGGGTACAATGTGCTGATTTCATATAGAATTAGGAGCTTTTACATCACACTGGTTAATATACACCTCATCTCGTTTACTTAGTTATTGTGTTAAGATATTATGCCTATGCTAGTAGATCCAACATGTACCCTTGCATTATGCACCATAGGTGTGATCCCACCATTCACCCTCCCTCCATCTGACCTCCTCCCTCTCCTCCCATGCCCCACTCCAGAACCATGAAAATGTAAGCCTGTTGGTAAGTAATTCTCAGGAGTCTTGGAGGTGGTGTGTTCTTACCAGAGATAGCAGGGGTTCAAGAAAATCTTTTCTAGGTCAATAAAAGCAGATATGTTCTAGATGGCATGCAAGTACCACCTTCATTGTAAACATTTTTTAAATTACAAAAGGAATATGTGCTAGGGTAAGATATTTGTAGAATATAAAGAGAAAGCCTCTTTCCACCAGCTCCCCTTGCCAGTCCCATCCCAGGGACTGGAACATCAGAGCTCTGGAGATGCATATGATCATCAGCATAGGAAGAAACTAACTACTGTTTGTACTGTGGATGTTTTGTGGCTCTCCACAAACAGCCCGCCCTGCCTGGCTGGCTTGCTCATAAAACTTTAACTAAAAACTGGCATAGTCGTTATCTGTATTTAAACAGGTGAAATGAATGTAACTATGCATTGCAATTGACCAAGGTTGGAATTAGATTTTTTTAATTTATCCAGGCTTATGGATGCAACTGAACCACAGAATGAGAGCTGCATGTACATAGAAGTCGAGATTAATGAGTAAATTATTGCTTTGCAGAAGGTAAAAGGAAGAACGGTCCAAATGTTCAGAAACATGGGAATACTGAATTCGAAAACTAAGTAGAGAATCTGCTTCCTGTTTCTTAGGAAAATATAGGAGAAGCTCAAGTTTGACCACAGACAGAGTTTAACTGGAACCCACCATCACACGTGATGAAAGAGATCTGACAAAGGCATCGTCTATGACACAGGGGCAAGCCCGGGGATAGAATCAAGAGGTACTTTGGTGCCATCCCCTACTGCCTCACTGCAGCAGGCGTTACTAACTAGTCCCAGTACTATTTCACCCAGCGTAACCAGAGATAAATTCACAACTCTTCTCAGAGTAACAGCCCAGCCTGCAACCAACGATAGATCAGAGTGAACCCATGAGATGAGAGATTTTTACCACCCATGCAATTGGACACAGATACGCAGAAACAACCTCTTTCCAGGCTGTCTCTTCTGCAAAGCAGAATTCAGTATGTCCACTCAGGCCAAGGTGTTGGTTTACACATATAGTTTGTAGCCTAAGTGATGAAACAAATTCCTGTCAATCACTTTCTGCCATCAAGTGGTACAGAACCGAGGTGAAAATCCACAGCCTCAAAGTTTAACCAGGAAAGAATCCGCCACAATCTTTAAATTTTAGCAACAAAAAAGAAAAGAAAAAGCCTAGTCATGGTGTAGAAATATAAAATGCTAGCAGGAAAGCAGAAGACCTTATTCCAGCTCTCAACTTCCTCTTTATTGCTTCTCCCAGAAAAACTCAAGGCAGGGATTACCAGCTCCCCTGACACACGTGTCAGCCCACTTCACTCCTAATCTCGCAGAGAACAGAAATCTCATGCCACATGCTGGTCTGTGGAGGGGACAGGCTTTCTGCTTGCAGGATCAGAAGAACAAAGAATTGCATTCTTTCCAGAGAAGGCTCTTGTAAAGTTTCGGCTGAATTGAGCTTTACATGCAGGTAAAAAAACCAGTGTAAGCGATGTGGTTGCATTAATTATAAGATTTCAATTTGACAGTTTAATTAGGAGAAGGAGAGTTAGTGTAGGGCTTGCAGAATTCATGATGAATCACACACTCCAACAGACTTCATTTTCATATTTCAATTACACTCATTTTTAACTGATGAACAGCAACATAGCATTTTCTGTTTAATAAATGTGATATCTGTTGGACTTGATAACATTAGTTCAGTAATTACTGAGCCATTATTGTCTGGCTTTTAAAAAACATGGGAAGAAGCCTTAGTTATTAAAGTTTAGCATCAGCACAAAACTACATTTAGTTTGGTAGAAACATTCCTATTTGGAATATTAAGGGAGAGTTATTTAACAGAGCATTAGCTCTCCCTTACAGATAGAAGGGTAAAACTCAATAGCAGGTGTTTTCCTGAGACTGTGAACTTGATCTTGATCTCTACACACCGTATTTGATTCCCAGACACACCACTGTAGTTGTGATGTTCCCTCTATATCCTTCTTCAGAATTAGGTCCCCAAATAGTTGGTAGCACTAAACAGGTTGAATGACATAATTTAATGCAAGATTCTGATCTTTTCTTAAAATAATCAGAATAAAATGTAACAAAAATGTATTTTCATCAACCTAAGGATAAATGTGGATCAAAGGGGGAACAAGCATTAAGTGACTCAGTCTGTCAAAACATGCACAAAGTTAGGAGCTGTTTCCCAGATTGCTTGCTTCAAGTGCTGGGAACCAATGTTGTTAGCTGGATGTACTCGTGGATTGCAGCAGTGTCTTTTGTACGGGTTATGAACAAACAGAAGTTCATTAAATCAAATACAGATGTCAACTTCCTCGGGGACTAAGAAGAAGATTACTCCCTCCGATAAGCACAACTGCATACGTTGGAAGTGAAGACATTTCTCTTGTTTTAATTACTTCCAAATTTGTTCACAATAATTTTTTTATGAACAATGTCTTGAGTTCTAGCTACCTGAACTAAATGCTTACTCATATATTGAGAAAGTCTTGATGATAATTGGCTTAGACAAAGCATATTTATGTTTATGTCTCTATTGTGTATATATTTGTATATGTATTACAAATATTTCAAGTTACAGAATAGAGAAAAATACACTCTAGCCACATGAAGTCACTTACTGCATATTAGAATTTCACATATAAAGGGTTTGTGTTTTACAATTTCAAAAAATGTCCTACTTCTTTCCATTATTGGTAATTCACTTCCATTAATTTCTGGGAGACCTTTGTGGAACTGAATATTTTATAGATTATTTCAGAATGTTAAGTAAGATAATAACCACGTAGGATTAACACAGTGCCTAGCACATTGTCCAGTGAATTTAGTTGTTATGGTTATCATTAGCAGGCCTGAGATTCTTATATGAAAATTAAAACAATACAGAAAGATAAAAGTATAAAAATTATAAGACTACAAAAGTAAAAGATCTGATATTTATTTCAAATTTTAGAAGAAAAATGGTAAAAAGTGACATTCCTATCCCCAAATGGCACACTGGTAGGAAAATATGTAAATTTAGCATTCATAGGTCCTTACATGACACAAATGGAAGCTTAATAAGTAAGCAAATGACTATTTTCAGGATTCAAGTTTGCTCTGCCCAGCCATGTGGTGGCATTATGCAGACACAAACAAAAAAGAATCAGAGAAGAAAACAATTTAAGAGCTAGAGATTTCTACTTCCCCTTATTTTATAAAGAACTGAGTCCCAGAAAAGCAAACTTTTTTTTTACATATTTATGACAGCTAATAAGTATCAGAAAAGACTGTGCTCTAACATCATGAGTTGTCCCCTTTAGCAACAGTTGTGAAGGTAGGTACCACATGGAACCCTGGAGAATCCCAGGACAACTGCAGGGAGTCCATAAGACCAAGACTCACTTTCTAATAATCTTAAAATACCATTTATTTATTCATTCTATTGATTTTTACACTTGTGGCACAAAGGAAATGATGGGTAAAACTTTTAGCAACTTCAAATAAATAAAGACAGTGGCACCAATCTGTACAAGAAGTCATTGTATTCTTTACCCCATGTTCTTGCTATAAAGATTAAATAAATTAAAAAGCCAGCTTCATGACATTTAAAACCTTGAGCATGCCTTCTATTCTACATAACAAAATGAGAAGTCCACTTCACATATTGAAAAAAGGTGGTTGTCTCCAGGAAAATCACTATGTGATAGTTCAAATTTCCTAGCCATTCTCCTTCATAAAATGTAATTTTTTTACTAGAAAGAACTCAATAAGATTCTAGACAGTGGTGAGAACCAGCCTAACTATAAGTTTTTGTTTGGTTAAAATTACATGAGTTTTCTATGAATTGAAATTATGTAACTTGTTTAAGGTACATAAGGTAATTGAAATTATATACCTTTTTTAAGAGAAATACATTTTAGCAATAATACTCATAATTAAAAAAGAAAAGCATTATAACTTAACATGTACGGAGATATGGTTTCTTTACCTGGAATAATAGTCCTTAAGGGCAGATATTTTATTGAAAATAACAAAAGTAACCCTGTTACTTCAGGAAAAATACCTGGGCATTTTTTTTGTCCAGAGATAAAATTTAAATTTTCAAGCAGAAATTAGAATTTTGAAAATATACCTGCCATGGTGACAAGTTCTTAACAGGTAGACAGTTTTCTGATAAATTGCTAATGATATCAATGAATGTGATATAATAATATTATATAACAAAATTTGTCAGCCTTTGGTAAGTATTCATTAATTTCGTAAATGAGTATTTTTTAAATCATCTATATACATCTAATGTTATAAATCATGCATGAATGAAAGAAATTAAAAATGTAACATAGACCAATGTATTTTAATGTAACAGACTAGGAAAAGTTCTTGGCATGATTTCAGATTCTACCTTGCAACTAACATTTACAAAATTATCACCACATAGGGTGACGCCTGTGGCTCAAGGAGTAGGGTGCCGGTCCCATATGCCAGAGGTGGTGGGTTCAAACCCAGCCCTGGCCAAAAACCAAAAAAAAATTATCACCACTTGTTGAGTTTTGATGGAGTATCAAAGAAGAATATCCTCCATAATTATCTAAAAATGCTATTAAAATATCCCTCCCTTTCTAACTATGTACAGATATAAGACTAGTTTTTCTCCTATTCTTAAAACAACATGTAACAACAGATTGAATGCAGAAACAGGCATGAGAATCCATTTTCTACTAACCTAGACATTAAAGATATTTATAAATATGTAAAGCATTACTATTTTTTAATTAACTGTGTGTTAGAAAATATGTATATTTCAAAAATGTAAGTTACATTGTATTTATATAAAATAACTTTAATGTTATTTTTAAATGAGTTAATAAATAAACAGTTTTAAGCTTTCTTAGGTTAACTTTTCATATAATATATATTGGCACATACCTCTCAAAAAACCTAAGGCATTTTTTGTCCTAAATAATTTTTAAGACCATGAAATGTCCTGAGTCCTAAGACTTTGCTAACCACCATATTATATTATCCAATAGAGATAACAAATGGTTTTAAGTAGAATTCAATAATCTTGGATCAATTGGTAGGAATTGGTCAGAAAGGACTTGAAAGCCATGTTTTGAGTGATGAAAATAAAAAATGAGAAAATTTGATGTTCTAGCCACGTTTTACTCAGGGCTACTGTGGGACACTACAGACCTTCAGGGTAGTTCAACGTCCCCCTCATCTTTCTCATCCTCACAGAGCCATGAAAAGTAGGACATTAATAAACATTCATGAATTTAACTGATTCTAATAAAAATCATGCTAATTATCCTTAACAAATTGTGATACAAGCTAGAAAGATAATGATTATTGTTTAAGGAAGCAAAGGCTAAGAAGAAATCCTAAGGTAAGGAGAAAATAGAGAACAATTACATAGGCTGCATGATTTCAAGGGAGCAGAATAAGTTCCTTTTCATAAATGAAACTTTTTTCTCCTCATAGTTAGCGCTTGAATTCATTTTTATAACTGGAGATATGGCCTTTAATTCTACAATGAAAATGTCAAAATACAAATAGTCAAAGGAAAGGTAGCATTCACAATTTATTCAAATTCACAATAAATTAAAAATGATTGATATTATCCAAGTTTGGAAGTGACATAATCAAATGGAAATAACAGGGTGGTAGATCTCAGATGAAAGACACTCAGCAGACGTGAGAGGAAAGACACCAAGTGGAAAAATGGGAGGTTCAAAAGATAACTTTATTTCATAATTTGATATAAAGCCACTCATGTTTTGAGATTCATACAGAACCAAAAAAAATAAAAAATAAATAAAAATACATCTAATCATGTATTTTCCAGCTCATGCACAATATCATTCCTATGCAGAGCAAGAAAAAAAAAAAACACACTAAATCAAAATCCTAATTGGGTCACAAATTAAATCTAAACTTTGGCCTACTGGGCCCTTTCATGACAGCTAACATTCTATCAACTTGCTGGGCTGCAGAGCCAGGCAAAGATTTTAACAAGACTTACTTCTTGTAATGGAAGGAGAGAAGGCAGATTTTCACATAAGCAGTAACGGCTCAGCACAATGGAAAGAGAACTAGAGAAGAAATAAGTTAACTCGGGTTCAATCCAGCTCTCATAACCGCTATCTCTGTAACTTTGGACAAGTGTTTTATACTCTCTGGGACTCAATTTTCCCATAAGAGAAAGGATCTAATGATCTCTTTTTTGAAATGTAAAATGCAATAGTTTTAAATTTAATTATTTAGATAGGAAATTAACATTTCTGTCACAGACATTATTTTTAGCATGTCTCATTGGAATTTTGTAGAACAATATTTCCTTCAAGGAAAATCAGAATAACGAAATAGTAAAAGCATTTTAATGAGACAAATTATGTGAGGAGAAAAAAAATCTATATTTAAGCAACTCTTTTGTTTATCTCAATTTTTCATTAACTAGTTAAAAACACATATTCTTTCACTCAGCTTTCTCCAGAAATGCCCAAAGGGCTACTACCTGAATAATAAAAAAAATGCTTATAAAGAGTTTAAAATAGGAATTTGTTTCTATCAGAATCCATCTCAGGCCGTTTCCTGAGGGAATTTTAAGAGTTCAAGATGTCAGAATCATGTGTTTTCCAGCCTTTGTAAAAATGTTCTACTCTACAGAATGAAAATTTACTCTTTTTGTTACCCCAAGAACACTAAAAATAATTTGTAGCGTAGTACAGTGTTGTCATTTTAAGTCTGCTGACAACTCTGTTTAGTCACTTTTGTTCCACACTGTTTGTTGAACAGAATTCCAACCCTAGCGTTACTTTTCAGTGGAAAGAATAGTATTCTTTAGAGGAAGGGCTAGCACATTGTTAACTCACAACGGCTTTAGAAACCTTCCTTTTTTCAAATGTGTGTTCCAGTATAGTTTCAATATTCTTTACCAATAACAACTACACTCAGCGTGTGCTCAGACCCCCCTGCGGGCCCAGGCACCCGACTTCTCTACCTGGGCTAAGTGCAGCAGGCACTGTCCTCAGCCTCCCTTCTTCCTGGAAGCTTCTCTTTTTCATTGGGAACTCTGATGTCTGTTGAGATTTGTATGAGTGTCCCTTATGCCCCTTAAAAAAAAAAAAAAAACTAAACAAAATATAGTTAAACCCAGAAAACAGGGGAATGGCTGTCAAATTATCCCATGATTGAAATAGATTTGGGGGGAGAAATTTTTCCTCTTACTTGCCAAAGGCTGCCTAACTGATAGGATTATTGACTTGGAACATATAGTGAAGAAGAGTTACCAATAGGGAGCATTTATTTAATCCAGCTAATCAACAAAGACTCGGATATTGGATATATCAGTCTTCATACAGAGTAGTTCACAGTAATAATAGCGCCCCCTATGTGCCATAGTCCAGAAGGGCCAGTGCCTCATGCCCTGGGTTGGGGGCAGAGGGGTAACTTTCAGACAATTAAGCCAGCAGCTGGGCTGGTTACCATGCGTCCTGGGTAGCCTTCTGGCTTTGACCAGGCTATATGTTCATTTACACACATAATAATAAAACAAGTCATCTCCAGTTTTAATTTGCTTCTTGATATTATTTTCCCTCTAGCTTTATTGAGGTATAATTGACAAATAAAAATTGTATATATTTAAAATATACAATGTGGTGTTCTGATACATGTATATATTGTGAAGTGATTACCACAATTAAGCTAAAATTAACACTTCGATCACTTTATGTTACCATGTATGTGCACTTAAGATCTATTGTCCTAGTAAATTTCAAACTACCGTACTTTATTTACAGAGCCCATGATATACATTAGATCTGCAGAACTTATTCACCTTATAACTAAAAGCTTGTACCATTTGATGTTCTTTTTTTTTTTAATGAAGTTTCTAAATTATTTTTAAAGTTCCAGGAAAAGCATTTGCAATAAATATAGAAGTCCTCTAAGATTTTGCTGTCCTTTAAACACAAGTCAAGGATCAATTATCAAAACAAACTTATTCCGTTAATCAGTTTACAAAGGTGCAAATTGTTTGTCAGAATACAATGCCAGGGAGGCTGCTTTGTTTAATGACAATCCTAACAGCAAGAATCCCTGGGGCAGGAAGTAAGTAATCAGGAATCCATCTCTGAAACTTTGAGAATGCTGGCAGCAGCCTCTTAGAATGCCTGGTTACAGCGAGACCTTGTACAGGGAACAATACACTGAAATAGACCAGACTTGTTAGGAAACAATAAACTTAAATATAGCTCTGGACCTGACACAGCCAAGAAATTTTTACCTTCCAGGACCGAATTTAACACTCAGGGCTAAGTATCTCGAGATCTCTTTCTGATTTTTTTTTTTTTTTTTTTGCTTTCCACCTGTAAGTTTGGATGTCCATATCATAATTTCATTTTGCTGTACAATTTCGATAATGTACATGTGTTTGCAGATGGTTGTGATGTCATTAAAATCCAATTGAACTGCTAAGGAGCTGACAGAAAGATTGTTCAGTCAATCAAACACATATCTGAATGTTTCCAGGCCCTCACCCTGTATTGGAAGAGATGAAGGATATACTGAAAATGCATTGAAATACATTCTGCAGACACGGCAGTGACAGCGTCAGCAGGGGAAACATCCCATGAGAAGGGCCATCTGATTTAAGAGGAAGGGAAAGAGTGATGCTGAACTGGAGAACTGGGTTTGAACTAGCTCTGTACACAGAGAAGCACCAGAAGCCCCTGAGGAAAGGTGTAGTGGGGAAGAACTGCTCATTGTACAGAAGAGACAGTAGTTCCACCACCAAGGCTGAAGGCAGGGCTTCCCAGAAGGAGTAGTGGAGGATGAACCCAGAAAGTAGGGTTGAGACCACTTGTGGAGAATATAGGGCCAGCCTCCCAAGCACGACTCCCATTTCTCCAGCGCAGTGTCTCACGACGTGGGGGAATGCTGTGAGAGTTACAGGATGAGCATCATTTTCTCCAACTTAGAGGTGGGGTCAAGAATGCTGGGAAGAGGTCGAGGTCACTCTGAGAGTGACACAGGGAATGAGAGAGAGTCCTGTTTCCCAGTCCAGCCATCCCTCAGCCAAAATACACTACAATCTCCCTCCTCTTTCCCAGGTTCCAAGGACTGAAATGGAACGACATGACTGAAACGCTGGGACTGCCCTTTATTTTTTCCTCTCCCTATGACGAGAAAGACAAGAGAGGAGGACTATTGAACTTTAAACTTCCTGATAAACCATAATGTGGGAAAGGGCCATTTTTAGGTTTACATGAAGGAGCTACCTCTGAGAATGCCCTCTTGGCCTGTGGAAAACTAGAAACATCCCAGGAAGTCACTGAAATGTTGTAGTACTGTGAGAATTTGTATAAAAATAAACATTGGATTATTTCAGGACTAGTCCCTTGAGAAAATGAGCCAGAATTACTCAGAATTACCAGCCTAATCTTGACAGAACAGAGGAAATTAACAACTGAAGCCAGATTTTTTTCCCTTCTAAAAAAAAAAAGAAAGAAAGAAATTGCTATTTATGTTATTTTGGAAAATGAAAAAAGAACCAGGTTAACCATGTAATTTAAATGACCCTGAAACTAAGATGGCTTCTTGGAAGGTGTCGGCTGAAAGCCACAAACCCAGCAGAGCTTGAACCCGTGGATTCAAAGAGGCACATAATTCAGCTATCTATAAACTCTATTCTCTAGAGCTTGCTGGAGTTTTTAAAGCCTTGTTGAAAATTTTTTTTTCAGTAGAAATAAGATTGAAAAGTCAAAGGAAGCACATTGCAACCCATGTCACTATGGGAACTGCCCCCAAGTATGACCAAGAAAATGCTTGCTTTCTTCTGAAAAATAATTTCCCACTGAATCTCTGGCGTCAAAGAAATCTGTTCATTAAGAATGTCAAATCACACCACTACTTGATTCATATTTGTAACTACAACAGCTCAGAACCATTTGTTGAAATGTTACATAGTAAATCCAATTTTCTCCTTTGGGTGACACCCCTCCTATAGTTTGGTTCAATCAACACAGCACATACATATTTGGTGCCTGTTTTATCAACTGTAAAAGTGTAAGCCACAAACCTCTGCTCAAGGAATTGAGTCATTCCTGAAAAGTAGAGATGTTGGATCCCTACTATCCTGATTTGCACCTTTCTGAGTCACAGAAATAATCCAGGAACATGACACAGAGTGAAAAAAGAAGATTACGCCAGCATCATGCCTCCTGTTCCTTACAGCTAACTTTGACTTCATAAATCTTAATAGAAAAATTAACAAATAGGAGAGACTTTTAAGGTGATATAAGAGAAGACACAGATGCTGCTATAGCTGAATGATTGATCAGGTAGTTTGAGGTTATTATGTCTAATCAGACAGAAAAAAAAAAAGTCACAATAAGTGGCTTTTCTCTTTCCATGCTTCCAAAAGAAGTTACTGTTTTTTTCCCTCTCCTTTCCATCCTCCAGGAAAGAGGTGCCAAGACAGAGATAGTAATGAGAGAGATTCTTTGGGAGAAGGTCTGTGAAAGATAAACGGGAAAAGGAACAAAAGGGGCAGAAAAACCTCCAAGCAATCAAGCTATGATGCTGTCCTAACAGCCACAAAAAGAGGTGGAGAAGTGAGGGGGATTGTCCACAAAAAGCTTTAAATGCACATAGTCCTGAAAGCTTTGGCCAGGCTGCTGGGGTCCTGAGTGCAGTGATAGTCTGCAGGAAATTCATTCATTGGACAGAGACGCCCAGGTCCTGCCCAAGTAGTGTGATCTTGGCCCAAATGCTAAGGCAGATTCCAAAGGGGCTGTAGCTGTGCTGACTGGTGATTCTTCCATGAAGGGCCCATCCTGCTACCGTCCATCTTTGTGTCACATGGACCTCCCTCTTCATCTGTCCACGTGCAGCTCTTTTGGGGTTCCCGAGGCTTTTCTTCCTGAGGAGACACTTAGAAAATGGAGGATAGTGGGAAGAATGATATTCCCCATCACTGAAGTTGTTTCGGGGCCATAAGAGGGACTCATAGTCTCCCTCCTTCGCTGGCCCCTATAAATTCCCCTTTCTCTCAGCTATCTCCTTGCCTGTTCATGGAGTCTGAACTGGTGTTGTAACCCATGCTCTCATCCCAAAGGTAGTGAGCCCTTGCTGACCACCCCTCTTCAAGGTGGGGTTGCTGTACTTGTCCCTTCACAACTACACTCAGGCAAAGGAGAATTCCAGGAGGTGCCCAAACAGGTCCACTGGGCCTATTCCCACTGCCCTCACTGAGAAGCCGCAGGCATTCCTGCCTGTTCCTGCTTCTCAAGTCAATCACTTCTGCAAGAGCTAATTGCCCTTCTTACTTACCAGTTCCCGGACACAAAATACTCAAGATGCAGCCAGAGATTAGATCTCAACAAAAGTTGCTGTGTCACACTTAGGAACCAGGTTCTCTACCCCAGAAAACCTAGAGTTTAAAAACACAGGAAGTACAAAGGCCCATAATAGGTCACTGGAAATGATCGTAGATGCTCCTGCTTCCAGACATTGGTTCTCAATGTCATACAGTGGTAGAGTTTTCTGATCCACAAAGTACACTACATCTTGGAGAATAGCACCACAACCTCTGGCCTATTGACTTCTGAGTGAACCTTCAGCTAAGGCAGGGGTGGGAAACTAAGGCCTTAAGGCCCTATGTGGACTTCTAGATCCTCAAGTGAGTCCTATCGACTAAATCCAAATTTTATAGAACAATTCCTTTTATTTTTATTAGCGCATTTTTGTGCATCCCCTATATATTTTATATTTTTAAATGAACATATTTAAAATATCAAAATATTAAATAAATTTCAATGAAATAATCTTCCTAGATTGGCACAATTAGAACAGTAGTAAGCCAAAAAGTTAAATTCATGGCTTCTATGCCCCTGATTTACACCTTCTCCCAACAGATTGGCACCATTGCCACATGGGGCTGGTTGGAGAGAGTTTATGGGGTAGAGTATGCCAGTCCATTATCAACTTTTGACAATGGGACAGTTTTCGTATGAGGTGGAATTTATAAATAGTGCACAGCTCAACAGTATTTTATAATTCTCTCTGCTTAACAGCCCATCATGTCAAAGAAAACCAAGAAACACTGAAAGAGGAAAACAGATTTTTTAATGAGGATTGGGAATTACAATATTATCTTGTTTCTGCAAAAGACAAGAAGATTTGCTTGCTGTATGATACTGAAATATCAACATTAATGAAATTCAGTGTTCATCAGCATTATAACACTCAGAGAGACCATAATATTTTAAATTAGAAAGGCATGAAAGGTAATATGTAGACATTAAAAGATGAAAAGCAAAAGCAAAGACAATTCTTTCAAGCAACATTAAAACCTATAAATAATTCCACTGAAGCAACTTAAAAAGTAGCATATAGACTGGGTGGGGGGGGAAGCCATTCATTGATGTAGAAGCTGTGAAAGAATGCACTGTTGAAGTTTTCGGATGCTTAGACCTCAATAATGTTTCAAGTACAAACAACTGCCTCTTTTAGGGAGAACCATAACTGATTGGCAGCATGAATTAGCCTTCAACTTAACAGAATGCCGTACTGCAATACTGTAAAAGGAAAATAAATATTCAATTGCTTTACATGAATTAACTGATACCACTGACTATGCACAGGTTTTTAGACTTCATTCAGGTCATTACAGAAGATTTTCTTTCCTACAACAAGTAGGGTACTCATGCAAATAGAACATGGAGAATACCTGGAGAAATTCAGTGAGTGCATACACAGACGGTGCACCTTCTATGACAGGAAAATATGAAGGGTTTATTGCACACTTTTAAAAAGTGTAGTAATGGATCAAGGTGCTCTCACTTCTTTTCATTATATATTCCATCAGCAGATTCTATATGTCAAAGCTACTATTTTAATTTAAAGTGATACTTTATAACAAGTTATAAGTACTGTTAGCTATAGTCCTACAAATGCAACATAGGCATCCTCAGTTTCTAACAGGCTAAAGTCAAAGGATGAAGTATTCAATGTGGATTCTGCTTATCACTTTAAAGTGTACTCAGTATCACAGGGAGAGTGGTAGCCAAAGTTTTATCTCTTTGAGAACAGATAGTTAAATTTTATGAAGAACAGAAACAGCAATGAGGATTATTCAAGAAGATTTCTATAGGATGGCATCATTTCTGTGTGGTATCATGTCAAATCAAAACAACTTGAATATTTCTTTACAAGGCCAAACCAAGTCTGTATATAATGTGTAACAAAAAATCCAAGAATTGCAAAAAAAGCTATCTTTTTCCAAAATACTTTTTCTTCAAAACAAAATTTTGGATGAACATTTCCCCAGTAAGCACAGATTATTGATGAGCAGAATGATATAGGGAAATCAACTGAAGAATACACAGCTGTTACAGATCTATTAATTGGAAAATACAATGAAAGTTTCCCTGACTTTGAAAATCATGACATCGCGCTCAAGTTAGCATTTCATCCTCACCTAGTTGAGGCACCGAAAGAACTACAGATAGAATTAATTGAGCTCTCAGATTTTTAAAATCACTGTTTGATCCTCAAAGAGATTCTGTTGAAATATGGAAAAATGCAATAGAATACCCACATCTTCAGCAACATACTCAAAAAAATGTTTTCTTGTCTTTCAACCACTTATTGCTGCCAAGTCATATTCTCCTACCTAACAGAAATCAAGATGTGCTTAAGATCACAAATAATTGATACCCATCTAGAGGATTACCTGAAATTGTGGACCTCCATGCTGCAATCAAATATTCAAATACTTTCCAACCAAGAGTAGACACAACAAAGTCATTCAAAAGTTAGTTTATGGGGGCGGCGCCTGTGGCTCAAGGAGTAGAGCGCCGGTCCCATATGCCTGAGGTGGCGGGTTCAAACCCAGCCCCGGCCAAAAAAAAATAATAATAATAAAAAAAACAAAAGTTAGTTTATGGGGGCAGCGCCTGTGGCTCAGTGAGTAAGGTGCCGGCCCTATATATCAAAGATGGTGTGTTCTAACCCGGCCCTGACCAAACTGCAACAACAAAAAAAAATAGCCAGGCGTTGTGGGCACCTGTAGTCCCAGCTACTCGGGAGGCTGAGGCAAGAGAATCGCCTAAGCCCAACAGCTGGAGGTTGCTGTGAGCTGTGATGCCACAGAACTCTACAGAGGGCGATAAAGTGAGATTCTATCTCTTAAAAAAAAAATTTAGTTTACCTAACAAAGACGTGTGAAAGAATGCAGTATGTAATAACTAAGAAAATGCCATGAAAGCTATGTTAACTAGTGTGATGAAAATCAAACGGTCAATGAACCAAGTGTATGGTGCCCCATGATCATACTAATGTACACAGCTATGATTTAATAAAAAAAAAAAATTTTCAAATTAATTATTAATTGTTTTTTAAGTGGGGAAAAACTGGATAGTTAAAATACTGACACCTTTATACTAGAAAGAAATAGAAGTTTTGAATAATATTTGATGTGATAGAAATAAAAAAATCATCACAGATAACAGAGAAAAGTGAAGATAACTCCTGTCTGAAAGGTCATATATGTATTCAAATCAATGTAAAATAAGTAGCCTCAATCTTTAAGTTTAAAGAAGGCACAACTCTAAGTTCATTATATTAGACAAAAAATACAGTAGATTTTAAAATGCTTTATTTACGCTATGGTTTGGGGGGGTTGTTTTTTTTTTTGGTTATAAGTCCATTTATTTTCATTTCATTCTCTTAAAGCCACTTGCAAATGAGCATGATCTAAAAGCATGCAAGTAATGACAGGTAAAAACATCTGTTTGGGGGAAGTGATGTGTGTTAAGTAGCACATCAAATTCTTTGGGAGAATCAATTATTAGAAAATAAGACTGGGAAGTGGCCCCCATAGCTCAGTAGTTAGAGCGCTGGCCACTGAGGCTGGTAGAAAATAAATTAATTCACTAGGCACCATAAACAAAAGCTTCCTGCTATTCCCCCAAAATTGTTTTCCTTTCTTATTCAAAAAAAATTTTTTTTTTTTATTAAATCATAGCTGTGTACATTAATGCGATCATGGGGCACCATACACTGGTTTTATAGACCGTTTGACACATTTTCATCACACTGATTAACATAGACTTCCTGGCATTTTCTTGGTTATTGTGTTAAGATATTTATATTCTTCTGGGAGCAAGACATGATTGCAAGAGGGACTTTAACCTAACAAATGCAATCAGTGTAACCTGGCTTATTGTACCTTCAATGAATCCCCAACAATAAAAATAAATAAATAAATAAAATAAAATTGCTGATGTTAAAAAAAAAGATATTTATATTCTATATCTACTAAGTTTCACATGTACCCTTGTAAGATACACCGCAGTTGTAATCCCACCAATTACACTCCCTCCACCCATCCACTCCCTCCCTTCCCTTCCTCTCCTCCTTCCCCATATTCTTAGGTTATAACTGGGTTATAGCTTTCATATGAAAGCCATAAATTAATTTCATAGTAGGGCTGAGTACATTGGATACTTTTTCTTCCATTCTTGAGATACCTTACTATGAAGAATATGTTCCAGCTCCATCCATGTAAACATGAAAGAGGTAAAGGCTCCATCTTTCTTTAAGGCTGAATAATATTCCATGGTGTACATATACCACAATTTATTAATCCATTTGTGGATCAATGGGCACTTGTGCTTTTTCCATGACTTAGCAATTATGAATTGGGCCGCAATAAACATTCTGGTACAAATATCTTTGTTATGATATGATATTTGGTCTTCTGGGTATATACCTAGTAGAGGAATTATAGGATTGAATGGCAGATCTATGTTTATATCTCTAAGTGTTCTCCAAACATCTTTCCAAAAGGAATGTATTAATTTTCATTTCCACCAGCAGTGTAGAAGTGTTCCCTTTCCTCCACATCCATGCCAACATCTCTGGTCTTGGGATTTTGTGATATGGGCTAATCTTACTGGAGTTAGATGATATCTCAAAGTAGTTCTGATTTGCATTTCTCTAATGATTAAAGATGATGAGCATTTTTTCATATGTCTGTAGGCCATGCGCCTGTCTTCTTCAGAGAAGTTTCTCTTCAAGTCCTTTTTCGGGCCTGAGATGGGATCACTTGTTCTTTTCTTACTAATACGTTTGAGTATTAGTAAGAAATACTCAATACTCTCTGTGGATTCTAGTTATTCTCTTTGTCGGAGAAATAACCTGCAAATATCTTCTCCCATTCTGAGGGCTTTTTGCTTGCTTTACTTACTGTGTTCTTGGCTGTGCAGAAGCTTTTTAGTTTGATCAGGTGCCAGTAGTGTATTTCTGAAGCTGCTTCAATTGCCCTGGGGATTCTCCTAATAAAATACTCACCCAGACCAATTTCTTCAAGGGTTTTCCCTGCACGCTGTTCTAGTATTTTTATACTTTAATGTCTTAAGTTGAAATCTTTGATCCAGTGAAAGTCTATCTTAGTTAATGGTGAAAGGTGTAGGTCCAGTTTCAGTCTTCTACAGGTTGCCAGCCAGTTCATCCAGCACCATTTGTTAAATAGGGAATCTTTTCCCCACTGAATGTTTTTAATTGGCTTGTCAAAGATCAAATAATGGTAAGTAGCTGTGTTCATATCTTCGTTCTCTATTCTGTTCCAGACATCTACTTCTCGGTTTTTGTGCCAGTACCGTGCTGTTTTGATCACTATCGATTTATAGTATAGTCTGAGGTCTGGTAGCGTGATTCCTCCTGCTTCGTTTTTATTTCTGAGTAATGTCTTGGCTATTCGAGGTTTTTTTCTGATTCCATATAAAATGAAGTATTATTTTTTCAAGATCATTAAAGTATGACAGTGGAGCTTTAAGAGGGATTGCATTAAAATTATATATTGCTTTGGGTAGCATGGACATTTCAACAATGTTGATTCTTTGCAGCCATGAGCATGGTATGTTTTTCCATTTGTAACATCTTCAGCTATTTCTTTTCTTAGAGTTTCATAATTCTCTTTCTCATAGGATCTTTCACGTCCTTTGTTGGATAAACTCCCAAATATTTCATCTTCTTTGGCACTACTGTGAATGGAATAGAATCCTTAACTGTTTTTTCAGCTTGACTATTGTTGGTATATATAAAGGCTACCGATTTATGAATGTTGATTTTGTAACCTGAGACGCTGCTGTATTCCTTGATCACTTCTAAGAGTTTTGTAGTAGAATCCCTAGTGTTTTCCAGATATACGATCATGTCATCTGCGAAGATGAAAGTTTAATCTCTTCTGACCCTATGTGATACCCTTGATCACTTTTTCTTCCCTAATTGCGATGGCTAAAACTTCCATTACAATGTTAAAGAGCAATGGAGAAAATGGGCAGCCTTATCTGGTTCCTGTCTGAGTGGAAATGATTTCAATTTAACTCCATTCAATACAATATTGGCTGTGGGTATGCAGTAGATGGCCTCCATCAGTTTAAGAAATATCCCTTCTATACCGATTTTCTTAAGTGTTCTGATCATGAAGGGATTCTGGATATTATCAAAAGCTTTTTCTGCATCAATTGAGAGAATCATATAGTCTTTGTTTTTTAATTTGTTCATGTGCTGAATTATATTTATAGGTTTACATACATTGAACCAGCTTTGAGACCCAGAGATAAAACCGACTTGGTCATGATGTATAATTTGTTTGATGTGTTGCTGGATTCTGTTTGTTAGAATCTTGTTGAATATTTTTGCATCTATATTCATTAGTGATATTGGTGTATAATTTTCTTTTCTTGTTGGATCTTTTCCTGGTTTGGGGATCAGGGTGATGTTTGCTTCATAGAATGTGCTGTGTAGTCTTCCTTCTTTTTCTACATTTTGGAACAGGTTGAGTAATATAGGTATTAATTCCTCTTTAAAGGTTTGGTAGAAATCTGACATGAAGCCATCTGGTCCTAGGCTTTTCCTTTTAGGGAGATTTTGTATGGTTGATGCTATTTCAGAACTTGATATGGGCCTGTTCAACATTTCCACTTGATTCTGGCTAAGTCTTGGAGGTTGACATGCTTATAACTATTGGTCAATTTCCTTCAGATTTTCATATTTCTGAGAATAAAGTTTCTTGTAATATTCATTAAGGGTTTTTTGAATTTCTGAGGAGTCTGTTGTCATTTTGCCTTTGTCATTTCTCATTGATGAAATCAGAGATTTTACTCTTTTTTTCTGGCTAGGTTAGCCAAAGATTTATCTATTTTATTGACCTTTTCAAAAAAACCAACTTATTGATTTATTGATCTGTTGTATAATTCTTTTGTTTTCAATTTCATTTAATTCTGCTGTAATCTTGGTTATTTCTTTTTTTCTACTGGGTTTGGGGTTGGAATGTTCTTCCTTTTCCAGTTGCTTGAGATTTCCCATTAAGTTGTTAACTTCTTCTCTTTCTGTTCTCTTGAGGAAGGCTTGCAGTGCTATAGGACTGCAGTGCTATAGAAGGCTTGCAGTGCTATAGGACCCAGAGGTTCTGATAATTCGTGTCTTTGTTGTAGTTTTGTTCCAAAAAATTGGCAATTTCCTTCTTAATCTCATCTATGACCCAGCTATCATTCAGCATAAGGTTATTTAACTTCCATGTTTTTGTATGAGTATGCAGATTCCTGTTGCTACTGAGTTCAACTTTTATTCCATGGTGGTCTGCGAAGATGCAAGGAATAATTTCTATTCCTTTAAATTTACTGAGGTTAGACTTGTGACCTAAGATGTGATCTATTTTGGATTATGTTCCGTGGGCTGATGAGAAGTATGTGTATTCAGTTTTGTTGGGATGAAATGTTCTGTAGATGTCTGTTAAATTCGAATGTTCGATGGTTAGGTTCAAATCTAAAATTTCTTTGCTCAGCTTCTTATTGGAGGATCGAGCCAACACTGCCAAAGGAGTGTTGAAATCTCCGATTATTATGGAGCTGGAGGAAATCAATTTCATCATGTCTGTTATAAATTGAGGAGCATTCTGGTCGAGTGCATAAATATTAATAATTGAAATCTCATCATATTGAATATTACCCTTAACAAATATGAAGTGACCTTTCTTATCCTTCCTTACTTTTGTTGGTTTAAAGCCTATTGTGTCTGCAAATAGAATTGCAACACCTACTTTTTTCTGATTACCATTTGCCTGAAATATGGATGACCACCCTTTCACCTGAGTCTATATTTACCTTTTAAGGTAAGATGTGACTCCTGTATGCAGCAAATATCTGGCCTGAGTTTTTGTATCCAGTCAGCCAACCTGTGCCTCTTTAGAGGACAGTTTAAGCCATTCACATTAATGGAGAATATTGATAAGTCTGGTAAAATTTTGAGTATCGAGTTTTTTGAAAGTCCAGTGGACATTTTTAATCCTTTTGCCACTGCGGAAGTTGGAGTTTGATCAAAAGTTTCTGAGTGAGTTTACTTTTGTGGTAGAGGCTTGGGCTGGTCATCATGGAGGATAGGTCTGAGAATATCCTGAAGAGATGGTTTCGTTATGGCAAATTTCTTCAGCATGTGAATGTCATTTAATGTCTCCATCATAAATGAAACTCAGTTTAGCTGGATACAGGATCTGGGTTGAAAGTTGTTTTGTTTTAGGAGATTAAAAGTCAATGACCACCCTCTTCTGGCTTGAAACGTTTCAGCAGAGAGATCTGAAGTCATTCTAATATTCTTCACTTTGTAGGTATGGATTTCTCACGTCTGGCTGCTTTCAGAATTTTCTCCTTCATATTAACATTAGTGAATTATGATATGCCTGGGGGATGCCTTATTCAGGTTGAGTTATGCTGGGGTTCTGAAACTGTTTGCTATCTGGATTTCAGAATCTCTTGGCATGTCTGGAAAATTCTCTTTCATAATTTCATGGAGAAGGGCCTCTGTGCCTTGCGAAGCCACTTCATCATTTTTGGGGATTTCAATGAGGCAGATATTAATGAATCTTAGCCATTAAGAAGATGGCTATCTTCTTATTATCCCAGAGCTCTCTCAGAGAATGATCCATTTCTGTCCATTTCTCTTCCTCTTTGAGAGTTTGGGAGCATTCAAAAGTTTTGTCTTCAATGTTAGAAATCCTTTCTTCTGCTTGCTCCACTCTGTTACTGAGGGATTCTACTGTATTTTTCAGATCTTTGAGGGCTGCAAATTCTTGCTTCAGTGTGTCAAAATCTTTGGTGGTTTTGCCTTTAAATTCGTTGAATTCTTGAGACAACTTTTGAATTTCTCCTCGAATTTCTAATTCCGACTTTTGAATTGCTCTTTGAATTTGTAATTCCAAATTTTCTTTCTTCTATTAATCTTGTTTGCAATCCAAATTCTGAATTTCATTTCTGACATCTTGGCCAGCTGTTTATGAATGGGATCATCAGTTACATCTGCCATATCTTTCCTTGTTGGGGGGTGTGGTGGTTGATCTATTCTGGTTATTCATGTTACCAGAGTTTTTCCACTGATTCTGCCCCATGATTATTTTACACCATTTGGCTTTTTCGCTGGAGCTTTGTCGAGGACCCGTACAGTGCTACAGCTTGAGAAACTGGGGACCTGTTTGGTGTGGTGGGGCTAAGTGGCTCTGTCTTGTTTTCAGCTGGTCTCTGTCTGACACTAGTGAAACAGTTACTCTGGGTTGAAGTCTCAGCTGTGGAGAAATACCAGCAATTAAGTCACCCCACCCCCCACAGGTAATAATTGGAAAAGGAAAATCAAACCTTCCTACAACCACACACCCAGGGCACCACTTGGATAGTCCGTGGGCAATTGGCTCAGTTCATAAGGTCCAAATCAATTGTCTCAGTCAGCACCTGTCTTAGTTGGGAGAGCTTAAAAGGTCTCTGGCAACTGGATTGCAGGGGTCTGCTGATAACTCAAATGTGACTGCTGATAACTCAAATGTGACTTGCTCTGGTGCTCCATGAAGTCAGAAGGACCAACCCAGCAAATACATTAGTCTGAGATGGTTGATGCCTCCTTCCCCACCTTGCACCTCTGTCACACCCAGTCACTGATAATCCCACAGGGCTGTGACCCAGTTGCCTTCAATGAGCAGATACTCCAGGGGGTTGCACCTGCCTGAATCACAAGGAAATTTATGTCTGCTTAGTCAGGCAGCTGCTCTCTGCCTCTATCCAGCCTCTATGGAGGCTGGGTGGTGTTCACTCAGTTCCAGCCCCGCCCCTGGTTGATGTTACTAACAGAACAGAACAACTTTGTGGGAATTTGTTTCTGTCTCTGCTAAATTGCCCTGCAGAAGAGAAGCTATTTTGAGTTCCCAGAACCTGTGCATCAGGCCCTGTCTGTGCTGCTGTATGGTCTCAGCTGTAGATTGTATTCACAGCATGATTACCAGTCAGTTCCAGCCTCTGCCTGCTCTTCTTTGTTTAAGCTGATAGTCTCCTGGGGGCCGGGTTCATCTTAGACTCAATAAAGTGGTCCTCTGGGTTAGCCCCACCCTGGGAATCTCCCAGCTCTGCACGTGTGTTTTCTATTCCCCATGCTCTACCCAGGCCAGTACTGCCTCAGGCACACCCTTTACTCACGGGGCCTGTGTTGCCATCACAGATCTGTTCCATGGTGGTTGCCACCTGAGAAGATGCCTGGCCTCCTCTGGATGCCCAGAGAGACAGGCGGTGTGACTTCAGAATATCCGGAGGTGAGCCCTATTGTTGCCAAAAATGGCTGTTGCTCAGTGCCTTGAGGCACCACTGCTCCGGTGTGGTTTCCTCTCCTCACTCCCATGCTACAGAATCAGCACTGACCAGCTGCAGTCCAGGCCCTATCCACACCCCTCAAGAAATCACCCAGGAATCTGGACTCCTGGGGGACAGGCCTCCGGACCTCAGAGTGAGAGTAGAGGGGAGTGCTGGGAGCTCAGAATTGCAAGTAGAGAATATAGACAGTTTTATACAGTTTTATGCATGGCGGGAGAGCGCCATGGCACCCTAGTAGGGGAGGTAGGTCCAGTTTTTAGAGGGTCTCTCCTGTGGAGTATAGTGGGAGGACCATTGAACGCTTCTCGTTTGTTTGTGGGGCACTCTGAGCCATTCTTATTGGGGAGGGAACTCCCGTCTGCTTGGTGATAGATTTTGTACCTTTTGTTTGTATCCTTGGGGTCACAGCTCACCTCAGGGGGGTTGATATGAGTTCTTCAACCTTCTCTCTTCGTTCAACTCTAATCCACCAGGTTACTTGCTAAATTTCTCAACTCTCCTTCTGGACAGGAGCCTCTGTGGAAAGCTGGCTTCAGTCAGCCATCTTGTCTCTGTCCCACTTGAATCAAGTTTTTTCCCCTCTCCTTTGTTTCAGTTGTCTGAGCTACTTGAGGAGAAAAATGCTCTTGGCCTTCAACTCTGTGGCGCTATGCAACACATGCTTGAAAGCCAAGAGTGCTACAAGGACCTCTTCAACCACTGCACAGTGTTGGAGAAGCGGGTGGAAGATCTGCAGTCAGCGTTTAGGAAGGTGAGAGGGTGAGGCAGTGCTTGTGGCTCAAACGAGTAGGTCACCAGCCCCATATACCTGAGATGGTGGGTTCAAACCCACCCCTGGCCAATAACAGCAGCTCTGGCCACCGCTCCCTCCTTCTGCAGCCAAATGGCCCCTGGGATGCGCCTTCCTCACTGTTTTTTTCCCCTGGCAACCAGCTCTGGGGGTAGAGTGGGTTGAAAATAGAGCCAACAGAGAATCCAGCCACACAGAGGTGTCGTCGCAGTTACCCTGGTAATGGGAGTAGTGGCCCAGGCACCACAAGTAGGTCTAGGGTATGGTTTAATTAATTTGTTTTGATTAATAAAGCAAAATTGTTTTTTAAATAGTAAATAGTTTTCATTTTTTGAAAGCATCAAGTAATGGTTGTTAGATTTTTACAAAATGATGTACTTTTTTAAGTATGAAGTATGAAGTTTCTTGAATGCAGCCTTATTTGATTATAGCTAAATTAACGTGGCCTTCTAACATGATAAGTCTCCCCACCCCTGAGCTAAGCATTTGTCAGGTCATTCTAACAAACTATTTGTCAGTAGTTTCCAGATGTTGTAGTATTTGATGCATTCTAGAGATCTCATGGTTATTGTCCTTCTCCCACCCTTTTTTTTTTTAGACAAGGTCTTGCTCTGTCTTATAGGGTAGGCTACAGTGCAGTGACATCATCATAGCTCACAGCAACATCAAACTCCTGGGCTCTAGTGATCTTTCTGCCTCAGCCTCCTGAGTATCTGGGACTAGAGGGGCCCACCACTACACACAGCCAAATTTTCTATTTTTTTGTAGAGAAAGAGTCTGGTTCTTGCTCAAGCTGATCTTGAGCTCCTAGACTTAAGCAATCCACCTGCCTTGGCCTCCCAAAGTGGATTACAGGTGTAAACCAACACACCCAGCCTGTTCATGTACCTTTTTAACTGTGAAATGGGTTTCCCATCCTGTGGATATTCTACTCTGAAAGTCATTGGGTGATGGTGTCTTAGAAGGCAGGAAAGGCAAACTTATTTGGAATAAGCATCTATAAGCCACTGGGCCTTCCAGGAGAGAAGTCCACTGGTGGCTTGTTGATCCTTTAAGGAATAGAGACATTATCAGAGACTCAGCATTGATGATAGATCAGCCTTGGCAAATGAGAGTCTTGCTGTTGGGCATATGTGAATCTTCCGTCTCGGCTGCTGAGTCCTTTCTAGTCACTTGTTCATTATATTCTAGTCACAGTTCTGGGAGAACTCATGACAAAGGCAAACTAACGTCTGCCATCCAAGTCATTCTTACCTACATAATTCTTCACAGTGCTGCTTTTTGGCAGGTATTCACAAGTCTCAGAAAGAACTTCACACTTTGTGCCCACTCCCATGTGTTCATGCACGTGCTTCTACCCCAGGTAGTCCCATCTTCAATCTTCCAGACCCCTCAGAAACCAGCCAGGCCATTTGAATTACTCATGACTCTATATATTCTCACTTCAAGCTACTTCTTCCATGCAAAATAGATGCCCAGGTGCGCCACTTGAAATTCTGACATTGAGAAGCATTTTTTTCTCACCACTGTCTGTCTGAGTGTAGCTTGTAATGCAACCACATTCATTTTTGGCTTGACCCACATACAAAACGAACCCATCTGTAAATCAAGGTTGGGCTTTTTCTTCTCCTTCAGCAGTCATCAAGGACAACCCCATTCTCCATATGGCAGTAGATGTGAGCTGAGAGAGGTTGCTTATGCACCCTGGTGGTTGAAGGGAAGGGAAAGAGTGCTATCTGCCCCTGCAGCTTCCTCATGCTCTTTTGTCAGCTCAGGCTGGATGCACATTTGTCATTTCTTACGAGCAACTACTTCTGGTTCCACTCAATTTAATTCCTTTGGGATCCAACAGTCCCTAGCTCCTCTGGGTCTGTCTATCAAACATCTAGTAATGTATCAGGGGATGTTTCTCCATAGGCAAGTGATTCTCCACTACAGGTGGTGGCCTTGCTGTAGAAACCTAGAGCCTTTGGTATCGTTCTCCTGATGGCCTTGCTACAAGTTGCATAGTGCACCTTTGTCTACCACTGACACCTTCAGCATCGTAGGGTCTACTAGACAGGGATCATCTGCTTAGCTGGAATCCAATGCAAAGCCTTTTCCTGGCCTGTCCCACACAAAGCTACAAGCTACAAGCTACAAGACTTTTGGATCATTTGGATGGTAGAACAGTTAACACCTATCTGGAACAAGTCGTTAAATGTATATTGTTGTCCTTTTCATGCAAATGCAAATTATTTCAGATCTTCTTTTTTGATCACAATAAAAAAGAAATTTTCTGGCACAAGGTCTTATGTTGTATACCCAATAATTTATTAATCTATTCTGACAGAGACAACACAGACAGTGCTAGTACTTGCTTGAAGGTACAGTTGTCTACAAGCATTCTTAAATATCTCTTTGGTTTCTGTAGAGACTAGACGTATGCATCAAAAAGAGACATGATGGAGACCACCACTGAACCTTAAGGTTCTAATCTGCTGCTCTTACCAGAGTCAATACTATTTTTGACGCACTGTTTTGGATGGGAGAAGAGGCAATCCTAAAAGCTTCTACTTGGCATTCTCCACTCATATTCCACAGCCCAAGGATTCAACTGGGGCTATTATAATCGATGAGCACTTTAATTCTAGATTTTCCTTCAGGAATTGAGTAAATAGCAACTGTGTAGACCTTAAGAACTTTGGCCAAGACTCTATTAATTATTTGGCCCCTGTATTCCCAGTATACTGATAGGGACATTATAATTCTTTACATCTCCAGTTACTAATTTCAGTTCAGACCCTGTGTCCAAGATCCCTGCAAATGTCTAGCATTCCCCTTTCACCAGAGGACGGGCAGTGAAGAACGTATCAAGCCCGTCCTCATATGCTTTATAGTTAAAAAAAAAAAAAAGCATCCATTTATGCTACAGAAGTGTTTATTTTTAAAAATAAAAAAACATATCTATTCAGATACTTTGGAGCAGGCAGTGAAAACATCTAAAGTTGTTTCAGGTTTCCATTCACCTTAAGTTAGGTTTCCCTCACAGTCCTAAGACTGCCACCAAGGACAGAGATAAAAAGCTCTGCAGCCTGGTCTAAGTGGGGCTGTGTGGCCCACATGCCATCACTGGCACTGGGCCGTGACAGTCCCTGAGGGATGCCGAAGCCTGATTGGTGCCACCTTGATTAAGTCATCAGTTCCATTCATAGCAAGTAGGGATTTTTGTCTTTTTGCATATTTTCTTTATTTGTAATAATTGTGTTTGGGTTTGTTTTATTCTGTTTTCGTAGCTATTGCTCCCCCCTCATGCTTAGAACAGTGACTGATCATAATTGTTACACAGTATATATTTATTGAACAAATGAATGAAATGAATAATTGGGATGACTATCTGAAGGTGGGGATAGGGTAGATTTCTGAACAAAACTGAGGAAACTATTAGGAAGGGGAACTGAACTCAGGCAGCATCACCAGCTTTTCTATTTCAAAGCAGACAGTGAGCAATTCTCTCTCAGGCTATGGTCTGCCTCACTGTGGTCGCTGATTTTGTGTGTCAACTTGACTAGGCTAAGGAATATACATATAAAAATAAAACATAATTTTTGTGTAGGTCCATGAGTGTGTCAGAGAGATTAGTACCTAAATTAACAGACTGGGGAAGGAAGAGTGTTCTCCCTAACGTGGTGGATATCATCCAGTCCATGGAGGTCCCACACAGACCAAAAAGACAAACAGGACGTGAACTCATTCTCTCTTCCTGAGCTGCAGTGTCCATCTTCTCCTGCCTTGGTCGATAGAACTCCTGGTTCAGACTCTGACCAGGATTTACCCAGTGGCTTCCCTGATTCTCAGGCCTTTGAATTTGGGCAGAGATTTGAATTTCCTGCTGCTCCAAATTGCAGATGGAATATTGTAGGACTCCTCAGCCTCCATAATCTCATGAGCCAATTCCCATAATAAATCTCCTCATACACATATATCAACATTATCCTATTGGTTCTGTTTCTTAGGTAAACCCTAACTTGTACTCACATATCTCAGTAGAACAAAACACCATTTCAATTAATAAGTTGAATTAATCAAACAGCCCTTTTTTGTCCCTGAAAGTTAGTTCTGCCTTGATTTGGAAATGTTTTGTTTTCTTGGCAATAATAAAAGGTAAGGTAGTTTTCTCTATTTGACATAACTATTACTTTACAATGCTCTTATGGAGATAGTGTGCTTTCACAGCCATCGTACAATCATACATCTAATATTCAAAATAATCTCTCTCTGGCAATATAATATCTAAAGTGAGAACTCGGTATCTTCTGCCATTAACAACATCATTAATAACAAATGTCTGTTTAATTACTCTTGCTAAGATTAAAAAGGCCATTATTCTTGTATCTTGAGAAATTCATTAGCTGGAAAAGGCTGCTTAATGCCAAATGAACTCCTTAAAGATGCAGTCCCCAATAGTTGAAGGTACTTCTGACATTCATGCATTTGCATTACTTTAAAACAGCATTACCCAACTGTGCTGAAGATCATGCTGTGACAATAAGCAAGCACTGTAACATTTCAAAATCAGAAATGAAGCTACAAGACATTTTACAATACCATACAGAGTCTGTTCTTTGGAATATTTAAACTTCACACACTGAGCCTATTATTCATCATTCACCTCTCGCTAATTCTGTGCTCAAATGAGTCTTGTACCAACACAGTGCATCCTGAGGTACAGTTAATATTCATAAGCACCTCCTCCAAAGGGATTCAAAGCCATAACTTAAGATCTCTGCAAGTCAAATTTAAAGTCTGAGACTTCAAGAAATTCAGATCCATTAAATGAAAATTACAAGATGGGATTTAGAGCAGCATCTTTCTTAATCCACTGTTTGAGCTCTGTATTTTTAGTACAGAAACCTGCATAACATTTAGTAAGAATTAGATCAGTGACAGTGCACTCACAGAGGATGATTCAAATGGCTTCAGTGGCAATGGTTATATCCCACGTGTTGTATCATTTTTTCACTTTTTTGTCACCATGAACAATAAAGCAAAGTCATAAAACAAGCTCTAATGAAGCATCTCTCCTTACGTCTAGAATGCATCAACGTACTGAATCTGATTCACATTACTTACTGCCATGAGCTAGGCTCTGAGAGACAAGATTTCAACAACCGAGGAAAGGGAACCAAGGTGAATTACTACCTGGGAGAAAGTCACTGCTCAGAGAGGAACTAAGTGTCTTACAATGAGAAAACGTTCTCATTTTTTTTCCTTCCTTCCTCCATAAATACAAATTGGGTAGCCCTTCAGGGTCAGGAACTATGCTACATTCTATCTGCAATTGAATAAGGTGTCTGTCATCAAGGGAGCAGGAAGTTCTGTAGAGGCAGTAAGGCATAGGAAAAAACAAAGAAGAATTAAGCTTTGATGAAATTTAGAAAATAAATAGGGTTTGGTCACTTTTTTCTTACCTGTCTTTAATGATACGGCTAGAAGAGTGAAAGGTGAGTCTGTACCAGCCTTTATCTTCATCAGTGAACTTGACTTTCTCACTTGTACGGAACCACAGTTTGCCTTGTTTTGCTTGAATGTTCATTTCTATCTCCCTGGAGAGACCCTGAAACCCACAGGCTCATGGACTTGACACCATTGGCCACACATAGCTCCCTGAGATGTTTACTTTGGGGAAAGGTAATATCTTCTAAACTTTGTCTAAACAATTTTTGTCTATCACCACTTTCTGCTGGGTTGCACTGGTGGCTCAAAGTACCAACTTAGAAGAATGCTAATCAAAAGCAAGAGGCTGATTCTTTTTCATGTCCCTGCCTGCAAATACAGTGCTTGTCTGCTTTAAAGCACCTCGGATGATTAGATTCATTGATGGCTTTGTGACAATTTGTGATAACAGTCAAGTAAAAGGAACACATACTTGATTATGCAGAAAAATAAGCTTACTCTAAGGAGAAAATTTTAGTGAATGTTAGCCATCCATGAATGGATGACTTTCCAACTTGCTAAATGACCTGATGCTGGAGAATAAGTTCATTCTATTAATTAATGAGGGAAGTTGATACATGACTTGCCATTCCTAAGACTTTTATGATTTTGTCAAATATTATGATTTTTTAGACAAAGGGAAATTTTCTTTAAAAATTTCAAGCCATTAATATTCTTCTTATTGCCCCCTAAATAAAATAAAATGAAAGTATGGGTGGCGCCTGTGGCTTAAGGAGTAGGGTGCCGGTCCCGTATGCCGGAGGTGGCAGGTTCAAACCCAGCCCCGGCCAAAAAAAATAAAATAAAATAAAATGAAAGTATCAAGAACAAGTCTCTTAGTCTTGCCTGTTGTCTTGTTTAGAACTTTTTACTACATGAATGCCTCTGAATTTTGATTAATGTAAGTATTGTAGGACCAAAAATAAGACACAAGGTAGTGTCCAATCTCTTACCTGTGGCATTCCATCCGCACATGCAGTGTTTTACTTGATGACATGAATCGGTTTTTGACCCCAGCTGGAGCTTAACATCTGAATTTAGCTGACAGAAGCAAAGAAATGATAGATAGAGCTTCATCTCTTTAAGTGACAGCATTCTGGTGGGAAACCTGACTACAATTCTATGGCTGAAGAATGTTGGGGGCTTTAGAGATTGCAGAACAATCCTGGTGAGTTCCGTGGGGCTAGGACATCACCTCCTGTTAGAAGTACAGGGCGTGGCTCATGTCTTTTGATGACTAAGCCAGGCATCAGTCTGCCTCTGCCTTGTTCTATCCTATGTTCTTGCTTTTGAGGTTTTCAGTGAAGGAAAATGCGTATACTTTTTCACAGAATGAAAAGCTCATGAAATGCATTTAAATAATTCAGACATGCCACATGTTTTCTCTAGAACCTTCCCTTGCCCTGCTTCCTTTCCACCAACGCTAGCCCTCTGAGCTTGCCCCATGGAGTACAAAAGGATCTTCTTACCAAACTGAGTCACATATATCATTAGACACAGGCCAGCCTGTGTGATGGGTTTCATCAGAGCACACTCCTTCTTGTGCGCACACACAAACACATGCACACAGATCTTCTAAACTTGAGTTTGCATTTCCATGGGAACTAAATAGACATTTATAGTACAGATCAAAATGAAGGGAAAAGACGTTTTTTCTTCTATAAAAGAATCTTTTTTGTTCTGTGAAACTCTATTGGGAAATTTTAAAAGGTAAGAATGTAACCCCTTAAGTAGAAAAAAAGCCTTCGTTTTTGCTCTGAACATTAAAATTCACACAAAATTGGTTGAAAGTCTAGCCTATGGATAGAAAGTGTGTGTGTGTGTCTGTCTATCTGTCTGTGTGGAGAGAGGGGGGAGAGAGTCATATGTACATGTGTGTATATATAATGTACCAAATAATTTAATAATTGTCTAGTTTTTGCTTTAAAACACATGAATATAAAACATATTATTTTACATGAAAATTAATTTTCATGAAGGTGGTGAAGCTTGAATTTCATAAAATAAATAGCACAAGGAATCTTCTTCACAAATAGCATGAGGAAGTTCACATTTGATAAACAACCTCAAATTTAGTTCTTTGGTATATGGGTTAGAAAACCTTAAAGGAAAATTTTGATGCAGAGTCACAGCTTTGAATTCAAGATGACATAATAGAAAGGAACATTTGCTAATGTAGTTGTATTAGAAAACCTTTTAAGCTACTTAAAGAAAAGAAGGGGAAATTTAATATAAGAATTAAAAAACTCAAGAACAAGGATAAAGATCAACTTTAGAAAAAAATACACTAAAAGCTAGGGCTGGGGTGTCATATATAATTTGGGAAGTCTTCTCTCCTTAATCTCTCATAACCCATACTTCTTATTACCCAAATATTTGCTCTTGTCGAGATCACAGCCTTAACCCTCTCTGCTTCCTAAGTCACTGAAATTAAAAAGCTTCCTTAAGTTCTTAATGTTATAAAAAAGCAGTCAGAGTAAAGCTAAAATGCATTACTCACAAGTTTATATTCTTAGGAAACACGAACCTCCTACCTGGGGTAAGATATGTAACTTTGGGCCTGTCAACCACAGCAAGGTAAATACAATCACATTATATAAAAGGATTGCTGTGTTGCTAAGTAGATTGAAAGGGAATGATAGTTCTCAGAAAGGGGGCAGGTGTTATGTTCAACCACAGTTGTTGTGTACTAGGCAGATCTCAAAGACTATATGAATGATAAAATATGGCCAGGGAGCAGCTGCAAAAGATATGAGAGAATTATATGATGATGAAGTCTGATAATAAACTCACCACCACATCCTGCAAAAAGTGCTACACACCCCATTGCTGGATATCACTATGGTCATTTTCAAAGTACTTTCTTTGGGAAGCTATGCACTGACACCAGTGCTTTGAATCCACCTAATTCAAAGCAATTTTGGACCTTTTTCTCTGGAATGACAATAGGAGCTGTCATCGTACAGCACTCAAGAAAACACACAAAAACAATAATAAGCACCACTGAGCAAGTCACACGTCCACAGGAACAAAGCTGTGAGGTATTGATATACCAAAGTTACTAAATCATACCAAGTTGTCTGTACAGTGCTGCCAACGTAAGTGCACAGTGGCAAGTTCACAAACTTTAATTGTCAGACCTCCATATGACCACAGCTCCCATGGTTATTCCAGAAAATGAGTTCCAAAATTGCTTTAAAGAGTGGACCACGTGCACTAAAGGCATCAGTACACAGCTTCCCGAGGAGAGTGCCTCAAAGGTGACCATAGTGACATTGAGCAATGAGGTATGTAGCACTTTTTCTAGAATGAGTTCACAAACTTAATTGTCCAACTTTGTATGATTGATTCTTTAGCTCTGGATTAAGCAGAAAAGCAGAAAGCTGTCCTGGAATCAGGGAACTGGAAATAAAATTATAATGTAGTTTTAGAAATTTTTCTGTCAATTACTTAACTAAATAATAGAAGAAAAAGTACTCATGTTTTGTAAATGTCAATGTCTAGCAAGACCTGGGGAAGTTCTCATGGGAAGCCTCAGTTTCTCAAAGACTGAAAAATCGAGAAATTTCCTTAAATGAGGCATTTCTCCTTAGACTTACAGACTCAAATACTTAACTTTTTCAAGATTGGAAAGCAAATCCATCTCTTCTAGACAGACTCTTGTTAACTCCTCTACTGAATCAGTCATGAGACTGCTTTATAGACTCTAGGTTCTATTGAACATCACACACACACAATTAGATAAATGTCCATGCAATTCACCTTCATATGTGCCATAAGACTCACGTGAACATGATAGGAGACTATTTCTTTGAGATTGAGAAACATGGGAAGTAACTTCTTAGAATTTACCTTCTGCTCAGAAAGTATGTAAAAGAGAAGCTTATAGAATTGTTCAAATGGAAAAACAAACAATCTAAATCCATGGCTTACTTCCTAGGTCCAGGAACTAGGAACTTAACTGCTTAAGAAATGACTCTATGTTCCAAATAAAAGGCTCTGAATTTATAAACTACATACAATATGGTTTTAAATAAAGGACTTAGCTGAATCAATGTTTAATGGCATCATGGTAAGGGAATCTTGAATAATCACTTGTAGACAATGGTGATGGTCTTTCAATTAGGAATGGAATTGTTCAAGGTTGTTGGCTACAATCCATTGTAGACTTTTTTCCAGAAAGCATGGTCTAGCAAATGAGACCACATGGTTCAAAAGCCCTTTTGTCTAAGTTAAACTCCTTTCCGTGGGAAAATTGCATGGGTAGGTACATCCAAAGTTTACCTTATAACTTTCCTTCCCTGTACTTCATAGCTGAATACTACCCTTATTATTTGATCAATTCTTTCTTTAATACACTTTTTTGGATAGAGACTAAGTTTGCAATAGTGTATCTGGAAGCATCTCACATTTCCAAGCTTTGATAAAGTTATACAAAATTTTGTATTTTAAATTTCTGGGAACAATCTTATTTCCCTCATTTCCAAATTTTTTAGAAACTTTCCACCTTAAACGTCACGTAATGAATTTGTAAGGTTCTTTCATACCTTATTCTTTTTTTCTTTGGGATTCTACTCCAAATGAGAGAAAATGAGTATCCAGTACAGATATTAAGCTAGCTGGCTTAATGACAGGCCACAGAATCACAAGAAAAATACTGGGAAACCTCAATTAAAATAAAATATTCTAGCATTCTTCTTTTAGAAACTGATAAAACAAAAAGACAAGAAAAAGTAAAAAAATATAAAAACTTGAACAACACACTTACATGATACTTCACTAAATATATATAGAACATTGTGACCCCCAAAATACAACACATTCAGCCACGTGAAGCACAGAGAAAAGTTTGCCCTGGTGAACTTGCAACAAATGTTTGAAAGATCATGACCACATAGTTCAAGTTCTTTTACCATAGTTAAATAAAACATGAATAGTAAAAATAAAGTACAGTGTATGTTTGGAAACTGACAATGAATTTCTAAATAGCTCATAAATTAAAGAATAAATCTTAAATAGATTATATGTTAAAGAGTAAATCATTGAATAATGCATTGGTAAAAGAGTAAGGGCAATTATAAAACATTTAGAATCGGATGGTAATGAGAGAACTGAATTTAAAATAAACTTGTAGAAAGCATCTAATATAAGATTAAGGGGTTATGTTTATAACCTGCAATAGATTTGTTAAAAAATAAGAACAATCCAGGCTGGTGCCTGTGGCTCAAAGGAATAGGGCATTGGCCCCATATACTGGAGGTGGTGGGTTCAAACCTGGCCCTAGCCAAAAACTTCAATAAATAAATAAATAAGAAGAACAACAATTCAAAGTAGTTAAGCATAGTGCTCAAAACATCTGCAAAAGTACAGAGAGAAATAAAAGAAAGAAATAGTCAAAAAATAGGCAATACTATCTTACTAGTTAAGATAGTAAAGGTTCATAAAATAGAAAAAGATCATAAAAACTATCCCCAAAGGTAGGACAATAGAAAAACTGGTAGAAAAATAGAAAACTGACTGAGAAAGAGAACAAAGCAAAAAGTACTATAACTTAAAAAAAGAGACAGAGATATGATCCCTGGAAGAGTAGAAATTTTTAAAATCAAAATGCCATAAACAAATAAATAACAATTTCTTAATTTCAAAATGAAATTACTCTTCTAAAAAATATATTTTCAAAATTGACTATGAATCAGTAGAAAATTAAAGGGTTATGAATATTTTAAAAATAATTAATCCAAAATCAGTTCTCATGAAAAAGATATGAACTGAGACAATTTTAGAAATGATTTTACAAAGCCTTCAATAAACAGATAACTTCTATCTTATAAAATCTGTTCGAGAGGCTTGAAAAGAGGAAAAGCTACCCAACTCATTTCACAAAGTTAGCATAAGTATGATTCCAAAACCAGACAAGACTATTCATGAAACTTGGGAAAAAAACCAATTCTAAAATTTGTATATATGAGTAAAGAGCCAAGAATAGCTATGACAATTTTGAAGAAAAGGGAAAAAAAGAAAGACTAGGGGGAGGTGGTATCCTCACTGGACAATGGAACATCATTAAGAGACCCAAAATGTAGCTACACAAGAATGGCAGCTTTGTATGCAGGGACATATTTGCATTTTGGGGAGCAAAGATTACTTAATACAAAGTGCAGGGTCACTTTGCTATCTCTATGGAAACCAGTTTGTTTTTATATGGATATAAAAATCAAGTAGAATAAGGAAATTGGATTCCTCCACACACCATAAACAAAATCAATTCCAAACAGTTTAAGAAAAGAGTATAAAGAGGATAAAACTAGACAACATTTGGGAGAAAATTTTAGAGAATATTTTATGGCCTTAGTAAAGAGAAATATGCCTTAAGAACAAACATACTTTACGGAGAAAAGCAAATTGACCGTATTAAAGTTTAAAACTGTACTATTACAACAGATCGCATAAACCTGGTTAAAAGACACATTCATTGGAAAAGATAGCTGGATCCTTTGTTATATAACAAGCAAGGAGAAAATATTCAGAATATGTAAAGTACAACAGATAAAAAAATCCAATTACCCAATTTTAAAACAAGCAAAAATTATGAACATTTTCATAATTTCATTCAGATGGGAACATCCCAATGGCCGGTAAGTATATGAACATGTACTCAACCTACATACTCAGCCCCGCCCACTTGAATCAATACAAATTCAAAAGTATATAATATTTTGCCCCAAAAATATTGACAAAAGAATATTTGAGATACTAAGAGCTGGTAAGAGTGTGGTAAGGAAAATCTACTATAAACTGTGGGTGAGAGTATACATTTGAAAAACAATTTGGCAGCATCTCATTAAATTAAAGATGTGAATACATTGAGTCCAATAATTTCAAGGGAGGCATCTACACGAGGAATAAATCTAAATGTAAGTACAAGGAAACTTCAACAATATTTACTTTTGTAAAGAGAAAAATTAAAAACCAGCTAATAACCATCAGTAGGCTATTAGTACATGTAAATAAGACATTTCTAAATGGAATGCTATAAAGAATTAAAATTAATAAAATAGATCTAAGTATTAAAATGGATTTATTTTGAAAACAAAACTTTTAAGTCAGTAAAACAGCAAAGTAGTAAAATGCTTACAATTTGGCTGGTAAGTATATGAGAGTTCATTGTAGTACAAGTACCTTTTATCACTTTTTTATGTTTTCTTTAAATTTCAATAAAAATTTAGATAAAAATTTTAAACATTAAAAAAGAAATAAAGCGTTCCTGTCTCAATATATTCCCTTAGGACAGTACCTGCTTATAAACCAAGATACTCATCATCCCTGGGGGTGCACAGCACTGCGCTGGGGACCATCACAGCACATTGTAAATGAACCATATTTTTCAGGAACATTGATATTATTAAAGGATCAATGAAACACACATAGTTCTGACACTATAGCAAATACATATTTTCATGAGCAAGAGTTTGAGTTGCTTTTTGTTATCTCGAGCCCTTACCTCTATGCTCCTTTTTCACCATAAACTTCTTCGTTCTCACCTGCAGTTACCATAGAAGTTATTTTACTAAACATATTTGAAAAATATTACTCTTGGAGAAACCTCATGACCCCCCTCAAATTCCCTTAAAAGCAAAAGTCTACACCAGGCTGCAGAGCCCAACGGGAAGGAACACACTTATGTGGATTCTCCCAGTGTTTGATCTCATCAAGTGTCAAGTCTCTTTCTTCAGCTTCATGATTTTCGTGTTTGTTACAAACCTAACAGCCTGATGAACACTAATGGATTTATTTTCACTGTATTGTGTTGCAGCCCCTGACATCTATTCTTGACGGAAGGACCCTATATTAAAAATCCTTTCAAAGCTACCAGAACTACCACTAAAAATGTTCATGGCATTATATGATGACATTTTATGAAGACCCTCAGAAGAAATAGTTTTCTGCTCTTGTTTCAAAGAAATTGTTGCTTTTTCTAAATTGTTGGTTTGTCGTTATATTTTGACCAAGGTGAACCGTGGAAGGTGTAACACTTTCCTTTTCAGTTCAAAGGTCCAACCAGTACAGATTATACTAAGTCGTGCTGCCTTTTTTTTTTATCTTTTCTACATAATTTGTGGTTTACCTCATTAATGATGTTTACCTTTCTTCTTTTATAGATATTTTTAAGTTTTGCCATTTTACTTAATTTTATGTAACTTTATAACTTTAGATCTTAAATAAATAATAGTAAATGATAAGTAATAGCCTATATGATATACACTTTGAGATTACCAATTGTAGGTATAGTTCTGCTTCTTAATTAACTATTTGATTTTTAAAATCAAGTAAATTTCTCAATTTGTATTCTAAAATTAAAGATTTTTTTTCTTTTTAATTTATCATTCATTTGTTCTTATTAGGACAGTTAACTATACCTTTAAACTTTTCACTTTGGCCAAATTACCAAGGTAAAAGGCCCTAATTTTTGAGTAAAAAATTATGAATTCGAGAACTGACTCTGTCACAAGCAAGTTATATAAGTTTGACCAAGTTAGTGGGATTTTTATAAAGTACATTTTCTTTGTCTGCAAAATGTGCCCACAGGGATGTTTTTAGCATTCTGTTAGGTAATGTGTATAAAACTATATTTTAAATCATGAAGTTGCCTAAAAATATAAATCACAATAAGGAAAGCAAGTAGTTTTGACATATAAAAACCTAAATTTAAATTCTGTTTCCATTATTTACAAGCTACAAGGCTTTGGGCCCATCTCTTAATCTCTAAAATCTCTGAAAAATGAAGATAACAACCTACTTCATAAATAGCTATGAGAATCAAATGAGGTACATATATAAAATGATCTTGTGAAATATAAAACAATAAAAATAAACAATGGTTTTATATGTATATGTATAATTCTTCATAGAATATATGACAAATACTTTGTATTACCATAGCCTCAGTAATTAACTAAAATATAATAGGTATCCCATAATTAGGGTAAATTGATTTGAGCTATTTTTTAGAATATAAAACACTGTTGAATGATTCTCTTTCTTTTGATACACATTTTATCTCAGAACCTTTTTCTGAAAAAACTTATTGAAAAGCAAAAAACAAAATTTTAATTAATGAATTAACCAGGAGCTATACTTATACACACAATGAACTTTTCTTACTACATTGATTGATGCATTAAATATGTTTCCCAATAATTTTAAAATATATTATTTTTTTAATCTAGAATAAAAAAATGCTAGCATGCATATGGGATATGCATATAAGCAACCTCTGCATTGGAAGGAGTCTTTTTAGAGATATCTCCCCATGCATGTTTCCTTTCAACAAGCCATTTTGTCTTCCTGCACATCATCCAACATTATTCATCCTGTCATCTGACAAATATACAGATAGATGCATGTTGAATTTGTATGTGTGTATTCCCTCCTATGTGCAGGTGCTACGTAGTACTGGGAATATATTATTATTATTATTATTGTGTGTGTGTCGTTTTTGGCCGGGGCTAGGTTTGAATCTGCCACCTCCGGCATATGGGACCGGCGCCCTACTCCTTGAGCCACAGGCGCTGCCCTGGGAATATATTATTTAATTAAACAAAATCACACTCTCATACAGCTTACTTTCTAGTAGGAAAACACTGATAGTAAATCTGAGTAAATACCTAATATTCAGGTGGGTGCTTCTATGAAGAAATAACAAAGAAAAATAAGGGAATAGAAAGTTGGGCAGAGCAAGGGGAGAATTCTCATTTTAATTAGGGTAGGCAGGAAAGGACAGGAAAGGGGCAAGACAGGGCATGGCAAGAAAACTAAATTAAATTGAGGAAGCAAACAATGTTGATATCTGGTATATGTGCCTTCCAAACACCGAGAAAAATAAATGAAAGGTCCTGAGGTCAGAGCTTCCCTGACATTTCCAAGGAATCAGAGTCCTTGTACCTGGAGCAGAATGAGAAAGAGGACAATTAGCAGGAGGTGAAGTCAGAGAGATGTGGAGGATGAGTTCCCATGGGGCTTGATGAGATTGTAAAGATTTGGGGATTGCATTTTGAGTTAGAGGAGACAGGAAGAATGCAATGAAATTGAAAAGGAGCCCATGACTTAAGCAAGGTAGAAAGCCCTCTCCTGGTGGCCCTAGAGGAATGAGGATCAAGATGAGAGTCTGAGGTGGACCAAAAAGGGGCCAAACTTGTAGTGGGGGCTATGGAAACTCTCAATACCTATGAGGAAATCTGGGAACATTATAGCAAGGGCCCTCTTTCTCCAAAGGCTGAAAGAGGTTGCAAGCATCTGGGAACCATCTTGTGGGAGGGAAAGAGAGGGAAGGAAGGGGAAGAGGACAGGCAGTCACCACTGTGAGAGGGACATGGCTAGAGCCTGAGGCAGGGTTCTGAGTAACCCAAGGCCCACACGCAGGGACTAAGAAGTTTCTGCATGTCTCAGGAAGGGATTGTGGAGCTACTGAGGGGACCGATGAAATAGCGGAGGTCTGAAGTCAGGATAAAGACACTTTAGTGAGTTTTGAGTGTACTTACCTGCATAATTAGGACGCGGATGTCCGTAGTGGTTGCCTTCTTGACAACCCCAGAGGCTGGATGGTACTAGTCACACTGTCCTCAGGGCTACCAGTCTACCCACATTTGGGGATGAAAGAGAAAATTCAAAGGACTAACCTTTTTTCAAAAGAGATTATCTTAACTGTGAAGATGCTGGAAGACCACTAATTGTCAAGTGTTCATGTCACCCCCCCCTCCACACACTACTCAGTGTTGTGGGGGTGTGGGGGGAGCTGGATCCATTACTGTGGGCTGCCCCTTCAGGTGCTATTTATACATTGTGACCCTGCTACACAACACACAATCTAGAAATCCAATTTCATCACTTATCTAAAATTATGTCATACATTAAAATGTGTTTTCCCACTTTGTGCGAGCAATTATACAACCAACATAGTCTAGTTTAAGACATAAAGACACTCTTAGTTTGACTTTATACCAAAACCAAATCTAATTGTTCAAAAGTTTGATAGGGTGTTTACCACATACAAGCTACTTACTAGGCAAAATCTGTTAATGTTGGTCATTTGGTAAAGTGCCCCTATTCTCCTCAACCCTACCAAAAGCATAAGTTTTATTAGTCCCACAATTTTTAAATTATATTAAATGACTGAACTTCTAAGATTTGCAGCAAAATACTGGATATCCAGACCCAATGAGGAACTTCATTTCACTATTTCCTTCCTCTCCATTTAAGTTCCAGGCAGATATTATTTTGAAAGTAATATTTATTTGGATAAAATCGGAAAACCAGCCTAAACAAAGTCCTTCCCATGCTGTTATTCTAAAACTTCCAGGGCTATTTTTGTACGCCTTTTTCTTTCCCTTTTCCTTACAATCCTTATAACTTTATCCTCGCTGGAGTTCTTCTGTGTTAAAGCAGATAAGCAAAATGAATTCTCACACCGTATTCGCCGGAAGGCAGAAGGCATGAGAAGAAAAAAGAAGTGGTGGTCACAATAGAAGGACATGCTTTTCAGTAGCAGTTCAGACATTTCAGAAAAGCTTACTCATCTCTTTTCATATCTGCTGGTATGACCACCGTATTCTTCTTCTCCAGATTGCCTTCAGGGTTATCTGCTGTTTGAGTGTCATTACAAAAGTCAGGTCTGCTCAGGATCATGTCAAATAATTTATACCCGTGTCCTCGCTTTAACTCCCGCTTGCTGCCTCTCAGCCAAGCACGCTGGGTCCTCACCACACGCCAGGTAACAGGAGCCGGGCGCCTGGCAGCCCTGCGTCCATCGCTTCCTCTCTCATTACGAACATCAATGTTATGTGAACCCCACAGCAGTGTCTCAGCTTATGTGTTTTTCCTGTGACATCTAAACAAATCCTGAGCCCCTTGTGGGGAGTAAAATAAGGCATCCTTACAAAGTGTTGTCTCTGTAGCTCATTACATCGGGATTACTATTCACTTAACTGCATATAATTTCAGCAAATGAATTGCATTTTATCAACACCTTGTAAAGAAACCCATCCATTTTTAATAACATGCTGCTTTAGCTTTGTCAGGAAACTTATTCTGTGCCCCCAAATTTAACGGCTTAGCTTTCATTACCTACCTATTTGCCTTGTATTTGAATAATACAGTTTAATCAGATTTTCTAAAGCTTTTATTACATTATTTTAAAGTGGCATAAATAATGTAAAGTAAGCCTAATTTCATATTAGATACCTTCTGTGGGGCTCGTGCAGCAGCTCAGTGCTTTTTTTTTTTTTTTTAATTAAGGCGATCCCAGCAGTCATTTCTGACTTCTGTGGCATCTTTCTGCAAATCCTATCCACTTTACTACCACGCTGAGGTTCATTTGTGTCATTCAAATCTTTGCTCTTTAAATATCCACTTATAAATTTATTATGGCAACACATTCGTATCTGTACATTTAATCGGAAACTTCGATAACAAGCAGGAGATGGAATAAATGAGTAACAGACAAACTTGACAAAATTAAAGCGCTCTGCGGTTAGTGCCCATATCAACTATTACGATGACAGAAGAGCATTTTAATTTCGCCCAGTTCTTCTTTCCCCCTTTCTCTCATTTCTCCTTCTCAAGGTTGCTGTGGAATCTTTGATAAAGGATCCAGAGTTAAAGTGCCCAACATCCTCACAAAATCAGGGATTTTGAATGACACAGATGAACTTCGCTGCAGAACTGCTGCAGTGGGGGATTTATCATTTTGTTAATTAAGAAGGGTTTTCCAATAGTCACTCCAGAAATTGCCTCTGGAATATCATTAATTAACAATCTCCCTTCCACCACGGGAGAAAGGAAAAAGGATGAGCAGTAAAAACTCACAAAAAGAGTAACTATGAAAATACACACACACACACACACCCTTTACAAATCTAGAAAGGAGGAAGGGAGTGTTTAAAGCAGGTATTACAGGATCAACAGAGTTAACAAAAACTCCAATTCTTTAGCCTTAGAGCCATCTCTGTTCACAGGCCTATGCCCATCTCTAAATAAAGTCAACAGTTTAGAAACTCTTTATCTGAACTAAATAATTTTCTATGTTGTTTGAATTTGAAGGATTTTTCCCCCACAATAATTGTTTCTTTTCTAGGGAAGAAGAAAACAAGTCTGTCCCCCCGCATCCCCCCAGTTTTCTTATTTGTTGAGTATCCAGGTAACAAACTACTTAAAATCAACCAAACAAAACTTGATAATTGGCCCCATCCCCATCTGAGCCACAGAAGAATGTAACCATAGCAACCTGTTTAGCACAGACCATCTCATGTACCTTTCAGGATTTAAGTTTGTGAGACTCTAGCCATTTCTAAGTAGAATTACCATGCCGGGAACAGTTTGTTCTTTATTGTAAAGGAAGCTACAATGCCAGGCTCTTAAATAATCCTCATCAAGGTGTTCAGGTGAAGAAAGAGGCTCCGTAGCAGTGAAAGATACAGGTACACACACTAATCTAAAGGACTTTCTGTAAAGGAATAAACAAGAATGGACGTGATGGAAGGGCAATCATTAAATCTACGAAGACTGCAGCAGAACAGCTTGCGGAAACCTAAGTTTCCATAGACTCTTTTATGCTGAGGGAAAAAGCAAGAGAAACACAGAAATAGACTCTCCTCAGTTTTAAAGGAGTTTGATCTTTACAGTCACATTCAGTATACGCCAGAGAGCACCATTCCCCTAACTCTCTTGCTGTTGTTCTTTGCAATCAAAACTTACAACAGGATTTCACCTCTCCGGAGTTCTTAATACATGGAAACAATTTTTTAGGGACAGGACTTAAATAGGCTAGGAATGATCTCCTAGACTTTTAATCTTCTGATTCCCCTAAATTGGGTAAAAGAGTTTAAAAACTGGTTCTTATTGAGGAGACTAAGTCTCTTTACTTTAACCATTAAAATACTGGTAGTCTTGATTCAAATCTATGATCAGTTTTAATTCTAGCAATGAAAATGGAAGCCAACTTCTTTATTTCCACAAGAATAATTCTAGAGAGTAAGAACATAAAAAGGGAACCCAGCATGGGAAAGTCTCAGGTGTGAAGCTAGCAGGAATGAAATATTCATTAGCCAGATGAATTCTGCTAGCCAGGTATCTAGGGGCTGCGAAGGGTGTCTGCGGAGAACTCAAGGGTGGACTTTGTGCTTGCTGTTTAACACGCTGCCAGAACTGTCTGTCCACATCGTAGCTGTGCGGGAGTCACCATGGACTGTAGCTGACTTATTTAGGTAAAGTATTGAAGCATCTGTGATTCCCATCCACGTCAAGAAATGTGCCCTGCTGAGTGCCTCTCAGTGGAAGCGCTCTGCAGACAGGTGGGGCGTCAAAAGCAGCAGCAGCTGAGGTGCCACCATGCAGATGTAACTTGGGCCGCCTCACTCCCTGAAAAGATTCCCTCAAAAGAACTCTGCGGGCAATGTTTAGTTTGTGGTTGTTTTCCTCTTCAGACGCTTCTAAAATTGTATGAGCTGTACACCCCACCAAACCTGGATGGGTTTCCCTGTCATCTCCCTCGAAAGTTTAGTGGAGGAATTTTAAGACATGGCAGCACATTTTGTGTGTGGAACTCTCGCAAGAAGAGCAGTGGGGAAGTGACCTGCCGAGCTGGGAGAGGCGTGTATGCAGGGCAAAGAACAAACGTGGCCCAGCAGTGCTGCAGACAGGGAGGTGAAACCTGGGACGATTTCAACAGGGCTCTGTTTTACCTTTAGTGGTATTGACATCTAAGATTGTTTTTACTGTGTGAAAGTTCTTAGCATTAATTTAAATAAGCCAATATAGGAAATTCTTATTTATTTGCTTGCAAATGAGTGATGTATAAAATAAAAGATATCAGTGGAATAATATGTAATATGTGTAATGCATAGGCAATTATAATCCTAATAACTAGAATATGTTGGCTAATACATTTTGTGTTGGAACGTATGTTAAAAACTTCATGTATATTAAATTCTCATAACAAACCTATGAAGTAGGTACCATGCTAACCTACATTCTACAGAGGAATCTGAACACTGGAAACATTGTGCCACTTGTAACCTGGCAGCGCCTGTGGCTCAGTGAGTAGGGCGCCGGCCCCATATACCGAGGGTGGCGGGTTCAAACCCAGCCCCAGCCCAAACTGCAACAAAAAAAATAGCCGGGAGTTGTAGCGGGCGCCTGTAGTCCCAGCTGCTCGGGAGGCTGAGGCAAGAGAATCACGTAAGCCCAAGAGTTAGGGGTTGCTGTGAGCCGTGTGACGCCACGACGCTCTACCCGAGGGCAGTACAGTGAGACTCTGTCTCTACAAAAAAAAAAAAAAAAAAACCACACCATTTAGTTACAATAAAGATGGGCACTCTTTCAGGATCTCGGTTTGCATTAGTAAGATCTCTCTGGAAAGCAATTTGGCAATATGAATTTTTTCCTCTAAAATGTTTATACCTTTAACTCAATAACTCCATTTCTAGGAGATTAACATAAAGAAATCATCTAAAATTAGACAAAGATTTATACTAAAAATGTTTTCCTCAGTGTCATCTATAGTAAGAAGCAACAAATATTTAAAATTAAAAATGTATAATCACATTGAAACGGTGAGGCAAATTTATATGATAGTGATACACATCTATTAAAAGTTTTGTTTAAACTTTCACTTATTTATGACGTAAAATACGTTTATAAGAAGACTGTAAATTTATACTAACCAGGTGACTAACACACTTACAACTTTGACTCAAACTGTACAAAAGCAATTCATGCAACCAAAACATTGGTACCCCGCAAAATTCTGAAATTTTAAAAAAAGACTGGCAGAAAATATTACAAAATTGTGATAGTTGTTTGAGATTACGCCATGCAAGTGTGAAGATTCTGTATTCACTTAGGGATATAGAACTGAAGTGGGCAATAAGATGGATCTGAAACTCAGTGTAATGATGAGGTCCTCAGAATGGTGATGGGAGTCACAGTAAAGCAGACAGCACTAGACAAGGCCATGATATGATTTTGTTTTCACTTTTTGAAGCTTCTTTGGACTTTTAAAATCTTCCATTTATAATAAAAGGATTTAAAAATGAGGGTTCACTGAAAACTGAAAAATGTTGAAATAGGATTTCAAGAGACAGCAGACGTTCCTTGGATCTTGAAACACCAGTGAGATTTATATGAGGAGAGAGGAGAGGGTGATTCAGGGAGTATCAAAATGAGTAAAGCTTAGACTAGGGGATGTGCAGGCTGTATCTGTTACCAAATGTCCTAATTTAATGAAATTTTGGGTTCCCCTTGGAAAGGTAGAAAATAAATTTTAGCTATTAAAGTGAAGCAAGATTATTGTGGTAATTCAATGCCATCTTTGGAGTCTGAATTTTATTTAGTAATACTTGTGGATCAGTATAGACATTGAGCTGAGGACTGGCAAGGACAACTGGTCCCCCAGGAAGATGGCCGTAGCAGCAGGCAGATGAGAGCGCCACATAAGCCTAACAGGGGGAGCACATTGTGATTAGCTTTGAAACCATAGCAGTTTACCCAGGCCAGTAATGGCAAAAATGGATGCAATTCGGACTCCAGGGAAATAACAGGATCTGATCAAAATGAATGTATGAAATGAAAATAATGGGAGAAGCAGGGATGTTTTGAAGACTCAGGGTTTCAGGGACTTCAATGGTATCTAATTCTTTTTTTTTTTTTTTTTCTTAAGAGAAAGGCACAGCTTGTTTAGGAAGAAAGCGATCTCAACTTTTGAGGAGATAGTCCACCAAGGGAGTGAGTCCCAAACACAGTTGAGATATGTGGAACTCTGGAGCTGTAATAAATGAAACAAAAGTTTCCCTTATGACTCAAACAAAACTCTGAGCCAGAGGAGGGGAAAAAGAATAAAAAAAGAAAAAAAACAATAAACTTTGCCTGGTACCATCAGAGGGTGTTAGCAATTATTCATTTTAAGTGTCACTTTGCAAACAGACTTAAACCAACCTTTGGAACCCAACCAACGTATAAATAGAAGAAATTCTCCAAAGAGAAGGGCTATCAACATGGAAGTGGAAGTCAGAACCATGAGTCATAGTTGATTCAGGGAATGCATACAAAAGAGAAAGAGAAGAGGCCAAGAATTAAACTCTGGAAATGTTCACAGATAAGGGAAAAAGAAGGAAAATTTTAATTCTAAAGCACAGCTCCTTTTACTTTCCTAAACCCTGAGATGTGAGGCCAAATTTGGTCTCTAGACCAGACGTGGGCAACACAGACCGAAACTCTAGAAAGAAAAAGCCAAAGGGAATTAAAAGCAAATCTTTTAAAACAATTCAGAAAATATATTTTAAAGAAAAACAGGAAGAAAATTCTCAAAATCAACCAGTATATGACTGTAAGTTACAGAAGAAACTTATTACTAAAACAAAAATTCTTTGGTGCATAGAAGCAGCAGATACATTTTAGTTTCAAACTCAATGATGGAGAAATTAGGACTAAAGCATGTATTTACCTGGGAAGTAGCCCAGTTAGTTGAGTTAACCTGAAATGTTAACATGGAAGTGGGTATATTCTCCTTCTAAAAGCAGACATGAAATCAAATAGACATTCAAAATAATGAGTCCAAATTTCAAATCTTTTTATGTGTATTTTTTTAGGTAGTGACCTTTCTCTGTAAATGTTCCTCCTCTATCCATGATTTCAGACAGACCCACTATACTCTTTCTCATAAGATCTCACATTTATGTGGTCTCATGTACAATTTCGTACACGAAAGGTCTCGTGTATAATTTCACTTTCACTTGAGTTAAAGCAAGTAGGTTCTTTCTCCTGATGGCCAAATCCTAAGAGGCTTGGTTAAATTGAAGTTAGGCAGAGATACTAAGTCTTATGAGTATGTTTTGGGAATCTGTGGGTGCGTCTTGTCACCAGGGTTACAGTAAAACACAGCACTAAGTACGAAGGTAGGAGACAGTCTAGAAACAATTGAATATTTTAAGCTTGCTTTAATGTGATAAGCAAAAAGAGGGAGGCTACCTTAGCATATTTTTATTGGAATTTAACAACTGTCCATATTTTTCTGTACTTTTCTCAAATCGTGTGTTTAAGAGAGGAAGCATAGAAAGTCTGGTATATTGACTACCACTCCCATTACATTCTCTCCCTAAAGGCAAACTCTTTGGATATATTTTCTACTTCAGAAACATTAAATAAATATTCAGCCTCACCACTGACCAAGAAAGAACAAATTAAAATCCTGAGATACTGTTTTACATATATCAGATTGCCCTAAATTTATTTAAACCCTGGCAGTGTTAGCCTCTGGTGAGTTTGTGAAGAAACAGAAGTCCTCTTAACCATAGGTATGGTGGAAATACAAACTTGGAACTATAACTTTGGGAAGGAATTTACGAATGTGTTGTGAATGTACAACATGCTTACCCAATGACGGTAATTCCATAGCTAGATTAAGAAAATTAACTATTCTTTCTATATTCAGGACAAATAGAAGGATTTAACTCCCCAGTCCATGCCTCTTTGGGTAGGACTGGTTCTGGCCTATGATTTGCAGTAAAACAATTGATGTCAAGTGTTACTAGGTAACTAAATTGCCAGTGTAAGACTTTCCAGCTCCATGTTGCTTTGCAAAGGTGATCTTGTAATCATCTGCTAATGTGCAGAGGCCATAAAATCAGGCACCTGGGAAGTGCTGAGCCACACACATCACGAAGTGTTGCCCTGTTGGGTCACCAGCACCTCTTAACAGATTTTATGTGCTCAAGAGACAAACTTCTTTTGTGTTCAGCTACTGAGATACAAAGATTGCTTCTTATGACAGCAAAACTAGCTTATCCTGACTAATACATAAATATACATACCAGATGAAAATGTTCACACGTGTACCTATAAGGAGATGTGCACATATGCAGCCGTTAGAATAACAGAAAATTAAAAATTATTTCTATGTTTCTGAGCAGTGAGACCAATTGTGGTATTTTCAACTGAAAACATAAAATAATTGATGTGTGTAAGGATTAATCCTAAAATATATTTTTGAGAGAAATGTTTCTGTGTGACATGTATAACATAGTAATGCCAGGATATGAACTCAGTTAGTGAAGGAAATTGTTTTGGTTACTAGTATATTCCCAGTGTTTAGAACAGTTTCTATCAGGTGCTAATAATTATGCAATAAACATTTGTTAAATTAATAAATAATGATTGTTTTGTAAAGTTTAGGAATATGAACTATATTAATATAATATTTATGGATATGTATGTAGTGAACAGTTGAAAAGCATGTATTGAAACATGTATTGAAAGCATGTTTTGTTAACTCATTTTTAGCCCAACAAAGTCATTGTAAGATTAATTCCATTGCCTTAGATACTCTGAATTCATCTCTCCTTGTGTTCGGACATTCTGAGTTGACACTTGCTGTTGGGGGTTAGCCTGTTACCTCTTGGAATATTATTGCTCAGTTCCACAGTCTCCTCACTAGTAAAGTGAGCATGAAAACAGTACCTACTGCATAATACTCTGACAAGGATAAAATTAGATAATAGTAACATATCTACAGTGTTGAGAACAGAGTAGCATAAAATAATCAGTCATTACTAATATTAGTAAGGCCAGGTGTGGTGGTTCACACCCATAATCCTAGCACTCTGAGAGGTTGATGCAGGAGGATTGTTTGAGGTCCAGAGTTTGAAGTCCACCTGAGCAACATAGTGGGACCCGCCCCCAAAAAAACAGCTGGGTGTGATGACATCCGTCTATAGCCCCAGTTACTCAAGGCTGGAGAAGGAGGGTTCTCCTTGAGAAGGAGTGGTTCACACTTGAGCCATGAGTGTGAGATTGTAGTGAGTGAGGTATGATGACACCACTACACCTTAGCCTAGGCAACACAGCAAGACCTTGTTTCAACAAAAAAGTTATTACTATTATTGTTGTTACCATTTTGTATCTGGCTTTTAAAAAATAGATGTCTATTTTCTCATTTTTTTGTATGTGAATTCTTATGTATGTACCTACAGAGATTAACAAATCAAATGTCCTCATATTGCCAGCATGGCAATATACTAGGTTTACAAGTAAACTGTTTCAATATCTAAATATATGTAATAACAAAGAGTCTTCTATTATCCCTAAAATTGTGAAATGGAAATATAAGCAAAAAGGCAACTAGGTTAAAGAGAGAAGTTTTGAGGCATTGGTCTCTTTTTCTTAACAGTATCCCAATTATATTTCTATACTTATAAAGTCAGATTTTAATGCTGGTTGTGGGAATGCGTGTATATGTGTATGTTATACCAAATAGGTATTGTCGTTAGCCAGCTGAAACTAAGAGGTTAAATTATCACTGATTATGTGGAAGTTTAAAATTCAAAGCTATTTTCTCCACTGATGAGAGTGAACTTTAGTTAGGGATTGACTATTAAAAATGAAGTTAAAAAATCAGTGGCCCTCAATGGTAATCCTTAACCAAACTTCTTGAGTTCTACAATGTCACCTAAATAGAATCTCTCATTAACCCTTCACAATTTCAAAATCTTTCTTTTCTGCTTCTCATTGACAATTCCTTAGAATTCTAATATGCCATTAAATTAAATTGGCCAGATTTAATCCTTTGTAATTGGTAATAAGATTGAATGTGAATTCCTACATTGCTTTGTTAAAAAGACACAATCAATAGTAGATATCTGCCCGCAATATAATTAATCTTTCAATAGTGTTCATTTTGGAAACGTGCATTTGTGAGAAACTGGTAGTTCATATCCAACACAAGCCTCCGTTTATAACATCCTGCTTTAAATGGACATGGTGGTTTTACAATCTCATATGGAACAACTGTTTTGACTACTCTGTTTATGCCTGTAATTCCAATAGAGATATAAATCATAAAAAAAGGCTAAGGGACTCCTCAAACCAGTAACATAAACATAATCTACTACTATTGTATAATTTCATTTTTCCTTCAATACATATCTTTTCTATGGTAATAACAATAATTAATAAATATGTTTGTTGAAATTAAAGCAGCTAAATATTAGGGATTTTAATTTTCAGAAAGTAAACAGTGTGTTGGCACTAAACTTTATCCTTGGAGAATTTTCTATCTTGTGGGTTTTAATAGAAATAAAAGCTCATTAACAGAATATTTTTTTTTCCAAACCGTTACAACTTCATCATTTTGAATCACAGCTTATTAAAACAATTATAATCAAATGTTTCATTTCTTTTTCCCTTGTGAGAAATAGCTGAAAAGGTTATGTTTGTTTTTTTTTAAATCTGGGATGATATAAACAGTCTAAGTAGATTCATGTGCTGTTGTTCATTTATATTTCAGTGTGTCTCTGATGCTAGTTTGAGTTATTTCATATTCATTTTAATATTATTTCAGCAGAATTTCAAAATGTGACATTATGAGTGTAGTTAAATTAACAAGACATTTAATACCATCCTCTCAAAATTCAAACATTGGCAGGTGATTGCTTAATGGAATTCAGTTACATTTTCCTGCAGGTGTATTCTATTTCGGATCTCTCCAAGTTTTAAAAAAGGATAAATTCTAATGATTAGTTTTTTCTTCTGAAGTACAATATAACACACCTTGTTACCAGGGCAGCTCTAGGTGACCAACCAAACAAAAGAAAAGGAAAAGGAAAAAACCACCGTGGGTACAGGTAGCTTAGCTAATCCAAAACTGAATACAGCCGCCCATATGCTGGTATAAGAGCTAATTAGAATGTTTCGCCCTGTGTTCTGTTATTATTTTTTTTATTTATTTATTTTTATTAAATCATAGCTGTGTACATTAGTATGATCGTGGGGCACCATACACTTGGTTCATAGATCGTTTGACACATTTTCATCACATTAGTTAACATAGCTTTTGTAGCATTTTCTTAGTTATTTTGCTAAGACCTTTACATTCCACATTTACTAGGATTCACATATACCCTTGTAAGATGCACCGCAGGTGTAATCCCGTTAATCCCCCCTCCTTCCCCCTCCCTTTCCCCTTTCTCCCTATTCTTAGGTTGTAACTGGGTTATAGCTTTCATGTGAAGGTCCTACATTAGTTTCATAATAAGGGTGAGTACATTGGGTACTTTTTCTTCCATTCTTGAGACACTTTACTAAGAAGAATATGTTCCAGCTCCATCCATGTAAACATGAAAGAGGTAAAGTCTCCATCTTTCTTTAAGGCTGCATAATATTCCATGGTGTACATATACCACAATTTATTAATCCATTCGTGGATCGATGGGCACTTGGGCTTTTTCCATGACTTAGCAATTATGAATAGGGCTGCAATAAATATTTTGATACAAATATCTTTGTTATGGTGTGATTTTTGGTCTTCTGGGTATATGCCCAGTAGGGGGATTACAGAATTGAATGGCAGATCTATTTTTAGATCTCTAAGTGTTCTCCATATCTCTTTCCAAAAGGAATGTATTAATTTGCATTCCCACCAGCAGTGCAAAAGTGTTCCCTTTTCTCCACATCCACGCCAACCTCTCTGGTCTTGGGATTTTGTGATATAGGCTAGTCTCACTGGAGTTAGATGATATCTCAAAGTAGTTTTGATTTGCATTTCTCTGATGATTAAAGATGATGAGCATTTTTTCATATGTCTGAAGGCCGTGCGCCTGTCTACTTCAGAGAAGTTTCTCTTCAAGTCCCTTGCCCAGCCTGCGATGGGATCCCTTGTTCTTTTCTTGCTAATGCGTTTGAGTTCTCTGTGGATTCTGGTTATTAAACCTTTGTCGGAGACATAACCTGCAAATATCTTCTCCCATTCTGAGGGCTGTTTGCTTGCTTTACTTACTGTGTTCTTGGCTGTGCAGAAGCTTTTTAGTTTGATCAAGTCCCAACAGTGTATTTTTGAAGCAGCTTCAATTGCCCGGGGGGTCCTTCTCATAAAAAACTCGCCCAACCCAATTTCTTCAAGGGTTTTCCCTACACTCTCTTCTAGTATTTTTAGTTTCATGTCTTAGGTTTAAATCTTTAATCCAGTGAGAGTCTATCTTGGTGAGAGGTGTGGGTCCAGTTTCAGTCTTCTACAGGTTGCCAGCCAGTTCACCCAGCACCATTTGTTAAATAGGGAATCTTTTCCCCACTGAATGTTTTTAATTGGCTTGTCAAAGATTAAATAACGGTAATTAGCTGGATTCATCTCTTGGTTCTCTATTCTGTTCCAGACATCTACTTCTCTGTTTTTGTGCCAGTACCATGCTGTTTTGATCACTATCGATTTGTAGTATAGTCTGAGGTCTGGTAGCGTGATTCCTCCTGCTTTTTTTTTATTTTTGAGTAATGTCTTGGCTATTCGAGGTTTTTTTCTGATTCCATATAAAATGAAGTATTATTTTTTCAAGATCTTTAAAGTATGACAGTGGAGCTTTAATGGGGATTGTGTTGAAATTATATATTGCTTTGGGTAGTATGGACATTTTAACAATGTTGATTCTTCCCAACCATGAGCATGGTATATTTCTCCATTTGTTAACATTCTCAGCTATCTCTTTTCTTAGAGTTTCATAGTTCTCTTTATAGAGATCTTTCACGTCCTTTGTTAGATAAACTCCCAAGTATTTCATCTTCTTTGGCACTACTGTGAATGGGATAGAGTCCTTAATTGTTTTTTCAACTTGACTATTGTTGGAATATATATATTCCTTAATCACTTCTAAGAGTTTTGTAGTACAGTCCCTAGTATTTTCCAGATATACAATCATATCATCTGCAAAGAGCGAAAGTTTGATCTCTTCTGACCCTATGTGGATACCCTTGATCGCCTTTTCTTCCCTAATTGTGGTGGCTAAAACTTCCATTACAATGTTAAAGAGCAATGGAGACAATGGGCAGCCTTGTCTGGTTCCAGATCTAAGTGGAAATGATTCCAATTTAACTCCATTCAATATGATATTGGCTGTGGGTTTGCTGTAGATGGCCTCTTATCAGTTTAAGAAATGTCCCTTCTTGGCGGGCACCTGTGGTCCCAGCTGCTCAGGAGGCTGAGGCAGGAGAATCGCTTAAGCCCAGGAGTTGGAGGTTGCTGTGAGCTGTGTGAGGCTATGGCACTCTGCCAAGGGCCATAAAGTGAGACTCTGTCTCTACAAAAGAAAAAAAAAAAAAAGAATTGTCCCTTCTATACCAATTTTCTTAAGTGTTCTGATCATGAATGGATGTTGGATGTTATCAATTCTTTCTCATTCTAAAAACATAAGAATGAAGTATGAGTCAATATTTAAGATTTCATAGCCCAAGAATATGGGGAAAGGGGAGAAGGAGGGGAGGGAGGGGAGGATGGGTGAAGGGAGAGTAATTGGTGGGACCACACCTATGGGGCATCTCACAAGGATACATGTGAAATTTACTAAATGTAGAATGTAAATGTCTTAGCACAATAACTAAGAAAATGCCATGAAGGCTTTGTTAACCAGTTTGATGAAAATATTTCAAATTATATATAAAACCAGCACATTGTACCCCACAATTGCATTAATGTACACAGCTTGATTTCATTAAAAAAAATTTAAGATTTCATTCAGATTGACCCACCAGATCTCTGAATACCAAGGTAATGTGCCATAAGAAAGACATTTTAAACAGAGCGTGGCATCTGATGGAGACTTCTTACATCAGTGCTATCCCATTGTCATATGCTGTCTTTACAGGATCCCTCACCTTTATTAACCATTTGAGCAATATGTACACATACATATGTATAATTGGTATTTTAGTTAAGAATTAACAGCAAGTGAGCAACTTAAGTTTATAAAAGGCTAGGTGTACAACAAAATAGTTTGCATCACAACCTAGGTAGTGTTGGCAAATCATTTGTATATGTAGTCTGGAATATTTATTATTTAGTAAATATTTGTAAAGTTGTTATTCTATGTACAATATCATTCAAAGTGCTATGAAGTGAAAGAGAATAAGGTATATCTTCCCAGAGCACACATCAAAATTCTTTAAGAATACTGAATGTACAATTTTACTTTTTCTTTCATTAGTTCTTTCCTGGTGAATTAAGTTACAAATATCCTATCTAGTTTATACATCAAAATGAATTTTAAAAAGTAAAATTTTTATACCAGGTAGGGTAAAAGATATTGTTATCTGACACCTTTTTCTTTAAAGTACATTCAGTTCAACTGAATAATTGTGTAAGGAAAGGCAAATATAGGGCAGACTAAGCGAATAGATCAAAATCCTAGGTTAGTATTATCTATTGGATCTACCTTCCTTTTTAAGTTTCAAATCATGAAAAAATAAAGATTATACTGTATCATGGTGCTTAAGGACTTGAACTGAATTAACTTGAATAAAATGGATTGCTTTCTAATGCACTTTGTTTTAAATATTTAATGAAAACACTGAATAATAGCTCGTGATATAACTTCAAATTCCTGACATCATTTAAAAGTTGCAAAGGAAACCCATTTTTGTCCAACAAGTCCTATATGTTTTTTTCCATGGAGCATAAAGTGTTTCCCTAAGTTTCTTTCTAAGGGGATGAGAGCCACATGGACAGGGTGAGCTATTTTATTTTAATTTTCCACAATCAATTTATCTATTATATCTTATATTGGCAGGTACTGCTCCCAGTATTCAGGTAGCCAATAGGTCCGAAGACCCCATGCAATGATTCTCATTCATTCTGGTTTTGATAATAGCAGATTTACCATTCAATCAGCCTTTTCTATGATCAAGATTGCATGTAACTGGTTACTGATGATGGGACCAATACCCACTTAACTGTTAAAAAAAGAATGAATCCATGTTCATTTTGATTATATATATAAAAGTCCATTGCAAAGTTTACCTAAATCTTGACTTGAAAGGCATGAAGAGGAAAAATGTGCTGAAAGATAATGATAACTGGAATAGCTTCATTATATGAATGGAAAAAAAAATGAGAGCAAGAAGAAAAATAACTTGTCCAAGGTCAAGTTACAGATGTGGGACCTGAACTGACCCCACATTCCAGTTAGCATGGTTTTGGAACAAATGACCCCAAAATGCAGTGACTTTACATCCTCTGTGATTACTGCTAGCAGAAATAGATACAATACAAAGATACACTCAATAGCAAGTGTTTGGATTCAGAGACGTTTGAACTCTCAGACATTGCTGGTAGGAATGTGAAATGGTGGTGCAGTCAGTCTTGAAAATAGCTTGGTAGTTCCTCAAAAAGTTAAACACAGAGTTCCCATATGACCCAATAATTCCACTCCTAGGTATATACCCAAAAGAACAGAATGCATATGCTCATAAGAAAAGTTGCACATGAATGTTCTTAGTAGCATTATTCATAATAGCTAAGAAGTAAAAACCCAAATGTCCTTTAGCTGAGAAATGTAAAAAAAAATAGTGAATTCATATAATAGAATAATATACAGCCATAAAAATGAATGAAATAACAAGAAATATTAACCTTGAAAACATCATGCTAAGTCAAAGAACCCAAAAACAAAAACCCATCATATGGTTCCATTTACTTAGAATAGGAAAATCTGTAGAAATAAACTAGATTAATGTCTGCTTGGGAATGGAGGGAGGAAAGAAGGGAGAGTGACTGCTGATTAACTTGGGATTTATTCCTCAGGAGATGAAGATATTCAGGAATCAAGCAGTAGTGATAGTGGTACAACCTTGTGAATATACTAAAAACCATTGATTTGTACACTTTAAAATAATAAATTTTTGGCATATAAATCACATCTTAATGTAATTATTATGATATAATCAAACAAAATACCTGAATAAAAACTAAGTTTTTTAAAAATCGACTTGAAAAAACCCTAATACTTATTGTTCTCATAAAATTGCTATTCTGTCAGGACATGGAATAGGAGGCTGTCTGGTGGTGCTCAAAGGCTGGGATCTGGAATTATCTGGAGTCTCACTCATCCATCTTATGGCTGGGCTGAAACTTGAAAAGCTATAGCTAGGATAGTTGAGGCTACTCGATCTTTATGCCAGCTTTAAGGAAGGTATATTGTTAAATGTCCTGAGAGAAAGAGACAGAAGCCCACTTCCTGTTATGATCTGGCCTCCAAAGTCCCCCTACATCACTTCCTCTCCACTCATTTAGTAGAGGCAGTTGCTATACGTGTTGGCCCAGGTTCAAGGGCTAGGTGCATGTCATAGAACTCACCTCCCATTGTAGAAAAGGATGTGGAATAGGGTGTGCACAGGTGCGACTATCTTTAGAAAATAAAATCCCCTGGGGCATCCTCACTGGTTATTATGAGAAACCTTCAACTACTTTATTAATATTTGTTCATCTGCTGAGGAAAGTATAAGACAACATAGAAGTACCTAAGGCATTCATTGGGCAGAAAAGATAAAATAAAATATTGGCTACTTTGAACTGACTTCTGACAATGCCAACAAAATACTTCCCACTTCTGTCTGAAACATTCTACATATGCTCACTCTGCCCCAGTTTCTAAAAGTCCTTGATAAGAGACCAAGTATTTAGTTATTCCTGACTCCAGTTTTATGTTGCCTCTTCAATTTAATTTAGGTCACTATGTTTTAGCATGCTGGTTTGGAACAGAATTTCCTTTACCAACCACTGAAACACAACATAATCTTTGGCAAACTAGAAAAGATAACTAAGATATGGATTGTAACTAAAATATTTAGCACTGCCCACTGCCAAGCCCCCAACAAACAAAAAAACAAAGTATAGAAGGAATCAATAAATAGAAAACCATCTTCACTTACCAGACTTAATTCTGCTTTCCTGAATATGTGTTTCACCCTTAATACAGAATAATAATTTGGTATCAATGAAGAACAAAGATAGATCAAATGATGCTATGATTCCAAGTTTCCACTTTATTTCTCTGAATTAACTAACCTTGCAAAGACTAAAACAAAGTCATTTTTACTACAGTAAGTACTATTTAACCAGATGCATTAGTTACGATAGGAAAGGTTGCCCTACAATAAGTGATTTCAAAGTCTCAGTGGCTTAATACAACAAATGTTTGTTTTTCTATTGTGCTAAACTGGCTGCAGACCCAGGGTACTTTTGCCACTGCTATCCTTCATTCAGGAACCTGGTTGTCCAACTCAACACAAGCCTTCTGCAATTATCCAACAGGCAGAGACCGGGGAATCTGGTAACATCTTTCACTGCCTCAGACTTGAATTCACATGCATAACCTTTGCTCATATTTCATTGATAAGAATTAGAAACCAGTCCTTCTGTCTGCAATGCAGAAGAAAAGGAGACCAGCTATTGATGAAAAGTAGTGAGGTCCATCACAATTTATTTACTATTCAAATCAAAAAAAGAAATATTTAGAATTCAGGGATATTGTTTTTGGATGCCACATTTAGCAAATCCAATGGTCAGAGTCTTCCTAATATCTACCCTCCCTATACTGACTGTTTTAGAAGTCTTCTCTACACAGACCAAAAAGGCAAAAGTTATTAGAAGTTACGAGTTATTAGTTATTAGAAGTTAATAGAGAGTTATGAGTTATTATGAGTTATTAGAAGTTTTCTATCGGCACAAAACACAGCATTCATAATTTACAATGTCTCTAGAAAATTTTCTGCCTAACAATACTTTAATAATTTCACTGGAAGAGAGAGCTAAAAGATTTATTTTTAAGGTAATTTTCATGGCGGGCATATTCTGTCTCCCAAATTGTATACTGCTGATTAGTGGAATGCTAAATTGCTACCACTGACGACAACAGAAATGAAGTTCAGACATCTTTTACTATTACTTTTCAGTTTAATTTATGTTAACCTAGGACTATTAATCTCTTATTAACTTTTAGTATATTCAACTAAATGTATTTATCTCATTTGTTAATCTGAGATAACACATGTTGGACTGAAACAAATTGTGTTGGCCTTCTATCTCTTCTGCCTGTCCTGTCTTCTACAGAAGTCTGTGTTGCAATACACCATGAAGATTGATATTCCATAAACCCATGGCTATATATCATTGTAAACTGTGAATTATTTACGTTTGCAAACATAGTTAAGATGCTTTCAATATGACACCTTGTAAAGTATCAGTGGAGGTGATGATTCAAAACCTGGAAATATTTTAAAGTTATAAAGTCCATTAAGCTATGTTGCAAATCAGTTATCTCTGTTCAGTAATGATTCCTAGAATTTATTGAGCACCTACTATAACCCAGGCACTACTCAGATACCAAGTAATATCTACTAGTACCTACTTTAGTGATGCTAATCCTCATAGCAACTCTGAGGAAGATAGTGGTATTTTCTCAATTGTACAAGAAACAGCCTAAATGCCCACCAACCCAGGAATGGATTAACAAGCTGTGGTATATGTATACCATGGAATACTATTCAGCTATTTAAAAAAATGGAGACTTTACATCCTTCATATTAACCTTCATGGAAGTGGAAGACATTATTCTTAGTAAAGCACCACAAGAATGGAGAAGCATGAATCCTATGTACTCAATTTTGATAAGAGGACAATTAATGACAAGGTTATGGGTGGGGAGGAAAAGCAGAAAGAGGGATGGAGGGAGGGGGGTGGGGCCTTGCTGTGTGTCACACTTTATGGGGGCAAGATATGATTGCAAGAGGGACTTTACCTAACAATTGCAATCAGTGTAACCTGGCTTATTGTACCCTCAATGAATCCCCACCAATTAAAAAAAAAAAAAAGCTATGGCCAGGCATGGTGGCTCGTACCTGTAATCCTAGCACTCTGGGAGGCTGAGGCAGGAAGATCGCTAAAGCTCTGGAGTTTGAGACCAACCTGAGCAAATCAAGACCCCAATCTCTTTTAAAAATAGAAAAATTAGCCAGGAGTGGTGGTGCACAGCTGTAGTTCCAGCTACTCGGGAGGCTGAAATGGGAGGATCACTTGCACCCAAGAGGCTGAGGTTGCTGTGAGCTAGGCTGAGGCCACTACCACTCTAGCCTGGTCAACAGAGGTAGACTATGTCTCAAAAGTACAAAAAGTTACATAACTTACCCTGAAGATACACTAGGTAATGGTCAAGTTAAGAGTCAAATCCAAGCAGTTTATTCCAGAGATTCTTATGCTATATGCAGCTTGCAAAGTGGCAATTTGACATCCATGGGAAAGACTTGGGAGTACTGACTATTTGCTTTGGTTTATCTCCTTCTCTTCTCCCTCATCCCAACCACCCCAGCTTAATGAATTCTAGAACAGTCTACTTTTCCACTTCCACCCATCACATCTTGTTGGAGCTACCAGGCAGTTAGAGTTGAAGCATTAATAAATAAATAAATAAGAAACCAAGCCGTTCACCCAGTGCACTTACCCCTAGACTGGCAATGTGCGTCCAAACTCCAATCTCAAATTGTAATTAATGCTACTTTGGAAACAACATACCAGTAGAGATATGAAGCATTTCATCTGGAAGCATTTTGGAATAAATCAATACCTTAAGGCTCTCAATCACAAATGTCATATGGACATAAAAATAGATCCGTGCAGAGATAACTGCAGCAGCTGTGTTGGAGCATTGGGAAGAAAAGCCTGAATCAGCTGAAAGTCTCCAGAAAAGAGCTGGGGAAAGGGACCTTCAGTGAGTATTCCTGTCACATTCCTTCCAATATTCCTCAGGCTTGGGGCCTTCTTAGGACTTTTAGGACATCAACATCAAAAATAGATACTTTAAACTCCTTCAAATAGTCTTCCAGACTTAGCTGCCCTGAATCCCTGTGCTGAAAGGACTCATCATTAGGCATCCAGGTATTTAGGGTGAAAGTTCATCAGAAGCGAGAATCAAAGAGCCTAGACATAGGAGGAACATAACCACAATACTTAGATTTTCTGTGGAAATTGGAAGTACAAAACCAGTGTGCTTTTCTACAGAACTTTGTATTAATCCAGTATAAGCAAGTTCAAGCCTCTAAGTCTGCCCATCATTTAAGGTCAGTTTTTCTTAGGAACTCCTTTATGGAACTAGATCCAGAGCTTTTACTCACACTAGCTTCTTCTTCATAAGAAATTCTTGAGCACTTCAGTTCTTCTACTTAAAATATAACAATTGCTGTTATAATTGTATACTATGATAAAATTATTAATTCCCTTGCATTGGAACACTGAGTTTAGCTTTCTGATATCCCTCAGAGGATATAATACTATATTTTCCACTAAGTAAAACCTCTGTAATTATATCTCATATTTAGTTACATTCCTTTTGTTTTGCTAATTGTCCATATTTGGGGAGCATTACACAGTAAATGTTGCAACTTCTCTGTTCATATTATTTTATAAAAATAATGTACTTGAGTACTACTTTATCATGTACTTGAGTAAAATTCTATCATGTACTTGAGTAATACTTTACTGTGGGAAATGCTGACAATGATGTAGTGAATTTTATTTATCAATCTGCTTTTCCATTGAGAAAGCAAGACAAGTAGGATTTAAATTGACATGAGTGTTATATTTAAATTTCAAAAAATCACTATCAAATTATACTTTAAAAATTGTTAAATTCCTTAAAAGGCAAATTGGGATATCATCCAGTGAAAATCACTTCAGAAGAAACTACTTAAGAACAGAAAGCTTGAACTGACCCCAGGCTTAGAAAATATTCAAAGTTAAGAAACAATCACAAGTAATTAACCAAGCTCTTCTCATCAATGCTAGCTCTTCCGGTTATTGTTACTAGAAGCATTTATTGGAACTAAGAAAAAAAAATTGATCTATTCATCCTGAAGTCCTCTGAGCCACTGGACATTGAATTCATTCCAAAAATGAATTTGTTTATCTAGCAATGTCAGGCTGCCAATCAAGTTGTCATTCATCTATCTAGAATTGCCAAGTTTGATAAGAAAAGCAACTGCTGAAAGAAGGAGAAATCATAAGAACCATGGGGGCAGCTACTAAATTGACCATTTGAAAATGTAGTCTGTACAAAATGCTCCATAGGGCACTTTCAATGCCCATCTTCATTTCCTTACTTGAAACTAAGACTTAATGATCTTTCTCTTGAATCTTAAATTCTTAATACAAGACTCAAGTCTTGGGGTCAACTCTTGGTCTTTTCTTATGGAAGTTGTATGTAGAGAAATGTGGCAATTGTCATAATTCCATACCCATTATTAAATTCTATTTAATATCCCTAGTGGTTATTTAATATCCCTAGTGCTAGGTAATCCTAGCACTGTGGGATGCCAAGGCAGGAAGATCATTTGAGTTCAAGAGTTAGAAACCAGCCTGAGCAAGAGTAAGACTCCATCTCTACTAAAAACAGAAAAATTAGTAGGGCTCCTATAGCGGGCACCTATAGTCTCAGCTACTCAGGAGGCTGAAGCAGGAGGATCCCTTGAACCTGGAATTTGAGTTGGGCTGATGCCTTGGCCATGTAGCCTGGGGCAACAGACACTCTGTCTCAAAAAAAAAAAAAAATCTTATAATAAAGTAGGATGTATTATAGTACTATCCTTACATCCAGGATAGTACTCTGCTCTCCGTCAGAAACTCATATCACATTTTCTCTTCCAGCTATGATTTAATTCCTTTTCTTTATCTCCTCAAAATCTACTGTTTCTTGAAATATCTTAAGTTATTTTTCTATTTTAAAAATATATACATACATATCTCTAATCATTGAGATTTAACTGAACAATTCATTTTCACAGGAGAGCAGAATCTCAAAAAGTATGCATGCAATTTAGAGGTATGTATGGCTTCTATTTTTTTTATGTTAGAGCTAATTAGTGCCACTGTGAGCTATTAACAAGAGGTAATAATATCATACTATATATTTCTCATGATAAACTGATTCTAGTATTAACCACTGGTCCTCCGTCACCACTAGACATGTGTTTGCTCCAAAACTGAAGGGGATTATTGGAGTTCTAAAAACCAAGAACATAAAAAAATAAATAAAACAGTACTTCCATCTTTCCCAAATAATACTAGATTAGATATAGTTTTTGCCTTTATCTAAAAACTTTAATAATACTTTATATGGCCAACCTTTAAAAAAAATAGTTGAACTCCTTTCTTTGGCATCAGCTGAGTTCCTCAATGAGTAATGTATCATCCAAATACACTTTAGAAATTAAACCTTGAACTCCATTATGCAAGTAGACATTTATAGCTAGATGTTAAGCCCAGCAGCACCTCTCAGGGGTGGACTTATAAATTAGCACATCCTATAAAAATTATTACTTTTCTCTTTGAAAGTATTAGAGTTTTATATCTTGTCTTTCTGGTTCCTTCAAATAAATATGAATTTCCATAAGAGGAAAAGATACAAATATCTGATTTAGGGGGAAAGGTACTCTCTTTTTCATTAAAGGATACTGAGTTACATGGGCTTCCTTCTAGAACTCTGGATTATTTCCTAAATTCTCCATTAGTAAGAGACCCAGAACAGTGGTTTTTCCTACAGGTACATATCTCATTGACATGAGCCCTACAATTTCCTGAATTACTTTAGAATACAACTTGAATAAAATTGTGAAGAAATATCCTATTTCCCTCCCATTTTTCTAGCTAAAAACTTGTGCAGAGAAGGGCTAACTCATCATGCCTGGGTTCTCAAACCCTGAACATTCTAAAGAAAGGCCCTGCCTCCAGGATTAGTTGTTGGCCTGGCTGCTGAGTGACACCTTCTGATCCCTCAGTGTATTCTGCCTGGTAAGAAAGTTTTTGTGTGCCTGAGACCTTCAGCTACCCCAGATCAGTGTGAAGGCTGGAGAGTGAGTGCTGGGGTCAGTCACGCACCTGCATGTGTGTGTGACTAACCTTCAATAAAAACCGTGGACACCAAGGCTTCCCTGCTTGGCAACATTTTGTCACACATTATTTCAGGAGAATTAAGAACATCCCCATGCCACTCCTCTGAGAGGGGGCACCTGGGAGATTGTAACTGGACTTGGACTTTACCACATAAGCCTTTTTTATTTGCTGATATTAATCATTATCTTTGTATTGTAATAAACCAAAAGGGTGAATATTACAGCTTTTATGAATCTTTCAATCCTATAGCCCAGGGGTCCTCAAACTATGGCCCACGAGCCACATGCAGTCCACTGAGGACATTTATCCGGCCCGCTGGGTGTTTTTGCCACAGCTGCCTGTCCTGCTTAGAAGCCGACTTGTCCCGGGCCACAGTGCGCATGTGTGGAATGTGCCCCACACTCTCCAATTCCCCTCCTACTCTCTGACTCTGCTCCTTCTCTCTGTCTCTCCCCATCCCTCCTTCTCTCTGTCCATCAACTCCTCATCTCAGTCTCTGGTGTAATCAAAGGAGTCACCAGGTTGCCTGTGCAGAGCCTGCTGCTGCCTAAGGACTGAGGTAAGAACAAGTTAGGATTTTTTTTTTTTTTGAAGTTAGGTCTTTTTTTTGTTTGTTTTTGTTTTTGCAGTTAGTAGAATCTTTTTTTGCAGTTAAGGGGGGCCTTTTTTCTTGCAGATGGGGGCACCTTTTTGAAGTCAGAAGAGCCTTTTTTTTAAAGTTAGGAAAGCCTTTTTTTTAAGTTGGTTGGTTGGGGGTAGTTTCTAGGAGGGTTGCATCACAGTGATAATGCAAATAGCGCTCAGTGCTAATGCAAATTGTCAGCGCTCAGAGGCAATGCAAATGGTCAGAGCTCGGAGGTAATGCAAATAGTCAGTGCTCAGTGGTTATGATAATTGTAAGTGCTCCGTGTTAATGCAAATTGTATCTCTCAGTATTAATGCAAATTGTCAACAGTCAGTGTTATCGCAAATGGTCAGTGGTCAGTGTTAATGCAAATGGTCAGTGCTCAGTGTTATCGCATGGGGGCCCCAAACTGGTAATCTGCCTAGGGCCCCATGGGAACTTAATCTGGCTCTGCAGACAGCTGAGGAGTAGGAAACCCAATTTAATTGCCAGTAAGTGCATTTATATTCTGATTGCTATTCAGTTGTGTATGATGTTGTATGTTGTGTGCTGCGTAAGCCCCAGTTCACACTGTTGCGATCTCTGAGCAGTGCGAGTTCAGCCATATGCTTGTATGGCTAAACTAGCATTAGATTTGGAAGAAAAAAGGCATATGTGCCTTCTTTTTTCCTGCAGTGGAATCTGATCACATGGATCTTCTCACCCATGAGATCAGATTCCTCTGCAAGTTCACAGATCGCAGTGCGGTTCGCACAGGGTAATGTGAACTGGAAAGGTGGTGGTGGAACTGGCTCTATAATCATGCCTGTTCCTGCACCACACCAGTGTGAGCCTGAGGTAAAAGCGAAGTTCCACCATATGGGCACTGGCGAGGCTGAAATGATGTGGACTGGCAAGGCTGCATTGATGGACACTGATCAGACTACATTGATGGGCACTTATCAGACTGCACTGATGGGCAGTGCAGTCTATATGTCTCTGTGTGAGCAAACTTATTGCTGGTATATTGTTTTTGGAGCGCTGTATATATATATATATATTGGTATTTTACTAATAGCAATTTGGAATCCCTAGGAAACAATGATATCAAGAAAGAGAAAAATTGACTCGGAGTGTAGGATATTCAAAGAACGGTGGACTTATGATTACTTTTTCATGCAGTACAAGGAAAGAGCAGTGTGTTTGATATGCCAGAATATAGCATCTGTGTTCAAAGAATATAATTTGCGTTGACATTATCAAACTCAACATAAAGATAAATATGATAGTTTGGTCAGAGAAGTGAAAAAAGATAAAATATTAAAACTGAAATATACATTGACAACTCAGCAAAATACTTTTGTGAAGCAGAAACAGCTAAATACTTCATCACTGTGAGCAAGTTTTCAAGTTGCCAAGATAACAGTGTGCATTGGCAGACCATTCATAGAGGGAGACTTTGTTAAATAATGCCTTCTTTCTGTTGCCAAAGAGATGTGTCCAGAGAAGGCTGATTTATGTAGTACAGTGAGTCTTTCAGGACCCTCAATTACATGAAGGATTGAAGAAATGGGAGAAAATTTGCATCAGCATTTGCAAAACTCCGCAAAAAAACCTTTCCTATTTTTCCTTGGCACTTGATGAAAGTAATGATGTTCGTGATTCTGCACAACTTCTAATTTTTATTCGTGGTACAAATGACTATTTTGAAGTCACAGAAGAGCTAGCTGCACTGCAAAGCATCAAAGGAACAACTACAGGAGAGGATATTTATGAAAAGGTTTGCCAAACTGTGAATAGTTTGGAGCTGGGCTGGGCAAAACTAGCCAGTGTGACAACTGATAGTGCTCCTGGCATGGTGGGGTCTAAGAAAGGAGTAATTGCTCGCATTAACCAACAGATGGACAAACATAACCATTTTCATCCAATAGCCATATACTGCCTCATCCACCAACAAGAGCTGTGAAGTAAATCACTGAACTGGGACTCTGTTATGAAAACTGTGGTATCTTGTTTTAACTTCATTAGAGGTAATACACTAAACCGCAGACAATTTCAGAAATTTCTGTCTGAGCTAAATGTTGCCTGTGAAGATGTTCCGTACCACACAGAAATCCATTGGCTGAGTCGAGGGAGAATTTTGAAACATTTCTATGACCTACTTCCACAGATTATAGCTTTTCTGCTTTCAAAAAACAAGTACCAGAGCTGAATGATGCAGAATGGAAATGGCACCTTGCCTTTCTGATAGATGTAACACAGCTACTCAACAATTTCAATGTGCAACTTCAAGGAAAGGAGAAACTCATCTGTGATATGCAATCACATGTGAAAACATTTGAAATAAAATTAGGCCTCCTCACCAAACAAGTGAAAGAGGAAAATTTCTGCCATCTCCCCACAACTCAAAATGTTAGTGGAAAATCCATTGGTTGCATTCCCAAATAAAACATGTGTGGATTCACTGGAAAAGTTGCAAAAGGAGTTCCAATTTAGATTTAAAGAGCTTCATCTCCATGAACAGGACATACAGCTTTTCCGTAACCCATTTTCTATTGACATTGAAAATGTGGATACGATTTACCAAATGGAACTCGCTGAACTGCAGAATTGTGACTCTCTGAAAGACGCATTCAAGTCAAGCAGCCTTCCTAATTTCTATGCATCTCTCCCCTCTGAGACATATCCTAATCTCAGGAACCATGCACTCAAAATGGCAACCATCTTTGGCAGCACTTATGTCTGTGAACAGACTTTTTCCAGAATGAAACATCTGAAATCTCCAACCAGATCTAGACTAACTGATGCACACTTGCATCACTTGTCACAACTAGCAGTGACAAATATGGAATCGAACATTGACCATCTCATTAGCCAAAAGCAGGCCCATAGTTCCCATTTAAATACTGGTAAGTTTGTTGATTTAACTTTACTTGTTCTTCATTTTAAATATTGTATTTGTTCCCCTTTTGTATTTTTACTTCAAAATAAGATATGTGCAGGGTGCATAGGAATTCGTTCATAGTTTTTTTTTTTTTAAACTATCATCCAGCCTTCCAACGGTCTGAGGGACAGTGAACTGGCCCCCTGTTTAAAAAGTTTGAGAACCCCTGCTACAGCCTGAGGGTGGTCTTAGGGACCCTCCATACAAAACATAATGCTGGTATTAAAGAAAAATAAACATATTTATTTCAGTCAGGTTCACATTAATCTGCAGTAGGATTCCTCACCAGGATTTAGAAGCCCATCCAGCTACTTCACAAGCTTCTTTGATTTTCACCATGCCTGCCACCATGGCCATGGTCACCTCTCTGCTGTATTCCACACTCTGTGGTGTGGCTGTGTTCCTCAACCTGCTGACATAAGAGTTGAGCTATCATCAAAACAATGAGAATAAGGATGTGTCTTTAGAAGTGATTCAGGAGAGATCACAAATAAGATAATAAGATGATATCATAATGATAATAAAATAATATAATTCCTCTTTACAGAGAAGGGGATTTGAGAATTTCAAGATACATCAAATCCCCAAAAAATCTTTATTAGGGCTAGAATTAAAGAATTTACCCATTATCATTAACTTAAAAAAAATTCCAATCTCTCTTTAGAGCTGAGAGGAAGCCCTCAATTCTCTATGCTATTTAGGCAGTATTGAGATTTTTCTGAATAACTTTACTTCAACTGAACCAATATTAATTCTCTGAACCAATATAAATAATTTTCTCTTTTAGTTTTACATTAGGCACTCAGAATCTACTTTAGTTAGATTGTTGGTGTGAATATGGAGAAAAGGGAACACTTCTACACTGCTGGTGGGAATGCAAGCTAATACGGTCCTTTTGGAAAGAAGTTTGAAGAACACCCAGGGATCTAAAAATAGGCATGCCATTTGATCCTGCAATTCCTCTACTGGATTATATCCAAAAGACCAAAAATCACTTTGCAACAAAAATATCTGCACCAGATTATTCATTGCAGCTCAATTCATCATTGCCAAGTCATGGAAAAAGCCCAAGTGCCCACTGACTCATGAATGGATTAATAAATTGTGGTATATGTATACCATGGAATACTATGCAGCCTTAAAAAAAGATGGAGAATTTACCTCTTTTATGGTTTACATGGATGGAGCTGGAAAATATTCTTCTTAGTAAAGTATCTCAAGAATGGAAGAAAAAGTATTCAATGTACTCAGTCTTTTATGAAACCAATTTATATTTACTTACACTTTCTTATAAAAGATAGATCACAACTATAGCCCAGGATGAAGGAGAGACATAGAGGGGGAAGGCAGGAGTGGGGAGGTTTGATAGAGGGAGAGTAAATGGTGGGACCACACCTATGGAGCATATTGTAAGGGTACAAGTCAAATCTATCAAGTATAGAACATAAATGTCTTAACACAATAATCAAGTAAATGAGGTGAAAGCTATATTAGTTTTATGTAAGCACTCCAAATTGTATAAAAAATCAACACATTGTACCCACAAATGCATAAATATATTCATGATTTATGTGTATATGACTTCATAAAAGGAAAAAAAATGAAAAAAAGAGAATCTTTCACCCTCAAGTATCACTGAAAATAAACTAATATTTATTATTTATTCTTATTAAATTTTTTAATATCCTAAGTAGGTATCCTTCAATTTCTAAAAGTTGTTAATGTTAAGTTTGTTGCTTCTTCTAAATCAAAAAATTACAATATTCCAAATATTATAAGGTCTGAAAGGATTTTCCAGACCAAACCATGATTGAGTAGTAGTAAAATCTATTAGAAATTAAATCCCATAATATAATTTTTTAAGAGCCTCAATCTAAGTTTCCAAGTAGAACAACAGAAAAGAAAAATCTTCTTTCATCTGCCAAAAACAAATACCTAGGGGTTGGTATTTGAACATTAATATTAAAAAATAAAAGTAATAGTAGTTAATGAATAGTATGGATTGCATATGGCCAACTTCTCTTCATCGGTTCTGTTTCTCAAACACTTGTATAAGGTCAAGCCTGTAGCTATAAATGAACAGAACGATGGTTATATCTGGGAAATGGTGAGAGTGTTTCCATTTGTATAAAGAGAGAGGAAAGTCTTGCAATTCAGGGACAGGAAGCTATGATTTACATAATGAACGTGGCAAAGAGACCTAGGAAGAAACAAGACTTAGATGGCAGAAAAATCACATTGGCTTTACTCCAAGACACCAGGCACATCCCTGGAAAATTCTGATGTGCCGGAATATAACAGTATGTACTTTTCCCAGAGCCAGAATCAGTGCAATATTTGGCTTTCCTACTTAGACTTGGAACACGGGATTCTTTTTTTTCAGATCCTATCAGGGTTCCATTTATGTTTAGCACCTGCATGCAGCCCAGGGGCTCTAAAAAGACATTTTATATATGGATATGAATTGCCTGACAATGTAGTCATTTCACAACTTAATGTATTCATTTTGATAATTTTCAAACTCTTTAGTATCTAACAATCAGAAGAATTGAAGTGTTACACTTATGCAACTTTAATAAACCTTTTTAAAGTAGATTTCTACAAATTCCTCCATCATAAATGGAGGATTTCTACAAATTCCTCCATTTCTCCAGAGGGAGAAAGTGTTCAGCAATGGGACAGACAATGATAGAAGTTTATCAGATAGAGTCAGGACACTATATGTTACCACAGTTAAGAACCCAAGCTTTGGTGATACTAAATAATATAATTTCTTATTATATGAGAAACGCCAGTTTTCTCATCTTTAAGTGGGGTTAATAATTAGAGCTCACTTGTAAAAGTAAGTTTAAATGGAAAAGAGTATGATAGATGTAAAACACTTTCTCAGCATTCTGTTCATAGCAAGTGTTTGATGAAAATTAATGTGGGGGACAGAGGTCACGTACGTGGAAGGCCCACATCCCTCCCTCTCCTTCTTCACCAGATACATGGGCAACTGTATGGGAAAATGGGATTCAGTTAGTGAAGGAAAATTCCTGAAAGAGAACTATTAAATCTAGCAAAGAATTTCTCTCTACTCTTTGAACAGAGGAGGGATTAAGGAAGAAAAAAATCAGGGACAAGAGGATACAGATAAGGGCACTAAAGCAGGATACGCCAGCATATAGGAAGGACAGGAGGACACAGATGAGGGTACTACAGCAGGATACACCAGGAGATAGTAAGGAAAGAAGGACATAGAGAGGGCACCAGAGCAGGATACACCAGGAGATAGGAAGGACAGAAGGACACAGATGAGGGCACTAGAGCAGGATACACCAGGAGATAAGAAGGACAGGGAGGACATAGAAGAGGGCACTAGAGCAGGATACTCCAAGAGATAGGAAGGACAGGAGGACACAGATGAGGGCACTAGAGCAGGATACACCAGGAGATAGCAAGGACAGGAGGACACAGATGGGGGAATTAGAGCAGGATATGCCAGGAGATAGGAAGGACAGGAGGACATAAAGGAAGGCACTAGAGCAGGATACACCAGGAGATAGCAAGGACAGGAGGACATAGAGAAAGGCACTAGAGCAGGATACTCCAAGAGATAGCAAGGACAGGAGGACACAGATGGGGGAATTAGAGCAGGATATGCCAGGAGATAGGAAGGACAGGAGGACATAGAGGAGGGCTCTAGAGCAGGATACACCAGGAGATAGGAAGGACAGGAGGACATAGAGGAGGGCATCAGAGCAGGATACACCAGGAGTCAGAAAGGACAGGAGGACACAGATGAGAGCACTTAGAGCAGGATACACCAGTAGATAGGAAGGACAGGAGGACATAGAGGAGGGCACTAGAGCAGGATATACCAGGAGATAAGAAGGATGGGTGATTTTACATGTTAGTGTTAACAGAATCACTGGATTCTCACTAACTGAGGGATAAATGAATAAAGATTGAAATTTTTGCCTGAAGCATGTTTTGATTTTAGATTCATTTTTTAATTCAGCACATTCCAGGAACGAACTTTAGGGCACCCAAGTTATAAAAGTATTATGAGCTAAACTGTGTTTCCCAAAATTCATATGCTGAAGTCCTTACCCCTAGTACCTCAGAATGTCAGAAGGTAACTGCTTTTGGAGACCGGGTCTTCAAAGAGGTGATTACATTGAAAGCATTTGGGCAGCACCTAATCCAACCTGACTGGTGTTCCTAAAAGTGGCGGAAATTTAGATAACCCAAGAGACACCAGGGGTGTGTGCACACCACGGAAAGACCATGGAAGACAGGGAAAGAAGAAACTAAACCTGGTGACACTTTGACGGTCCAGACTCCAGAACAGCGAGAAAATAAGTATGTGCTGCTCAAGCCAACCAGTGTGGTGCTGTAGGGCAGCCCCAGCAAACTATAGGATAGGAGGTAAGCATTAATATTAGCTATAACGGGGCCATATACTTAGTGATTAAAGTTATGGGACATGGAGGTTGCCTTGAATCCAACTACTAGCCTTTGAATTCTGGTTGCACTACTTTCTAATTGTACAATCTGAAGCAAGATTGGATGACCTATGTCACAGTGACTAAAAAGCAAGATCTCTGCCCTTAGGCTTTTATTCTAAATCTACTAAACCTAGTTAAGTTCTATAGGCAGGTCCATATAAAATTATTAAGGACCATTTTCAACATAGAAGCAAATATTACCAAGAAGACATAGAGATCAAATACCAAGAACATTCTTGCTCAATGTTCTTAAAGCATATAGGGTACACCTCAAGGTCTAGAAATAATTCTAGAGAGTTAGTAAGATTGGGGTTAGCTTGGAAAGGCCCTTAACTGAGTGCCAAGAACTCAAATACAATTTTTTTATCACGAGAATCACAATAGATTATTGACCAGGAGTTTAAATTAATCAGAGTATTCTGCATGGAATGTCAAAAAAGAATGAAGTTGGAGATAAGTTCACACAGAAAAGCCATTACAATATCTCCAGGTATCAGATACTAAGAATACAAAGTCGATTTGTAGCAATAGCCATGTGAATGTAGAAAATAACAGAAAGTGCTGCAAAAGAAAAGTCAGACTTGGTTTCTCATCAGATAGAAGTGGAAAATAAGGACAAGATAGTGTTCAGAAAAAACTGAGGTTCCTTGAGCTGGCGTTCCTTGGCTCATTCAAGTGCTATCAAAAGAAAATGATAGGAGAAAACCTGGTTTAAAAAAGAAAAAGAGTTGAGTTTATAAAATAACAACAGTTTGTTTTCTATCCATATAAATACATGTTAGCTTTTGAAAGTAAAGACAGACTTATAAAGTCCTAATGAATAAAAATAATAGAGACCAAGAGGAAACACTTTTGAATTCAAGAAATACAAACACACCATTATTTGATTTTAAGTGAACAAACTAAGCACATAATGAGATTGTTCCTTCAGGCAAACCACTTGCTATTGACACAAATTACTATTTGACAAGGGATTTAGGGAGAAAAAAAGACACAGAAGAAAAAAATATATACACAGTGTTTTTATCCTCTTCTTGCCATGTGCTTTACAAATTGTGGGTTAATGCTGACCATTGTCAGTGTTTTTAAAACAGTTGCTTAAATAGTGTGCCTCTAGAGGCACAAACTTCCAAATTTTGTATTTGTATAGGTAATACCATCTAGGTGATTTGGGATTTACTCTTCAAGTTAGAATGAGCTTTAAAATATCAACACCAGGCTAATGAGATTTTATTGAATTTTTAAGAATTTCAGAAATATGAGACCTTTACTCATATTTCTGGTTATAAAACACTAAAGATTATTTTCAAAAATTTCAGCAGACTCTCAAGACTTATTTTTGGTTTTTTGTTGTTTTTTTTTAATAAGTTATTGTGCTTCTACAGAAGCCAGCATATTCTCAGGAGTTTTAACAGATGACATTCTTCACTTTGCCAGCAAAGTGCTCCAGGATGCATAACAGACCAATGAATTACTCCAGCAGAGCACTAAAAGGGCTCTGAAAAAGTTAATGCGCCTTGCTAAATGCCAAATTTTTCCAAAGTGGCCTACTTAAAAAGATAGATGATGATACAGAGTACTATACAAATTAAATTTCTTAATAATGGATAATTACTTGACAATATAAAAGTAACAAAGAAAGAAAATACACTTTGGAAAAAGAGCTTTGATTTTTCTGACTTCTCAGGAAAGAAAAGAAAAAGTTTGATAAAACTATTAAAACCTTCCACCTACCCCCTAAAGTATAATTAAAAATACAGAGAACTGTTAGTAATTTCTGCGTTTTCATATCTGAGTTTAGCCAAGTGCATAATTAGAACAAAGTGAAAACTACCTTGTTCTTGATTGTTCCAATAACACAACCTTTTGACACCCTGAAATTAAATCATGTTATCTGCAATCATTAACAAATACTCAAAACTATTTACTTAAACAATTCTTCTAAATATGTAATTTTCTTCTAAATATGTAATTCCCAACATGGGCTAGGGAATCAGCAGAACTGGGTTCAAACTGTAGCTCTGCTGCTTTAAAGTTTTGTGACATTGGGTAAATTACTCAATTGCTCCAAGCCTTACTTTCCCTACCTGTAAAATAAAGATAATGATAACAATTATCACATGAGGTTTCTGTGAATACTAAATGATGATTCCATAAAATCAATTCTTATTATGTCTAACATCTAGTATGTAGTATGCCCTCAATAAATGCTGACTTTGAAAATAGTATCTATATTATTTATTTCACTCTACTCATTAAATTATAAGCATCATTTAGTCAATAATTATACCATATTATGTTTTGTAATTTTATATATCATATAACACTGCACATATCACACCTACGCTTGAGTGCCTGCTTTTCAAAGATATCATCTCCTTCAACCTTCTTCATCCTCTGCATGAGTTACTGACATATCCTACCATTCCTGAGATTTAAACGTCTTTGAACTTACAAGGAAAGTCAGCCTAAAGCAGGGCTATTACCTAAGCTTACTTTGAAATTTGACAACAGAACCAGAAAACATATTTTATCCAAATAGCTTTTGCACTCACACAATGGTTCCCTGCAGCCCACAGCCGAACACTATTAGCTCTGTCCAGCTCAGCAGCTCAGTCAGGGGCTGTAAACAATGCCCAAAGTTCTCTGCATTCCTGCTCAAGCTCTCCCCAAGGCAGATCAACTGAGTGCCAAGTCCAAAAACACCAAAACAGTTTACAGGTTTGGAAGGCTGCAGAAAATTCAGCTGTATGCCTCCAAGATCTCAGACCAGCTCTCCTGACTCTGCCACACATCACTTCAAAAGAAAGCCAACTCCTTGAAGGAATGAAGTCAGTGGAGTACAAAGGACAGACGGACCTCCGTAAGAGCTGCACTGTGACCACAACCCACAATCGGCACCCGCCTAAACCTCCATAAGAGCTGCCCCGCAACCCACGACCTGCGACCCATGCCTGTCCTAACTTCTGTACAAGCAGCTCCGCAACCCACGACCCACGCTCACCGGGCCTCCACACGCCCTGACCAGGAAGTCCGGGAGCCAGGCAACCCTGAGTCCTCCCTCCTGTACCCTCTGTGCCTCCACACCAGCCCACTCATCTGGCCAGGGACTCTAGTAGCCGTGTGCACTTCAAAGACCTCCCTGCCACTGTGCAGAGCCCTTCCCCTGGCCAGAGATGTCTGGAGCCTTGGGCCTTCTGTGCCAAAGACACTGGGCAAAAAACACCACCACCTGTCCTGTTGCTGGATCCAGGTGTGTCACACTCTGGAGCTGATCCCATACCAGAACTCCCTGGCTGGGGCAGCCCCAGAGGAGCTACACAGGGTCACTCCCTACAAAGATCCAGCAACAATAGAGTGATCCCACTGGGGTCTAATCTTAGAGAGACACCTCCCCAACTCTGAGGACAGACAGAGGCATTGGTGAAAAAAAATCATGAGGCGAAATCAACAGAAATACTCTGGCAATATGAATAATCAGAGTAGATCAACTCCCCCAAGGAAAAATGGGACAGACACAGCACAAGATCCCATGCACAAACAAATAGCTGAGATGTCAGAAATCAAATTTAGAATCTGGATAGCAAATAAGATCGAATTAGAATTCCAAGCAGTAACCCAAAAGACATCTCAAAAATTCAACGAATTCAAAGACCAAAAGACCAAATATTTTGACACATTGAGACAAGAAGTTTCATCCCTCAAAGATCTGAGAAACACAGTACAATCCCTCAGTAAAAGAATGAAGCAAGCAGAAGGATTCCTGACATTGAAAACAAAGCTTGTGAACGCTCCCAAATTCTCAAAGAGGAAAAGAAATGGAGGGCAAAAACAGATCACTCTCTCAGAGAGTTCTGGGAAAATTCGAAGAAAACTAATACTCGTTTTATAGGGATCCCCGAAAGTGACAAAGTGGCTTCACAAGGCACAAAGTCTCTTCTCCATGAGATTATGAAAGAGAATTTTCTAGACATGCCAAGAGATTCTGAAATTCAGATAGCTGATAGTTTCAGAACTCCAGCACAACTCAACCCGAATAAGACATCCCCCAGACACATCATAATCAATTTCACTAAAGTTAATATGAAGGAGAAAATTCTGAAAGCAGCCAGACAAAAGAAAATCATTACCTACAAGGGCAAGAATATTAGAATAATTGCAGATCTCTCCACTGAAATCTTTCAAGCTAGAAGAGGATGGTCATTGACTTTTAATCTCCTAAAATAAAATAACTTTCAACCCAGGATCAGTACCCAGCTAAACTGAGTTTCATTTATGATGGAGAAATTAAATACTTTAATGACATTCGCATGTTAAAGAAATTTGCCATAACTAAACCAGCTCTCCAGGATATTCTCAGACCTATCCTCCATAAAGACCAGCATAATCCTCCACCACAAAAGTAAACCCACCCAGAAAATTTTGATCAAATTCCAACTTCCACAGTCACAAAAGGATTAAAAATGTTCACCGGACTCTCAAAAGGCTTATCAATATTCTCAATTAATGTGAATGGTTTCAACTGTCCTCTAAAGAGGCACAGGTTGGCTGACTGGATACAAAAACTCAAGCCTGATATCTGCTGCATACATGAAAGCTATAACCCAGCTACAACTTAATAGGGGGAAGTGGGAAAGGGGGAGGTGGGTAGAGGGAGGGGAATCGGTGGGATCACACCTGTGGTGCATATTACAGGGGTATTTGCGAAACTTGGTAAATGTAGAATATAAATGTTTTGGCACAGTAACTGAGATAACGCCGGAAAGGCTATGTTAACCACTGTGATAAAAATGTGTCAAATGGTTTATGAAGTGAGTGTATGATGCCCCATAATCATATCATTGTATACAGTTATGATTTAATAAAAAAATTAAAAAAAAAAAAAAGATAAATATAGACTCAAGGTGAAGGTATGGTCATCTATACTCCAGGCAAATGGAAAGCAGAAAAAAGCAGGCATTGCAATCCTATTCTCAGACGCAATAGGCTTTAAACCAACTGAAATAGGAAAACTAAGGATGGACAATTCATATTTGTTAAAGGTAATACTCATTATGATGAGATTTCAATTATAAATATTTATGCACCCAACCAGAATGCACCTCAATTTATAAGAGAAACTCTAACAGACTTGAGCAACTTGATTTACTCCAGTTCCATAGTAGTTGGAGATTTTAACACCCCTTTAGCAGTGCTAGATAGATCCTCCAAAAAGAAGCTAAGCAAAGAAATCTTAGATTTAAACTTAACATTCAACATCTGGACTTAACAGACACCTACAGAACATTTCATCCCAACAAAACTGAATACACATTCTTCTCATCAGCCCACAGAATATACTCCAAAATTGACCACATCCTATGCCACAAATCTAACCTCAGCAAATTTAAAAAAATAGAAATTATTTCTTGCATCTTCTCAGACCATCATGGAGTAAAAGTTGTACTCAATAACAACAGGAATCTGCACACCCATACAAAAACATGGAAGCTAAATAACCTTATGCTGAAGGATAGATGGGTTATAGATAAGATTCAGAAGGAAATCAACAAATTTTTGGAAAAAAACAACAATGAAGACACAAATTATCAGATCCTCTGGTATACTGCAAAGGCAGTCCTAAGAGGGAAATTTATAGCACTGCAAGCCTTCCTCAAGAAAACGGAAAGAGAGGAAGTTAATAATGTAATGAGACAGCTCAAGCAAATGGAGAAGGAAGAACATTCCAACTGCAAACCCAGCAGAATAAAAGAAATAACCAAAATCAGAGCAGAATTAAATGAAATTGAAAACAAAAGAATGATACAACAGATGAATAAATCCAAAAGTTGGTTTATTGAAAAGATCAATAAAATAGATAAACCTTTGGCCAACCTAACCAGGAAAAAGAAAAAGTAAAATCCCTAATCTCATCAATCAGAAATGATAAAGAAGAAATAACAACAGACCCCTCAGGAATTAACGAATATTACAAGAAACCTTACTCTCAGAAATATGAAAATCTGAAAGAAATCGACCAATACATGAAAGTACGCCATTTACCAAGACTTAGCCAAAATAAAGAGGAAATGTTGAACAGGCAACATATATCAAGTTCTGAAATAGCGTCAACTATACAAAAATCTCCCTAAAAAGAAAAGCCCAGGACCAGATGGCTTTATGTCAGAATTGTACCAAACCTTTAAAGAAGAACTAGTACCTATATTACTAAACCACTTCCAAAATATAGAAAAAGAAGGAATATTACCCAACACATTCTACAAAGCAAACATCACCTTGATCCCTAAACCAGGGAAAGACCCAACAAGAAAAGAAAATTATAGACCGATATCACTAATGAATATTGATGCAAAAATACTCAATAAGATCCTAACAAACAGAATCCAACAAGACATGAAAAAAATTATGCACCATGACCAAGTGGGATTTATCCCAGGCCCTCAAGGCTGGTTCAATATATGTAAATCTATAAATGTAATTCAGCACATAAACAAACTAAAAAATAAAGACCATATGATTATCTCAATTGATGCAGAAAAGCTTTTCATAATATCCAGCATCCTTTCATGATCAGAACACTTAGAAAATTGGTTTAGAAGGGACATTTCTTAAACTGATAGAGGCCATCTACATCAAACCCACAGCCAATATCATATTGAATGGAGTTAAATTGAAATCATTTCCACTTAGATCAGGAACCAGGCAAGGTTGCCTATTGTCTCCATTGCTCTTTAACATTGTAATGGAAGTTATAGCCATTGGAATTAGGGAAGAATAGGCGATCAAGGGTATCCACATAGGGTCAGAAGAGATCAAACTTTCACTCTTCACAGATGATATGATCATATATCTGGAAAACACTAGGGATTCTACTACAAAACTTTTAGAAGTGATCAAGGAATACAGCAATGTCTCAGGCTACAAAATCAACACCCATAAATCTGTAGCCTTTATATATACCAATAACAGCCAAGCCGGAAAAACAGTCAAGGACTCTATTCCTTTCACAGTAGTGCCAAAGAAGATGAAATATTTGGGAGTTTATCTAACAAAGGATGTGAAAGATCTCTATAAAGAGAACTATGAAACTTTAAGAAAAGAAATAGCTGAAGATGTTAACAAATGGAAAAACATACCATGCTCATGGCTGGGAAGAATCAACATTGTCAAAATGTCTATACTACTCAAAGCAATATATAATTTTAATGCAATCCCTATTAAAGCTCCATTGTCATATTTTTTATTTTTATTTTATTTATTTTTTTTTTTTTTGTGGCTTTTGGCCGGGACTAGGTTTGAACCCACCACCTCCGGCATAGGGGACCGGCGCCCTACTCCTTGAGCCACAGGCGCCGCCCTCCATTGTCATATTTTAAAGATCTTGAAAAAATCATACTTCATTTTGTATGGAATCAGTAAAAACCTTGAATAGCCAAAACATTACTCAGAAATAAAAACAAAATAGGAGGAATCACGCTACCAGACCTGAGACTGTACTATAAATCGATAGTGATCAAAACAGCATGGTACTGGCACAAAAACAGAGAAGTAGATGTCTGGAACAGAATAGAGAACCAAGAGATGAAACCAGCCACTTACCATTATTTGATCTTTTACAAGCCAATTAAAAACATTCAGTGGGGAAAAGATTCCCTATTTAACAAATGGTGCTGGGTGAACTAGCTGGCAATCTATAAAAGATTGAAACTGGACCCACACCTTTCACCATTAACTAAGATATACTCTCACTGGATAAAAGTTTTAAACTTAAGACATAAAACTATAAAAATACTTGAATAAAGTGCAGGGAAAACTCTTGAAGGAATAAGCCTGGATGAATATTTTATGAGGAGGATTCCTTGGGCAATTGAAGCAGTATCAAAAATACATTACTGGGACTTGATCAAACTAAAAAGCTTCGGCACAGCCAAGAACATAGTACATAAAGCAAGCAGACAGCCCTCAGAATGGGAGAAAATATTTGCAGGTTATACCTCCAATAAAGGTTTAATAACCAGAATCCACAGAGAACTCAAACGTATTAGCAAGAAAAGAACAAGTGATCCCATCTCAGGGTGGGCAAAGGGCTTGAAGTGAAACTTCTCTGAAAAAGACAGATGCACAATCTACAAACACATGAAAAAAAGCTCATCATTCTTAATCATCAGAGAAATGCAAATCAAAACTACTTTGAGATATCACCTAATCCCAGCAAGAGCAGGCCACAAAATCCCAAAAACCAGAGACGTTGGCATGGATGTGGAGAAAAGGGCACACTTCTACACTGCTGGTGGAAATGCACACTAATATATTCCTTTTGGAAGGATGTTTGGAGAATACTTAGAGATAAAAATAGACCTGCCATTCGATCCTATAATTCTTCTACTATGTATATACCCAGAAGACCAAAAATCACAATATAACAAAGACATCTGTACCAGATTGTTTATTGCAGCCCAATTCATAATTGCTAAGTCATGGAAGAAGCCCAAGTGCCCATACACCCACAAATGAACTAGCAAATTGTGCTACATGTATACCATGGAATATTATGCAGCCTTAAAGAAAGTGGAGACTTTACCTCTTTCATGTTTACATGGATGGAGCTGGAACATATTCTTCTTAGCAAAGTATCTCAGGAATGGAAGAAAAAGTATCCAATGTACTCAGCCCTACTATGAAGCTAATGTATAGCTTTCACATGAAGGCTATAACCCAACTATAGCACAAGAATATGGGGAAAGGGTCAGAGGAGTGGAAGGAAGAGGGGAGGTCAGGGTGGAGGAAAGGTAATGGTGGGGCCACACTTATGGTGCATCTCAGAATGGGTACAGGCTAAACCTACTAAATGCAGAATACAAATGTCTACATATAAAACTAAGAAAATGCTATGAAGGCTACATTGAACAGTTTGATGAGAATATTTCAGATTGTATATGAAACCAGCACATTGTACCCCTTGATTGCACTAATGTACACAGCTATGATTTAACAATAAAAAAAATAAATAAATAAATAAATAAGAAATCTTTACCTAAATGGAGGATCTGGTTATATTTCTTGATAACTATCCTTCTATTTATTTAAAGGGAGGGAGATACATCAAATTTTGAAGTTGTCATCATTTTCTTCTTGTGTGGTCTCTATGTATATACTCTTACACAATATTAAGCTGGTTTCTGAAATTTTTTCTTCTAATTTTTTAAACAGTTGCAGAGGATATAATTTTCAGTTTATTGTAAATATTGCCATTATAAACAAAAACTATAACACCACTCTTTTAAAAGTATTAAATGAAATCCAAATGGAATCTAAATACCACAATGGTATTAAGCCTGACACCATCCATATATAAAAATGAAAAAAAAAAGAAGTCCATAAGTTGTACATTTTTCTCTTTAAACTCATTCTGCTGTCTCATAATCCCTGTAGAATTTAACTAATACAATATATTTAAATGTTTGAAAATCTTCTATTGTATGCTTTACCTTAATTCCTTACAGCAATAATATATTAATTAAAATTAGAATCTATATATGATGGACCTATAGCTAGTATAATACTGCATAGGAGAAAAACTGAAAACCCTTCCTCTAAGATCTGGAAAAAGACAAAATTACCCACTCTTACCACTGTTACACAATACAGTACTGGAATTTCTCGTTAGAGAAACTAGACAAAAAAGAAATTAAGGGCATCCAATTTGGAAAGGAAAAATTCAAATTATCTTTTTGTAGACTATGTGATCTTATAGCTAGAGAAATCTAGTCACCTTAAAAAGGCCATTAGAAGTGATAAACAAATTAAGTAAATTTGTAGGATAAAAATTCAACATACAAAATAAGTAGCATTTCTACACGCCAACAATGAGCAATCTGAAAAAGAAACCAACAAAGTAATTCCATTTATAATAACTACAAATAAAGTAAAATACATAGGAATCAACTTAACCAAAGAAGTGGAAGATTTCTGCATTAAAAGTTATAAAACTCTGATGAAAGAAATTGAAGAGAACACACAAAAAATGGAATGATAGTCCGTCCATGCTCATGGATTGAGAGAATCAATATTGTTATTATAAAATGTCCACACTACCCAAAGCAACCTACAGATTCAGTGAAATCCCCATCAATACACCAATGACATTCTTCAAATAAATGGAAAAATAACCTCAAAATTTATATGGAACCACAAAAGACCCAGAATAGCCAAAGCCATCCCAAGCAAAGAAAAGAGCAAACTGGAGGAATCACATTACCTGACTTCATACTATACTATAGAGCCATAGTAACCCAAAGACCATGGCACTGACATAAACCACACAGAGACCAATGGAACAGAATAGAGAACCCCCAAATAAATCTACACATCTATCATGAGCTCATTTTTGATAAAAGTGCCAAGAACATGGAGCTGGGAAAAGATGGTCTCTTCAATAAAGGGTGCTGGCCTAAATGTCCACATGCAGAGAAAGGAAAACTAGACCCCCTATTTCCATACACAAAGACCAAATGACAATGGACTAAAGACTTAAGTCTAAACCTGAAACTATATATAAAACTACTAAAATAAAACATTGAGGAGATGCCTCAGTCATTGGTGTAGGCAAAGACTTTTTGAGAAATAAACCAAAAGCACAGGCAACCAAAGCAAAATTGAACACACAGAATCTCATCAAGCTAAAAAGTTTCTGCGCAACAGTGGGAACAGTTGACCAGCTTGTTGCAGTCCCTTGGATGGTCAATTTACAGAGGTTCTACGATAAAATTTATTACTAGAGAAAGACAAGTTTTACATCAATTTTATTCCTGTTTTTATTTTTACAGTTGAAAACACTGATAAGTATCTTAAGTGAAGGGGAAGAAAGATTTATTTTTTTACATCACTGTCACTATTTTTAGTTCTTTCTCAGTCATATGTCAAAAGTCATGTGGTGATGTGTTATTAAAATTATATTTAAACAGTCAACTAGATTGGGACCTCCTTCAATTTCATTGAAAGCAAAGTAATAAGTCATCTAGCTTGCAAGAGGATTTTACCCAGTCATCAGTCATGAATTTCCTGGCACCACAAAGTCTCTCCCAAGGCTATTCACATGACGGTCATTCCTGTTCCTTTTTCATGTAAAGGTACCTTGTTTCATTCAGTATACTCAGAAAGATTTCGTAAAATTGGAATGTCATTTATTTTGATACATCTACACTAATGTGCATTTTTTTACAAAGTTTTTCATCTTATAAAGTTTTTAATATATATTGCCCTCAAAACCTTTAACTATAAGACTTCTTTCAATTCCTAGAAAATATTCACCTTATAAACAAATAGGGGTATTCAGTGTTCTTTGTCAAACAAATCAACCAAAGCAGACTAACTTTCTGTTTCAAAATGTTTGATTTCATTTTTTTTTCAGTTTCAATTAAAAAATGTTTTCCCATGATAACCACATCTGGAAATCAGAAGCGATTCTGATGGATAATTGGGGGCTGAGTGTTAACATGAGTTTGTCACTTGGATTCAGTAACATAGATGGACTGTTAGTATTTTGTGCCTCAGCTCTCTTGAAACTCTCCTTCATGAGTAGTTTCAGTAGGCAGAGGAGGGATGAGGCCAGGTGATCAACAGGAATTGTCTTCACTCCTGACTCCCTCCTCCACAGCATATGTAAATTCAAAACTCCAACGTGAGCCAAATTAGCCTGTCTTTAATCCCACTCTCACCCCTTGATGAAAATGGGTGTTAATAGTCAGGAGAGTCACAGAGTCATGTCACACTTTTAGGGGGTTTTGCTTCGAGGAGTCTTCATAGATATCAATATTTCAAATTGTTCCTTTGATGGGCACCATAGAACTTTATTCTTCAGGATAATGCACTATAGTGAGATATTTAGTAAAGATAAGGGCACCATTTCCTTCTAACGTGGGAGAAGAGAGCTTTACAAAGGACAGTGGGGAAGGAAAATATGTGTGAGTCCTGGATGGGTTCTCTACTAATGGGCTATGTTTCTCTCCTTTTTGAAAATAATGGTATGTGCATGGTTATAAACAAATATGCACATGTATAACGTGTATGAAAAACAAATTAGCTACAATGGTTTTGAGTGTCGATGTTTTCTTTTTAGCATTTAAGCTTAGTAGATGAGGGACAAAGTTTTGTTACTTTATTATTTTTTAATGAACAAAAAGATATGAATTTACTTACATTTCCTTTTTCCCCCTCTTCGTTTCAAATTTGTAGATGCCAGTATATCACCGGATGCTACAATAATTTAATGGATCTGAAAATTAGGAGAGTGACTTGCAAAGCTAAAATTAAAAGTCCTGTCTTTCCTGAAATGTTACGTGCTGTCTAGCTGAAGAATAAGCTAGGGGAATCTCTGGAAAATAGAATCTGTTTGAAACTCACATAAGGAAATTCAAAATGGCATTGGATTGTAGTTACTTAGTACTTTGAAGAATTGAGTTTATGAATTAAAAGAGAGAAGAGCATAGATGCATAGATTTTGCCTTTTTTTAGTTTCATTTTTGTTTTTAATTTACAAAACAAAGCTTAACTTCAACTAATTAATTACTTTATGTCTGAAAAGGGGATAAGGGAGAAGAAAAAATGCCAAAGGGGGAGGATAAAATGCTTGTATAACCACACTATGCACAGTATGCATTTTATTAATTAAAATGCTTAGTATGGTTTTTAAAAAGTATATATTTCTGAAAGTTAGAGCCATCCAAGTCCATTTTAAACTTAGGAAAAGAGGATAAAGAAGTGATGTATATCATTTATAACACTTAAAAGCTATCACATAATATTTTGTTCCAGTCATTTATCCAGGAATGTGTATTTTCACATAGCTGAAATCATATCACATATATGTATAACATGGTTCATGACACTGTTCACTTATTATAATGTTTTATCATATAATAAGTTTTAGAAACAATTTTATGAACTGCGTAGTGTTCTATCATAATGATATATAACATTTTAAGTCATTTCTAATTTTTGCTCTTATATTTCTGCTGAAATGTCTTTTTCTCCAGATTTCTGCTTTTTTCCTGAGGATAGATTGTTAGAAATAGGATTTTAGAACAAAAGAACTAGAGGTTTTAAAAGTTTGTACCGCAGAATTGTTTTGCAAAAAGGATGCCTAAATTGACATTTCCACCACTAGTATAAGACAGAAATCATTTCTTTGTATTCTCTCCAGCACCGAATTAGGTTAAATTTTCTCTTTGGAACTGGGTAAGTAAGAAAAGCATTTCATATTAAAATGAATATTAGTATTTTTAACTCTACACAATTCCTCTCTCTCTCTGTTTTTTTTTTTTCCTCTTTTGAGACATACTTTCACTCTGTCACCCTGGGTATAGTGCCATGGCATCATTATAGCTCACAGCAAACTCCTGGGTTCAAGCTATCCTCTTGCCTCTGCCTAAAAGCTGAGAAGTAGCTGGCACTACAGGTACTCACTAAAATGCTCCACTCATTTTTGTATTTTTATTAGAGATGGAGTCTCACTCTTGTTGAGGCTGGTCTGAAACTCCTGAGCTCAAGCAATCTATGTGCCTCAGCCTCCCAGAGTACTGGGATTACAGGAGTGAGCCTCCCTTCCTGGCCTCTCCTCTCCGTCTTGGGTGTGGTAGTGTGTGTATGTGCGTTTAGATCATTAGTGCCAGAGCAAAAGTTATTCACAAATGACATTATTGAAAAAACTGGTTAGGTTTATTAAATATTGGTGAACATTATTTGCAAAGGTATGGAAATTGAATAAACAAAAAAAGCATACCTAAAACATCCTAGGTTTTTAGTGCAGATATAATACAGGTTTAATTGAAATGTGATTCTCTTTTGATGTACTATTAATTTTAGTAGTTTGATGCTGAAATGTCTTGTAGTTACTTTATTTATAATTTGCCTTCAAAGCATGCCATTAGGATCTCTAAATGTCCTTTCATTGATATATTACACTCTGATAGGTGTAATAATGGTCCCCAAATGTATCCATGTCCCAATTCCCACAACATGTGAATAAGCTACTTTACATGGGAAAAGGGAATTAAGGTTGTAGGGGGATTGTGGCTGCTAATCAGCTGACTTTATATTAAAGAGATTATCTTGGATTATTTGGCTGGGCCACATGTGAATACAGCAGTCCTTGAAAACAATGAGGAAGACAGACCAGGAGGTCAGAGTATTATAGTTTGAGAAGAGCTCAACTTGTTGATGTTGGTTTTGAAATTGAAGGAAGAGGGCCATGAGTAAATACAGCAGCCTCTAGAGCTAGGAAAGGAAGGAAGCATATCGTCCCAATATCCTCCAGAAAGAAATGTAGACTTGCCAACACCTTGAATTTTTTTTAGCTCAGTGGGACCCATGTTGGACTACAGAGATTTGATATTAATTTTGTGTAATTTTAACCCACTAAGTTTGAAATAGTTGTTATAGCAGCAAAAGCAAACCAGCACATACTCAAATGCTTTTTTTGTGATTCATTAAGGGTCTGGAATATTCAAACTGTCCTTGATTTATAATATTTACTCATTTTATTATTATTCACATTCAATTGCTTTTTATTAAAACACTAATTGATATATTTACTACAGTTGGGTTTTTCCTTAATAATATAAAACAGATGTTTACTTATTGATGTCACTGCATTTTACATGCACGTGATTTGTGATTTTCATTTTATTTACCTCCAAAATCTATTACCTTTATGACTTCGATTGCCATTTGTGGGATTGGTTCACAGTCTCAGTTATATATTCTTTTAGGTTTTTACTAGAGAGAATTGAAGATCAATATCTCAAAAATCATGTTACTCATTATTTTCTCTACGTGAACCTTTTTGTTAAAAGGTCCATGACGTTTGAAGCTCTTTAGTGTTTACATTCCTTTAAAAGTCTGTGTTAACAGATGTATTCATTCAGTAAACATTTATTGAGAGCTATAGTGTGACAGTTTTGTGTACAATGCTGATAAGGGCCAATTTCTCCTCTCAGAGAGGTCACAGTTTTATCAAGACTATATAAGAGCAGGACACCAGGCTGGACCTACCAACAGTCAGCTTGCAAAGAGACACATGCCAGCCCCCATTTTCTTTCCTCTCAACTAATGGAAATTTTCTTAATTGCTCTGCCCAGCATTCTTCCTGTCTCACTATAGCCTTTTCTTGAGACAGAAACCAGAGTAATTCATTTCAATATAAGTCAGATCAGATGCTCCCAAGCACGGCCCTGTCTCCCTTAGCCCCCCAGTAGCTTCTTAGTTCACTCTCAGTAAATGTTTGAGTCCTCACAAGCCCTACAAGGTGAAAGCCCAGCACCTCTGCCCCCTCCCCCATCCTCATTCTGTCCCCATCACACAGGTCCAGGCACAAAGCATCTGTTCTAATTTCCCAAACACATTAAACATGCAGCTGCTCACACTCTGCACTTGCTGTTCTCTCAGCCTGGGGCGCTCTCGCTCTGGACACACCTGGGTCTCAGGCACTCTCTCTCTGGACACACCTGGGTCTCAGGCACTCCCGCTCTGGACACACCTGGGTCTCAGGTGCTCTCCCTCTGGACACACATGGGTCCAAGGCACTCTCGCTATGGACACACCTGGGTCTCAGGCACTGTCCCTCTGGACACACCTGGGTCTGGGACACTCTCCCTCTAGACACACCTGGATCTGGGGTGCTCTCCCTCTGGACACACCTGGGTCTGGGGCACTCTCACTATGGACACACCTGGGTCTCAGGCACTCCCGCTCTGGACACACCTGGGTCTCATGTGCTCTCCCTCTGGACACACCTGGATCCAGGGCACTGTCCCTCTGGACACACCAGGCTCTGGGACACTCTCCCTCTGGACACACCTGGGTCTGGGACACTCTCCCTCTGGACACACCTGGGTCAGGGACACTCTCCCTCTGGACACACATGGGTCTCAGGCGCTGTCCCTCAACACACCTGGGTCCAGCGTGCTCTCGCTCTCGACATGCAACTCATTTGTTCCCTCACATATCTGGGATTGCTGCCAAATGTCATCAAGACCATCCCTGACCCTTGACCACTCTGCTTGCTGGGGTCCCCAGCAAGATTTATTTTTGTGCCATGCTAGACCCCCAGCCTGATTTATTTTTGTGCCATACTATGAGTTTTATTTTGACTTATGTGTTGGGTGTGTTTATTCTCTCTCCCTCCACACCAGGAGCTGAGCTCCAGGAGGAACTTAGTTCATGTCATCACTGCCCTCTTTCCAGAGTGTAGAGCAAAACTTGGCACACAGTAGGTGCTCCAGTATTTATTAATGATTGAATGAAGAGAATGTGATTTAATCTCAGGGTGTCAGAAGTTTTCCTCTGGAAGTTAGCTGTACATTTGAAAGGTGACTAAGAATGACTCTGAAAGGAGAGGAAAGGGTATCCTGAGCAGAGGAAAAGGGTCACAAGGCAGGTGGCCAAGAGAAAGTGCAAACATGTGGAGTCTGCCCTGAATTCCATTTTGTGCAAGGTTTAGGTGAGGAAGGATAGCAACTAGAAATGAGGCTGAGGTATATGTGAAGCCATAGCAACCTGTGCCTTTGTCTAAGGGTTTATACTTCATTTCTAATGGAAGATCATGAAAAGTCTTTAATGGATTAAAAGAGAATAAAATGTATGTTTTAAAAGATCACTTTGGTGATCCAGCTTAGTATGTGTTAGAGTTCATAAAAGGTAAGGGGAAGAGCTAAGAGAAGAAGGCTATAATACAGGCCAACATTCAGAACCTTTGTCATGGTATTTGTAATTACAGAACTTTGACTTCACAAGTGTAATTATCTTCCATAGTGATTAGATGCTGCGCCTGTGGCTCAGTGAGTAGGGCGCCGGCCCCATATGCAGAGGGTGGTGGGTTCAAACCCAGCCCCGGTCAAACTGCAACAAAAAATAGCCGGGCGTTGTGGCAGGCGCCTGTAGTCCCAGCTGCTTGGGAGGCTGAGGCAAGAGAATTGCGTAAGCCCAAGACTTAGAGGTTGCCATGAGCCGTGTGACGCCAAGGCACTCTACCCGAGGGCAGTATAGTGAGACTCTGTCTCTACAAAAAAAAAAGAAGAAGAAGTTAAAGTTGTTGCAAGTGTATTTAATCGCACTTCGAAGAGAACTTATGTGGTGTTGTCTTCCCAACTCAGAAGGGCAAATTTTATCCTTTAGTCATAGAAAGAACCTTGAAGGTGGACGGACAACTCTCAGACAAGCCCAACACAATAAAGGCACAGTGGTTTTATGTAGGATGAATGAAAGCATTAAAAATGGTCATGTGAGTTAAAAACAAAGATATAAAGTAGACATTGCTACCTTATCTGTAGCCTAGCCTATAATAAACACAAATTAAAACAAAAAAAAAAAATAAAAAAATAAAAATGGTCATGTGTGTTCCCAGCACGATAGTTTTGGTAAGTAAAGACTTTAGAGGGATGAGAACATGAACTTGCAAAAGCTATTTGTTTTTTTGTTTTTTCAAGTAAAATTTTAATTTATTTTATTTTTTAAAAATATTTTCTTTTTTTATTGTTAAATCATAGCTGTGTACATTAGTGCAATCAAGGGGTACAATGTGCTGGTTTCATGTAAAATATGAAATATTCTCATCAAACTGTTCCACATAGCCTTCATGGCATTTTCTTAGTTATTGTATGTAGACATTTGTATTCTGCATTTAGTAGGTTTAGCCTGTACCCATTCCAAGATGCACCGTAGGTGTGGCCCCACCCATTGCCCTCCTTCCACCCTCACCTCCCCTCTCCCTTCCCCTCCTTTGGCCCTTTCCCCATGTTCTTGTGCTATAGTTGGGTTATAGCCTTCATATGAAAACTAAACATTAGCTTTATAGTAGGGCTGAGTACATTGGATACTTTTTCTTACATTCTTGAGATACTTTGCTAAGAAATATGTTCCAGCTCCATCCATGTAAACATGAAAGAGGTAAAGTCTCCATCTTCCTTTAAGGCTGCATAATATTCCATGATATACATGTAGCACAATTTGCAAGTCCATTTGTGGGTGGATGGGCACTTGGGCTTCTTCTTAAAACATTCACATTGAGAGAGAGGCAGAGCAAGATGGTGGCCGAGTAACAGCTTCCTTGCATCTGGGCACCGTGAGTCTGGGGAGATAGGACTCCAGGCATCTCTGGCTGGTGGGATCTGCCTATCATCACCCCTGTGAGGATACAGGGAGTCAGCGAGAGACTTCTGGACCTGAAGAGGAGGACTAAAACAGTGGAAAAACGGCAAGTGGTTGCGTGTATTCAATCTGTCTAAACCCGCCACCAACTTCCACAGGCATGAGAACTTAAAGAGCAAGAGGAAGTGAAAGGAAAATTAGGGCAAGGAAACAGATAAAAGAAATCACTCATGAGGAAGAATCAGCAGAAAACTCCAGGCAACATGAAGAACGAGTCCAGAACAACCACGCCAAGGGAACATGAGGTAGCTACTGCAGATGATTCCACCTATAAAGAAATGTTAGGAATGACAGAAAGGGAATTTAGAATACATATGTTAAAAACAATGAAAGAAATGATGGAAACAATGAAGGAAACTGCTAATAAAGTGGAAAATAACCAAAAGGAAATCCAAAAACAGAATCAAATAAGAGATGAACGATATGAAGAATATAAAAAGGATATAGCAGAGCTGAAAGAAATGGAACAGTCAATTAGGGAACTTAAAGATGCAATGGAAAGTATCAGCAACAGGTTAGACCATGCAGAAGAAAGAATTTCAGAGGTAGAAGACAAAGTTCTTGAGATAACTCAGATAGTAAAAGAGGCAGAAAAGAAGAGAGACAAAGCAGAACATTCACTGTCAGAATTATGAGACTTTATGAAGCATTCCAACAAACAAGTTATAGGAATCCCAGAAGGGGAAGAAGAATGCCCTGGAGAAATGGAAGCCATACTAGAGAATATTATAAAAGAAAATTTCCCAAATATCACCAAAGATTCTGACACACTGCTTTCAGAGGGATATCAGACCCCAGGTCGCCTCAACTCTAACCGAGCTTCTCCAAGACACATTGTGATGAACATGTCCAAAGTCAAGACAAAAGAAAAGATTCTGCAAGCTGCCAGGAGTAAGCGCCAGTTGACCTACAAGGGCAAATCCATCAGAGTGACCGCAGACTTCTCTAATGAAACTTTCCAAGCAAGAAGACAAGGGTTATCTACCTTTAATCTACTTAAACAGAACAATTTCCAGCCCAGAATTCTGTACCCTGCTAAGCTAAGCTTCAAAATTGACGGAGAAATCAAATCATTTACAGATATACAAACACTGAGGAAATTCACCACAACAAGACCAGCTCTACAGGAAATACTTCAACCTGTTCTGCACACTGACCACCACAATGGATCAGCAGCAAAGTAAGAACTCAGAAATTAAAGGACAGAACCTAACCTCCACACTGATGCAAAAGATAAAACTAACCAATGGACTCTCACCAAATAAGACGAATAGAATACGACCACACTTATCAATTATCTCAATAAATGTTAATGGCTTGAATTCCCCACGGAAGAGACATAGATTGGCTGACTCCACTAAAAAACACAAGCCATCCATTTGCTGTCTGCAAGAAACACACCTGGCTTCAAAAGACAAATTAAAGCTCTTAGTCAAGGGTTGGAAGACAATTTTTCAGGCAAATGGACTTCAGAAGAAAAGAGGAGTTGCAATCTTATTTTCAGATACATGTGGATTTAAAGCAACTAAAGTCAAAAAAGACAAAGATGGCCACTTTATCTTGGTCAAGGGAAAAATACAAGAAGACATTTCAATTCTAAATATTTATGCACCCAATTTAAATGCTCCCAGATTCTTGAAACAGACCTTACTCAGTCTGAGCAATATGATACCTGATAATACCATAATAACAGGGGACCTTAACACTCCTCTTACAGAGCTGGACAGATCCTCTAAACAGAAATTAAACAAAGATATAAGAGATTTAAATGAGACCCTAGAACAACTGTGCTTAATAGACGCATATAGAACACTCCACCCCAAAGATAAAGAATATACATTCTTCTCATCACCCCATGGAACATTCTCCAAAATTGATCATATCCTGGGAAACAAAACAAATATCAACGGAATCAAAAGAATTGAAATTTTACCTTGTATCTTCTCAGACCACAAGGCAATAAAGGTGGAACTCAACTCCAACAAAAGTGCTCGACCCCACCCAAAGGCATGGAAATTAAACAAACTTCTTTTGAATAACAGATGGGTGCAGGAAGAAATAAAACAGGAAATCATTAACTTCCTTGAGCATAACAACAATGAAGACACAACCTACCAAAACCTGTGGGATACTGCAAAAGCAGTTTTGAGAGGAAAATTCATCACTTTAGATGCCTACATTCGAAAAACAGAAAGACAGAGCATCAACAATCTCACAAGAGATCTTATGGAATTGGAAAAAGAAGAACAATCTAAGCCTAAACTCAGTAGAAGAAAAGAAATATCCAAAATCAAATCAGAGATCAATGAAATTGAAAACAAAAGAATCATCCAGAAAATTAATGAAACAAGGAGTTGGTTTTTTGAAAAAATACATAAAATAGATAAAGCATTGGCCAGACTAACCAGGAATAGAAAAGTAAAATCTCTAGTAACCTCAATCAGAAACGATAAAGGGGAAATAACAACTGATCCCACAGAGATACAACAGATCATCTCTGAATACTACCAGAAACTCTATGCCCAGAAATTTGACAATGTGAAGGAAATGGATCAATATTTGGAATCACACCCTCTCCCTAGACTCAGCCAGGAAGAAATAGAGCTCCTGAACAGACCAATTTCAAGCACTGAGATCAAAGAAACAATAAAAAATCTTCCAACCAAAAAATGCCCTGCTCCAGATGGCTTCACTCCAGAATTCTATCAAACCTTCAAGGAAGAGCTTATTCCTGTACTGCAGAAATTATTCCAAAAAATTGAGGAAGAAGGAATTTTCCCCAACACATTCTATGAAGCAAATATCAACCTGATACCAAAACCAGGAAAAGACCCTAACAAAAAGGAGAATTTCAGACCAATCTCACTCATGAATATAGATGCATAAATTCTCAACACAATCCTAGCCAATACATTACAGCTTATCATCCAAAAGTCATTCATCATGATCAAGTAGGCTTCATCCCTGGGATCCAAGGCTGGTTTAACATACGCAAGTCCATAAACATTATCCACCATATTAACATAGGCAAAAATAAAGTTCACATGATCCTCTCAATAGATGCAGAAAAAGCATTTGATAAAATCCAGCATCCTTTTCTAATTAGAACACTGAAGAGTATAGGCATAGGTGGCACATTTCTAAAACTGATTGAAGCTATCTATGACAAACTCACAGCCAATATTTTACTGAGTGGAGTAAAACTCAAAGCTTTTCCTCTTAGAACTGGAACCAGACAAGGTCGTCCTCTGTCACCTTTACTATTCAATGTAGTGCTGGAAGTTCTAGCCAATACAATTAGGCAAGACAAGGAAATAAAGGGAATCCAAATGGGAGCAGAGGAGGTCAAACTCTCCCTCTTTGCTGACGACATGATCTTATACTTAGAGAACCCCAAAGACTCAACCACAAGACTCCTAGAAGTCATCAAAAAATACAGTAATGTTTCAGGATATAAAATCAATGTCCATGAGTCAGTAGCCTTTGTGTACACCAATAACAGTCAAGATGAGAAGCTAATTAAGGACACAACTCCCTTCACCATAGTCTCAAAGAAAATGAAATACCTAGGAATATACCTAACGAAGGAGGTGAAGGACCTCTATAAAGAAAACTATGAAATCCTCAGAAAGGAAATACCAGAAGATATTAACAAATGGAAGAACATACCATGCTCATGGATGGGAAGAATCAACATTGTTAAAATGTCTATACTTCCCAAAGCAATCTACCTATTCAATGCCATTCCTATCAAAATACCAACATCGTACTTTCAAGATTTGGAAAAAATGATTCTGCATTTTGTATGGAACTGGAAAAAAACCCGTATAGCTAAGGCACTTCTTGGTAATAAAAATAAAGCTGGGGGCATCAGCATACCAGATTTTAGTCTGTACTACAAAGCCATAGTGCTCAAGACAGCATGGAACTGGCACAAAAACAGAGACATAGACACTTGGAATCGAATTGAAAACCAAGAAATGGAACTAACATCTTACAACCACCTAATCTTCGATAAACCAAACAAGAACATACCTTGGGGGAAAGACTCCCTATTCAATAAATGGGAGTCTACATGTAAAAGACTGAAACTGGATCCACACCTTTCCCCACTCACAAAAATTGATTCAAGATGGATAAAGGACTTAAACTTAAGGCATGAAACAATAAAAATCCTCCAAGAAAGCATAGGAAAAACACTGGAAGATATTGGCCTGGGGAAAGACTTCATGAAGAAGACTGCCATGGCAATTGCAACAACAACAAAAATAAACAAATGGGACTTCATTAAACTGAAAAGCTTCTGTACAGCTAAGGAGACAATAACCAAAGCAAAGAGACAATCTACACAATGGGAAAGGATATTTGCATATTTTCAATCAGACAAAAGCTTGATAACTAGGATCTATAGAGAACTCAGATTAATCCACATGAAAAAAGCCAACAATCCCTTATATCAATGGGCAAGAGACATGAATAGAACTTTCTCTAAAGATGACAGATGAATGGCTAACAAACACATGAAAAAATGTTCATCATCTCTATATATTAGAGAAATGCAAATCAAAACAACCCTGAGATATCATCTAACCCCAGTGAGAATGGCCCACATCACAAAATCTCAAAACTGCAGATGCTGGCGTGGATGTGGAGAGAAGGGAACACTTTTACACTGCTGGTGGGACTGCAAACTAGTACAACCTTTCTGGAAGGAAGTATGGAGAAACCTCAAAGCACTCAAGCTAGACCTCCCATTTGATCCTGCAATCCCATTACTGGGCATCTACCCAGAAGGAAAAAAATCCTTTTATCATAAGGACACCTGTACTAGACTGTTTATTGCAGCTCAATTTATAATCGCCAAAATGTGGAAACAGCCTAAATGCCCACCAACCCAGGGATGGATTAACAAGCTGTGGTATAGGTATACCATGGAATACTATTCAGCCATTAAAAAAAAATGGAGACTTTACATCCTTCGCATTAACCTGGATGGAAGTAGAAGACATTATTCTTAGTAAAGCATCACAAGAATGGAGAAGCATGAATCCTATGTACTCAATTTTGATATGAGGACAATTAATGACAATTAAGGTTGTGAGGGTGGAGGAAAAGCAGAAAGAGGGATGGAGGGAGGGGAGTGGGGTCTTGCTGTGTGTCACACTTTATGGGGGCAAGACATGATTGCAAGAGGGACTTTACCTAACAATTGCAATCAGTGTAACCTGGCTTATTGTACCCTCAATGAATCTCCAACATTAAAAAAAAAAATGCACATTAATTGAGAATATTGATAAGCCTTTCGAGTTTCTGATGGACATTTTTAACCCTTTTGTGACTGTAGAAGTTGGACTTTGATCAAAATTTTTTGGGTGAGTTTACTTTTGTGGTGGAGGTTTATGCTGATCTTTATAGAGGATAGGTCTGAGAATATCCTGGAGAGCTGGTTTAGTTATGGCAAATTTCTTTAACATGTGAATGTCGTTAAAGTCTTTAATTTCGCTGTCATAAATGAAACTCAGTTTAACTGGGTACAGGATCCTGGGTTGAAAGTTATTTTGTTTTAAGATATTAAAAATTGATGACCATCCTCTCCTAACTTGAAAGGTTTCAGCAGAGAGATCTGCAGTTATTCTAATATTCTTTCCCTTGTAGGTAATGGTTTTCTTTCGTCTGGCTGCTTTCAGAATTTTCTCTTTCATATTAACTTTAGTGAAATTTATTATGATGTGTCTGGGGGATGTCTTATTCGGGTTGAGTTGTGCTGGAGTTCTGAAACTATCAGCTATCTGAATTTCAGAATCTCTTGGCATGTTTGGAAAGTTCTCCTTCATAATCTCATGGAGAAGAGACTTTGTGCCTTTTGAAGCCACTTTGTCACTTTTGGGATCCCTTTAAGATGAATATTAGTTTTCTTATTATTATCCCAGAGCTCTCTGAGAGTGTGATCTGTTTTTGCCCTCCATCTCTCTTCCTCTTTGAGAGTTTGGGAGCATTCTAAAGCTTTGTCTTCAATGTCCTTTCTTCTGCTTGCTCCATTCTGTTATTGAGGGATTCAACTGTGTTTCTCAGATCTTTGAGGACTGCAACTTCTTGTCTCAATGTGTCAAAATTTTTGGTCATTTGGTCTTTGAATTCATTGAACTCTTGAGATATCTTTTGGGTTACTGCTTGGAATTCTAGTTCAATCTTATTTGCTATCCAGATTCTGAATTCGATTTCTGACATCTCAGCTATTTGTTTGTGCATGGGATCTTGTGCTGTGTCTGCCCCATTGTTCCTTGGGTGAGTTGATCTACTCTGATTATTCATATTGCCAGAGTTTATCCATTGATTTCGCCTCATGATTGTTTGTCACTGTTGCCTCTGGCTGTCCTCAGAGTTGCAGAGGTGCCTCTCCAAGATTAGACCCCAGCAGTATCACTGGGAATGCCTGGTGCCCAGTGACTTTGGCTCAGAGAGCCCAAGGCTCCAGTAGTCTCTGGCCAGAAGAAGGGCTCTGCACAGAGGCAGGAGGGCTCCAGGGCGCACGAGGCTACCAGAGTCCCTGGCCAGACGAGCAGGCCGGTGTAGAGGCAGGGAGGGTACAGGAGGGAGGATACGGGTTTGTGCAGCTCCCTGAGTTCCTGGTCAGGGCGTGCAGAGGCCCAGTGGGTGTAGCTCTTACCAGGTTCTGGGTGGGGGCAGATCTCTGATCACGGCGCAACTCTTATGGTGCTCTGGGAGCTGATTGCTGATTGTGTGCATCTCATACGGAGGTTTGAGCGCTGATCACTGATCATACGCAGCATGGGCACTCCTGTGAATGGCCGCTTACCACACTGCTGAGAAGGGCCTCCCACTGCACTGCTGAGAAGCTAGGTAAAGATTTCTACAAATAGTTACAGTAAAGGCTAAATAACATTTTCATTTGAAACCACAAATTGGATGCAAGAAAGACAGGAGAGCTTTAAACTCAATTTAAAGTAAAAAAAAAAAAAAAAAGTGTGGGGAGACTTCCCTTCAGAGTGCTAACAAAAAGTAGATTAATGGCAGAAAGTTTGCTTATACCACATTAGCTGTGATTGTGGTCCTCCACCCCAGGCCGTGGGATTCTTCCTGGTTCATGGCCTGTTAGGAGCAGATGCACAGCAGGAGATCAGTGGTGGTCAAATAAGGGAAACATCGTCTGTGTTCGCAGTAGCTCCCCAATGCTGTATCTTTGCCTGAGCTCCCATCCTGTCAGATCAGGGGTAGCATTACATTCTCACAAGAACACAAACCCTACTGTAAACTGTGCATGTGATTCTAGGTTGTGCACTTCTTATGAGAATCTAATGCTTCCACCACTCCTGGTCCATGGAAAAATTGTCTAGCATGAAAACAATCTCTGGTGCCAAAAATGTTGGGGACTGCCAATGATATGATGTACTTAGACGGGCCATATAAACCAGAATCCAACAAGCATCGTTAGTCCCTTTGGCTGATGCAATCCCTTCAACAGACTATTTGCATGTCCTCACATCGTAAGTATGAATGGTTGTGAAATTAATGCAATTAATTCAGGTAAATCTTACAAAATGGCTTGTTAATTTGGGGCCACACTTACGCCAGGGCACATAGAAAACCTGTGAAATATTCAGATATGTGTGGGTTGGTACAATCACATTGTCAAAGGCAGAAGACTGTTTTTTTCCCCATGTTTAAAGTGACTTGAGCACCCCTTCTTTGACAGTGACTACATATATTGTTTTAAAAGTCTATTTCATGCATTTAACTTATTTTTCTTGAACTTGTTCTTGAGGTAGAATGCATAAAAATTGCACCAATCTTAAATGTAGAGCTTGAATAAATTTTCAAATACATATGACTATAGAACTTCCATCCAGATAAAAATATATAGTATTATTATAACACTACAGGAGCCTGTTCTTGAATTCTCTTAGTTATTATCAACCTTCCTCACCTCCACCAAAAGTAAACACTATTCTGACTTCTAGGTAAGTTTTGCTTACTTTTTGAACTATTTTTTCATAAAAAATATGTCTAAAATGGGGGAAAAAAACAAGTCAAGGAATGTGAGGGTGTATTGGCAATATATATTGGCAACATCAGTGAACTTGTACCCAAGATACATAAATACAAATCAATAAGAAAAAGGTAGACAATCCAATTTAAAAATAGGCAAAAAGACTTGAAGAGGTTCATTACTAAAGAGAACAGTCAAATGATATTTCATGCACTTTAAATATACTCCTTTTGAGTCCCGATAATAAAATATTGCTGAGTTATCCAGGGTGTGAAAAACAATCTGCTGTAGAAACCTTAGTTTTAAATCAATGTAGCTTTTGTGTGAAGAAGAAAGAAGACATTTAACTACTAGAAGCATATATGCATCAGAAGCTGTGAAATCAGAGCCTGAAATAACACACACACATCTATGAAAGTGGAAGTTATATTAACGTTAAGAATTCTTTGAAATTTAAATTATTTTTTAATTTAATAAAATCAAGTCTTGGGAAATTAGTGATAAATAAAGAGATTAAGTAACTTACATTTCCCAAAAGGAAATGACAGTTGCAAGAAACGCTATGAAATTTAAATCACATATAAAAAATAAGAAAAACATATATTTGACAAAGTAGGAAGAAGTTGAGGGATGTGGTTATTTAATGAAAAAAAATGAATGGTGTCAAAGTCTAAAAAAATCATTTCCTATTCTTAAACTCCCTTTTTTCTTCCTTTCCTTCCTTTCTTCTTTTTTTCCCTTCCTTTCTTTCTTCCTCTCCATGCTCTTTATTGCTAAATGTTCTCCTACCTGTGAGTTTGACCTTTGCTCATACTTTATTTACAATAACACACCCATCCTGATAGTGATAAGAAGTGATTTAGACTTTAGTCTCAAAATCTGAATGTTTACTTATTCACATTAGCTACTATCTTTTCATATATTCATAAAGCACCCATTAAACACCTATGTTCAAGGCATTGTTAAGTGCGATAAAAAGCAAGATTAATAAAAACCTCAAGGAATGAAGAGTCCAGTTAGTTGAAGTAGGTCATATAGAAAAATGGCCATAATTCCATGTTAATAGCAATATTGAGCCCAAGAGAAAGGAAGTGGTTAATTATTCCTACTTGTCATGGAGGATTAATGATTAAAAAAGAAAAGGTGACATTGGACTGATGTAATATCATATGTGAGTAGTGTCGTACATCCGGAACAAAACTTAGACAAATATCCCAGGAACATCCTTCCTGTTGATTTTCTTTCCCACACATATCTAATCATGGAAGTCAGCCTTTGGTTAAAAGAGAAGAGGCTATAAAAAGCTCTATGGCAGGAATTTGCTGGATCAGAACTGATAATCTTTAATTTCTTAATAATTCTATTCTGACCTTGGAATTCCAGAACTGGGTAACTCTTTGCAACTTTGTACTACATTCTAGAAATTGTTGAATTCTCTGGCTCTGCATCCCGATGTCCCACTGACGGCATTCCCAACATCTACCTGAAAAATCCTCTTACTCTAGCATTTTTAAAGCTTACGTCACCATACAGTATCTGTTCTTTCTGTCTTATTTCTGTACACTACACCTTGAACCCCAGTTAGCCCTTCGTTAACTGTCTTTTCATCCCTGTGGGTCTGTTTGCTTATTTGTTTGTATTTTGACTAGGAATGACTTTCTTGTTTAACTTTCTGGGTTCAGGGTCTATATGCTCTTCCCAAGAACAGCAGACAGATCTCTGGTCTTGATCCTGGTTTTCACCCAACTCTGAGATTCTGCCACTCTCTAGATCCCAGGGTTTCCCAGTCTGTCCCATCTTAAGGCTGTGAAGATACCAGATACAATGAAAAAGAGAAAGAGTTGTTTTGTTTTGTTTTATAAATAAAAATATGCAATGAACCCAATTCCAGATATGAATTCCAATTTATAAATAAAAGTATGCAATGAATCCAGATGTCAATTTTTAAATCTTCGTACGTATCATCTATATGTATTCCATGAATCTCCTATAAGCTTTTGTAACAAGGCATAACCTGGAATAGTTTTCTTAAAATCTAGTTTACCTACAACAAAATATTCTAAGAGTCATTGTTTAAAATAAGATTCCTAGATGCTGCTGCAACCTACTGAATCCAAACCTCTGGGCCCAATGCTTACATACCAGAATTTTTCTTAACAAGCTCCAACTATGATTTTCTTTAAATCATAGTTGTGTACATTAATGCAATTATGGGGTGCAATGTGCTGGTTTTATATACAATTTTAAATACTTTCATCAAACTGGTTAACATAGCCTTCACCTCATTTTCTTAGTTATTGTGTTAAGACATTTATATTCTACACTTAATAGATTCAACACATACCCTTATAAAATGCACTATAGGTAATTCTTATACACTCCAAAGTCTAGAAGCAACTGAAATGGAACAATTCCATGCACAAACTGATCACAAACCGATTTAAGTATTTACTTTTACCTGCTTTTGATAGGCATTGTGGAAGGAACTCAGAGGAACTATCAGAATTGTTTAAATTGAGACCCAGGGGAGGTTGAAGTGGGACAGTTATGAGTTCAGCTTTGGAGTGGAGAGATTCACAGGAGACTTTGGAGATGAGCGGCTGAATGGAGAGTGAGGAACTGAACGAAGGAACAGTCACTATTTCTATGATTTGTTTTCCAATTCTGAATTCTTTAATAAACTCGGATTTTAAAATTACTGGTGGTCATCTCATAGCTAGCCATGGGAAAACAAAATAAGTTAATAAGAAAAAATGCTAACCAATATTATTTTGTGCCAGATGTCAATGATTATCAACCAACTGTTCAAAAATTCATGGAATCCTGAACATTCTGACAAATTTGGAGACTGGCTTCAACTGTCAACAGAGGTGTCTTTGCTCCACTGTCCCCTAGTTTGACTTAACAAAACCTGATAGTTCCCATGATGAACCTGGATGTTTCATTACTGCCAAATTATCAAACTTTTTTGCAACCATTATAAATTTGTATATCTGTCTCCATATGCACTGACTTTCTACTGCTGCTGTAACAAATGCTCACAAACTTAGTGAGCTAAAACAACACAAATGTATTATTATTATTATTATCAAGTCTGACATGGGCTTCACCAGGCTGAAAGCAAGGTGTTGGCAGGGCAGCATTGCTTCTTAGAGGCTCTAGGGGAAAGCCCACTTCCTTGCATTTTCCAGCTTTTGAAGAGTGACCGCTTTCCTTGGCTCACAGCCCCTTCCTCCATTTTCAAAGACTACCATGTTGTTTCCGAAAGGTGTAAGTATTTCTCTGATGATTAAAGATGATGAGCATCATCTTTAATCATCAGAGAAATGCAAATCAAAACTATTTTGAGATATCATCTAACTCCAACGAGACTAGCCTATATCACAAAATCTCAAGACCAGAGATGTTGGCGTGGATGCGGAGAAAAGGGAACAATTCTGCACTGCTGGTGGGAATGCAAATTAATACATTCCTTTTGGAAAGATATATGGAGAACACTCAGAGATCTAAAAATAGATCTGCCATTCAATCCTGTAATTCCTCTGCTGGGCATATACCCAGAAGACCAAAAATCACAACATAACAAAGATATTTGTACCAGAATGTTTATTGCAGCCCAATTCGTAATAGCTAAGTCATGGAAAAAGCCCAAGTGCCCATCGATCCACGAATGGATTAATAAATTGTGGTATATGTATACCATGGAATATTATGCAGCCTTAAAGAACGATGGAGACTTTACCTCTTTCATGTTTACATGGATGGAGCTGGAACATATTCTTCTTAGTAAAGTATCCCAAGAATGGAAGAAAAAGTACCCAATGTACACAGCCCTACTATGAAACTAATTTGGGACTCTCACATGAAAGCTATAACCCAGCTACAACTTAACAATAGGGGGAAGTGGGAAGGGTGGGTGGGTAGAGGGAGGGGGATTGGTGGGATCACACCTGCGGTGCATCTTACAGGGGTATTTGCGAAACTTGGTAAATGTAGAATGTAAATGTTTTGGCACAGTAACTGAGATAACGCCAGAAAGGCTATGTTAACCACTGTGATAAAAATGTGTCAAATGGTTTATGAAGCGAGTGTATGATGCCCCATGATCATATCAATGTATACAGTTATGATTTAATAAAAAAAAAAAAAAAAGAAAGGTGTAAGTAGTGGCGCCCAGAGATGAAGCCACAGTGGAGATGTTCAGGCCAGGTTTATTGATAAGGGGAGTGTGACCTTCCTGGGCAGTGCAAAGATGGTGTTTGTGCCTGGGAGCAGTTAGAGACCCCTTTTATATGGGGCCATAAGGGGTGGGCACATTTCACAGCTTGCTTAGAAAGTTAGGGTCTTTTGAAAGAACTTCTCAGGCGGTGGGCTAGCCAGATCCTTTGTGTCTTTGTCTTAGGAGGAGAGGAAGAGAAGGGGGCAGGGAAAGGGTTTGTGCATGGCCCCCAAACAACTTCTAATTCTAATTTCATCTGGGATAGGGTCTTAGCTCTTAAGAAATCATATCGTGGGTTTGGGCCCACCCAGATAGTCCAGAATAATTTTCAAAATCTCAAGGTCCTTGACCTTAGTCACATTGTCAAGGTCTTTTTTAGCCATGTACAGGAAAAAAAAGTATTCACAATTTCAGGGATTAGAACATCTTTTGGCAACCATCTCTCTACTTACCATACCCTATAAACCAGGAGCTTTTTGAAAGTGAGGAGCATGCATTTCCATCTTTATCTTTTCAATGTTCAGTACATATAGTAATGTTTGTTGAATGTTGTTGAGCGGACATGAGTTTGAGGTGGGTGGGGAGGCTTAAACCCTTCCATAGAAAGGAGCCGCATCCGTGAGCTACAAAGCCACAGAGATGGCCTACAGATAATGTACATTCTAACAGAAGGCTTAGCTATCAGTAATTTTTAACTACCACCAAAATTAGTACCACTAAAGATGAAACAAAATAAAAGAAAAAACAGCATTCTTGAAAAGTTCATGAACTCTGACATTGCTTGTACACAACTAAACTTGTTCTCCTCATACAATCTATGTCTTGCCTATATAGCGTACTATATGTGGTAGATTATTTGGAAAACTAGTTGCAATAATTCTTCCCTGCCTGTAGGTAAGCTCCTCTACAGTGAGACCTGGCCATTGCTCCCATTAGCAAATCAAGTGGAATCTGTTTCTGTGTCCCTCTAATCTGGGCTTAGACATGTGATTTGCCAATGAGACATCAGCAAACATGACAAAAGCAAAGTTTGGAAAGTGTTCGCTCATTGGGGCTGACCCTCTCTTGTGCAGGGAACCTCCTTACACCCTCTAGCCAAGCTTAGGATAGCTTAGGAGGGATAAGCAGCCGTTTAGGAAGAGCCTCCAGCTGTGCTGGCTAAAGTACCAGGTATGTAACTAAGGTCATCCTAGACCATCCAGTCCAAGCCCAAACCAGCAAGAACAGCCTTACCAATGCACAGAATTGTGAGGAAAAACATAACAATAATGCAAGTGTAATGTTTTCAGTCACTTAAATTTGAGGTGGTTTGTTAAACAATAAAAACTAACTGATAGATCCAAAAAAATTCCTTTCGCGGGCAGCGCCTGTGGCTCAGTGAGTAGGGCACCAGCCCCATATGCCGAGGGTGGCGGGTTCAAACCCAGCCCCGGCCAAACCGCAACAAAAAAATAGCCGGGCGTTGTGGCAGGTGCCTGTAGTCCCAGCTGCTCGGGAGGCTGAGGCAAGAGAATCGCGTAAGCCCAAGAGTTAGAGGTTGCTGTGAGCCGTGTGATGCCACGGCTCTCTACCCGAGGGCGGTACAGTGAGACTCTGTCTCTATAAAAAAAAAAAAAAAAAAATTCCTTTCGCAGAAACTTTGTAGTAAGGGTCAACACATTCTACCACCCATCTGCTGAACCAACTTACTGGACATTCCTCGGCATCTGGTGTGAATTTGTTGCATCCACTCCCTCGTCTTTCTCCCATTCTCAGAAGTCTCATCAGTTGTTTTCTCCTGAAGAGGTCCCAACCATCTTGTTAATTTTGCTTACTATGTTTTAATTACACTAACCCTGAGTTTGCCAAAGTTTGCATTTAAGTTTTACAGCGGGAGCAAAACACTCCATGAAGTTCTTTTTATAAGAGCACAAAAACTGGGAACTGCCTAAATCTCCAACATTAGAAGAATCGCTAGGTAAATTATGAATTTTGATGGAATAATTTTTAGCCACTGCATAGAATGTTTTTTAAAGCATATTTAGTGACAATGAAAATGCTTACAATGTAATATAAAGTGAAAAGGTCAGGATTAAAATCTATGGATTTCTTTATACCATTTTTGAAAGTGTTTTGTAAGTCTGGAAATATTTTAAAATAAAAGTTGAAAAAAGGCTTTAATGTAGAGCAAGTAAATTTCATTTTGACGTCACCCAAACTCTCTTCCATAAATTGTTCCTAATTATGTATTTAATTGTCATTTTATCTTTTTGAAGAGATTTTTCTTGTAATAGCATTAATGTCTGTATTAGTAGCAAAGGGAATAAAATCTCACCATTTCTTTTAATAACTTTCTTCTCCTCTTTTAAATTTGAATTATATTATTCTTCCACTAAACATGTAGGACAGAAAATTTCTTTATCTTTCTAAAATTTTCTGTATTGCACAACATCTTATAAACTTCCAACATCATTGAAATACTATAATGATGTGATTCTGGACACTGTGGTTAAATAATTGCTACTGTCTCGATAGCTACTCAGAATAATGTAGTTAAAACATTCTATAATTAAATAATTAGACTTGTCTTGCTTGCTTGCTACTTTTCTTATTTGCTCTATTTTTCTTTATTTTTTTTCCTCCTGAGGCAGTGCTGACACATCTCTGGAACGTGCTTGGGTTTTGTGTGTGTGTGTGTTTTGTTTTCTTTACTGTTTTCTACAGTGAGATCATTCTATATTTCAAGTGATTTTCACTTCTTTCTTTCCCTTTTTCCTTTATTTTTCTTTTCCTTTTTAATTGTTTTAGTTTTTAATTTTAGTAAAATATACATAACATAAAATTACCATCATACCCACTTTTGAGTGTACAGTTCAGTAGTGTTAAGTATATTCACATTGTTAAAAAAGGTTTGGAGACCTTCCGTTCAGTAGGGTTAAGTATATTCACATTGTTAGAAAAGGTCTGGCTCCCTCCCCTTTGTTTCATTTTATTCGTGTACCTCAAAAAAGATACAAAGCAAAGATGATTTGCTTAGTTCTAGAGAACCATTAAGGAGAGTGTATTCCTGGGGTCATAAATCATTTTTCAGACATTTTGAATGATTCACATAAGATGCGAGTAAAAGTATTATAATAGAGCTAATTTTGCGCCAAAATAATTAGAAACAAAAATAAGCATAGCTGAGCAGAGAGCTCAAACACAGATGTGCTTCTTGTAGAGATTTAGGTATCCAAGGAATCGAATCACCCAGAATACAGGTTTACCAGAAAAAGTATCAAAATAAAAGGTCTCTAAGGAAACAAAATTAATATGACAAAATCTATGCCTTAAAGTTCATATGCTTCAGGTAGAGAAGAATCCTATGTCTTTACTCAGAACTTTATGCTTACCATAGGGGCAAAATCACCACAGACTGGAAATAGCAAAAATGAGTTAAAAAGAACAGGTCTTGAAGGGAATGTTGGCACTATATTGAAAATAAGTTACGTGTGGAAAGCAGAAGAAAAAAACATGAAAATCAGAACATAATATTATAAATACGTAAGAAAACAAACATTGTTAAGAATAAAAATGCCTTTTACGTCTCAAAATTTCTAAAAGCCATTATGAATTAAAAATCATGATAACCTATGCTTATAGTGATATGTTTAGTGTATTCTACTTTCAAATATAATGGACAAAATTTATACTGAGTGATTTCCCTGTACTTACATTGACAGTTTAATTTATAGAATATATACTGTATTTTAGAAGGATTTCATCTAAAAAATAAAGTGGGCTTTGTTTTATTTTTACTGTTATTTAAATTTTGGGTGCCTTACAGCAATGTTGGGGACAGACTCATGCAAGGAGTTTGTACCTAAATTTTTTTCCAAAATATGTCACACAAGTAGTTAAGTTCTCCAATTAAAAAAAATAACAATACCAGTAATGAGAATGCTTTTACAGTAGATCATCCCTAACTGACCACCTCCTTAAGTTGACCTAATTCTTATAGGCTGGACGTGCACCCCATGTACGTGTCAGCCCAGCAGGCCAGGTTCCTTACGTTGACCCCTCCGTATGCTGAGCAGTTTGTTACAGTCCCTTGGGTGGTCATCTGACAGAGGTTCTACTGTATTTCAAAGTATGCACAGATATTTTTCTCCAAATGCTGACTTTCAGTTAAAATTGTTCTAGATGTGCAGCATTGGAACAAGATGTCAAAGGGAAACTCTGAGGATGTCGGACTAGAGAGGCTCACAGACCTTCCCTGGGAGATGCCCACAGTCGCCCACAGTCCCCCACAGAGAATGGCATGTTGCCCTTCAGCAAATAATAAAGGTTTAAAAGGAAAATCAGATGAAAATTCAGACTGTAAGCTCTGTGAGGTTAAGAATGCTGTCTCTTGTCAGCCCTGCATCGCCAGCAGCGCCTGTCACATGGAGCAAAGGATGTCTGAGGCAGAATGACGACCTGAACCAGGAGCTTTTCACACAATTACTTTTGTCACTTTCTCTGCATTCCAGTGAACTAAGGCTGTAAGACACAGGCAGCAAGCAAACACAGTTCCTTTCTGGACTTTAAGTAATTTATTGCAACAGATCCTATAGATATCAAATAACATTTTTTAAAAATGACCTCACAAAACCTCCCTAGAGTTCTAGTACCCATAGGTTGGTCAGACATTTCAATGAGCACTCCCATATCATGCCCATGGCTGTGCACACACAGCATCTATTTTTGCCCTGGCCTGCTTCCTCAGATCCTGTGTCTGCTTTGAATATATTTAATCAGAGAAATTTCAGAACCCAGGTCCTATATTCTTGCAATGCTGTAAATTTAAATATGAATAACCTTTATTTTTCATTCTTTTCTTCCCCCAAAATGTGTCAAGTGTCTTTTCTTACAAGTAACTTTACTAAACCCTGGGAAAACTGTGAAGAGAAAAACAAACACAGAATCTTTCCTCATGGACCTTAGACTTGGGCATGGAAGTCAGAACACAAACGAACAAAATTAACAAGTAAAGAAATGAAAAAAATAAAATAAAATAAAATAAAACAAGTAAAGAGATGTGTAAGAAGTACTGAAGGAAAAATATGGGGCTAAAAATAGGAATAACAGAAAGGGGTGAAGAGGTAAAGTAGGGTTAAACAGTATAAAAAGGTAACATGTAAGCTAAAATTTGAAGTATGATGCAAAGCTCAGATTGAAAAGTGACTAGGGGCCAGGCATGGTGGCTGACACCTGTGATCCCAGCATTATGGGAGGCTGAGGCAGGTGGATCGCCTGAGCTCAGGAGTTTGAGACCAGCCTGGGCAAGAGCAAGACCCCATCTCTACTAAAACAATAGAAAAACTAGCCAGGCTTTGTGGGGGACACCTATAGTCCCAACTGGGGGTGGGGGAAGCTGAAGCAAGAGGATCACTTGAGCCCAAGAGTTTGAGGTTACTGTGAGCTGTGAAGCCATAGCACTCAACCAAAGGCAACAGAGTGAGGCTTTGTCTCAAACAAAAAGAAAGGAAGGAAGAAAAAGAAACAAGAAAAGAGATCAGGGAAGACTACCCTCTGAAGCAGGAAGGAGCTTGCCATGTTGAGCTGAAACCTAAGTGGGGATTTTTGTCTGAAGCAACAAGAATCATCAGAGAGCAGTGGGGCAGGAGAGGATGAGCATACCAGACTCGGATGGCCTACTTAAATATGAAACGTTTTCTTAATTCCTCAACTAAATTAAAGAGATACTGCTAATTTAAATTTGATTTGCTTCAAAATTTTCCATAATGCATTTGAAATAAAGGGTTCACCAATCTTTATTGCTTGGATCTGTTTACACTAAGTGAAACTCAGTGTTAACAGCTGTCTTCTGAAAATCACTCCTTAATGAGCTCTGCAACACTCACAGCCGCTTATATCCTTAAACATCCTAGCTGGGGCCCTGCTGCACTCCGTCCTCTTCATGACCATGGAGGTACACGGCCCCACCACCACAGGACAAAGTGCACTCACCGTCTGTGCCAGAGGCTCCGTCTGTGGCTGGTGGGTTTGCTGCTCCCTTCACCTCCCTCATGAGGCCCAGGCCCACCACAGATGTCCTGCAGTGTCAGACAAATCAACGTCAAGTTCTGCCAGGAATCAAAAATAACATTAATTGCCTTCTATGTTGTGTATCTATATTTAATGATGATGGATAATATGTCTGAGGACTTTTTTTTTTTTTTCAAAATTTGTTTCTCCATTTACCCTTCATTTAGAAAAATGCCTTCCTCGGTGTCTGTTTGTGTAGCTTGTTTTAAGAATGTAAATGCTGGTTCACCCTGTAACTCTTGAATTTAGTCCACAAAAGGGTTTTAAGAAATTCTGATTTCACCACACATTATACAGGAGAGTTCCCCAATTGGGAACACCTTTGGCTAATGTGATCCTGCCCAGGGACTCCCAGTCCTCTGGCAGTTCCTTAAGGGAGCAGGATTCTTTTTCCAGGGCACAAGACATTTCAGAAAAGTGACAGAGGGACGCACCTTTTTCTTTACTGCTCACCCACCATGCCGCATAATTTATACTTTCTAGTACCGGATAATTTATACTTTCTTCACCAGCAGTAGTTCTGATTTCCCTAGACTTTATACGTCTACACTTTAAATCACATGGAAAGGTACCAGATCAGGTACATTTTTCTGCAGATTCCAATGCCCAGCACACCCACTGCAGGACTAGTCCCTCCCTGCCTCCACTTGCTGGGAATACTCAATGACACAACCTGTGCAAAAGTAGCTTGAAAGCGACAGAACAATGAGGAAACTTAAGATACTAAACCCATGGATTATTTATCTTTGTATTCTCAATGTCTAAGTAATACATCACTTGGTATACGGTAGATTTATAGAAGATATGCGTATAATTGCATATACACATATCATATATACACAGAGAGAATAGCTGCATTTGAGTATGGACGGATTCAGCTGCCCTTTCTCTTTCACTTCCTATTTTACTATTATAATTACAAAACTGTTCAATGTTTGTATTTGGTGCTCTCTCACCTCACCATGATCCTTTCACGGTACCCAACTTTCCCCAGTCAACACAATTATACAGGCTGATCGGCCAACACCTTTCCTCCTGGCACATGGTGACCCCCACACAATCCTTAGCCCCTCAGCTCTGGTATCTCTTATTTGTCTCTTCCCTTTTCCATCAGCTATTGATTGGAAGATTGTGTTTCCCTGGATGGAGGTGAAACACATTCGTCTTAGTAAAGTATCACAGGAATGGAAAAAAAAAGTACCCAACGTACTCAATACCAATGTGAAACCAATTTACAAACAACTACATGCCCACACAAAAGAAAAATCCAAATATAGTCTGGCCAGGGGAGGGGAGAGGAAGGAGGCGATTGGTAGGATCTCACACAACATGCACCTGTGAGGGCGTTCGGCATGCTACTTGGTAAAGGGCTCAACTGCAACTTGAACCTTACCTTAGAAATGAAAACAATCTAACCTAAACATTTGTTCCTTCATATTAATGTGATATTTAAAAAACAAATTCAAATCCAGGGCTGTCTATCTCTAAAGTGCTTCTTTTTGTGTGTGTGTGATACAGTCTCACTCTGTTGCCCTGAATAGAATGCCCTGGCGTCATCATAGCTCACAGCAACCCCAAACTCTTGAGCTCAAGAGATCCTCTTGCCTCAGCTTCCCAAGTAGCTGAGACTACAGGCATCCACCACAACACCTGGCTAATTTTTCTATTTTTAGTAGAGATGGGTCTCACTCTTGCTCAGGCTGGTCTGGAACTCCTGAGCTCCAGCCATCCACCTGCCTCGCCTCCCAGAGTGCTGGGATTACAGGCGTGAGCCACAGCGCCTGTCCTCTAAAGCTCTTTTCGCCAATCTCTGCTCCTTCCTAGTGAATTCCTGGATCCCACAACAAGACATGGACAGAAGGACCTTCCTGCCATCCCCGCCCACTCTGCCTCCCCTCGCTGAGCAAATCCAGCCCTACGGAGAAGTCACCTTTATAGATCAGGAAGCAAGTGAGTCAGAATTCAGAAACTGAAGCTCTGGGCATCTAAATGAAACAAAAGCAAGCTAAAGATTCGGATGGGGACAAAAACTCTCCGCTGAATTCATCTCTGGTCATTCATTCTCAGGCTCGAAGAGGCAGTACGTGTGAGTGGCCGACCTGCGGAGTCACATCGCTGGCTGAGTCACAAGAAGCCCTTGGTAAGTCACATATCTCTCCTGTCACAGCAGGTCAGCAAGGAGCAAAAGGTCATCAGGGACACAGAGAGCTGTGGGATCAGTGACCAAGAGCAGCTTTTCCCTGTTCCTTCTGAGGACTCATCAAGGACTAAGTTGGAGCAAAAAGAACTGGACTGCATTTGTATAAATATCCAGAGTGCTCAAGTTGTTGGAAAGTGAAATTGCCCAGTGGTAGATTAAAGCACAGGCCTCTCGATTTTTCTAATTTTTAAGAAAAGGAAAATAACTAATTTCCCTAGAATTGTATCAGTTTGGGCTAAAGAAAATACTGCTAAACACACACACACAGCCACAGACTATAAGCAAGATAAAAATCACTCTTCCCAAAGCACTGCCAGGTCTCCTCCTAAACCATACAACTTATGGAAATGTATAGCAGCAGGTCACTAAATGTGTAGAACCTACTAGTACAACTCAATGTTTTCATTGGAGAGTACTAAAATAAAGTAGGAGAATTTTAAGAAAAGGTACACAACTTTCCCAAATGACTGAAATGCTATCTTATTTAAAAGCAGAGAGGTAAGTTCAGAAACTAAATTTTGAAATTCTTTGCAAATTTAAAATTCTGTAATTCTATGATATGCTTACTAAACACTGACTGAATATATAATAGAAATCTCTCATATAAGACACTAGCTCTGAATGTTTCTGTTGATAATAATTGTATCCTGTAGAGCTAAAACAAGTTAAATGCTACAACAGAATAGAGGTCTTGACATCTTGAGGTTTTCAGCCATTTATTTGAATTGGCCATGTAAGCTACTAATGTCAAACCAAAAGATATTTTAGAGAAGGAACTGAACATAGTGATGTATTTGCCTTTCAATACCTTGAGCACTGTCTCATAAAAATGCTATGACCCAGTTGTTCAAAAAAGTTCTATAGATATTTTTATGATTGAATTTAATTTCAAAGCAAACTAGCATAATAGAATGCTAACTACCATTTGAGTTTCTTAAAATGTCTTCTATTTTCAGAACAACATAACTCTTTAGTAGCTGGTATTAGGTCCCCAAACTGCATTACACTGTTCGGGGGAGGGGGCCTCCTAAAGAGAGTTATACAACAGACATACATTTTTTATGGGACTCGTTTATCTTTCCTCTTTGGAAGACAGGATTGCGATGAGATTTTATTTCCTACTCTCATCCAAGGCTAGAACTTTATCAGGTCTCTGCCAGAGCAGAGTTCTGCTAGTTCCAGAAGGAAATCCTGTAAATGGTTTAGTAAATGCTAAATGGAAACTCTGGGATATCTGACTACGTGAAATTCAAAAGTAATCGCTTAGTAATTCAAAAAAGAACCTCTGTATCTCTCAGACTGCATGTTAGGCTAAGTAAAAGATCCCTACAGTTTTAGCCGCTCAAATCCCACCCGACGGGCCGCATCTTAAGCAATTGTCTTCTGAGGAACGTTAACAAAGCTAAGTGGGAACGCTTGGCCCTTTTCATCCCGGAAGGGCTCAGACTTCACTTACACGTGTTTGTTTCTTTGGACTGTGATCAAAACAGTCTCTGAGATAAGTGTTCAGTCATCATTCGTATCATTACACATAAAAATAGTTTGACTTTTTTTTTTCTGCCTGCAGACATTATGTCTTCAACACCTCAACAGCTTCACCAAAAATACTTTCTGCTCCTTCCAGTAATAATAGCTCAATTCAGTCAATCACAAATTTGGCTCAAAAATGGCAATTCCATTTGGCTCCAGCTATACAAATTAGACCAAAATCTCCATAACAAGGAGACTATTTTGCAGAATGGAATGGAAAAAAAATGCCTTTTTCCTTTAATGAAAAAATTATGAACCTCTTAAAGGGAGCTTAATACAAGTGATCTGAATTAGGTTTTAGCTTTGACCTCAGGTATTTTTCCTTTTTATAGAAGGCATAAGAACTAATAATTATTTGACCGAAATTTCACTGAAAATTATTTGGTTTAAGCTTTCCTAGAAAGTCTGCAACTGATTCTCTAACTTGAAATCTTACTTGAATAGGTAAAGCAGTATAACAAAGTTAATTCTTCTTAATACTCATTTCATCCCCAAGACTTTCCATATTTAATAAGCTAAAGTTTCTAGATTTTAAAGCATCGTGTATTCTCTTACAATAATTAAGATATACAAAATTAACTATAGAGAAACCTTACCTATCAAGAATAGACACAAGAAACCCAAAAGTCTCCAGGTAGCCAGAATAAATCTCACAAAGTCTATAAACAAAGCATATGTCTAATACCTAAGGGCTAAGTGAGGGGTTTTCATCCTTTCCTTCTGGTTTTTCTGGCCAAGGAACTTTGCTTGAAAGGAATAACAACTGAATGGGAAATGAATACTTTATAAGTCTGGAAACTAGCCTTCTTTGCTAACCTAAGTCGGCCCTTTCACAACTTCTCTCATTGAAAGTAAAGTTTAGATAGGAGTGCTGAACAGGGATTCCTGCTCTTTTCCCCAGAAAACTAAATCTGAGGCTCCAAAATAGACCAAACATGATTGACCTGTCCATCTAGGGACAGCATATGAAAATGGATGGGTCACAGCATTGCAGATACAGTAACACTCTCTACTTGAACATGAGGCCCAATAAATGGTCTGTGCTTTACTCAGTTAGACTACCAACTCCTTCTCCCATAGGACATGAGTTAGAAAGAAGTAGAAAGACCAAAACCAGCTTGCTCCAAGAGTTCCCTCATCACAGTTCCCTACGAACTAGCTCCCTAGGAGTCTCATTGGAGCCTATTTAAAACAGTATTTAGAGAGAATTCTATTAAGCTAAATACTCTCAGGCTAAGGTAACATGGCATATGCAAACTGTGGTGAAGAAGAAGAGGACATCAACAGGAGAACCATTTGAAAAACAGACCCAGCGGTAGCAACGGACACGGGAGAGCACAGCTGGAACAGAAGATCATATAAAAGAAGACATGGAACTGCCCCAGAGCTCAGCCCGATGGACTCCTCAGAGGAGAGACAAACACACAATCCAGTGTGTTAGGAGCTAAAGCATTTTCTAACTCTATTCTTTCTTTGTCTGGAACAGTCATTTATGTATTTATATGAAATAGTGTATATTGTGACAATGCCACTTAATTTGTATGTGTATACATTTAAAGATTTTTTAGTAGATGCATAGATAGATAATAGAAAATGTAAGTAGATAGATTTTTGTGAGTAGGCAGCTTTAAGATGTATTTAGTCATTCTTTTCTTGAGGACTGGAACCGCAAAAGGAAGAATTTAAGTGATAAAATAAAGTGAGACCCCCATCTCTAAAAATAGCCACACATTGTGGCGGGTGCCTGTAGTCCCAGCTACTCAGGAGGCTGAGGCAAGAGGATCACTTGAACCTAAGAGTTTGAGGTTGCTGTGAGCCATGATGCCACAGCACTCTACCGAGGGGCAACAATGTAAGACTCTGTCTTAAAAAAAAAAAAAAAAAAAAACTCTTAATTCCTTATCTCACATATATCTCTGTTTGCCATATTTTCATATGCAAATGTTTCTGGAAGATTCGGTGCTTCTTTTCTTATAATCTAAACCCTATGTATGCTTTATCCTCTGAATCTCATGGCTGCCCAGGTCCTGACAAAAATCATCCCTGTCTGTCATATATCAGACTCGTGTAAGAAGCCACTGTGTACTTCTCATGTGCAGAATGACTTGTCTTGTGGGTGTATATGGCCAGATTTCAACCTTGGCCTGTATTATTCCCTATCCGGTAATCAGATAGGTAATTCAATCTAAATGCAAAGCAAATTTTAGGTGGGTAGGAAGGGTAGATAGAAAGGCAAGAGATAAATAGACAACCAAAAAGAAAACAAAATCCACCTGAAGTTTACAAAAGCGTATTATAGCCGTATTTTGTATATGTGCACCCCACTCTGTCTATGTCATTCATCCCTGAGAATAAGATGGATATCAGAGAGTTGGTTCAACTTTTTAAGAATATAGTTGACTAACATAAAAACAGCCATAAAAGTTAGGAAAGTCTGAAGTGATTCTAATTCAGCTTTCTCAAGACATTTTCACTGTGTTTAATAATACATATCAGTGATAAAATGCCAAAAACTTATCTGCGTTAACTTGAATTCATGGGTAAAACAGCATAGCTTTTGGAGACAAAACTTAATCATTCCACATTCTGCTCTGTTTTTATCCAAGCGCTTAGAATTCGTGGTTAGAACTTCTTTTTAAAAGACGTTACCCGTGGGAAGGTAAACAAAAATGGGTTCAATTGGGGGGGAGGGGTTGAAAATTGCCTACAGTTGAAGTAGCAAAAATCCGTGTGAGTTTTTAAAGGGAAAAGGCCACTTACCCAATCCCAATCATCTAAGTGTGGGTGGACCAATGCCTAGCCAACCAATAATCGTAAACAATCTAGTCCTAAAAACACTAGAAGCCTGCCACCCATGGTTATTTGTTGTTTGTTCATTATTTTGGTCTTTAGGAAAGGAATTAATTTAATCCATCAAAAATTTCTGAAAGAGGCTGGGCCCAGTGGCTCCTGTCTGTAGTCCTGGCACTGTGGGAGGCTGAGGTGGATGGTTGAGCTCAGGAGTTCCAGACCAGCCTGAGCAAGAGTGAGAACCCGAGTCTACTAAAAATAGAAAAATTAGCCTGGCATGGTACACATGCCTGTAACCCCAGCTACTCGGGAGGCTGACATAGGAGGATCACTTGAGCCCAGGAGTCTGAGGTTATTGTGAGCTATGATGCCACAGACCTCTGAGACTGTCATAAAAGAAAAAAAAATCACTGAAAGTGATTCATTCTGTCACTTTCCCTGTCTTAAAACATAATTGGTACAGTTCCATCATGGCTAGCTTGGTACTTAACTTTTAAAATTTACAATCTTGGCACCACAGTTGGCCAGCCATCTATCTTTGTATTCTTATGGATCTGTTTGGTACAATCTTTCTCTGCCGTGTTAGGCTCACATTATTTTAAAACACACCTGTTTATTGTAGAAAGTTTGGAGTATCTCACCAGTCTTGAATCACCCCATGTATGCTAATTCTGTCTCTTATAAATGTGGAATTTATACAGTAAGGCAGTCCACTGAAATGAAATTGATAAATCAGATCTTTGCCTTTAAATACTATACCTTTTTCTTTCCAAAGAGCATTTGAAAAGAGGCCTCATTATCTTATCTGAAGGTCAATAATTAGAAAATGTTTCTTAACCTTAATTTTAGAGCCTCGGGGAAGTGGGTAATTTTAACCTAAAAATAAGTATGACTAAAATCAGAAAATTTGAGTTTCAGAAAATGGATCAATTGACAGTATCAGAGGCAAGATCTGTAGACCAAGTAGAGAAAGATGAATGACTCTCAGGCATTGCTGTATGGTGTTTATATGGCAATTATACATTTTGAGAAAAGTTATTTGAAACCCACCCATTATGTGTCAACTTTTTCTCCCCATTGTATTCTATCGTCAGATGGTGCTCATAAGAATAATACAATTTGGTGGAAAAACTTTAAGAACAGGTTTAAGAAAAAGGAGAGGGGTGGTACCTGTGGATCAAAGGAGTGGGGCACCGGCCCCGTATACCGGAGGTGGTGGGTTCAAACCTGGCCCCAGCCAAAAACTGCAAAAAAAAAGAAATAAAAAGGAGAAAAAAAATCAGAAAACTACCGTATTTTGAAAGCATGAGAATTAAATCACACTTTTAAAGAGATGAACATTATTTTTTATAAAGGAAAATAAATGTACCTAATATTTTCTTTAATATTAAACTTCACTTATTAAGTATAAATTTTGAACTTTCTAGAATTCAACTCCAAAAATATTAACAAGTTAAGCAACTGTAATATGAAAGGATAACATAAATAAATACAATTTTAATTACAATAGACAGAGTGCACAGGCTGCAACATATTTTTATAGAAAGAACACCCAGGGTAGAGACAAGATGGCGGACTGAAGCCAGCTTTCCACAGAGGCTCCCGTCCAGAAGGAGAGTTAAGGGACAAAAATTGAATAAGTATCCTGGTGGATTTGAGCTGCACCAAGAGAGAAGGTTGAAGAATGCACACCAACACCGCTGAGGCAAGCTGTGATCACAAGGATGCAAACAAAAGGTACAAAATCCATCACCAAGCGGACAGGAGTCCCCCTCCCCCATGAGACCAGCTCAAGAGCCCCACAATTAAACAAACGGGCAGAAATTAAAGGCCCTCCCACTATACCCCACGGGAGAGACCTTCTAAAAACTGGACCTACCTCCCCTACTAGGGTGCCATGGCGTTCTCCTGCCAGGCATAAAACTGTATAAAACTTTAAATATCCTTTGCCGGCAACCCTGAACCCCCAACACTCCCCTTCCACTCACACTGAGGTCTGGAGGCCTGTCCCCCAGGAGTTTGGATCCTTGGGCGATTTCTCGAGGGGAGTGCACAGTGCCCAAGCTGCAACTGGTCAGTGCTGACTCTGAGACATGCGAGCGAGGAGAGGGCACTCCGCTGAGGGGGAGTCAAGCCTTGGCGGCACTTCTCTGCAGTGCGGTGCAGCAGCAATCCCCGGGCAACAATACGGCCAGGCATAAAACAGAATGAAACTCTAGCTTCCCTGCTGAGCTCCCAGCACTCCCCCCCACTCTCACTCGGGGTCTGGCGGCCTGTCCCCCAAGAGTTCGGATCCTTGGGAGATCCCTCGAGGGGTGTGGACAGAGCATAAACTGCGGCCAGTCAGTGCTGACTCTGGGGCATGAGACAGAGGAGAAAAGGTTCGGCTGGGTGCCCACAGCAGAGCGGCAGTTCCTGGAGGCAAATCAACAGCCATTTTTTCTTTAACAGCAAAACGGCTCACTTCTGGATATTCTGAAGCCACACCCCCTATCTCCCTGGGCAACCAGAGGAGGCCACCAGTGAGCAAAGGATTTGCCTGATGCTGCTCACAAACCCGGGAAGCTTCCAGGGCAGGGCCAACTCAGAGAGGTAATCGGACACAAATCTCCAGCAGCAAAGTCGTTTGAACTCAGAACAGCCCATCTTCTGCAGGCGATTTTAGCAGAAACAGAGACAGAATCCCGCAAAGTTGTCTGTTCTGTTCTGTTCTGTTAGCAACATCAATTAGGGACGGGGCTAAGCCTGAGTGAACACCTCCCCCCCACCACCTGCATCAAGCACTCAAAGATGTCAGGCCCCACCTCCTCCTGCTAGATAGCAGCAGACTGTAGGGGCCTGGCAGATTTCCTTGCAATTCAGGCAGGTGCGAACCCCTGAAGTATCTGTTCACTACAGGCAACTGGGTTAGCCATCTGCAGAGATACCAGTGACTGGGTCCAAAGAAGGGGCAAAGTGGAGAAGGAGACATCAACCTTCCCACACTGATCTATTTGCTAGGTGGCTCCTCCTGACTTCACGCAGCACTGGAGTAAGCCATATCAGAGTAGTCACCAGACCCCTGTGATCCAGTTCCCAGAGACCTCTTGAACTCTCCCACCCGAGACAGGTGCCAATTGAGACAATCAATTTGGACCTTTTGAGCTGAACTAATAGACTGAGGACTTTTCAGGCGGTGCCCTGGGTATGCGGTTAGAGGAAGGTTTGATTTTCCTTTTCCAAATGGTGCCAGAGGTGGGCGGGCTGGGTGACTTAATTGCTGGCTTTTCCACACAGCTGACACTTCAAGCCAGAGTAAATGTTACAATAGGCTCGAACAGAAACCAGCTGAAAACAAGACAGAACCACTTCGTCCCACCACACAAGACAGGGCCCCAGTTTCTCAGGCCACAACACTGTACTATGGGCCCTCAATAAAGCCCCAGGGGAAAAATCAAAGGGAGTAAAATAACCATGGGGTGGAATCAGCGGAAAAACTCTGGTAACATGAATAACCAGAATAGATCAACCTCCCCAAGAAAAGATACGGTAGATGTAATTGAAGATCCCATTCATAAACAACTCAATGAGATGTCAGAAATCGAATTCAGAATTTGGATGGCAGACAAGATTAATAAAATGGAACTAGGAATTCGAGGAGAAATTCAAAAGTTGTCTCAAGAATTTAATGAATTTAAGGACAAAACAACCAAAGACTTAGACACACTGAAGCAAGAATTTACAGCCCTCAAAGATATGAAAAATACAGTACAATCCCTCAGGAACAGAATGGAGCAAGCAGAGAGAGGATTTCTGACATTGAAGATAAAGTCTTTGAACGTTCCCAATCTGTCAAAGAGGAAGAGAAATGGAGAGCAAAAACGGATTATTCACTCAGAGAACTCTGGGATAATTCGAAGAAAAGCAATATACAAATAATTGGGATTTCTGAGAATGATGAAGTGGCCTCGATGGGCACAGAGGCCCTTCTACATGAAATTATGAAAGAAAATTTTGCAGACATGCCTAGAGAATCTGAAATTCAGATAGCAGACAGCTGCAGAACCCCAGCACAATTCAACCCCAATAAGCCATCCCCCAAGCATATCATAATTAGCTTCACTAAAGTTAATATGAAAGAGAAGATTCTCAAAGCAGCCCGGCAAAAGAAAAACATTACGTACAAAGGAAAGAATATTAGAATAACTGCAGAACTCTCTACTGAAACTTTTCAAGCCAGAAGAGGGTGGTCATCGACTTTTAACCTCCTAAAGCAAAATAACTTTCAACTCAGGATCTTGTATCCAGCTAAACTGAGTTTCACTTATGATGGAGAAATTAAATACTTCAATGACATTCATATGTTGAAAAAATTTGCCATAAGTAAACCAGCTCTTCAGGATGTTCTCAGACCTATCCTCCACAATGACCAACCCAATCCTATACCACAAAAGTAAACTCACTCAGAAACTTCGGATCAAACTCCAACTTCCACACTGGCGAAAGGATTAAAAATGTCCACTGGACCTTTGAAAAACTCGATACCCAAAATTCCACCAGACTTATCAATACTCTCCATCAATGTGAACGGCTTAAACTGCCCTCTAAAGAGGCATAGGTTAGCTGACTGGATACAAAAACTCAAGCCAGATATTTGTTGCATACAAGAGTCACATCTTAACTTAAAAGACAAATACAGACTCAGGGTGAAAGGATGGTCATCCATATTTCAGGCAAATGGTAATCAGAAAAAAGCAGGTGTTTGCAATTTTATTTGCAGATATAGTAGGCTTTAAACCAACAAAAGTAAGGAAGGACAAGAGTGGTCACTTCATATTTGTTAAGGGTAATACTCAATATGATGAGATCTCAATTATTAATATCTATGCACCCAAAAAGAATGCACCTCAATTTATAAGAGAAACTCTTAACAGACATGAACAACTTGATTTCCTCCAGCTCAGTAATCGTTGGAGATTTCAACACTCCTTTGGCAGTGTTGGATCAATCCTCCAGCAAGAAGCTGAGCAAAAAAGTCTTAGATTTAAACCTAACCATCCAATATTTAGATTTAGCAGACATCTACAGAACATGTCATCCCAACAAAACTGAATACACACACTTCTCATCAGGCCACGGAACTTACTCCAAAATTGATCACATTTTAGGTCACAAGTCTAACCTCAGTAAATTTAAAGGAATAGAAATTATTCCTTGCAACTTCTCAGACCATCATGGAATAAAACTTGAACTGAGTAACAACAGGAATCTGCATACTCATACAAAAACATGGAAGTTAAATAACCTTATGCTGAATGATAGCTGGGTCAGAGATGAGATTAAGAAAGAAATCGCCAATTTTTTGGAACAAAAAGACAATGAAGACACAAACTATCAGAACCTCTGGGACACCGCAAAGGCAGTTCTAAGAGGGAAATTTATAGCACTACAAGCCTTCCTCAAGAGAACCGAAAGAGAGGAAGTTAAAAACTTAATGGGACATCTCAAGCAACTGGAAAAGGAAGAATATTCCAACCCCAAACCCAGTAGAAGAAAAGAAATAACCAAAATTGGAGCAGAATTAAATGAAATTGAAAATAAAAGAATAATACAACAGATCAATAAATCAAAAAGCTTTTGACCTTTTTGAAAAGGTCAATAAAACAGATAAACCTCTGGCCAACCTAATCAGAAAAAAAAGAGTAAAACCTCTAATATCATCAATCAGAAACAACAAAGATGAAATAACAGACTCGTCAGAAATCAAAAAAATCCTTAATGACTATTACAAGAAACTTTATTCTCAGAAATATGAAAATCTGAAGGAAATTGACCGAAACTTGGAAGCACATCACCTTTCGAGACTTAGCCAGAATCAAGTGGAAATACTGAAAAGGCCCATATCAAGTTCAGAAATAGCATCGACCACACAAAACCTCCCTAAAAAGAAAAACCCGGAACCAGATGGTTTCACGTCAGAATTCTACCAAACCTTTAAAGAGGAATTAGTACCTATATTACTCAACCTGTTCCAAAAGGTAGAAAAAGAAAGAAGACTACCCAACATGTTCTATGAAGCAAACATCACCCTGATCCCCAAACCAGGAAAAGACCCAACAAGAAAAGAAAATTATAGACCAATATCACTAATGAATATAGATGCAAAAATATTCAACAAGATCCGAACAAACAGAATCCAGAAACACATCAAACAAATTATACACCATGACCAAGTTGGTTTTATCCCAGGGTCTCAAGGCTGGTTCAATATCCATACATCTACAAATGTAATTCAGCACATAAACAAATTAAAAAACAAAGACTATATGATTCTCTCAATTGATGCAGAAAAAGCTTTTGATAATATCCAGCATCCCTTCATGATCAGAGCACTCAAGAAAATTGGTTTAGAAGGGACTTTTCTTAAACTGATAGAGGCCATCTACAGCAAACCCACAGCCAATATCATATTGAATGGAGTTAAATTGGAATCATTTCCACTCAGATCAGGAACCAGACAAGGCTGCCCATTGTCTCCATTGCTTTTTAACATTGTAATGGAACTTTTAGCCACCGCAAATAGGGAAGAAAAGGCGATCAAGGGTATCCATATAGGGTCAGAAGAGATCAAACTTTTGTTCTTCACAGATGATATGATTGTGTATCTGGAAAACTCTAGGGACTCTACTACAAAACTCCTAGAAGTGATCAAGGAATACAGCAGCATCTCAGGTTACAAAATCAACATCCTTAAATTGGTAGCCTTTATATACAACAACAATAGTCAAGTTGAAAAAACAGTTAAGGACTCTATCCCATTCATGGTAGTGCCAAAGAAGATGAAATATTTGGGAATTTACCTAACAAAAGACGTGAAAGATCTCTATAAAGAGAACTATGAAACTCTAAGAAAAGAAATAGCTGAAAATGTTAACAAATGGAAAAACATACCATGCTCATGGCTGGGAAGAATCAACATTATCAAAATGTCCATACTACCCAAAGCAATATATAATTTCAACGCACTCCCTATTAAAGCTCCGCTGTCATACTTTAAAGATCTTGAATAAACAATACTTCATTTTATATGGAATCAGAAAAAACCTCAAATAGCCAAGACATTACTCAGAAATAAAAACAAAACAGGAGGAATCACACTACCAGACCTCAGACACTACTACAAATCGATAGTGATCAAAACAGCATGGTATTGGCACAAAAACAGAGAAGTAGATATCTGGAAAAGAATAGAGAACCAAGAGATGAATCCAGCACTTACAGTTATTTGATCTTTGACAAGCCAATTAAAAACATTCAGTGGGGAAAAGATTCCCTATTTAACAAATGGTGCTGGGTGAACTGGCTGGCAACCTGCAGAAGAATGGGATTGGACCCACACCTTTCACCATTAACTAAGATAGACTCTCATTGGATTAAAGATTTAAACTTAAGACATGAAACTACAAAAATACTAGAGGAGAGTGCAGGGAAATACCTTGAAGAAATCGGCCTGGGCGAGTATTTTATGAGGAGGACCCCCCAGGCAATTGAAGCACCTTCAAAAATACACTACTGGGACTTGATCAAACTAACAAGCTTCTGCACAGCCAAGAACACAATAAGTAAAGCAAGCAAACAGCCCTCAGAATGGGAGAAGATATTTGCAGGTTATGTCTCTGACAAAGGTTTAATAACCAGAATCCACAGAGAACTCAAACGCATCAGCAAGAAAAAAACAAGGGATCCCATCGCAGGCTGGGCAAGGGATTTGAAGAGAAACTTCTCTGAAGAAAACAGGCGCGTGGCCTTCAGACATATGAAAAAATGCTCATCATCTTTAATCATCAGAGAAATGCAAATCAGAACTACTTTGAGATATCATCTAACTCCAGTGAGACTAGCCTATATCACAAAATCTCAAGACCAGAGATGTTGGCATGGATGTGGAGAAAAGGGAACACTTCTGCACTGCTGGTGGGAATGCAAATTAATACATTCCTTTTGGAAAGAGATATGGAGAACACTCAGAGATCTAAAAATAGATCTGCCATTCAATCCTGTAATTCCTCTGCTGGTCATATACCCAGAAGACCGAAAATCACAACATAACAAAGATATTTGTACCAGAATATTTATTGCAGCCCTATTCATAATTGCTAAGTCATGGAAAAAGCCCAAGTGCCCATCGATCCACGAATGAATTAATAAATTGTGGTATATGTACACCATGGAATATTGTGCAGCCTTAAAGAAAGATGGAGACTTTACCTCTTTCATGTTTACATGGATGGAGCTGGAACATATTCTTCTTAGTAAAGTATCTCAAGAATGGAAGAAAAAGTACCCAATGTACTCAGCCCTACTATGAAACTAATTTGGGGCTTTCACATGAAAGCTATAACCCAGTTACAACCTAACAATAGGGGGAAGTGGGAAAGGGAGGGGAGGGAGGGGGGTGATGGGTAGAGGGAGGAGGATTGGTTGGATTATACCTGTGGTGCATCTTATAGGAGTATTTGCGAAACTTGGTAAATGTAGAATGTAAATGTCTTGACACAGTAACTGAGATAATGCCAGGAAGGCTATGTTAACCATTGTGATGAAAATGTGTCAAATGGTCTATGAATCGAGTGTATGATGCCCCATGATCATATCAATGTACACAGCTATGATTTAATAAATAAATAAATAAATAAATAAATAATAAATAAAATAAAATAAAATAAAAGCTGTAAGGTTGAGCAAGAAAAAAAAAGAAAGAAAGAACACCCTTCTTCTCAGTAAGACACACATGTAAAATTTAAGCAACCTTACTTTACCTAGTTTTTCTTCTTTTCATTCAAAATTTATTCATGTATAAAATTAAAAAGGCAATGGAAGTACCTGTAATGTCAAAATTCACAAGTTCTGTAACATACCCTTAAGTAGACAACTATCAATCTCGTGGCAGTGATGTCCACTGTCTGGGGGCTTGTAAGTCTGTACATCTCTGGCTCTACCTATAACTTCATTCACCACTCTCAAAAACATATCAGAATATGCATTGAGTACAAGTAACTTCATGGTAGGGATAATCTTAAAACCTCTTAAATTAAAAATTGTCATTCCCAAACTTTATATCTTGAATATTATTAGCGGTAGAGTACCTGCTGCATACCTCAAAGCAGTACAGATATTCTGATAACTGCCCTCATTTGAAATCCTTGTCATGGGACTATTAGCTCCTAAGTTTCCAGCATTGATTCCGATCCTTGTCCCCAGCATAGGACACAAGGAGACCACATTGTCAGCATTCAACAGTTGTGCTAGAACTCATCTCAACCTCTGTTAGGTGACCCCACCATTGAGGAATGTTCTTCCTTAGCTAATTGCAATGAGACCTGTCAAACGTAGTTTGTTCCTCCAGACTGGCTGTCAGCACTTTAAATCCATAATAAAGTAAGCATGCTTACAAAGGAAAACACAATAGCTTACTTTCATAAAGTTTGGAATGATTTATACATTTTTTATAAATATGTGGTATTTTGGTCTTCTGCGTTTTGTCTGGTCTTTATTGACATTTCATCAATGTACAGGAACTGGGGGTGGCTGCTTACCTTGGAAAGTTTCGTGTTTGTAAATGTGTATGAGTTAGTAAAAGGCAGCATTATCTAAAAATGTCTCTGGAAGAAATCCAGTAGGAGAAAGATGTTGATTCTGTATGATGAATGACATGGTAGGGAAGTCTTAAAACTTGGGATTCACAGTTTAGATCCTAATCTTTGGAAAAGAGATTTTATTTCCAAACAGGGTATTCCAACTTCCTGAAATTCAGACTTCTAAGATAACTTTTAAAATTCTGGAATTTTAATGAATGGGCCCTTATTCTCTTATCCTTTTCTCCATTCAAGAAACAAAATTTTTCAATTCCTTTTCCATCTCAATTGAATGCTTAAAATAATCAATACATAACGTTAATTCACCTAACTTCTACAAATACTCTTACAAACTTTACAAAACTTTGCAGAATGAATAAAGCTACATTTTTAAAACACATTTTACTTCAAAGCACATGAAAGCACCCCAAAGGAGGCAGAAGCTACTAGATCATAACTGAGCAGGCCTGTTATGACAATATAAATAATTATGCCCAAGAGTAGCATGGAATTTTTTCCCTTCCTTTGGCACAACTGTTCTGGAATACCTATGAAAATTATGGAAAAAACACAATAGCATTCTATAAAATTCCCAATTCTGTGCAAAGCAGCATTTTCTTTTTTTTTTCCTTTAAAATTCTGTAGATTCTTTTTTTTTTTTTTTTATTGTTGGGGATTCATTGAGGGTACAATAAGCCAGGTTACACTGATTGCAATTGTTAGGCAAAGTCCCTCTTGCAATCATGTCTTGCCCCCATAAAGTGTGACACACAGCAAGGCCCCACCCCCCCATCCCTCTTTCTGCTTTTCCTCCCCCCCATAACCTTAATTGTCATTAATTGTCCTCATATCAAAATTGAGTACATAGGATTCATGCTTCTCCATTCTTGTGATGCTTTACTAAGAATAATGTCTTCCACAAACTTCTCCAGTCCCAATTACAAATTAAATTTCAGTGCCAGGTTAATTTTCTAAGAACACTCTATAGAAAAGAGATTTAGCATATGTGTGTAGCCTTATGATAATTTTCATACATTATCTCATTTAAATTATCACACTTATGAGATAGACACCATTAAAATCCTTATTTGACAGATGAGAAAAGAAAACTTGGGGAGATTAAGGCATTCCTCTAAGGTCGCATACCTGTTGTATGGTAAAACTATGTTTTAAACGTAGGTCACTATAAATTCAAAACCCAAAGTACTGAACATCTTGCACTTCTCTGCATGAAAAATATTCAACTGGGGGTCGGCACCTGTGGCTCAGTGAGTAGGGCGCTAGCTCCATCCCGAGGGTGGCAAGTTCGAACCCAGTCTCAGACAAACTGCAACAAAAAAATAGCTGGGTGTTGTAGCAGGCACGTATAGTCCCAGCTACTCAGGAGGGTGAGGCAAAAGAATTGCCTAAGTCAAAGAGCTTAAGGTTGCTGTGAGCTGTGACGCCACAGCACTCTACCAAGGGTGACAAAGTAAGACCCTGTCTCTAAAAAAAGAGAGAGAAAGAAAAATATTCAACTGGGGCTCTTTTTTGCCTATGTGGCAAAGATAGAGCTTGTCTGTCTCAAGATTAGAACCAACTTTGGTGGTCCTTTAGTCCCCTACATATCACCTCCCTCTCTGACAGATCTAAGCTTAGTGTAGACACTAAGTTTTATGGGGGCAAGAATAGTGCCTTCATCCTGGATGTTATTTCTCATCACACAGGACCTTCCCCTTCACACAATAAAAGGCAACTGATGTTGGATGACACTCATTTGCCTACCTTTCAGACAAGGTCTTTCATGGTGATTAATGATGCAGATCTTGGCTTATTAAAGGTTGTGTCTTAATCAATCAATAAATATGTTTTTATGGATCATCTACTATATGGTTTTCTGATTTCTTCATTCAAGAAATTTTTGAATGAATGAAGATTGCACACATTTTTTATATGTGGTAAGTAAATGATACCCAAAATTCAAGATTATACTAAAGAGGTAGGGAATTCATTTGCAATTCATGCCATTTATTAATTTAAACAAACTAGAAGGAAAGCTTTACAAGGTAATAGATGTTTAGTTTTAGTGACACTCTATTTTTGAGCCAGATAGAATAGAAATAAGAAAATCAGCTTATTTTATCACTTCAGTGGAATATCTTCTTTGAAACACTCATAGGAAAGACTAAATCTTGGATTTCCTTTTGGTTATTTTCCACTTTATCAGCAGTTTTCTTCATTGTTTCCATCATTTCCTTCATTGTTTTCATCATGTGTATTCTAAATTCCCCTTCTGTCATTTCTAATATTTCTTTATAGGTGGAATCCTCTACAGTAGCTGCTTCACGGTCCCTTGGAGGGGTTGCTCTGGACAGGTTCTTCATGTTGCCAGAAATTTTCTGCTGATTCTTCCTTGTGAGTTATTTCTTTTATCTGTTTCCTTGCCCTAATTTTCCTTTCATTTCCTCTTGCTCTTTAAGTTCCCGTGCCTCTGGACTAGGGTTTTGGTGAATCCTTTTGGTATAGGACCAGAAGGATGAGAAGGTTGAAGAGCAAGAAGGGGGAAAAGAAAGAAAGGAGAGGGAGTTGGTAAAAGGGAATATTGACAAAAAGAAGAGAGGCACAGGAAGTAACCCAGTGACTGAGGAGCCAAAAAGAAAGAGGGAGACAGGACAATATAGGTGTAAGGTAGGGTACTTTGACACAACCTTAAAAAAAAAAACCTCTGGGGGTGCCAGGTTGGGTGGTTCCCTTGAGGTCAGCAGCTCTTTGCTAGCCTGATCAGACACTGTATCCCACCTCCACCAAGTAGAGAGGAAAGACAAAAATGCTATAAATCAAACCAAAACAAGCAAACAGAAAACCCAAATAATAGGGGTAGAAACAATAGCAAAAATGAAGTTCTAATTATTGAAAAAGGCAACAATGGAAAATTGTATTTAAACCAGAAAAACGGAGAAAGAAAAGAAACAAAAAAAAAAAAGAAAAAGAAAAGAAAAATCTGTAGGGAAAAGGTTGAAATTAAAAAACAAAACAACAACAACAAAACCAAAAACAAAGCAGTATATATACCTTGTTGAATATTGTCTGGACAACAGGTGGTCTTCTGGGGTATGAGATGTTAATCACGATGCTGATATGACTGGTGGCCTCTGCTGATTTCTCAAACCCCACAAGGTGGAGACCCTAAATCTGTCCTCAGCCCTCTTAAAAGGCACTTTAAACTTCTAAACTTGGCTAAGCAGAAGCTTTCCCAGGAAAGCACTTGTCACTGGGATCACTGCTGAAGTGGCTATCCACTTACCCAATGTGCCGAAACTGGTCTCACTCTGCCCCTGAGGGTTAAGGCTGTAAGGTGGCTCAGTCCCTGTCTTTAGGCTGCTCAGTCACTAGGTTACTAGCTCCCACCTGATCCTTGCTCTGTGACCCTGAGGGCAGAGCTTGCTGGGGCAGATCTCTCACAATGGCTCCCTGTGGCCCACAGCCGAACACTATTAACTCAGTGTTCAGTGTTCGGCTCAGCGGCTCAGTCTGGGGCCCTAGACAATGCCCAAAGTTCTCCGCACTCCTGCCCACACTCTCCCAAGGCAGTTCAACTGAGTACCAAGTCCAAAACCACCAAAACAGCTTACAGGTAAGACCTTTCCAGTTTGCAGTCTCACTGATGCTATACTTAACAGCTTCCGGTAGGATTGGATCGAACGAACACACACAACCACTTACCAGTTTTCCCCTGCTTTTGTCCTCCTTTTGGGGTCCAGAAGTCTCTCACTGACTCCCTGTGTCCTCAAAGGGATGATTATAGGCAGATCTCACCAGGCAGAGATGCCTGGAGTCTTATCTCCCCAGACTCACCGTGCCCAGTTGCAAGGAAGCTGTTACTCGGCCGCCATCTTGCTCGGATTCCAGGAAAGACTAAGTCTTAAAAAAAGAAAAGGAAAAAAAAACGGTGAAGAAAGGAAAAGATAAACCCAGTCTAAGGTATAAATTAAAAAGCGTGTTTATTAGTGCTTTAAATAATATTATGTCCAATTTTTCTTTCATCTCATATCCTAGAAATATATTTCCTCAGAATCACCACATTTTTTTCCAGAAGTTTCATATGTATTTATTTCTTACTATTTCACCATTCCCAAACCGATTACCTTGTTATGTTACCCTCTGGCAAGGTCTACAGAAAGTGAAACCTCATAACCTCTTGACAAATTTTCTCCTCTCTTCTTAACTGGAGATGAAAGAGTAAAAATTTGTGTTGAGTGAGATCAACCTGAGGATATGTCCACAAAAGAGAAAGAGACATTTCAAACACTTCCTCCCCTCTTTTTCTCTGAAAATATAAAGAGGACAGTTCTCCATGGGGACGTTTCCTTTCAGAGTAACAATACTTGAAAGTTGAGGCACCATCCACTTTTACCACCTGTTTAAAACGCCCAAGCTTTCCTTGGCCTATTGCAGCGAGTGGTCTGTAAATTTGAGCAAACTCGGATTTCTTACATTCCTCCCACCTGCCACATTTTCTTAACTGAAAGCAAAGCGTGTTGCAATTGTATGTATTCCCGTGAGCCTGCAGAGATTCAGAGTTCTAACAGACATTGCTTTACATTTTTAAAATAGGACAAAGCGGTTCTGAAAATAGTGAGGTTTGGGGGTAGATCTGTTTTTTAAAAAGACTTAAATATGGTAAAAATCAATCTAAAAACTGTTCTAGGCAGCTGAGAGGCTGGGGATAACACAAGCAAAGGGAATAAAGAGAGCTCTGAAGAGCCAGTACCAGTTGCTAATACTTAATCTCTTTAAATAATGAATTAGCTGCTCATATCTACTGTGGCTGCTAAGAGAAAGCACTTTCTTTGTGGAGTGAAGTAAAGCTTGAATACCCATGAATTATTCAATATAAAGTGTGCCAGTTAAAATGCCTTGATATTGGAAGTCAAGTGTAAGATTATCTCTTGTCTGTCAAAAAGCATCTTTACCATGTTACTGAGCCCTAAAGGAGGGGCCAAAGGAGTGAGGAAAGAAAAGAGAAAAGCCATCCAGATACAACATAATAAAGCACTAACGATTCAAAATAAGCTGGGAGCAGCTTCCAGGTTTTGGTGGAAACCCCTACCCGCGTGCCGTCTCCAAGCAGGTCCTAGCACTTACTGCCTAGGACGCTCCCCGCTCCGTCCTCTGTTAGGAGAAGGCAAAGTTGAGTAACTCCTTTCTATGGGAGACAATAGGTATGAATCCACCAGTCATTGCTGTCTTAAAGGAATTCTGACAATGTTGAGTGATGATCCCTTGATCAATTTAGAATTTTTAAAGCAAAAATGATTAATCACAAAGCATACTGGAACATAGACTATGGAAAAATTTCAAGATACAGTATTTTTTTCTTTTGTTTCCTAGATATTTGTCAAAATTTACCCTTTTTGCATAATTCAGAGAAATATCTGGTACATAGAAAAATAAAAATCCTTAAATCACTGTGCTCCTTTAAAAAATGAAGTACCTGAAAATTATATGGGCTGTGCTAACAGAGGGCATCCATTAGTTATAGGAAGACACTGTTCTAGGTCCTGAAATGAAAAAGATCAATAAATCAGTCCCATTCCTCAAGGTGTTTGCAACATTTAGGGAGAAACAGATGCATAAGCATTAAATCCATAAAGTGTCCTAGATGATGTGACAGAACATCCCAAAAGAGGGAGGAGGTCACTGTATTTGTGAGGGGAATGAGGTCAGTCAGGGAAAGTAGAATGCTAGAGAGTAGGTTTGAATGGGGAAGGGTGCTGAGGCTGGGGGAAGGCAGAGTGCTGTGGAAACCACCTGGTTTGTTCAGGGAACTGCAACCACCTGGGTGCAAGGGAACCATCATCTACATGTGGCCGGTAAGCAGTTGGCTGGGCTACAGCCAGATGGTTGGTCAGGGTTACCTTAACCATTTGAATCATCTTTTACCGCTTAGAGAACAAAGTTCAAATGATTTAAGAGGGTTAGGCTGCAGATATATTAATACATCATGAGGCTCTCATTAAGAAAGTTCCCTTCATTGCCAAAGTAGTGGGAAGACTGAGCCGGTCATAGCTGGGCCACCTGGGATCCAAGAACCAAGACCACTGCAGTGAGGATGAAGAGGCCTGAGAAGATTGATGATTAAATGCTTGGGAGGAATGACAGTGCCAGAAGGATCAAACTCCACTTCCAGGTATCTGAGTCAGACAGATATATGAATAGTGATACTATTCCACAAGGTCAAGAGTAAAAGCACAGCTGGTGAGGAGATAAAGACAAGGATGTAGTTTTAGATGGTTGACCGCAGGTGTCCAATAAGCATCTTGGAGTCTCCTCAAATCAGGAGGCTTTAGATGCAAACTTGAGAGTCATCAACTTGCACACAGTGAATAAAGACATGGGGATAAATCAATGAACCAGAAAAAGCATGTAGGACCCTCAGGAAACTGGTGCTTGAAGAGCAAAAAGAGGAAGAAAATGGCACAAAGAAAATTAAAACTTTAGATAAGCAGACTGTGTGCGGAGGCTCATGCCTGTAATCCCAGCACTCCAGGGGGCAAAGGGGGATGGATTCCTTGAGCTCAGGAGTTCAAGACCAGCCTGAGAAAGAGTGAGACCCTGTCTCTAGTAAAAATGGAAAAACTAGCCAGATGTTGTGGTGAGCACCTGTAGTTCCAGCGACATGAGAGGCTGAGGGCAAGAAGATCCCTTGAGTCCAGGAGTGTGAGGTGGCTATGATGCCACAGAACTCTACCCAGGATGACTAAATGAGACTGTCTCAAAAAAAAATTATGTAAATACAAGAAAATTATCAATTTAGGTTTGAAACTGGGAAAGGAGGAAGTTTGGGGAAGAAAGATGTGGCCAACAGATTTATATGTCCTTAGATCTCAAATGTGAGCCTTGGCAGTGTCTTCCTAAAGAGTGTAGCAACTAGGGGGTCATTGGTGACATCTGGCCTAGCAATTAGTTGACAGTGGTGGGAATGGAAACCAGATTATACAGAACTAAATCAGACTATAAGGAAGCCAGAACAGTGGAGTACAGGCAATTCCTTAGAGCTGCGGTCCCCAACCCCCAGGTCATGAACCAAACTGGCCTGTGACCTGTAGGAAGGTATTTACAGCTGCTGCCCTCCTGTGAATCGCTGCCTGAGCTCCACCTCCATCAGATTCCATTCCCACCCCCATCCATGGAAAACTTGTCTTCCATGAAACCAGTCCCTGGTGCCAAAAAGGTTGGGGGTAGAACAATAGGAGGTATAGTAGTTAGAACCGGGTCCCTCAAAAAGAGGTGTTCAGGTCCTGTCACTGGTGTCCATGAGTGTGACCTTACTTAGAAACAGGGTGCTTAAGATACAGGGCCTTCACACAGCTGTCTTCCCTCCCCGCCTCCCAGTCCTCTCCTCCTGACAAGGACCCCAGTGGGGCTGGACTACAGGCCCACCCACAAACACTCCATATGACCTAAGCTTAACCAATTGCCTCTGCGAGGACCCTATTTCCAAACAAGATCATCTCTGAAGTACTGTGGGTGAAGAATTCACCGTACTTTTCTGGAGAACGTAAGTGAACATATCACAGTAACTTAGGGACAAAGCAATCTTGCAAAGAGATACAGTTACTAAAATGAATATGGAAAAGGATATAGATGTAAACATAGATATAGATACAGACGTGAATATATATAAAATAATTGAGGCTGAGAGGTTTATTCACTTACCCAAGCAATATGGCAAATTAGTATCACACAGCATGAGAACCCAGGTCTGCTAATCCTGTGGGGGCTTTTTCTGCACTGCTGGCACCCCTACGACTCGCTTACTGGCTTCCCTCTGCCCTGCAGATACTGTCCACACTCCTCACTGTGGTCTAAGGATTAGCATTTGTCGGCCCCAGCCTCAACTCAAGCCACTTATCCTGTTCTCTGTCCCCAAGTAACACTGACCTTTCTCTGGCTGTATGATGTCCCGGCCTCCATCCTACTTCAGTCTCCACCTGGACATGATGCTCACCCCATGGCCAAGTTCACTCTTCACATCTTGTCAGAAAGTCATTTCCTCGAGAAAATTCATGCTGAGCACTGGGTTACGTTAAATCTCCTACATGTTTTTTGGTTTGTTTTTATTAAATCATAACTGGGTACATCAATGCATTTATGAGGTACAATGTGCTGATTTTATATACAATATGGAAGGCTTACATCAAACTGGTTAACATAGCCTTCACCTCACTTACATCATTATTGTGTTAAGACATTTATATTCTACACTAGATTTGACATGTGCCCTTGCAATATGCACCATAGGTGTGGTCCCACCGATTACCTTCCCTCCATCCAACCCCCTCCCTCCCCTGCCCTCCTCCTTCTCTTCCCTCCTTCATCCTGGGCTATAGTTGTGTTTTATCTTTCATATGAAAGTGTGGGTGATTATATATTGGTTTCGTAATAGTACTGAGTACATTGGATACTTTTTCTTCCATTCTTGAGATACTTTACTAAGAAGAATATGTTCCAGCTACAGCATCCTGTTCTTTGCAAAATTTTCACATTTATAACTAAGGTTTTTTGTTATGTGTTTAGTGTATACTTTTCCTAATAGATTGTAAGCTCTGAGAGGTCGGAAAACACATTTTCAAATGCTGAGCACAGTGTTTGGGGCTGAGAAGGCATTTCCTGTGCATTGATTGAATGAAGAAAAGAGCCCTGACTTCCCACATTGTCAGATGCCTAGTAAGCTGTTCTGGACAGACTGAGACACACTGTTCCTCCAGTATATACTATCATGGGCTGGTCTCTCTCCTGGAACATTCTTACCCCAGATATTGCCATAGCTATATTCCTTACCTTCTTCAAGACCGTGTTCAAATGTCATCTCAGGGAAGTCAAATATGACTCAAAGTTATAAGCCCAACCCTGCGACCCTGCTGTATTTTTTCTAATCCATAGCACTTATCACCTAACACACTAAATTTACTTGCTTATCATTTGACTATTCATTGTCTTCCTCTTACTACTAAAGAAGTAAATTCCAGAACAGGGATCCTTGCCTTTTTTATTCAGTAATGTGCCCTGATCCACCAAGACAGTGGTTGCCATGTAGTGAGCTTTCAAAAATAATTAGGAAATGAATGTATTCCAGTAGCTTAAAGAAGCATTATTAAAACTATCTTCTATGAAAAAAAAAATCAGTACAGATCCTTCAATGCTGACATCAAGATATAAAAGAAATGGAGACAAGTTGTATAATCTAAATTTTATTTGATGTCATCTTTTTTTAGAGAAAGAAGAATATAACTATATTTTATATATGCTTTGTGAACCACGTAAAAATGTCATTTTCAATCAAGGAGAAAAGTAATAAAGTAAGAATAATAGCTAACCTTTGTTTTCTAGTATTATTTGGCAAAATAAAAAGAAAACTAAGCATGAAATTCAGTAACTGAACTAACCCTGATCCTTAATGACAATTTAAATCACTTGACATGTTGCAATATTTTTCTGCAATTTCCAGTGATTTGCTTAAAACCTGTTTCTACCTACTACTGAAAGCACATAAAGTAAAGCCAGCTAAGACATAAGCACTTCACGGACATTCCATAAATCTAGCAAAACCATGACAATGAGCACTACCCCAATGTTTACATTTAGATTTAAGGTTAAATTATAGTAGTAAGAGAAAATCTTGGAGCAATTAGCACTAACATACAAATTTATGTGGTTTTTGACTTTTTCTGCTTTCGTGGTCCCTGCTGATGCTCAGCCTCCTGAATTGCTCCAGCAAGACAAGATGTTAATCTACCAGCTAACGGCCCTGCAGCCACCCACCTGTCCTTTCATTGCCTTGCCATTATGACCTCTGCTTCTTTTTTTTTTTTTTTTATTAAATCATAGCTGTGTACATTAGTGATCATGGGGCACCATACACTGGTTTTTTAGACCGTTTGACACATTTTCATCACTCTGGTAAATATAGCCTTCCTGGCATTTTCTTAGTTATTGTGTTAAGACATTTACATTCTATATTTACTAAGTTTCACATACGACCTCTGTTTCTAACACCATAGAAAAGTTTTCTTGAACTCAGGCTCCTCTAAAATTATTTTGATGCTTCTTCCAATACAGTCACTTTCTCCTACATTAATTCTACTGCCCCAACACTGTCTTGATCAATGCTTCACATCCAAAAAAAACACCAATGCCACCATCATTATCTTGCCCAGTCAATGTCAATGCCAATTTTGCCACCTGTACTCTCACCACTTGATTCTAGCAAGTAGGCAAATGAGATCTGGACCTTTTCATTCTCTGGTAGAAAGTCACTACAATGCCTCTAATGTGGTCAGAAGATAGAAGACTGAGAGAGAAGCTTAATTGATAAGATGAAGTACTGCCCAGACCCATTGTCTGCTCCACCCCAGTGTGGCACAGGGTAGATAGTTCCTCTGGAGGCCCTTTTCAATACTAAGAGTTGCCTCCACACTAAAATCAGGCTCTATCCAGATCCAGAAACTGCAGATCTCATGATGTCTCTGACTTACCCATGTTTTAGACAGTACTAGGCTATCAAATAACTCAAGAAATTATACAAAGTTCAGAGAGTATAAGGTACTTTCACCATTTGCCCTTTTCTGATTGAACTTAATTTGCACCAAAATCTGTATGGGGCTGCAATTCTGTAGCTCAATTTTCAGGACAAGTATATAAATACAGAGTGTGTCAAAGTTCTACTTTGAGCAATGAACATTGATGCTACTTACTTCTCATCAGTTCCCAATACTTAAGGAATAGTTTAGTTTAGATTTATGTCCTGATGGTGATATGGTTATATTGAGCCCTCAGAAAATCTGTTGCCTAGCCCAGTCTTGCAAAATGTCAGTATTTTGTGTGTGCAAATGCCCCCTGAGAATCAGAAGGCTTGTCTGTGGCTACAACACAATTTGGATCTCTATAAAATAAGCTTGTTCTTGTAAAGAGTAAGTTCTTCCCTTCCTTTCTTTAGCACTACACCCTAATTAAATGAGTTACATAGCTCACATAGATCAATAGACAATACCAAAACACCAAAACTGGAACATATGATAGAGATTTGGCTTCCAAAACAAGTTAGACCCAGATGTTACAACTAGAGAATGCATTCACACCTGAACTAATAGCAAAAGTGACGTCACTCTCAATTCCCAAGTACTGGACCACAACTCTGAGCCCTGGAGATGTGACTCCTCTTTCATTATTGTCACTTCCTTCCCTTCTTCCTTCCCACAGCCACCCTTTGCATCAGGCCATCTCTGCCTCCCACCTGGACCATTAACACAGCTTCCTTCTGAAGCCATAAGGATCTTCCTAAAATGAAAATCTAATTGCGTCATTACCTTTCTTCTTAAAATCCTCCAGTAGGTCTCCACGACTTTCAGAAGAAAGACCAAATATTTTCACTCGGCACAAAATGAAGTCTTTTGTGATAATGTTATTTGCAAATTCTGTAACCTCTTCCCCCTCATTCATACCACATTCAAAAACACATTAGGCACCAAAATGCCCCACATCCTGCCATACTTCTATTTTGAAGCTTCTATTACTGTTAAAAAAAAAATCAGATTTCCTTGGAAATTAACATTTCATGAGGTGACATTTTATAGAAGGTAGAAGAAATGAGAATCTTTGCTGATGCCATGACTTCCCTAGACCAGAAATCCTCTAATGTAATTATCAATATTATTAAAATTGAAAATGGGAAGGCTGCATAGATTTGAGGAAGTGTGGGGGAAAGTTGACTTAAATCACCAATGTAGAAGGCCTTTATACAACTGTACTGGCTTATATTTTTTTTTTATAGCCATACTGAACCAATCTTTATTCTAAATGTATGTTTTCCAAAATAATCAAGGTGAAAGGCTAGATTTTCACGATGAATAAGTTGTAGACAGACAGTCAGTTTGCTAACTTCACCTAACTACTTTTGGAACTGACAATTCTCAGGCATGTGATGTAAAGTGTATGCACTCCTGCCCCTGAGCAGAACAATATGTGGACATGACGTAATGGTGGTCTAGAAAGTGTTCAAAGCTGTGTTGAATGGGTTTTTTTTAATGTTATTTTGCTTTTTATAGGTAGACATATGCTTTAAATATTTGATTTCCCATTTATGACTAGAAAAATCTCTCAAATATTTTGACATATGTTCTTTTTGAATTGCAGAACTAACAAGTTTTTAAATACTAAAATAGAGATATACAACCTTCAATATGGGGGGTGGGGTTATGGGTGGGAAGAACAATAGATCCAGATGTAGAGAGAAAGAGAAATAATCTTTGCCTAAGGAACTATTTGCTATAAAGCTGAATAATTCTTTTTTCTATGAGTATTTCACATAGTTTAAAATTAGGCCAATATTTGAGAACAAACATAAGAAATCCGTGTCTTTTAGTTTAGAAAATATCAAGGAAGTGGGGGCAAAGACAAGATGGCTGACTGAAGCCAGCTTTCCACAGAGGCTCCCATCCAGAAGGAGAGTTAAAGGACAGAAATTTAGCAAGTAACCTGGTGGATTAGAGCTGCACCAAGAGAGAAGGTTGAAGAACGCACATCAACCATGCTGAGGCGAGCTGCAACCCAAAGGATACAAACAAAAGGTACAAAATCCATCACCAAGTGGATGGGAGTCCCCTCCCACATAAGAATGGCTCAGAGTGCCCCACAAACAAACGCGCAGAATTCAAAGGTCTTCCCACTACACTCCCCAGGAAAGACCCTCTAAAAACTGGACTTACCTCCCCTACTAGGGTGCCATGGCATTCTCCTGCCAGGCTAAAAACTGTATAAAACTGTATATATTCTCTACCTGCAATTCTGAGCTCCCAGCACTCCCCTCCTCTCTCACTCTGAGGTATGGAGGCCTATCCCCCAGTAGTCCAGATTCTTGGGTGATTTCACGAGGGGTGTGGATAGGGCCTAGTCTGCAGCTGGACAGTGCTGATTCTGCAGCATGGGAGTGAGGAGAGGATGATTGGCTGAGAGGGAACCACACAGGAGCTGTGGTGCCCCAAGGCAAAAAGCAGCAGCCATTTTTGGCAACAATATGGCTCACTCCCAGATATTCCAAAGCAACACCCCCTGTCTCCCTGGGCAACAAGAGGAGGCCAGACATCCTCTCAAGTGGCAACCACTGCGGAACAGATCTCGGACAGAAACGCGGGTCCTGTGAGGAAAGGGTTTGCCTGAGGTGGTACTGGCCTGGGTGGAGATCGGGGACTAGAAAATACACATGCAAAGCCGGGAAATTCCAAGGGCAGGGCTGACCCAGAGGACTGCTTTACTAAGCCTAAGATGCACCCAGCCCTCAGGGGATCATCAGCCTATACACAAAGGAAGGCAGGAGGCTAGAACTGACAGCTAACCGAATACAAACCTGCAGGAGGAAAGACAGGGCCTGAGGTGCAGGCTCTGGGAACTCGAAACAGCTTCTCTTCTGCAGAGGAATTTAGCAGGGACAGAAACAAATTCCTGCAAAGTTGTTCTGTTCTGTTCTGTTTTGTTCTGTTCTGTTCTGTCAGTAACACCAATCAGGGGTGGGGCTGGAAATGAGTGAAAACCCCCAGCCTCCATCAAGCACCCGAGATTCTCAGGCCTCACCTCCCCCTGCTGGATAGAGGCAGAGGGCAGCGGCCTGGCAGGCCAGATATAGATTTCTTGTGATTCAGGCAGGTGCAAACCCCTGGGGTACCTGTTCACTAGATGCAACTGGGTCACAGCCCTGCGGGGCTATCAGTGACTGGGTGTGACAGAGGTGCAAGGTGGGAAAAGAGGCATCAACCTTCCCATACTAATCTATTTGCTGGGTGGGTCTTCCTGACTTCATGGAGCACCAGAGAAAGTCATATCTGAGTTGTCACCAGACCCCTGCAATCCAGTTGCCAGAGACCCTTTAAACTCTCCCACCTGAGACAGGTGCTGACTGAGACAAGTGATCTGGACCTTTCAAACTGAGCCAATCACCCGAGGACTATTCAAGTGGTACCCTGGGTGTGTGGTTGTAGAATGGTTTGATTATCCTTTTCCAATTGTTGCCTGTGGGGGGCACAGTGACTTAATTGCTGGTATTTCTCTATAGCTAAGACTTTGACCCAGAGTAACTGTTTCACTAGGGTCAATCAGAGACCAGCTGAAAACAAGACAGAACCACTTAGCCCCACCACAACAAACAGGTACCCAGTTTCTCAGGCCATAGCACTGTACAGGTGCTCAACAAAGCTCCAGCCTAAAAATTAAATGGTGTAACATGAGCATGGGGCAGAATCAGCGGAAAAACTATGGTAACATGAATAACCAGAATAGATCAAAACCCCTCCGCCCGCCAAGGAAAGATATGGCAGATGTAATTGAAGATCCCATTCATAAACAGCTGGCCAAGATGTCAGAAATAAAATTCAGAATTTGGATTGCAAACAAGATTAATAGAATGGAGGAAAATTTGGAATTAGAAATTCGAGAAGCAATTCAAAAGTCAGAATTAGAAATTCGAGGAGAAATTCAAAAGTTGTCTCAAGAATTTAATGAATTTAAGGGAAAAAACAACAAAAGATTTTGATGCACTGAAACAAGAATTTGCAGCCCTCAAAGATGTGAAAAATACAGTAGAATCCCTCAGTAACATAGTGGAACAAGCAGAAGAAAGGATTTCTGACATTGAAGACAAAGGCTTTGAATGCTCCTAAACTCTCAAAGAGGAAGACCAATGGAGAGCAAAAATGGATCATTCTCTCAGAGAGCTCTGGGATAATGTCAAGAAGGCTAATATCCACCTCATTGCAATCCCTGAAAGTAAAGTGGTCTCACAAGGCACAGAGGTCCTTCTCGTGAAATTGTGAAAGAGAATATTCCAGACATGCCAAGAGATTCTGAAATTCAGATAGCAGACAGTTTCAGAACCCCAGCACAACTCAGTCTGAATAAAACATCACCCAGGCATATCAAAATTAACTTCACTAAAGTTAATATGAAAAAGAAAATTCTGAAAGCAGGCAGACAAAAGAAAACCATTACCTACAAAGGGAAGAATATTAGAAAGACTGCAGATCTCTCTGCTGAAACTTTTCAAGCCGGAAGAGGGTGGTCACAAACTTTTAAACTACCAAAACAAAATAACTTTCAACCCAGGATCCTGTATCCAGCTAAACTGATTTTAATTTATGATGGAGAAATTAAATATTTTAATGGCATTCATATGTGGAAGAAATTTGCCATAACCAAACCAGCTCTTCATGATATTCTCAGACTTATCCTCCATAATGACCTGCCCAATCCTCCACCACAAAAGTAAACTCACTCAGAAACTTTTGATCAAACTCCAACTTCCACAGTGGCAAAAGGATGAAAGATGTCCACTGGACTTTTGAAAAACTCGATACCCAAAATTTTACCAGACTTATCAATATTCTCCATTAATGTGAATGGCTTAAACTGTCCTCTAAAGAGGCACAGGTTGGCTGACTGGATACAAAAACTCAGGCCAGATATTTGCTGCATACAAGAGTCAGATCTTGCCTTAAAAGATAAATATAGACTCAGGGTGAAAGGATGGTCATCCATATTTCAGGCAAATGGTAATCAGAAAAAAGCAGGTGTTGCAATTCTATTTGCAGACACAATAGGCTTTAAACAAAGGTAAGGAAGAATAAGAATGGTCACTTCATATTGGTTAAGGGTAATACTCAATATGATGAGATTTCTTTTTTTTTATTATTTTTTTAATGCTTTTTTTTTTTTTTTTATTGTTCGGGATTCATTGAGGGTAGAATAAGCCAGGTTACACTGATTGCAATTGTTAGGTAAAGTCCCTCTTGCAATCATGTCTTGCCCCCATAAAGTGTGACACACACCAAGACCCCAACCACCTCCCTCCATCCGCCTTTCTGTTTCCCCCCCCATAACCATAATTGTCACTAATTGTCCTCATATCAAAATTGAGTACATAGGATTCATGCTTCTCCATTCTTGTGATGCTTTACTAAGAATAATGTCTTCCACGTCCATCCAGGTTAATACGAAGGATGTAAAGTCTCCATTTTTTTTAATGGCTGAATAGTATTCCATGGTATACATATACCACAGCTTGTTAATCCATTCCTGGGTTGGTGGGCATTTAGGCTGTTTCCACATTTTGGCGATTGCAAATTGAGCTGCAATAAACAGTCTAGTACAAGTGTCCTTATGATAAAAGGATTTCTTTCCTTCTGGGTAGATGCCCAGTAATTGGATTGCAGGATCAAATGGGAGGTCTAGCTTGAGTGCTTTGAGGTTTCTCCATACTTCCTTCCAGAAAGGTTGTACTAGTTTGCAGTCCCACCAGAAGTGTAAAAGTGTTCCCTTCTCTCCACATCCACGCCAGCATCTGCAGTTTTGAGATTTTGTGATGTGGGCCATTCTCACTGGGGTTAGATGATATCTCAGGGTTGTTTTGATTAGCATTTCTCTAATATATAGACATGATGAACATTTTTTCATGTGTTTGTTAGCCATTCGTCTGTCGTCTTTAGAGAAAGTTCTATTCATGTCTCTTGCCCATTGATATAAGGGACTGTTGGCTTTTTTCATGTGCATTAATTTGAGTTCTCTATAGATCCTAGTTATCAAGCTTTTGTCTGATTGAAAATATGCAAATATCCTTTCCCATCGTGTAGGTTGTCTCTTTGCTTTGGTTATTGTCTCCTTAGCTGTACAGAAGCTTTTCAGTTTAATGAAGTCCCATTTGTTTATTTTTGTTGTTGTTGCAATTGCCATGGCAGTCTTCTTCATGAAGTTTTTCCCCAGGCCAATATCTTCCAGTGTTTTTCCTATGCTTTCTTGGAGGATTTTTATTGTTTCATGCCTTAAGTTTAAGTCCTTTATGCATCTTGAATCAATTTTTGTGAGTGGGGAAAGGTGTGGGTCCACTTTCAGTCTTTTACATATAGACATCCAATTCTCCCAACACCATTTATTGAATAGGGAGTCTTTCCCCCAAGGTATGTTCTTGTTTGGTTTATCAAAGATTAGGTGGTTGTAAAATGTTAGTTTCATTTCTTGGTTTTCAATTTGATTCCAAGTGTCTATGTCTCTGTATTTGTCCCAGTACCATGCTGTCTTGAGCACTATGGCTTTGTAGTACAGACTAAAATCTGGTATGCTGATGCCCCCAGCTTTATATTTGTTACAGAGAACTGCCTTAGCTATACGGGTTTTTTTCCAGTTCCATACAAAACGCAGAATCATTTTTTCCAAATCTTGAAAGTATGATGTTGGTATTTTGATAGGAATGGCATTGAATAGGTAGATTGCTTTGGGAAGTATAGACATTTTAACAATGTTGATTCTTCCCATCCATGAGCATGGTATGTTCTTCCATTTGTTAAAATCCTCTGCTATTTCCTTTCTGAGGAGTTCATAGTTTTCTTTATAGAGGTCCTTCACCTCCTTTGTTAGGTATATTCCTAGGTATTTCATTTTCTTTGAGACTATGGTGAAGGGAGTTGTGTCCTTAATTAGCTTCTCATCTTGACTGTTATTGGTGTACACAAAGGCTACTGACTTGTGGACATTGACTTTATATCCTGAAACATTACTGTATTTTTTGATGACTTCTAGGAGTCTTGTGGTTGAGTCTTTGGGGTTCTCTAAGTATAAGATCATGTCATCAGCAAAGAGGGAGAGTTTGACCTCCTCTGCTCCCATTTGGATTCCCTTTATTTCCTTGTCTTGCCTAATTGTATTGGCTAGAACTTCCAGCATTATGTTGAATAGTAAAGATGACAGAGGACAACCTGGTCTGGTTCCAGTTGTAAGAGGAAAAGCTTTCAGTTTTACTCCATTCAGTAAAATATTGGCTGTGGGTTTGTCATAGATAGCTTCAATCAGTTTTAGAAATGTGCCACCTATGCCTATACTCTTCAGTGTTCTAATTAGAAAAGGATGCTGGATTTTATCAAACGCTTTTTCTGCATCTATTGAGAGGATCATGTGATCTTTATTTTTGACTCTGTTAATATGGTGGATAACATTTATAGACTTGCGTATGTTAAACCAGCCTTGCATCCCTGGGATGAAGCCTACTTGATCATGATGAATGACTTTTTTGATGATAAGCTGTAATCTATTGGCTAGGATTTTGTTGAGAATTTTTGCGTCTATGTTCATGAGTGAGATTGGTCTGAAATTCTCCTTTTTCTTTGGGTCTTTTCCTGGTTTTGGTATCAGGGTGATGTTTGCTTCATAGAATGTGTTGGGGAAGATTCCTTCTTCCTCAATTTTTTGGAATAATTTCTGCAGTACAGGAATAAGCTCTTCCTTGAAGGTTTGACAGAATTCTGGAGTGAAGCCATCTGGACCAGGGCATTTTTTGGTTGGAAGATTTTTTTATTGTTTCTTTGATCTCAGTGCTTGAAATTGGTCTGTTCAGGTCTATTGAAATTGGTCTATTTCTTCCTGGCTGAGTCTAGGGAGAGGGTGTGATTCCAAATATTGATCAATTTCATTCACATTGTCAAACTTCTGGGCATAGAGTTTCTGGTAGTATACAGAGATGATCTCTTGTATCTCTGTGGGATCAGTTGTTATTTCCCCTTTATCATTTCTGATTGAGGTTACTAGAGATTTTACTTTTCTATTCCTCGTTAGTCTGGCCAATGGTTTATCTATTTTATTTATTTTTTCAAAAAACCAATTCCTTTTTTCTTTAATTTTCTGAATGATTCTTTTGTTTTCAATTTCATTGATCTCTGATTTGATTTTGGATATTTCTTTTCTTCTACTGAGTTTAGGCTTAGATTGTTCTTCTTTTTCCAATACCATAAGATCTCTTGTGAGATTGTTGATGTGCTCTCTTTCTGTTTTTCGAATGTAGGCATCTAAAGTGATGAATTTTTCTCTCAAAACTGCTTTTGCAGTATCCCACAGGTTTTGGCAGCTTGTATCTTCATTGTTGTTATGCTCAAGGAAGTTAATAATTTCCTGTTTTATTTCTTCCTTCACCCATCTGTTATTCAACAGAAGATTGTTTAGTTTCCGTGCCTTTGGCTGGGGTCGAGCATTTTTGTTAGAATTGAGTTCCACCTTTAGTGCCTTATGGTCTGAGAAGATACAAGGTACAATTTCAATTCTTTTGATTCTGTTGATATTTGTTTTGTGTCCCAGGATATGATCAATTTTGGAGAATGTTCCATGGGGTGATGAGAAGAATGTATATTCTTTATCTTTGGGATGGAATGTTCTATATGCGTCTATCAAGCACAGTTGTTCTAGGGTCTCATTTAAGTCTCTTATATCCTTGTTTAATTTCTGTTTAGAGGATCTGTCCAGCTCTGTAAGAGGAGTGTTAAGGTCCCCTGTTATTATGGTATTCTCAGATATCATATTGCTCAGGCTGAGTAAGGTCTGTTTCAAGAATCTGGGAGCATTTAAATTGGGTGCATAAATATTTAGAATTGAAATGTCTTCTTGTTGTATTTTTCCCTTGACCAATATAAAGTGACCATCTTTGTCTTTTTTGACTTTAGTTGCTTTAAATCCACATGTATCTGAAAATAAGATTGCAACTCCTCTTTTCTTCTGAATTCCATTTGCCTGAAAAATTGTCTTCCAACCCTTGACTCGGAGCTTTAATTTGTCTTTTGAAGCCAGGTGTGTTTCTTGCAGACAGCAAATGGATGGGTTGTGTTTTTTAATCCAGTCAACCAATCTCTGTCTCTTCAGTGGGGAATTCAAGCCATTAACATTTATTGAGATAATTGATAAGTGTGGTCGTATTCTATTCGTCTTATTTGGTGAGAGTCCATTGGTTAGTTTTATCTTTTGCATCAGTGTGGAGGTTTGGTTCTGTCCTTTTATTTCTGAGTACTTACTTTGCTGCTGATCCATTGTGGTGGTCAGTGTGCAGAACAGGTTGAAGTATTTCCTGTAGAGCTGGTCTTGTTGTGGTGAATTTCCTCAATGTTTGTATATCCGTAAATGATTTGATTTCTCCGTCAATTTTGAAGCTTAGCTTAGCAGGGTACAAAATTCTGGGCTGGAAATTGTTCTGTTTAAGTAGATTAAAGGTAGATGACCATTGTCTTCTTGCTTGGAAAGTTTCATTAGAGAAGTCTGTGGTCACTCTGATGGATTAGCCCCTGTAGGTCAACTGGCACTTACTCCTGGCAGCTTGCAGAATCTTTTCTTTTGTCTTGACTTTGGACAGGTTCATCACAATGTGTCTTGGAGAAGCTCGGTTAGAGTTGAGGCGACCTGGGGTCTGATATCCCTCTGAAAGCAGTGTGTCAGAATCTTTGGTGATATTTGGGAAATTTTCTTTTATAATATTCTCTAGTATGGCTTCCATTCCTCTGGGGCATTCTTCTTCCCCTTCTGGAATGCCTATAACTCGTATGTTGGAACGCTTCATCAAAACCCATAATTCTGACAGTGAACGTTCTGCTTTCTCTCTCTTCTTTTCTGCCTCTTTTACTGTCTGAGTTATCTCAAAAACTTGTCTTCTACCTCTGAAATTCTTTCTTCTGCATGGTCTAACCTGTTGCTGATACTTTCCATTGCATCTTTATGTTCCCTGATTGACTGTTTCATTTCCTTCAGCTCTGCTATATCCTTTTTATATTCTTCATATCGTTCATCTCTGATTTGATTCTGTTTTTGGATTTCCTTTTGGTTATTTTCCACTTTATTAGCAGTTTCCTTCATTGTTTCCATCATTTCTTTCATTGTTTTCAACATATGTATTCTAAATTCCCTTTCTGTCATTACTAACATTTCTGTATAGGTGGAATCCTCTTCAGTAGCTACCTCATGGTCCCTTGGCAGGGTTGTTCTGGACTGGTTCTTCATGTTGCCTGGAGTTTTCTGCTGATTCTTCCTCATGGGTGATATCTTTTATCTGTTTCCTTGCCCTAATTTTCCTTTCACTTCCTCTTGCTCTTTAAGTTCTTGTGCCTGTGGACTAAGGGTTATAGGACAAGAAGGGTGAGAAGGTTTAAGAGCAAAAAAGGGAATGAAAGAAAGGAGGACCTAGTGGTAAGAAAAAAAGAAAAAGAGAGAGAAATAGAGAAAGGAGAGGGGGTGGGTAAAAGGGATATTGACAAAAGGAAGAGAGGCACAGAAAGAGGGAGACAGAGCAATATAGGTGTACAGTAGGGTACTTTGATACAACCTTAAAAAAAAAAACCACCTTCTGGGGGTGCCCAGTTGGGTGGTTCCCTTGCGGTCAGCAGCTCTTTGCTAACCTGATCAGACACAGTACCCCACCTCCACCAAGTAGAGAGGAAAGACAAAAATGCTATAAATCAAACCAAAACAAGCAAACAGAAAACTTTACGGGATAAAATTGGCTGAAAAAACCAAATAATAGCAGTGGAGACACTGACAAAAATGAAGTTCTAATAACTGAAATAGGCAGCAATCTGAAATTATAATTAAACTAGAAAAATTGACAAAGAAAAAGGATCTGTATGGAAAAGGTTGAACTTAAAAAACAAAACAACAATCCACAACATCAAAATAAACAAAAAGAACAACCAAACCAAAAAAAAAAAAAAAAAAACACAACCAAAAACAAAGCAGTATGTATATGTTATTGAATATTGTCTGGGCAACACGTGGTCTTCTGGGGTATGAGATGTTAATCACAGTTCTGATACGACTGGAGGCTGCTTGTTTCTCAAACCCCAGCGGGTAGACACCCTAAATCTCTCTTCAGCCCACTTAAAAGGCACTTTGAGCTTGTTCACTTGCTGAGCAGAAGCTTTCTCAGGGAAGTGCTTGTCGCTGGAATCACTGCTGAAGTGGCTATCCACTTACCCTGTGTGTCAAAACTGGTCTCCCTCTGCCCCTGAGGGTTAGGGCAAGGCGGCTCAGACCCCGCCCTTAGGCTACTTGGTCGCTGGCTTACCAGCTCCCACCCAATTCCAGCTCTGTGACCCTGAGGGCGGAGCTTCCCGGGGCAGATTGCTCACAATGTCTGCCTGTGACCCAGAGCCAAACACTATTAGCTCCGTCTGGCTCAGCAGCTCAGACTGGGGCCCTTTCTCTGCACTCCCGCTCAGGCTCTCCCCAAGGCAGTTCAGCTGAGTGCCAAGTCCAAAGACACCAAAACAGTTCACAGGTAAGGCCTTTCTGGTTTGCAGTCTCGCTGCTACTGAACTTACAGTTGCGGGCGGGTTTAGACAGATTGAACACACGCGACCACTTGCTGGTTTTCCACTGTTTTAGTCCTCCTCTTGGTGTCCAGAAGTCTCTCGCTGACTCCCTGTATCCTCTCAGGGGTGATGATAGGCAGATCCCACCAGCCAGAGATGCCTGGAGTCCTATCTCCCCAGACTCACGGTGCCCAGATGCATGGAAGCTGTTACTCGGCTGCCATCTTGCTCCGCCTCTCATATGATGAGATTTCAATTATTAATATTTATGCACCCAACCAGAATGCAACTCAATTTATAAGAGAACTCTACCAGACATGAACAACTTGATTTCCTCCAGATCCATAATAGTTGGAGATTTCAACACTGCTTTGGCAGTGCTGGATAGATCCTCGAATAGGAACCTGAGAAAAGAAATTTTAGATTTAAACCTAATCATCCAACATTTGGATTTAGCAGACATCCTCAGAACATTTCATCCCAACAAAACTGAATACACATACTTCTCATCAGCCCACGGAACATACTACAAAATCAATCACATCTTAGGTCACAAGACTAACCTCAGTAAATTTAAAGTAATAGAAATTATTTCTTGCATTTTCTCGGACCACCATAGAATAAAAGTTGAACTCTGTAACAACAGGAATCTACATACCCATACAAAAACATGAGTGTCAAATAACCTTATGCTGAATGATAGCTAGGACAGAGATGAGATTAAGAAGGAAATTGCCAATTTTTTGGAACAAAATGACAATGAAGACATGAATTATCAGAACCTGTGGGATACCACAGTGCAGTCCTAAGAGGGAAATTTATGGCACTGCAAGCTTTCCTCAAGAGAACAGAAAGAGAGGAAGTTAACAACTTAAGGGGACATCGCAAACAAGTGGAAAAAGAATAACATTCCAACCCCAAACACAGTAGAAGAAAAGAAATAACCAAAATTAGAGCAGAATTAAATGAAATTGAAAACAAAAGAATTATACAACAGATCAATAAATCACAAAGTTGGCTTTTTGAAAAGGTCAATAAAATAGATAAACCTTTGGCTAACAAAACCAGACAAAAAAAAGTATAATCTCTAATCTCATCAATCAGAAACGACAAAGATGAAATAACATCAGACTCCTCAGAAATTCAAAAAATCCTTAATGAATATTTCAAGAAACTTTATTCTCAGAAATATGAAAATCTGAAGGAAATTGACCAATACTTGGAAGCACGTCACCTTCCAAGACTTAGCCAGAATCAATTGGAAATGTTGAACAGTCCAATATCAAGTTCTGAAATAGCATCAACTATAAAAAATCTCCCTAAAAAGAAAAGCCCAGGACTAGTTGGCTTCACATCAGAATTCTACCAAAACGTTAAAGAGGAACTAGTACCTATATTACTCTGTTCCAAAATGTAGAAAAAGCAGGAAGAATACCCAACACATTCTAAGAAGCAAACATCACCCTGATCCCCAAACCAGGAAAAGAACCAACAAGAAAAGAATATTATAGACCAATATCATTAATGAATATAGATGCAAAAATATTCAACAAGATCCTAACAAACAGAACCCAGCAATACATCAAACAAATTATACATCATGAACAAGTTGGTATTATCCCAGGGTCTCAAGGCTGGTATAATATAGATAAATCTATAAGTATAATTCAGCACATAAACAAATTAAAAAACAAAGACCATATGATTCTCTCAATTGATGCAGAAAAAGCTTTTGATAATATCCAGCATCCTTTCATGATCAGAACACATTAAGAAAATTGGTATAGAAGGGACATTTCTTAAACTTATAGAGGCCATCTACAGCAAACCCACACCCAATATTGTATTGAATGGAGTTAAATTGAAATCATTTCCACTCAGATCAGGGTGGAAAGGCTCAGACAAGGCTGCCCATTGTCTCCACTGCTCTTTAACATTGTAATGGAAGTTTTAGCCACTGCAATTAGGGAAGAAAAGGCGATCAAGAATAGCCATATATGGTCAGAAGAGATCAAATTTTCGCTCTTCACAGATGATATGATTATATATCTCGAAAACACCAGGGATTCTACTACAAAACTCTTAGAAGTGATCAAGGAATACAGCAGCAAAATCAACATTCATAAATCGGTAGCCTTTATATATACCAAAAATAGTCAAGCTGAAAAAGGAGTTAATGACTCTATTCCATTCACAGTAGTGCCGAAGAAGATGAAATATTTGGGAGATTATCTAACAAAGGACGTTAAAGATCTCTATAAAGAGAACTATGAAACTCTAAAAAAGGAAATAGCTGAAAATGTTAACAAATGGAAAAACATACCATGCTCATGGCTGGGAAGAATCAACATTGTTAAAATGTCCATACTACCCAAAGCAATATATAATTTTAATGCAATCCTATTAAAGCTCCATTGTCATACTTTAAAGAGCTTGAAAAAATAATACTTCATTTTATATGGAATCAGAAAAAACCTCTAATAGCCAAGACATTTCTCATAAATAAAAACAAAGCAGGAGGAATCATGCTATCGGACCTCAGCCTATACTATAAATCAATAGTGATCAAAACAGCATGGTACTGGCACCAAAACTGAGAAGTAGATGTCTGGAACAGAATAGAGAACCAAGAGTTGAATCCAGCTACTTACCATTATTTGATCTTTGACAAGCCAATTAAAAACATTCAGTGGGGAAATGATTCCCTACTTAACAAATGGTGCTGGGTGAACTGGCTGGCAACCTGTAGAAGACTGAAACTGGATCCACACCTTTCACCATTAACTAAGATAGACTCTCACTGGATTAAAGATTTAAACTTAAGACATGAAACTATAAAAGTACTAGAAGAGAATGCAGGGAAAACTCTTGAAGAAATTGCTCTGGGCGAGTATTTTAGGAGGAGGACCCCCCGGGCAATTGAAGCACCTTCAAAAATACACTACTGGTACCTGATCAAACTAAAAAGTTTCCGCACAGCCAAGAACACAGTAAGTAAAGCAAGCAAACAGCCCTCAGAATGGGAGAAGATATTTGCAGGTTATGTCTCCAACAAAGGTTTAATAACCAGAATCCACAGAGAACTCAAACGTATAAGCAAGAAAAGAACAAGTGATCCTATCGCAGGCTGAGCAAGGGACTTGAAGAGAAACTTCTCTGAAGAAGACAGGTGCACGACCTACAGACATATGAAAAAATGCTCATCATCTTTAATGATCAGAGAAATGCAAATCAAAACTACTTTGAGATATCATCTAACTCCAGTAAGATTAGCCCATATCACAAAATCTCAAGACCAGAGATGTTGGCGTGGATGTGGAGAAAAGGGAACACTTCTACACTGCTAGTAGGAATGCAAATTAATACATTCCTTTTGGAAAGATGTTTGGAGAACACTTAGAGATCTAAAAATAAATTTGCCATTCAATCCTATAATTCCTCTACTAGGTATATACCCAGAAGACCAAAAATCACATGATAACAAAGATATTTGTACCAGAATGTTTATTGCAGCCCAATTCATAATTGCTAAGTCATGGAAAAAGCCCAAGTGCCCATCGATCCATGAATGGATTAATAAACTGTGGTATATGTACACCATGGAATATTATGCAGCCTTAAAGAAAGATGGAGACTTTACCTCTTTCATGTTTACATGGATGGAGCTGGAACATATTCTTCTTAGTAAAGTATCTTAAGAATGGAAGAAAAAGTATCCAATGTACTCAGCCCTACTATGAAACTAATTTATGGCTTTCACATGAAAGCTATAACCCAGTTACAACCTAAGAATAGGGGGAAAGGGGGAAAGGGAGGGGAGGGAGGGGGGAGGTGGGCAGAGGGAGGGTGATTGGTGGGATTACACCTGTGGTGCATCTTACAAGGGTACATGTGAAACTTAGTAAATGTAGAATATAAATGTCTTAACACAATAACTAAGAAAATGCCAGGAAGGCTATGTTAACCAGTGTGATGAAAATGTGTCAAACGGTCTATAAAACCAGTGTGTGGTGCCCCATGATTGCATTAATGTACACAGCTATGATTTAATAATAAAAAAAAAGAAAAAATAATATCAAGAAAGAAGTTGAGTAACTAAAAATAGAAACTGGCCAAAAGAAAACAAGGATTTCAAAATGTGTAAGATGCCCCAAAGGTAGCTATACATATGTGTGTAACTGGCATCGTTCCCAGTTCAACCCATGAGGCTGCTATATTTCTCACTCAGTAAAAGGAAATAGGCTTAACTTATCCTGATGAAAAAGAAATCCCTTTAACTAAATATTAAGATATACTAGATTTCAACATCTCCTTCATAACCAACACTCAGTAAATATTTATTTTTACTATTAATCTCAAACTTGGAAGTATGCTTGTTCAGAAATGTAACAAATCTTAAAGGAGTCCTCCAGGTAAAATATAGGCAGCCAGTACTCCATAACTTCCCTTTGGATTCAATTTCAAAGAGAAATTTTGAGTTTCGTGGCTGGTAATTCATTTTGGGTATCATGTTGTCTTTGTGTCTTCTAGGATGGTTCCAAAATTAAGCAAAGTTCTTTTCCTGCTCAGAAATATCCACTTTTAGAAGTCTAGTGCACATGTTTCCAGGTCATTTGAAATCATTCCCTATAATCACAATATAATCCCAAATTGCTATTAATTCAAAATGATCTATGCTGGAAATCCTGAGTCTGATATTCATTACTGCAATCTCTTTTATTTTTTTAACAAAAGAATATATGTATAATTTGCCTACCATTTTTAAAATGTATCTCGACTTTTTTATTGTTTGTCTCTTGCTTCTTGTAACATCATCTTAGTCTAGGGTAAAATAGTGCTTCCTTTTAGAAGAATATACCTACAGAATAGGAGAACTTATAGAAGTTTACTCCATGAGATACAACTCCAAGATCGTGCCCAGATGAAAATCTCAAAGATTTCATCTCAAAGATCATTGAGAATGTATGTGTCTTAGAGAATTTTCACTGGAGGGGGGTGGGGCCTTGGTGTGTGTCACATTTTATGGGGGCAAGATATGATTGCAAAAGGGACTTTACCTAACAATTGCAATCAGTGTAACCTGGCTTATTGTACCCTCAATGAATCCCCAACAATAAAAAAAAAAAAAACATTTTCATTCATTGAAAATAAGCCTCTTCAGAAGTATGCTGTAGATTTTATAACAGATTTTTAAATAAAATGTTTCTCCCACAGCACTATTTTTGACCAAAGTACAATCTTCAGGGATTTGTGGAAATAGATATTAAGAAAGAAGAAGAGTTTAATGCATCATATATCATATAAGTCATCATAGCAATCTAACTGTAACTGTCTTTCTCTTTGATTTCCCTTTACCCTTTATACAAACTGATTCTATCTGCAAAATGGTAGGAAAAATCTTTTGGTTTGGGAATTGAAAGCCTCCCAAAACTAGTATTAGAAAGATCAGCTAAGTACAATGTTTCTTGTGGCTAGTGGGACTTTAGTTTGGCAAACCTCCAAATCAAAACTGATTTAGAGAATAAGATCCCTTAATGACACAGAGAAAAAACAAAAGCCTGACAAAAAATTGTTATAGTTATCCACTTCTGTTATTTAGGAAAATAGACCCAAAATTTAGGACACTCACGAACTTGGATTTTCATATTATACCAGCTTTTCCAAATTTTATGTACATAAGTGTGTTTGCTATACAGGAAGTCCCCTACCTACAAACATCCAACTTATGTATGGCTTGCCCTTATGAACAGAGGCTATTACAGGTAATAGGTAAATTCACTTGTCCCAACTTACATACAAATTCAACCTAAGAGCAAAGCTACAGAACCTGTCTCATTGGTAACCTGAAGATTGTCTGTATGTATCTTATGTGTATATATAAATATAATTGGAGTATTAAGTGTGAATAAATACATTTTGTGGATATACAAGGGTAGACAATTAAGTTCACGAACTCATCTTAGAGAAAGTGCTACATACCTCATTGCTGAATAGCGCTTTGCTCACCCTGGAAGTGTCCCTTGGGACACTCTGCACCGACCCCAGCACCTAGTCCCTTCTTCAAAACACTTTCTGAGGTGAGTTTCCAGACTTAATTATCAGACCTACTACAGTGATAGCTCTGATGGCTATTCAAGAAAAAGAGTTCCCACATGGCTTTGAAAGGTGGACTAGGAGCTGACCTTGGGGCATAACTTCCCAAGGAGAGTACTTTAAAGGTGACTGTAGTCATACCCATCAGAGAGGTATGTAGCATTTTTTCTAGGATGAGTTCCCAAATTTAATTGTCAGACAATGTATATTCCATTATAAGGCATACATCAGAGGCCATCAAAGTTTCTAAAGCACATTCCCCATTAACTCACATATGATGCTGACAAGCGTGGCAGGTAGTGATGGATGTAAATAAATGCAGAAATCATGAATGAACCACCTTGGACAAATTCAGACAAGAACACATGAGGAGGGTGAGAGAGAGGCTATTAGCACTGGTGTCACAACCTTCCGTCCTCCTCCCCGCATGCCCAAGTGCTCACAATAAGAAACACTTTACCACCACTGGAGCTGTCTTCTTCCAGAGCATCCTCATATATATTGTCATACTCTAAATTTCACAGCAGTCATTCAACATACAAACAGTAATCATTATTCTCTTTTAGAAATGAAGAAAACAAGATTATGGGAAGTTGCTGAAAGTCATAGCATCAAGATCAGAATCAACAGTTCCAACTACAAGACAACCACAAACACAATCTCTGTAGACCCATCAAACACAAAAGCTTCTGACAACATCTGAGTTCCTTATCAAAACTTTTGTCCTTGAGCACAAAGCAAATAGCAAGCAAGTAAACAGGCAAAGCAGACTTGATTTGCATCTTTACTTTCAAATCATGGTCATTAAGTGCTTGGTCATTAAATATCTTTCACATTCTATTGATGCTTTGCTTGGGCCAACACTAAGAATTTGTATAATACAGCAAGATTTAAATTTCTCTTTATCCATTATGGTGCTGGAGGAGAAGAAAGGAAACCATAAAATAAAAGACACTTCTTGCCAAAGAAGGACATGAGGGAAGATTGACTATTCTGAGTGTTAAACTGGGTGAAGAAGGAGGCAGAAGTACAGGGTGGAACTCATGTGCCCTGACTTACGTCTTCTAGGCACAAGTCCTAGAGAAGAGAGATGTGTGAGACATTTTGTGGGAACACCTAAAGCAAAAATACTTACCCACTTCTCACCTGGAACTCCAGAAAGAGACTGCTTTGTAGTCACAATTCCAACGGCAACCATTGACTTAGAAGTTTCCAAAGCAGAATACAATGATGGGCAGAGGACAAATCTGAGTTAACACCCCCAGCGGTCTTCCTTTCCTACAGTGCAGAAGAAACTTATAAATTCCCTCGTGCCCTGAGGACAACATGGAAAGTAGCTGAGACTCCAGTTGGGGAACATGCCCATAGCATGGGAAGGCAAAGATGGCAAATGGGGGGCCTGGTCCCAACCTCAGCATTCTTCAGAGTGAGGAAGAGCCAAGATGGGACAGAAAGTGGGGTTGGTGAGCTCCTCAGAGGTCCAAGATCCAGGCCATGAGAACAGCCCATGAAGCATACCAGGTGTGAACTACAGCAAGTGAGAGACCAGGACATCCTATAAATGATCAGAAAAAACCAGCCACTACTCCCCTCAGAGGCCAACACAGCTCCCCAGCAGCCAACATCAGCACAAGGTCAAGGGCAAGCCTCCCACCCCAGTGCTCTGAGATTATCAACACAGCCCCAGGAGCTACCTTGGGAGAAAAGGGAAAGGTCTGTGGACTAATAAAAAAAAAATTGGAGGTCTGAAGCAAATCCTCTGTTCACATTTTTTTTCTTTTACTTAGCATAATGAGAACAGGATGTGGAAGATATTAGTAACAAATATTATGCCAGTCACAGAATACAGAAGTCACGTTTTCTTTGGACATTTAAGTAAACTATGAATACATTTTAAACCACTACAGAACCAACATGCATTTGAGATTCAAAAAGATGAGAAGTACACGAATAATACTCTCTATTTTTTTTAACCTCTTCCTCCTTGGTCACGGCACTATTTTTTTTTAACCCATTCTCATACCTTCTTGCCTTTAAAATAGGATAGCACAGAAACTGAAAAAAGAGCGTGTCCCTGGAAAGTACACGAGTATTCATTCCATTCTGCTCCTGACTCATTTGGATACCAAAGCAAAGAAATTATATTTTTCTGCTCTTTATTAAATGCTATAAAATGGGGCTAACACACAAATTCACTTCAAACAGAGAGCAAGAGCTTTAAAAAAAATGCTCTCAGATCATTTTGCAAATGTTATACAATATAAATAATTCTATATTTTTCCAACTGCTCCCAAAAGAGAACGAGGGCCTTGTCCCACTCTCCAGAGGTCAGGACAGAGTCAGAACTCCCTTCCTCTCTGTTACATTTCCTAGTACCTATTGGCCGAACCAGATGTTGGCGGGTATAAAATCTGAGACAGCTGGTTTTCCAGCCCCTGAGGGCCAAGTGTTCCAAAAAATCACTTTTTTTGCAGCATACATTCTGATTCAGAATCTCTAAGCTAATTATCAGGGTTGTGATTCTCAACCTAATCATTTCTCCTATGCCTCCAGAGTAAGACAGAATCTAAAAATTAACACTTGGTATGCGGAATTGTACACAGACAAAATGCAGAGGCCCCGCACAGGCTTACGTTGTTAAGGTAGTTTCCATTAATATTTATGCTCCTCTTAGGTTTATAAAATCATCAAGAACTATTTACTGAGCTCCCGCAGCATGCATCTCATGTCAGAGAGACAGAGAGAAGGTGTCCTGTGCTGGTTGAACCCAGAATTTACCGAAGCTGTAATGCTGACAGAGAAGGAGCTTCGCACGTGACCTTGCTCTTGCTCAGAGTGAAAGTCACAAGCAAGTAGATTTCAGTGTGTGGATCTGGGCACAGGGAGACTTGTAATGATTGCTACGGCCCAGGTCATTATTTTCTGGTCTATCCAGAAAAACTAAATGGAGTTAACAAGTTTTAAACTGTGCAAGGAAGAGCGAGAGAGGTGTGGCTGGCCGAAAAGACAATGAAATTATTCTGATGGTGGAGAACAGGGATTGCAGAGCTCAGAGGGAAGGATGGAAGAACATTCTTCTGACAGTTGTTGAAATTTTGCACAGTGCTAAGAAGATTCACAGCACACCTGCAACCCTTCATATATCCGTATCACTGTACCCAGCGGGGACAGGGCAACACAGAGCTTAGATTGAAATAGCTTCACTCATGGTCAAAATTTGGCTGCCACACCTGCCCACTCCAGGACCTTTGGTAAGGTCCTTACTTCTCTGCAGTTCTTCCTTTGTACAGTGGGGTCATTTTAAACTCCAACCTCACAGGTTGTCATAGAGTCAAGAGTTAACATGTGAAGTTTTTAATGCAATGCTTGACAACAGCACAGAAGGAAGTTAATTGCTGGTGTTATTGTGGTTATCATTATTTAGAAATAGATTTCTGGGATTGGTCTTAGAAAAATATGACTTCCGATCTCATTTCCAATCTCAGTGTTACATACCCAAAATTGCAGAGCCTGATATTTTATCCATAGAAAGTATAGTGAGATTGCTTATTAACCCCCCTACATAAAGGATTCTTTTATAAAATAAGTATATTAGTATCTTCATATCAATTTTTATGAAAATTAGATAGTATCATTCAGGTAATGTGTTTAACATAGTTCCTGGCACATAATAAGTGATTTAAAACCCTGTGAGCTGCTCTCACCATCATCATCTTCTCTGTTGCTTCACATTATCATTATCCACTGGCGAGGAAACATTGGGGCTCAGATGAAAGACAGAGGAGGAAATGAAAGACAGGCGTGTAGAAAATATATTTTTCTCTGCCCATGTTATGCAAACTGAGAGATGTGGAATTGATTCTTTCTGGGGTACAGATAAAGGCAAGGGTAAGTGATGGAGCTGAGCGAAGCAAGATCCTTGATCCTGATCTTAGAAGGGATTGTGATTACCCTTTTCCTCCACGCCCCGTTTCTGCTGAATGCTTTACCAACGTTAGCTTTTTTAATTCCCACAACAACCCTGAAAGACTGGAGCTTCTATCATCACCCCTACGGTTTCCCCAGAGCATCTTGCTCACAGTCTCATGACTCGGAGTGTACAAAGTCAGGACCTTAGGCCAAGTCTAGCTAATGTTAGTTCAGAATCTTACCAACCATGTGACACCGGGAGTTTTGAAGGAGGGGTGGAGAGGAACATGAAAAAACAGAAGAGTGAAGGGTTTTTCCAAGACAGCATCTTTTACTTAAAAGCCAGAGCTACCCAAGCTTTCTCTCACTACAGACACACCCAATCCTCCAGAGATGTCTGGCTTCTACCGCTGTAATTTTTTTTCTGAGAGGTTCAATCTTGAAAATTCTTCTACACACGCTGGGAATCTACTCTTATATTTCACAAAGCCCATTCTAAACAGTCCCCAGGAGCTTAGGTTAACTTTGAAAAATTAAGCCACCAAAAGCAAGTAACTAAATAACCAAGTAAATCAGTGGATAATGCAGAAATATAGATATACATAAATAAATTAAGCTTTTAAGACAGGAAATCAAACTTAAACAAAAACTCAACTACTTATAATCATGAGATACTTTCTAATCTTCCACTGACATTTACAATTTCTTCATCAATAACTGTCAAAAGTTTAAAATACCCATAGACTGAAAAACCATAGCATCTGAATGCTAAATAAGTATTATACTGTCAAGAGGACTCACAATCGATGAAATAATAAATTATATGACTCTTTATCCTTGAGTATTATTAAATCGACCAAAATAAACTTTTAAATAAGTTGAACTCCTCATCTTAAAAAATTCTGGCTACGTGAAGATAAATTTATGGACGAGAGTTTATATTTTTATAAAACTTTTATAAATAAAAGTTTTTATTTTTTCTAATTTTGGGTCAATTACTTTTTTTAAACCCCCAAGTAAATGAGGAGAAGCAAGAGTTGTAACTTATTTTACTAAGTACCAATAACTTTAGAGCACATAGTACAGATTTCAGTTAAATTAAAAGTTGAGTCAGGTAGAACACACAATTACATCTTTCTACCATCCTCATTAAATTTCAGTTCAACGGGGAATGCTGTCATTTCTTCTTCCAATTTTTCTATTATACTTGTATTTTAGGCCAATACCACTGATACCTTGTAGCAAGCACCTGCAAACCTTAACCAAATAGCATTATATTACCAAGAAGAGCGGTATTTAATTGTTTCTAATTTTTTCATACAATTGTTGGTTTTGTGTAAATGAACAGAGTGTGTTTCAAAACAGACCCCAGGTGACTACTCAGCAAAAATCAACAGGCAAAGCTGAGGTCTAAAGTTTTCTCATGGGGCATCTATGCAGTAAATTGTGTTCCTTACAGCAGCTTCAGCTATATAATTTTTCAAATCTTGCTGGAATAACAAGTGGCAAATTAGTGGATCTGTCACATGAATGCTGTTTGCAATTTACTTACAGTGCACCCTTACTTCACATTCAAGTTTTGCCTGAATGTAATTGACTTAACAAGCAAGTATTTATCACACTTACTGCTGGAAAATATTAATTACCTCTGATCCTACTGAACCTCAGACCCACTTACTTTAAAATTTTTTCACCAGATTAAAATTACTCAAAAAATTCCAATTCACCTTGTATTGGCAATTTTTTTTGTAAAGAGCATTTCATCTGTAGGAGTCCCACAAACTTATTTAAATATATTCAGAAATAGGAGGCAAAGTATACCCATGATTTAAGAGTAAATTATAACATTCCAAAAAGTACTGGGCTGTACAACGAAGGTAAATTCAATAGTTTATACATTTTCAAAGCTGATGAGGCCAAAATCTTTTACAAAATATAACATCAAAAGCCAATGTTAATGTGACCAAGACCTTGATGAGGTATTGTAAAACACCCTCTTTATTAAAAAAAAAATTAGGCTTGGTGCTTGTGGCTGAAGTGGCTAAGGCGCCAGCCACATACACCTGAGCTGGCGGGTTCAAATCCAGCCCAGACCTGCCAAACAACAATAATGGTTGCAACCAAAAAATGGCAGGGCGTTCTGGTAGGCTTGTAGCTGTAGTCCCAGCTACTTGGGAGGTGGAGGCAGGAGAATCGCTTGAGCCCTGGGGTTGGCGGTTTCTGTGAGCTGTGACACCACAGCACTCTACCCAGGGCTACAACTTGAGGCTCTGTCTCAAAAAAAAAAAAAAAAAAATTAAAAATCCCACATGAGCTTTAAGTAATGGGAAAATCTGAACTTTGTGTCTCATCTTCAAGACTCATCCCTAAAAATGAAAAGTTGAAAGTTTTTTCCAGGTATTAGAGGTGTTCTGAATACAACTCAAGCAGTGAATAGCATTTAATTACTTTGCTAAAAAATTATCAGGACATCCAAAGTATACTTTATGCATAAATGATTGCCTATTTAATAGCATGTACCCTAAGCTCATTTGATTCATGTAAAATTATTAATATGCATTCAACAATTTAAGAAATAAATAGGGCAGGTGATTTTCCTCACTTTGTATTCAATGGATGCACGTGGTAAACTCAGCCAATCGGGAAGGGGAAGATGTGGCTCCCTGGCCCCTGCCGCCATGGTTCACTTGTTGCCTCCTCTGAGTGTCCCTCCATGCTGACTATGTTTTGATGTTTAGCATGTCCTGTGAGCAAAAACTAGCTGGTCATCGGTTCCTCAACTAAGTAAAGAGCAATTTTTTAAAATGCTAGTGGTAAAATATGAATATTTTGGACTCGGCAACACTATAGGTTATGTCTTTCTCCCATGTAACAATGTTCTGAGGAAACCATAGTGTTTTTTTCAATCCTATTTCATTAAGAACCTGCTCTGTACAAGTAAGAGAAGTTTCCACTGTGCCTAAACCCACTGCAGGCACCTGTGATCACATGCATACCCTAGTTCTCTCAGTAGTGCCAAGAAACATTTTTCTTCAGTGCAAAATTGATTACATTTAAATAGTTTCATCTCGCCTGGAAGCATCACATACCCACAATACATCACATGCTCATAACGCAACTTGATTTGAATATGTAAATCTCAGTAAATAAATAAAAACCTAAACCTAAACCTAAAAATAAATAAAACCTAAATCTCAGAGCAGATTTCACATAGAAATAGAGTATATCTACAATACAACTTGATAGTTACTTGATATTACAGCATGCCCTAAAACGTTAGTACAAACCATCTATTGGTGAAGTGAGCTTTTCCTCTCCACACCACAGAGAGGATCTAGCATTCTCTGTCAGGGTCTCCAGGACAGAAGGCAGAGAAGAATTTGTTCAGAAGGAAAGCCAACTAGGGTTAAAAAAAAAAATCAGTGAACAAATATTTACTTAGTCTCTACTAAGTAAGGAACTGTCTTAATACAGAAAATATAGGGCACACGAGACATTTTTACAAGGCTAACTACTTATAAACAAAGACATGCCCATATGAAAAGTATCAAGTTATAGCCCAGTGAGACGTTGTTGCCATAATCTAGAGCAGTGGTTCTCAACCTTCCTAATGCCGAGAGCCTTTAATACAGTTCCTGTGGGTCGCAAACCACAGGTTGAGAACCGCTGATCTAAAGGAAAAGGGATGAAGGCCTGGAAAAGACTAATAAAACTAGAGATGAGGAAGGGGTCTTTGAGAGACACCTTCAAAACTAGACAGTCCTCGTAAATAATTGCAACAATCAAATCTTCATTCATACTCCACGAGTATGAGAGAGGGGTCAAAGTTGGCTCATTTCTAACATGTAGTGGATGATGATGCTATCAAAATAGAGAATGTGGGAACAAGAAAGGGTCTGGGGTGGGAAAGACAGCATGGTTTTTGCTTTGTTGTTTTTGTTTTTTAGTATGGGAATTGGGGGGACTTTAAAAATACAGGTATTTTAGAGAAAGTTGGAGATTATATGTCTGAAGTGATTTAGCAGGTTTTATTCATCTGTGACTCACTGTCATACAGGTGATTATTGAACCAAAGGACAGAAAGATAACCACCCAAGGAGAGGACAGGCGGATAATGAATTGAGCCTAGTGGCAGCTACACTTAGGGGCCCACGGGAGAAATAAGAATGGTGAGGTGAAGAAAAGAAAAACTGTAGGACAGGGGATTTTATCTGGCTTTTTTTTCTTTTTTTTTTTAGCTGCCCAGAATGTGTATAAAGGATCAACTCTGGTCCTACTCCCACCCCAGCCTGGAGTCCAAGTTCTGATCATGCGCTGGGTGGAGTAGGGGTTCTGAGTTCTGGGGACAGGGGATTTCAAACCTAAAGAAAAGTCTGGTTTTAACAAAGATCATCTAGTAATTTCTGTGCTATTACACTGAGGTCAAAGAAGATGAGAACAGAAAAAAATATTGGTATTCTTTCAAGCAATTATGTACACCTTTTTGAAGGTAAGCAAGGAACAGGGAAAGCCACATTTTATGCAAAGAAGAAGGAATTAAGTGTTTAAAAATGGAATTATAAGCATAGATCAGGCCAGGTGCATGCCTGTAATCCTAGCACTCTTGGAGACCAAGGAGGAGCTTACCATCCTGAGAGAGAGTAAGACCCCATCTCAAAAAAAAAAAAAAAAAAAACATACATATATATATAAATCTATCCAGACCTGGTGATACATGCCTGTAGTCCCAGCTACTCATGGAGGCTGAGGCAAGAGGATCAATTGAGCGCAGGAGTTTGAGGTTGCTGTGAGCCATGATGATGTGATGGCACGCTACCCACGATGACAGAGTGACACTCAGTCTCAAAAAATAACCAAAAGTATAGATCAATTATCCAAACCAAAAAGGAAGGAAATCAGATGGTCACTACAACAAGGCATGAAAGCATTTGTCCTGGTAGGGGAGAATGTTCCAGTGACAGATGATCAAAAGTCATACGGTATCTCTTAAGGCCAGTCTAAACCATAGCTCTCTCTAACCTCTCCCCACCTGCGCCCCATCTGTATTTCTCTCACACACACTCTCATCTCCCTCCCAGAGCCACACTTTCTAGGTGAGGCCAGAGGGTTGAGTAGGTTACATGTATCCATCCTGACACACAGGTCACGGGGCACCAAGATGCCAAAACGCCTTCCAGATCTCCTTAGAGGTGACCTTCATGAACACATGGAAAGTGCTCTTCATATGAATCTGAGAACAGCAAGTGTGGACTAGGATTCAAGATTTTCCTGGCTTAGCAGAGAAGAGGAGCCCCCCTTCCACTTCTGGCCCAGGAGTGAGCTTCGCCCTGGACTGCTGTTTAAGAGAGGGGATGCTGAATCTTGGGCCCTGAAACTAGGAAGCCGGAGAAACAGGAAAGTTCGTTTCTTACTCATCTTTGTGTCCCTGGAACCTAGCACAGCTCTTACCATGCAGATTTAATAATTATTGAACTGAACTGAGTTGTCTAAACCTTCGTTCTGCTGAAAATCACTCTATCGAATAGGATGTTATAGTGACAAGACGACAAGGTGCGAACACAGAGGTTAGGGTTTCACTTCTGCTCTGGAACTTTTTACAAGTCCTATCTCCCTGATGGACTTCTAGCTACATTCCCATTCTGCCAACGTCACTGGCTTTTTAAATGGGAACATATGAAAAATGCATGTGAAAGAGTTTGGTATATTTTAAAATGCCATGTAAATATTAGGCACATTTTATTACTACTATTAGTATATTTAAGAGGATCGGATGTTGACATAAAATCTGCATTTTTTTCTCTACGTTGGCTTAGCTACAAGTATTATTTTCTTCTTATTTACCCCTGTTTATCTAATCCCTGTTTGAAATCTGCTGAACTGTTTGCCTGTTTATCATGGTGGCCCTAATTTGGAATACGGAGACTAATGGCATCGGATTTGCACTGAAAGGAGTCGCCCGTGTGCTCTGATAGATCATACATATGGATGACTGGAAAGTAAGACGCTTCGCTTAAGATGCAAATTAGCAGAGAATGAGATGCAGTGAGTTGTGCACCAGCGATTCAAATCCTGATGGAGAAGTCCCTGCAGGGTCACCAGACAAAAAAGCAGGTTTCTGCTGTCACTCCCCAGTGAGGCTGCAGACACACTACCTCAGCCTGTCACACAGCACTAATTGAACAGGATAGAAAGTGTGCCAGCCACCTGGGCGTGAGGAGCTGCGTGTCGCTGTAAGGAGGCCCTCCACACAGGAGGCACACAGGCCCAGAACAACAGCCAGAAGTGGGCAGCCAGCCCGCTGCCAGCAGCAGAGTGGCTGAGAACACTAGGAAGGTGAAAGGGGCCAAAGGGGAGCTTTGCAGGGAATGCACAGTCATATTGGGGAGAACAAGTTCTCCAGAGAAATAGCAGTGCTCTGCCACCCAGCCTTTCCCCACTGCCTCCGGTACAGCCTCCATCCCCAGGTACGATTGAGATGCCGAGATTGCTGGTATCTCAGGCAGTTGAGATTAGGAGTCGGTTTGCTCCTGGTAACAGTGTACGAATACGCAATCTTGAGTGAAGACAATAGCAGAGAGAGGGAGAAAACTTAAGTCAAAGAGAACAAGGAAGATTGTTATTCAAAATAAAACTACAAAGTGTCTGCTAGAGGACCCTTGCTGGACACAGAGAGCAACCATAAAGCACGCCCTGAGCTTCACATGCAGGGAAACAGCGGCCTTCTTGCTCCTGGGTGTCTGCCTACCTTCCTTCCCCCGCTTGTTCCCTCCTCTCCCAGAACTCAGCTTATCATCTAAACAGCCCATGTTCCTTGAGACCTGCCAGTAAGCAGGAGAAGGGAAGGCCGAGAGCAAGAGAAAACATTAGAAAATAAGCCTGAGAGCAGAAGGTCAGAAGAAACGAGAGGATAAAAGAGTCAGGGCCTGGTTGTCATGCCCCCGGGGGCCTGTACACCTCTCCCGAATTCTGAAACACATGCAGGGCCCCAAGGTCAGGACCACAGTCCAGGGATGCCAGGCAGGTGACAGGCGTCACTTGAGTTTATCTTAGCGGCCCCTTTTCCCAGCACCATCAGCTGTCAAGCTGCACTGCAAATTCTCAGAAGCAAAAAGGTCCCTTCACAAGATGTCTGATACTTCCTGCCTCCGGTCACGAGGTGAAATCCCAAAGGAAACTGCCTCTCTCTGGAACACGGGGACCCGGGATTAAAAAGGCTAGAAAGCAAAGTCAACAGGAACAGTTTTTGAGCTTCTAGGTGAATCAGATTAAACAAACATCATGACTATCTGTTTAGTAAAGGGCAAAATTAAGTTCAAGCAAAATTGTGATTGGTCCAAATCGTGTTTAACACAAATACATACAAAGTAATTCAAATCCAACAACCAGATCTTTATTCTCTTAAATATAAGAATGGATGTATGAAGTGACATGTGTCTACTAAGAGATCTTCACTGAGCCTCAGTCATAACAAGACTCAAAAAGTTAAAATCAGCTGGACCATGGTGGCTGACGCCTGCAATCCTCACACTCTGGGAGGCTAAGGTGAGTGGATTGCTTGAGCTCAGGAATTTGAGACCAGCCTGAGTAAGAGCAAGACCCTGTATCTACTAAAAAGAAAAAGAAAACTAGCCAGGCATGGTGGCAAGTGCCTGTAGTCCCAGCTACTCAGGAAGCTGAGGCTAAAGGATCTCTTGAGCCCAAAAGTTTGAGGTTGCTGTGAGCTTTGATGATGCCACAGCACTCTACCCAGAGGGATGGAGTAAGATTCTGCCTCCAAAAAAAAAAAAAGGTAAAATCTTGCCATCAGGCACACTGGACACTGCAATATTGTGATAGCTAGGATCTGGGGGAGGAAGTTTGTGGGAAATTAAGATGCCCGGTATAACATCACATGCAAAATAACCAAGTACACAGTCAGCTTAGGGAACAAATTCCATCCCCTAGAGCCAAAAACCTGAGTGTGATGAGCATGTGAGGACTGATCAATGACAGCTGCGTAGCGTGCGTCAAGGAGGAGGGACGAGTGTTACAAATTATAGCTGACATTTACTGAGCTCTGAATTATCTCACTTAATCCTTCCTCTAATAGCACAAGGTAAGTATTATAATTAGGAAATTGAGCCCAGAGACGTGAAGTGATTTGCTCAAGGCCACACAGGCAGAGGACAGGGCTTCTGCTAACCCTGTGCTAGGTGACCAGAGACGGGTCACTTGTCCATCCGCCTGTCCCGCAGTCATCCACCCTTCCCCATGGGTCTCTCCTCTCTCTCGTCTTTCCTTCTCTAAGACTACCATTGTCTCTATTTATTTTTCCTTCCTCTTCAACATTTCTCTTCTCTCTCTCTCTTCTTTCTCTCTCCCTCCCTCACATTTCCAAATCAAACTAAATGTGGCATTCTAATAAGTTATTATAATGGTGTCTCTATTGTATTCATACCCCTTGTTCTAATGTAAAGTGACTATGGAGAAAAAGGTAACTTTTATGCATCTTTATCTCTTCTCCCACAACAGAAAATATCAAAACTAAGTTGCTTTGTGCTTCTGTGTGGTCCTTGAATGAGCTGTTTCTTTTCTTTTTTTTTTTTTTTTTGGAGGTTCCTTTGACCCCTGATCAAGGTTTTTTGTTTTCTTTCTTTTTCTTTTTTATCATAGCTGTGTACATTAATGCAATCAGGTGGTACAATGTGCTGGTTTTTCTGGTAAGTCAAAATGTTCCCTGCTATCCCCAGCTGGTGGTATGGACTACATTGTGTCCCATCAAAAATTCATATGCCAGAACCCTCAACTCTCATGTAACTATAATGAAGATAGGTCCTTTAAGGAGGTGAGAAGCTTAAACAAAGTCACAAAAGTGATGCCCTTCTCTGATAGAACTTATATAATTTTAGAGCTCTCTGTCTGTCACCAAGAGAAGGCAGCCATCTGCAAGCTCTGTCATGAGCCCCCCCAAGGAACCAAATCAGCTGGTACATTGCCCCAAACTGAAAGAAATAAATTCCCTTTTGTTTAAGCCACCAAATCTTTGGCATTTGTTTGACAGTATGAACTGACTAATACAATTGATCCTTAAAATATGGCTGTTACTTATATGAAAAATTTACATTTTAAAGCATTAGTAGTATGATTCACATTGAGCATTCACATCATTACTGAACATTTTTAACTTGCTGAGGTTTGGTATCCTGAGAAAAAAGAAACATATTTCTTTAAAAAAAAAAAAAAACCTTATATTTAAACCTTTTTCACTGTAATAAAAACCTGATATTTAAACCTTATTCACTCCTGAAATCACTTGTACAAGATTCACCTGGCCATTTACACCAGAAAAACATTTCTCTGAAAAGCACAGAGATTTTGACAGATGTGATCTGGATCCTTCCCATGAGAAACAAGAAGAAAGGGTAAAGAGTTCCCCGGGTTTATTTACATGTGGGTTTGAAATTGGGTGACCTTTCTTTCTGAGTTATTTTATTCAATATCCAGAAGATGACCCTGCTACCAATCCCATCCACATCTGATAAAAGAAAAATAAATCACTCACCCAGGTATTAGATCCCAAAACTAAGAAGAACCTAACACAAGAAAAATACTCTTTTTCAAAGTTTCTTTATTTTCCTTGCTAACCTAGTGTGAATAATACTGCCGCACGGCCACTCACTGGGGCTGCTGGAACATCAAACAGCTATAGAAAAATACCAGTGGTTTTAATTATTTCTCCTTTGGGAATCTTTGGCTTCATTAAAAAGGGCAGTTGTTTGATGGCCAAATGGCAAAATAAAAAGAAAACCATGCAGAGAACACCTCCACCACTAGCTCCTTCCAGGTTTGGTGACACGGAAGAGATATGGCTGGATGACCACGGGGTTACCTCTGTGCAGTGGGGGGTCTCTGTGACCTCCTGCCTCTTCTGCCATAAGACAAGCTGAGGAATTCTAGAAGAGGAGGCCTTGCATTGGAGCCTGACTCAGACACACTTCTTATTCAGCCATAACCTTTGCTTGGAAAACTCTACGTCATGGCCTTGGCGGGCCCCCAAGCTTCCTCCTATGCAGCCTGCTATTTTTCCTCTAGCTTCCCCAAAATAGCTGGGCAGAGACTTAGTACAGTTGGCGAGCCAGTGTTTATAGGCACAAGTGTTTTCAAGTCTCTTTCTGTGGGCAAGCACAGATTTTTGCAGACTGGCAAGAACAAAAGGAAAGGTGGTTCCGGGCTTCTGGCTTTGTTTCCTGGAAGAGTTAAAGATCCACTTTTCCTTCTCAAGAAGAACCCCTGTGTTAGAAGGTCTTCTAACTTCCTCCTCTGTCTTCCCTCATTCTCTGAAAAGTTCTTTACCCCGTTCTGAAACCCAAGGTCTTAGGATTTTTGTACATTATTACTCATACATTTAAACATATTTTTTGTCTAGCATCCCACTAAAGTAAAGAAGTATAGAAATTTCTTCCTGGAAAATTTTCTGGGATATTCTTTCAAGGTCTTCTATTTGCATTCATTCTAAAATGCCAAGTCCAATACAGTCACCACATGCCCCGTAACAATGGGGACACATTCGGAGAAATGCAACATCAGGCAATCTCATGGTTGTGCAAACACTGTGGCATGGACGCACACAAACCTGGCCGGTGCGGCTGGCCACACCCTGGGCTGTGTGAGACCGCCTATCGCTCCTGGCTACAAACCTGTACAGCATGCTACTGTACTGAGGACTGTGGGCAAATGTAACACATGGTATGTGTGTATCTGAACACATCTACGCATGGAAAAGATGACGTGTTGAGCTACAATGTTATGACGTCCCCGGCATCACTAGGCCATAGGAATTTCTCAGTTCCATCATAATCTTATGACACCCACTGTTTTATATGTGGTTCACCTTGACAGAAATGCAACTCTGCTGCCCTTCCTGGGGGGTAGAAATACAAGGGGTACAAGAAGCTGACCATGAGGAGAGAAAAACAGATCTGCTGACTTGTAAGTATTTTTTTCTAGAAGTCCTATTTCTTTCCTCTTTCAATATTTCACCTTTACTTCCTAGCTTTGTAGAAACAGAGACACTAAGAAGATGGTCCAGGCGTTTCCGCTCTGTCAGACCCTCGCTGGTGGGTTCCTGCTCCGCTCACAGTTCCCCATCACACCGTGGCTCTCGCATCAGGCCGTGCTGCAGAACAAAAAGGAAGGGAATGCAAGCTGGTGATCCAGGGCAGGATTTTCACCCCATCACAGATAAAGCACCGGCCTCTGGCCTGGGGAATGAAAAGCAAGAACAAAACTGTAGAGTAGACCTGGGAAGTGTTCCCCACTGAAAATCACTTACCCCCTCCTGTAGCCACAAGAAGAGCCACACAGCGACCCTCAGCTGTGGTTTCTCCTGGTCCAACAGGCTGTGACCCGCAGAGGCCCTAAGAACTTACCGTCTCCCTCTCCCAGCCCTCGTACATCTTTTAAAACAAAACCGACTCCATGCCATGCATGATTGTTTTATATTTGTCAAGATCACACCACATTCAAATGTATGCAAGATTAATTTAGGTTCTTTCTAGATCTACAAATGTGTTGCGTGTGCACGTCTGGGTTTGCTGGGCTGGGGTCTTGAGCGTCAACATGGGATCTCGCCCACCTGTGACTCCTGGACTGGACACTGTCCTCTGACTTGACCTCTATCTGAAATGACTGACCCCGCTTGACCTGGCTCATCCCCCTGCAGAATGTCCCAGGAAAATGTTGAGAAAAAAACATCAAAGAGGATGAGATTCCAATGTTTTGTCCAGCGTCCGGGGTGGTGGGTTTCTAATGATGGGACAAAGGCACCAAGAACACTAGGTATTTAAAAACACCAGCTCTGACAGAAGACGCTTCTTGGCAGAATACACAAACATTTACATTGAACCTTTCATCTCCAGCACTTTTGAAGCATTAAACCATTAATCTTCAAAGCGGCCACATAAGGCAGGTGGAACTATTAGCAATGTGATTTTAAATGCTCCACCTGATAAGAGTAGGCGGGATGCAGTGACGGCAGCTAGGGCTGGCCTCAAACCCCTGGCTCCATGAAGACAGACCCCCTTTCAGAGTGGAGAAGCCCTCCTGGCTATCCCCATCTCTCAAACACTCTCACTTATCTCCTCTGGGGCTGCATCCATGTACAGAAGTTTTCCATTAGCCATCACCCCCCGGCCCACATCCAAACTTGCTCCTCTTTCTAAAATCCCACATCTTTGCCTAGATGCTGAGTGACAGAGTTAATCAGAGAAATGCCTCTGTGTGCCCTACCTGTCACCCTCTACTCATATTTGACAGACACCTTACGAAGATCACGTCTTAGTACTTACGTAATGACAACAATAATACAATAAGCAGGAAGGTCTGGCAAATGTTCCCTAAGTGACATTCGACCACTGCAGGCTGTTCCTTATCATCAGGTAGATTGGAATGAAGTTTAAATGTGTGTGCCCGGGTGTGTGTGCCCGTCCCATCAATTAAGACTCCTAGGTTTTACCACACTTCAACCTTCACCCAGCATATTGATCCTTTGCATTTTCCTTTACTTTCAGATTTTAGGAATTACTTTTACATTTCAGTTATTCTATGTATTATTTAGTGGATAGATATTTGATGCTCTGTGCTTCCATTTTCAAGAAAACTGACAAATCCACATTGGTTGTGGAATGATTTAAGGTGTTAGAAATATTTCTGTACCCTTACTGTAACCATTTAGAAATACTAGTTTTAAGAGCCAAAAGGAAATTACCCATTACCTCTGATGGCTTTGTATGTGACTTCATCCTTACTCCAAGTGTACACTAACTAATTCAGCATCATTGGATCTTTTTCACGCTTAGTGAGCTTTCTCCTTACTGGTATATAGTTGCATCTTAATCACCTGACGAGACAATATGGCTTTTACAAAGGCAGAATATGCCTCCTAGTGAGTTGAGAACTCTTATTCTGTCTGAATTGTTGTTTAGGTTATATATCATAAATTACATCAGCAACTAACATGTAATCTCTATAATAATGATGACCCTGTCAACATCTAAGTCCTTCTATACAATTTTCATACAAGGGTACCAGCTAATCCAGAGGGGTTCCTCCAGCAACTGTCTCAGAGAAAACTCATCTCACATAAAACTGAAAAAAAGAAGAACAAGCAAGTTTCCATAAAGAGTAAGATAGACTTCTGGGAGGAGAAAAATATGGGATGAAAAAAATTCAGTGGCTCCTCTAGTCTTAGAATTATACCTCTAACATTTTTTTAGGATAAAATTTTAAACACACTGCGTGTTCAGACGAATATAAACGTCTTCGGTGCCCAGCACAGTGCCCGACATACAACATATGCCAGCAAGTTTTCCGAAAAAAAAAAAAGAGCAAAAAATCCACTCAAATGTCAAATATTAATAATTTTTGGATTATCCTTCATTTTTGTTATTACCCAAACCTCAGCTCTCTTCCATTAGAGAAAATCATCAGCAGTTGGCAATGGTCTAATTATATTTTGGGAGATATACAAAAACATAAAATCTATGCTCATGAAACATAAGCCAAAAAACATCTAACTGCCTAAGTATGGCCATTCTCAACTGCTCTCCATTTCCTTCTTAAGCACCACTTAAATGTTCCCTTATTGCCAATTCCAGATATGTGTCTTAAATAAGTAATAAGATAATTAGCCCTGAAGTATACACATTCAATAGGCCAACTATTAAAATAATACAAGACCTTGAGAAAAAAATAATATCATATAAAAAGAAATCTTGTAAACCCAGTGGAGAGTGAAATAATATGGTCGCAGAGCAGGACTGAATCAGACAATACTTACCTCTGTGTTCATGATTCCACTGCAGCATAGAAATTTCTGGAAGAGCAGGGATTCCCATGGAGAACACAAGATCAAGGCTCTAGTTGAAATGTAAAACTAAGCAGGATGTGAGCCTAAGCATGTGATGACCCCAGGGAATTATTTTTGTTTGTTTGTTTGTTTTTCTTGAACACTGTGTGTACTGAATAAGTATTTGACTCACCTTTCCTCATCCGTGAGGATCTATCCCATGAGTCATCCTGGGACTAGCATGCAGTGACTCTAAAATGTATGGTTTTCATGGACATTGAATCAGAGAACTATTATGGTTAGAAGAGCCTTTTTTTTTTTTTGCAGTTTTTGGCTGGGGCTGGGTTTGAACCTGCCACCTCCAGCATATGGGGCCGGCACCCTACTCCTTTGAGCCACAGGCGCCACCCAGAAGAGCCTTTTCAAATAAAGAAATGGCTGCTTTCTTAAATTTATCATCAACCATCTCAAAACACTAGATCCACGCCAGAATCAAAATGAGGTTTCTCACAACCTTCTCACAGGTTGAAATGCCCAGTGTTCAGAATGGGTTCTCTCACAGTGCCAACTGGAATATTCTGAATTCTAAGAAATACTTGGGCTTGGTTTTTCACCTTTGTCAAGTAAGCAAATCCTTACTTGACATCCAGTGACAGAAGTCCTGCCAGTTTGACAATCAACAGGCCATGCTGGCCTAGACTGTGTCCTTCACTACGCAGCTCCTTCTCATCCCACGCGCACGTCTGGACCAGCATCCTTAAGCCATCTATGTTGGAACCTTCTCGTTAGCCCAGTGGACTCAGCTGAATAGGTTGCTAGGACCCAACCACCACCCAAAAGCATTTAGACGTGACCATTTAGTGAGTACTTACTGACCTCCTTCTCTGTGCCTGGTACTATGCTAGGCAGTGAGGATTCAGAGGTGAGCAAGGCATAGGCCTCCCCTCAGAGGCCAAAGTATGTAAAACAGTGAATAGAGAAATACAATGAAATACAAAGTATATAAAACAGTGAATAGAGAAATACAATGGCAGCTTCACATAGAAGAGGCATCTAACAGTCTTAGGAGGCCATAGAGGGCATTCTGGAGGAGGTGACATCTAACATGAGACCAGAAGGACCACTGGAGTAGGACAAAGGGATGATACTTCAGGGAAGAATGACCCATCTGCTAGAACAGGAGGCCGATGTTGGCTGAACATCCGTGTGTCCTGGAGTGGTGTTTCTCCACATAGGAATGGTCCCTCCACCCACCTGCACCTGTGGGGAGCTGCTAATCTGCACATTTCTAGGCTCCAAGGAAGCCTGACTGAATTAGAATCTCTTGGAATGGAGCACAGAGCTCTGAATTGTAAAAGTTGGTCATGTGATTCTGATGACAGTTAAGGTTTAAGAACCACTGCAGTGACAAGGAGCCCTTCATGCAGGTGGCTGCCAACGTCCAGAAGCTGAAGATGGTCACAAGTCTGTACAGAAAAATAAGCAGAAACAGAGACCCTGTCACCAGCTTGGAGTTTTGGAACAGATCGGAGTTATGTGAGGCAAGGGACTGCAGTCCTGGGAGATTACCAAGCCAGGGTTCTGCTACAGGGGAGGTTGTCAGCAGTAAAGGACCAGGGCTAGAAGACAGAGAAGAACCAAGTCCCAAGAATGAGGGAAAATTTCAGTCAAGATGGCAACTAGATCTGAGTGTCAGAGATAAACTGGCAGCACAGGTGAGCTCATGCTGAGTCCCAGAATGCTGGGGCACATCTGCATCTGGGAGTCAGCTGGACTATGAGGTTGAAAGAAGACAGTTTCTCTGACTGATAACTCAGTCAGGCACCATATGTCCTTGAAACAGAGGACGTGGTGTGCTATGCTAGATTGCTACAACTTAGAGTTCTAGTAAAACCATCGAATTTCTGTTGCTCTGCATCATCATTCTTGGTATTTGTAGATATGTGGATCACAATAGTCAACATTTATCTTCTTTGCATAATTAGGTAGAAGCTGTTCAGGTTTCTAACCAGAACTTCAGGTATCCTCCAGCAGGATTAGAAACCCACTTTGCTATTTGAGATCAACACAAATTTTGATTGTGAATCACTGACCAACGCTGGCCTTTCTAGGGCAAAGCAAACAATTTAAATCTCTTTATTCAAAGCTGTTTTGGTTGTTTGTTGTTGTTGTTCTTGTTGTTTTTACTTGGCATTTAGAGGGTAATTAAATTTACTTATTCTTTCTAAACAACTAGCACAGTTTCCACAGGTCACAGGATCAGTCCTTGGGACTCTGAGCGGTGGTGAACAAGTGCCCCAGCTGCGTCCTTTAATTAATTAATCCAATGTGGTGCCCATGCTCTTAGCATTCTACCGGATGACAGTTGATGCCCACAGTAGTTCGAATCAAAAGTTTTATGACACCCTCTGTATCTAGCTTTCTTGTGGAAAAACGAAGTGTGATGTACGAGATGGGCTCTGCCATCAGAACAATGTGATTTCAGTCTACCTTGCAGTGATTAACTTGTGTGAACTTGGGCAAGTTGTTTATCTCTAAGATCCTTATCTGTAAAACGGAGGTATTAACATAACCCAGCTGTCCAGCTCATTGACCAACTTTGAGACTGAGATGATCGTGTATAAGCCAAGCATGTAGAAGAGCACACGGTAATTGTCACTTGTGCTGCCGTCCCTGCTCAGACACTCCAGCCTGCAGGTAGCATGTGAGGAACTGGACCAGAAGGCAGCAGAGTGCAGTGGTTGAAAGCAAAGGGTCTGAGGCAGTTTTAAAGGGAAAATGACAGCTCCTCTGTGCCTCAGTGTTTGTTTTCAGGAAAAAAAAAACGATATAATAATAAAACCTAATTTACACAAAAATTGGGGGGCTTAAATGAAATGAAGCATCTGGGATCTGAAACACTTAGCATGGGACCTGGCACATAGCACTGATCAGAAAATGGGGGTCATTAGCTACCACCATTTGCCAAGGACTGAATATTTATATTCTGCAAAAATTGCCAGTGTGGTAGTATCTGGACATGGGGTCTTTGGGAGGCAATTAGATCCTGAGGGTGGAGCCCTCATGAATGTGGTCAGTGCATCTATAAGTAGACTGAGAACCAGCTTGCTTGCCTCCTGCTGTGGCAGAGTGTGAGTGAACGTCAGCTGTCTGCACCTGCAGGTGGGCCCTGAGAGCCCACGCATGGCGACCCCCTTGCCTTGGGCTCCTGGCCTTTGGGCTCCTTCCCACAAGTTCCTTAAACAGTCTCAGAAAAGTCAGTGAATCCAGTCTCAGGTGAAGCTATTGATTGTGACTTTGGGGCTGTAGTACATCAATGCTCATTATCTACAGTGATTTGCTATAGTAGCCCAAACTCACTAAATTACCGCAACTCAAGACAGAACTAAGACTTCTTCCACAACTTACAGAATCACAAGTGTTTCTATTCCTACAGGTTTTTTTTTTTCCTTTAATGGCTACTATGGGCACAAAGGACATTGGAATAAAAACCCTTTGATATAAATAAAAATGACAAGAAAATGATATGAAACTTTGTTTTCAAGCCTAGTAACCAATTATATCCTGTGTAAAGCTGAAACATTAAGTTTACAGAAGATGCATTCTTCACTTCATATAAACTTGCCACCCAAGCAGATTAGTTGAGACTATGACACATTGATTTAATTACATTTTTATAATCATTGTTCTCCCAGAATTGTTCCTTCATTGAAAAAGTTAACCACAAACACGTTCACATAAATACATATTAAAGCAGTTCAACCCATAGTGATAATATTTGTACATCACATAAAATACTAAATGTTATTTAAGTTTGATAATTTAATTTAATCCTCACAACAACCACAGAAGGGAAGTACGACAGATATTGTTTCTATGGTATGGACAAGGAAACCAGCACTCGGAGAAGGTAGCTGAATCTCATAAATCACACACTGAGAAATGGCAGAGCCAGGACAGGAATCTGAGACTTTTTAAATCCCACACTAATGCTTGTTTACTGTGGTACCATGATTAAAATTAAGTGTTTGCTTTGATTAACTTTTGAATATGCATTTTGATATGCCAATCCATTACTCTTCCATTCTGCCCAGTTTTCTTACTGAACTCTTTCCACTGTGTCTGACAGAAAGATGCCAACTGGTAATCTTCAGAGTGGCGTCCGTCATGCTCAGACTTCTGGTTTTTCTCTGACCTCTCTTCTGCATTTCCTTCTCAGGGAAGATTATAAGCAAACAGAACCCAGAAGGCAATTTGAGAAAGAGTCAGGAACCATGAGTCACAATCAATAGCTTCACCTGAGACTGGATTCACTGAGTTTTCTGAGACTGTTTAAGGAACTTGTGGGAAAACAATACAGAGGAGAGAGCTAAGACAGGACTTCACAGGTTGTAACTTCTTCCTTCTTACATACTTTAGTAGGCCAGAAGTTCTCTACTGAAGTTGCACTTTAGAAATACCTGGGAAGTGATATCTCAAGGTGGTTTTGCTTTGCATCTCTGATGATTAGGGATGATGAGCATTTTTTCATGTGTTTCTTGGCCATCCATCTGTTTTCTTGGGAAGAGGTTCTTTCTGTTCATGTTTCTTGCCCAATGACAAATGAGGTTGTTTGCTCTTTTCTTATTGATTTGTTTGAGTTCTTTGTACATTCAGGTTATTAACTCTTTGTCAGATTCATAACATACAAATATCTTCTCCCATTCTCAAGGCTGTCTATTTGCTTTAATTTTTGTATCCTTAGCTATGCAGAAGCTTTTTTTTTCCCTTTCTTTCTTTTTTTTTTGTGGGGGGGGGGTTGTGTGTTCTTTTTTTATGATTTTTTTATTATTAAATCATAGCTGTGTACATTAGTTCAATCAAGGGGTACAATGTGCTGGTTTCATATACAATCTGAAATATTCTCATCAAACTGTTAAACGTAGCCTTCATGGCATTTTCTTAGTTACTATATGTAGACGTTTCTATTCTGCATTAAGTACATTTCACCTGTACCCACTCTAAGATGCACCATAGGTGTGGCCTCACCCATTGCCCTCCCTCCACCCTGACTTCCCACCTCCATTCCCCTCCCTTGGCCCTTTCCCCATATTCTTGTGCTATAGTTGAGTTATAGCCTTCATGAAAGCTATCAAATTAGCTTCATAGTAGGGCTGAGTACTTTGGATACTTTTTCTTACATTCTTGAGATACTTTGCTAAGAAGAATATGTTCCAACTCCATCCATGTAATCATGAAAGAGGTAATGTCTCCATCTTTCTTTAAGGCTGTGTAATATTCCATGGCATACATGTACCACAATTTGCTAGTCCATTAGTGGGTCGATGAGCACTTGGACTTCTTCGATGACTTAGCAATTATGAATTGGGCTGCAATAAACATTCTGGTACAGATGTCTTTGTTACATTGTGATTTTTGGTCTTCTGGGTATATACCTAGTAAAGGAATTATAGGATCATTATGACAGGTCTATTTTTAGATCTCTAAGTATTCCCAAAACATCCTTCCAAAAGGAACATATTAGTGTGCATTCCCACCAGCAGTGTAGAAGTGTGCCCTTTTCTCCACATCCACGCCAACATCTCTGGTTTTGGGATTTTGTTATGTGGCCTACTCTTACTGGGGTTAGGTGATATCTCAAACTAGTTTTGATTTGCATTTCTCCGATGATTAAGGATGATGAGCTTTTTTTCATGTGTCTGCAGATCGTGCTTCTGTCTTCTTTAGAGAAGTTTCTCTTCAAGTCCTTTGCCTACCCTGAGATGGGATCACTTATTCTTTTCTTGCTTAATACGTTTGAGTTCTCTGTGGATTCTGGTTATTAAACCTTTATCGGAGGTATAACCTGCAAATATTTTCTCCCATTCTGAGGGCTGTCTGTTTGCTTTACTTACTATGTTCTTGGCTGTGCAGAAGCTTTTTAGTTTGATCAGGTCCCAGTAATGTATTTTTGATACTGCTTCAGTTGCCTGGGGAGTCCTCCTCAAAAAGTATTCACCCAAGCCAAATCCTTCAAGAGTTTTCCCTGCACTTTCAAGTATTTTTATAGTTTCATGTCTTAAATTTAAATCTTTTATCCAGTGAGAGTCTATCTTAGTTAATGGTGAAAGGTCTGGGTCCAGTTTCAGTCTTTTACAGATCGCCAGCCAGTTTACCCAGCACCATTTGTTAAATAGGGAATCTTTTCCGCACTGAATGTTTTTAATTGGCTTGTCAAAGATCAAATAATGGTAAGTAGCTGGATTCATCTCTTGGTTCTCTATTCTGTTCTAGACATCTACTTCTCTGTTTTTGTGCCAGTACCACGCTGTTTTGATCACTATCAATTTATAGTACGTTCTCAGGTCTGGTAGCGTGATTCCTCCTGCTTTGTTTTTATTTCTGAGTAATGTTTTGGCTATTCGAGGTTTTTTTCTGATTCCATATAAAACGAAGTATTATTTTTTCAAGATCTTTAAAATATGACAATGGAGCTTTAAAAAAAATTAAAATAATATATTGCTTTGGGTAGCATAGACATTTTAACAATGTTGATTATTCCCAGCCATGAGCATGGTATGTTTTTCCATTTGTTAACATCTTCAGCTATTTCTTTTCTTAAAGTTTCATAGTTCTCTTTATAGAGATCTTTCACGTCCTTTGTTAGATAAACTCCCAAATATTTCATCTTCTTTGGCACTACTGTGAAAGAAATAGAGTCCTTGACTGTTTTTCCGGCTTGGCTGTTGTTGGTATATATAAAGGCTACAGATTTATCGGTGTTGCTTTTGTAGCCTGAGACATTGCTGTATTCCTTGATCACTTCTAAAAGTTTTGTAGTAGAATCCCTAGTGTTTTCCAGATATACAATCATGTCATCTGCGAAGAGTGAAAGTTTGATCTCTTCTGACCCTATGTGGCTACCCTTCATCTCCTTTCCTTCCCTAATTGCAATAGCTAAAACTTCCATTACAATGTTAAAGAGCAATGGAGACAATGGGCAACCTTGCCTGGTTCCTGATCTAAGTGAAAATGATTTCAATTTAACTCCATTCAATACAGTATTGGCTGTGGGTTCGCTGAAGATGGCATCTGTCAGCTTAAGAAATGTCCCTTCTATACCAATTTTCTTAAGTGTTCTGATCAGGAAGGGATGCTGGATATTATCAAAAGCTTTTTCTGCATCAATTGAGATAATCATATGGTCTTTATTTTTTAGTTTGTTTATGTGCTGAATTACACTTATAGATTTACGTATATTGAACCAGCCTTGAGAGCCTGGGATAAATCCGACTTGGTCATTGTGCACAATTTTTTTGATGTCTTGCTGGATTCTGTTTGTTAGGATCTTATTATTTTTTGCATCAATATTCATTAGTGATATTGGTCTATAGTTTTCTTTTCTTGTTGGATCTTTCCCTGGTTTAGGGATCAAGATGATGTTTGCTTCGTAGAATGTGTTGGGTAGTATTCCTTCTTTTTCTATATTTTGGAAGAGGTTTAGTAGTTTAGGTACTAGTTCTTCTTTAAAGGTTTGGTAGAATTCTGACGTAAAGCCATCTGGTCCTGGGCTTTTCTTTTTAGGGAGATTTTGTATAGTTTATTCTATTTCAGAACTTGATATAGGCCTGTTCAACATTTCCACTTCGTTCTGGCTAAGTCTTTGTAGATGGCGTACTTCCACGTATTTGTCGATTTCTTTCAGATTTTCATATTTCTGAGAGTAAAGTTTCTTATAATATTCGTTAAGGATTTTTTGAGTTTCTGAGGGGTCTGTTATTATTTCATCTTTACCATTTCTGATTGATGAATTTAAGATTTTACTCTTTTTTTCCTGGTTAGGTTGGCCAAAGTTTTATCTATTTCATTGACCTTTTCAAAAACCAACTTTTCGATTTATTGATCTGTTGTATAATTCTTTTGTTTTCAATTTCATTTAATTCTGCTCTAATTTTGATTATTTCTTTTCTTCTGCTGGATTTGGGGTTGGAGTGTTCTTCCTTCTCCATTTGCTTAAGCTGTCCCGTTAAGTTATTTACTTCCTCTCTTTCCGTTTTCTTGAGGAAGGCTTGCAGTGCTATAAATTTCCCTCTTAGGACTGCCTTTGCAGTATCCCAGAGGTTCTGATAATTTGTGTCTTCATTGTTGTTTTGTTCCAAAAATTTGGTGATTTCCTTCTTAATCTCATCTATAACCCATCTATCCTTCGGCATAAGGTTATTTAGCTGCCATGTTCTTGTATGGGTATGCAGATTCCTGTTGTTATTGAGTTCAACTTTTATTCCATGATGGTCTGAGAAGATGCAAGGAATAATTTCTATTTTTTTAAATTTGCTGAGGTTAGATTTGTGGCCCAGGATGTGGTCAATTTTGGAGTATGTTCTGCGTGCTGATGAGAAGAATGTGTATTCAGTTTTATTGGGATGAAATGTTCTGTAGATGTCTGTTAAGTCCAGGTGTTGAATGGTTAAGTTTAAATCTAATATTTCTTTGCTTAGCTTCTTTTTGGAGGATATATCCAGCACTGCTAAAGGGGTGTTAAAATTTCCAACTACTATGGAACTGGAGTAAATCAAGTTGCACATGTCTGTTAGAGTTTCTCTTATAAATTGAGGTGCATTCTGGTTGGGTGCATAAATATTAGTAATTGAAATCTCATCATATTGAGTATTGCCTTTAACAAATATGAAGTGTCCATCCTTATCCTTCCTTATTTCGTTGGTTTAAAGCCTATTTCATCTGTGAATAGGATTGCAATGCCTTCTTTTTTCTGCTTCCCATTTGCCTGAAGTATAGATGACCATCCCTTCACCTTGAGTCTATATTTCTCTTTTAATGTAAGATGCGATTCTTTATACAGCAGATATCTGGCTTGAGTTTTTGTATCCAGTCAGCCAACCTGTGCCTCTTTAGAGGACAATTGAAACCATTCACATTAATTGAGAATATTGATAAGCCTTTAAAGTGTTCGGTGGACATTTTTAATCCTTTTGCGACTGTGGAAGTTGGAATTTGATCAAAATTTTCTGTGTGGGTTTACTTTTGTGGTGGAGGATTATGCTGGTCTTTATGGAGGATAGGTCTGAGAATATCCTGGAGAGCTGGTTTAGTTGTGGCAAATTTTTTCAACATGTGAATTTCATTAAAGTATTTAATTTCTCCATCATAAATGAAACTCAGTTTAGCTGGGTATAGGATCCTGGGTTGAAAGTTATTTTGTTTTAGGAGATTAAAAGTTGATGACCATCCTCTTCTAGCTTGACAGTTTTCAGCAGAGAGATCTGCAGTTATTCTAATATTCTTCCTCTTGTAGGTAATGGTTTTCTTTCGTCTGGCTGCTTTCAGAATTTTCTCTTTCATATTAACTTTAGTGAAATTGATTATGATGTGTCTGGGGGATGTCTTATTTGGGTTGAGTTGTGCTGGATTTGTGAAACTATCAGCTATCTGAATTTCAGAATTTCTTGGCATGTCTGGAAAGTTCTCTTTCATAATCTCATGGAGAAGAGACTCTGTGCCTTGTGAAGCCACTTCATCGCTTTTGGGGATCCCTATAAGACGAATATTAGTTTTCTTAGAATTATCCCAGAGCTCTCTGAAAGACTGATCTGTTTTTGCCCTCCATTTCTCTTCCACTCTGAGAGTTTGGGAGTGTTCGAAAGCTTTGTCTTCAATTTCAGAAGTCCTTTCTTCTGCTTGCTCCATTCTGTTACTGAGGGATTCTACTGTGTTTCTCAGATCTTTGAGGGATGCAACTTCTTGTCTCAATGTATCAAAATCTTTGGTCATTTGGTCTTTGAATTTGTTGAATTCTTGAGACATCTTTTGTGTAACTGCTTGGAATTCTAATTCGATCTTATTTGCTATCCAGATTTTGAATTCGATTTCTGACCTCTCAGCTATTTGTTTGTGCATGGGATCTTGTGCTGTGTCTGCCCCATTGTTCCTTGGGGAAGTTGATCTACTCTGATTATTCTTATTGCCAGAGTTTTTCCTTTGATTTCATCTCATGATTGTTTTTCACTGTTGCCTCTGGCCATCCTCAGAGTTGCAGTGGTGTCTCTCCGAGATTAGACCCCTGGGGATCACTCTATTGTTGCTCGATCTTTGTAGGGAGTAACCCTATGTTGCTCTTCTGGGGCTGCCCCAGCCAGGGAGTTCTGGTTGTGGGAGCAGCTCTGGAGTGTGACACCCCCATATCCAGCAACAGGATGGGAGGTGGTGCACACAGTTCTGGAAGTGCCTGGCACCCAGTGACTTTGGCACAAAGGGCCCAAGGCTCCAGCAGTCTCTGGACAGGAGAAGGGCTCCGGGCAGAGGCAGGGAGGTCTCTGGAGGGCACGCGGCTACCAGAGTCCCTGGCCAGACAAGTGGGTGATGTGGAGGCAGGGAGGGTACAGGAGGAAGGATGCGGGGTTGCACGGGTCCTGGAGTTCCTGGTCAGGGCATGGGGAAGCCTGGCAGGCAGGGTAGTGGGTCCCAGCCCAGCTCTTACTGGGGTCCAGGTGGGCACAGCTCTTATGGAGATCCGGGAGGGTGCCGATAATGGGTCGTAGTGCAGCTCTTCCAGAGGTCCAGGAGGGTCCTGGCACAGCTCTTACCGGGTCCAGGAGGGTGCCAATCACAGGTCCCAGCACAGCTTGTCCGGAGGTCTGGGAGGGTGCTGATGGCTGGTCCCGGTGCAGCTTGCACATCTACGCAGAAGCTTTTTTGATTGATCGGGTCCCATACATTTATTTTTGTTGTTGCTGCAATTACCAATGGAGTCCTCATAAAATATTTCTCCATGCTGATATTGCTAAGAGTTTTTTTCCTGGATACAACATAGGGGGATAAGGCATGAATTGTTCAAATACAATTCAGACTTTACCTAACAAACAATGTATCCTAATCATATGTCATCATATTAATCTAAAAAAAAAAAAAAAGAAGAAGAAGAAGAAGAAATAACTGGGGAGATTTCCAAAACTGCCAAATCCTGAGCCATCCCCCCAGGGCCAATTAAATCAGAATCTCTAGATGTGGAGCCAGGATGTGGGTAGTTATGGAAACTCCCAGGTGCTTCCCATGTGCAGCCAGAGTGAGAACCTTTGCACTGGCATAACCACCAGATCACAAAGGCAGGAGAAAGTTAGGGAACCATAGCTAGAATAAACACCCACTGCTGTTCCAGAGAAGGGCAGGGACTCAGAAAAAACTGCAATGTTTCTGATCCAGGAGAAAAGCAGGAATCTGAGTCCAAGGACAGCCAGACCCAGACCCCTTGTGTCAGCCCTGGAGCATGTGCTAGAATAATACAGGGAACATTCTGTACTTCACAGAGGCTGAGTTCTCCATTCTTCTATGCTACCTGAGCTGCTTACTCACGCTTTAGGTGATTGTTTTGATGTTGCAGGGGCTTCCGTTGTTTGTTAGGGTGATTGGTTTATTACCCAAAGAAAGAGAAATGTAATCTTTCAAGGTTCATCCTTCAGAAAAGAATCTGAAAATAAAAACTAACAATTTTGGTCTTTCCATCATACACATCCTTCTTTTAATTCTCTGAAATTTCTTTTAGACCTGGCTTATTATGTGAACTGCAATTAAATCTATCTTAATTATAGATAGTGAATGTTTAAGAGGCATAACAAAACATAGATTTTAATAATTTTCACATTTGTCTAAGCAATGTATTGAATTTATATCTCCTATTTTTTCACTGTAACTGCTGATATTTACAATAGAATTGAGGTTGCAGCATGTATTGACTTTCATCTGAACTTAAAAATAAGTGACCTGTTGGTTCTTGAACCATTGGAAACTCTAAATATATGGGGAACTTCTTAATTTTGCCCATGATTTATATGACTAAACATATTTTTAAATGTGTAATCATTCTTTAAGTGTTTGCAGTATATCTTGAATGCAGATGCAGTCTTTTCCCACTATTCTGAACTTGTCCCATCTGCCCTAATAAAAATAAAAGTTAGAGATTCAAGAATCGCCATAGGAATTCTTTAATTCTCTATCAACAGACAAAGAAATCATTCTTGAAATACATCTGATGACATTGTAGACTGGTAAAGTCAAATCTCTCCAGAAGCAAAAATTAACTATGATTACTTGATGTAAGACATCACTCAAACCAATCAAATGTTATTTTGGGAAATCATAAATTTATATCCAACGTCAGTTTGTCACTCATTAAGTTCTTATAAGAATGATTAGGAAATTATCTTAATAAGTAAATGTTAGTCTTAACCTCTTCTTACTTTGATGGCTTTAAAAACATAAGTTTATATCAATTCATTGGTTACTAAAAGACTCTGCCTGCTCGGAGGGTTATTTATTCTGCTATTAATAAACTTTATCCAGGATTGACAAGAAATTCTTGCATTGCCCCAATCTGCAATAAATCTATGTACAATGTTTTAGCCCAATTTTCAAAATGTAATTTTACAGTTCATATCATTAAATGTTTCTTGGGTACCTACTATGTGCCAGGCACTGTGTGAGGTGCTAGGAATACATGAAAACCTCATGACTTTAAAAATTCTCTGACACACAAGAACCCCAGAAGCAGACTTGCAGTCTGTAAGTTCCAAGCAGTCTTGCCAAGGTGTCATTTCAGTGACTGACACGGATCACCACCCCCTGGCAGCCAGCGGTGAAGGAAGCAAAGCCGCTTAACAGGGAGTTACTGATCTTCCAGCTGTATTTCACTTGTCACTACTTTGAAAGATGCTTACTTTGAAGATCTTGATTGTATGGAGGAGAAAAAAGCACGATGTAACCTATAAATCAAGGAACAGAGAGTCTTGAGAGCCACAAGTAAATCACCTTGTCAGTAACTCAGAGAGCTCACGGAGAAGGTAAACATGGAGAGGAAAATATAAAAAGATTCTGTGAACATGATGATAGAGGAGTCAATTTCTTCTTCAATAAACATTGTTTAAGTACTGCAGCAAGAACAGAAAGGTTTCCCTCCCACCCACTATCTAACAGAAGAAAGAGCTAATCAGAGCAGACTGTCCAGGCTGCCCGCAGCACCACAGTGCGTGCTTGCAGTAGTGCCCACCTCCTGGTAGAGAGTTTCACACTCCCTAGATTTGCTTCCAAATGACTCCCAGCATAACTGTCAGTACGCCCTTCCCATCCTTATTGAACCTGGAAAAAAAAAGTCTCTGATACATCATTTATCAATTCCCCAAACTGACAACAGCAAAGTTTCTCAGGCTGACTTTTAAACCTTTTCCACTGGGATTTTGCAGAATATTTGTATTCAGTTGTGGGTTTTATATCTGCTGTGATTTTCTCATTGTTCCACAGAAATCATATGACAAAATGGTGATAGGATTTAAGTTTCATTCAATTTACTGAATTTGAAAGGTTTCTACATGGAAACAACAAAGAGGTATGATCACAGAAATTTCTAAAAAACAGGGCCATGGTTGACCACTTTTAACGTAACCCAATGCACTGAAATTACAGTAAAATATTGTCTATTGGGCTTTATTGAGTTTAAATGTGGGAAAATCCACATAAACAAAGTTGATCTGTGAAGTCATATCTAGATTTGAACTCCAGTTCACCACTTCCAGATGAGTTGGTTAAGCTCTCTAAGCCTCTATTTACTCAACTGTGAAATGGGTATAGTGACTTACCTCTTTTTCTAATCATCCCTACTACTAACACTCTACAATCCACAAACATCTTGTGTCTAAAATTATCCAAAGCCTCCTATCTTGTCTTCCTCTCTCTATGCTTCCCTATCTCTCCCCCCGCACAAAAAAAATATGGGCTATTGTTTATACAGGGACCAGAGGGTTTGTTTTTTTTTTTATTTAAATCTACTTGTAAGTATGTCACCCCTCTGCTGGAAACTCTCTGATGACTTTCCACTTTACTCAATAAAATCCAGACTCCTTCCCATGGTCAATAAGACCCTTATGAGCTCTCTCGCCCTGTCTCCATCACCATCACTTTTCTAATCTCGGCTCTTCCCCTCTCCTGGTTGACCCTTCCATCATACTCACATGGGCTTCCTATCCCTTCTTCAAACATTTCACTCAAGCTCTGTGCCCACCTGAAATGCACTTCTCGCAGAAGCCACATGGCTTCTCTGCGCATTCTCAGTTCAAATGCCACCTTCCCTGAGTTATCAAAATCACACGTCATCCTTTATCTCCCAGGCACTCTTTATCCCCCTTGCCCTACTTTATTTTTCTTTATAAGTACTTCTCAAAATGGGAATTAGAATATGTTATCAACAGATAATCTCTATAAAAGGAAGGATTTTTATCCCTTCTAGTCACTGTTGTATCCTCCACAACATGGAAAACAGTGCTTGGCATTGTAAATTCTCAGTAAAAATATATTAGATGGATGGTTTCTTCTGCTTAGTGATGCTTTTCATAGCCTATTTTAGTTACGTAGAACTAATGACTTCATTTTTCTTAATATATTCCATAATTCAAATTTCTCACTAACTTAGATCTGATTTATACCCAATTAGTCGGAATGCATGTGATGCTGTCATATGGGATAAATAGGTGACCCTGGAAAGACAAAAACATTGCAGCAAATCTTTTTAAAACCTTACAACTATTTTATTTTCTTGGAAAAATCAATCTAATTTGCTCTTTGTATCAGTTTTGTTTGAGAACTGAAATCTTAATTATGATGCCTTGCCCTTAATAACATTGGGTAATTATACAATAGCTATACAATTATACAATATTGGATTTTAAAATTCTGTGAAATTCATATGGGAGTTATAAAGTTAAAAATTCTCAAGCTAGGTGTGGTGACTTTAAAATATGGGCCCAAATTCTTTGACAGTCTTTGACATTGGGAGGTAGAGGCTGCCTCTTCCACATTTGAATCTAGGCAAGCTCCTGACTCCTTAGCTAACAGAGTACAGGCTTCCTAGGCTGGGTCAGACCGGGTCACACAGCTTTCACCTCATTCTCTCAGGATGCCCACTCTGGGGTAAACCAAGCATCGTGGGAGAAGTCTAACTCCCCTGAGATCTCCTTGGTAAAAAGGCCACATGCAGGCATTAACAGTCCCACCTGAGCTCCAAGCTGACAGCTGTGGTGGGTGTCCAGCCCAGTCCAGCCTTCAGATAGCCACAGCCCTGGCTACACCTGAATGAGAAACTCCAGGTGAAACCTGTCCAGACAAGCCCTTCCTGAATTTCTGACTTGCAAAACTGAGAGTAAAATTAGGTAGTAGTTGTTTTACTCTTCTGTCTTTGGAAGTCGTTTACTACACGGCATTATCAAGAAATGTCATAGCTGAGTTTCTCATCACATGACACGTCCCTGTATTGTTCTGACTTTATTTTCTACATAGTAAGAAAATTATCCATGGAAGATGTAGTGGATTTTGTAGACATTGGGTTGGATTCACATAACAATGTAAAAATAATTTTTATTACTTTTTATTACTTTTCTAATTTCAAATTAGTATGAGGGTATAAATGATTAGGTTACAGTGTTTGCATTTGTTAGGTAAAGTCCTTGTTGTAGCTGTGTCCCACACCCAGGAGGTGTGCCATATACCCTTATGTGGGATCTCATTAGGGATGAGGTGTGCCATATACCCTCATTAGGGATCTCGTGAAGGATGCCATTAGATGGGATCTCACAGATCCCCTCCCTCCTCTCCTCCCCCTCCCCCCAACTTGAATTGAATTGTGGTTGTGTATTAGATATTCTACTGGCTTCATGTTAGTAATGAGTACATTGGATACTTGCTTCTCCATTCTTGTGATATGTTACTAAGAAGAATGTATTTCAACTCCATCCAGGTTAATACAAAAGATACAGTCTCCATCTTTTTATGGTTGAATAGTATTCCACGGTATGCATATACCACAGTTTATTAATCTGTTCCTGGGTTGATGGGCACTTAGGTTATTTCACATCTTGGCGATTGTAAATTCAGCTACAATAAACAATCTAGAGCAGATGTCCTTATGATAAAGTGATATTTTTCTTCTGGGTAGAGGCTGAGTAATGTAATTACTGGGAAATTCTGGGAAATCTAATATGAGTTCTTTGAGGAGTCTCTACACTACTTTCCAAAGAGGTTGTATTGGTTTGCAACAGTGTGAAAGTGTTCCCTTCTCTCCACATCCACACCAGCATCTGCAGCTTTGAGACTTTGTGATGTAGGCCATTCTTACTAGGGTTAGGGTATTTCAGGGTGGTTTTGATTTGTATTTCTCTGATGATCGGGGACAATGAGTGTTTATTTTTTTCACGTGTTTTTTAACCATTTATCTGTCTCCAAGAAGTTTCTGTTCATGTCTCTTGCCCAGTGATAGATGAGACCGTTTAACCTTTTCTTGTTGATTAATTTGAGTTCTCTGTAGATTCTAGTTATCAACCCTTTGTCAGATTCGTAACATGCAAATGTCTCTTTCAGTTTTGAAAGTCATTTTGATTTCAGTGTCCTGAAAATCCAGCCCATGTAGATCATGTCTCAGCAAGAGCACTGAGTTGGAGCAGGCTGTCACACTGCAGGCCTGCACACCAAATCCAGCCCACTCCCTGGTTTATAAAAAATAAAACAAACATGGTCTACAAAGCCTAAAGTATTTGCTATCTTACCCTTTACCAAAAATGTGTGCTGACCCATGAGTTAAAGAATGGCAAAAGTGAAAAAAGAACAAAGACTTCTGAGTATTCTTCTCTCTGTATGTTTCTGGGCAAAAATAAAATTTTTCACTAATGCCAGCCTGTTGTAATGGGCCTATTTCATGATTCCTATCAGTAAGTCTTAAATTTTATAAGGATGTTTTTTCTTGTTGTTATTGAGAGTTTTTCCTCCCTAGTTTTTGGTTGTTTTGTTTCGTTTTTAAATTTTCTATCAAAAGGAGAAGAATTAGGCACAGATAAAAATATATCTACATTAAATAGAGCCATCAATGATACCATCAGGGAAACCAAAGAGAAGAAAATTGATGTCTTAGGTCAGGGGTCAGAAAACTTCCTCTAAGGCCCAGAATCGTTTGGCTTTGCAAATCATGCACTGTACGTCACAACTACTCATCTCTGCTGTTAAACACAAGAACAGCCTCAGCCAAGCCTTAAATAACTGTGCATGGTGGTGTCCAACAAGGCTTTATCTACCAGAATACATGGTTAGCCAGAAGTGGCCTTCAGTCCTCATTTGCTAAACCATCTTAGCCAATCTGGGGGCACCTGTACCTGCAGGAAGGCAGCGAGGATGCAGTACCATTGCTTATCATAAGTTTGAAGTTACAAATCCTGGTCAGAGAAGTAGGGGATATGAGACACGAGGTTTATGTAATAAGAATATTTTTCCTGATTACTATATGTTCTTATTCACTATATTTTCAACTGGTGTGCCATGAAAGCTTTTAAAGATCATTAATTAAATTATTTTCAAAACAAGTTCAAAGCACAGTATTTTCTTTTTTTCCTCCTCTTTTTTTGGATCAACATAATTTAAGTGCGTGGTGGCTCACACCTGTAGTCCCAGCGCTGTGGGAGGCCAAGGCGGGTGGATTGCCTGAGCTCAGAGGTTCAAAACCCATATGAGCAGCAGTAAGCCAGAGTAAGACCCCGTCTCTACTAACAACATCAAAAACAGCCAGCACGGCAGGAGAAAGAAGAAAATCAACAAAAAAGGAGTACTTCAAACAAAGAAGAATGAACAAGCACACTGAAATTAAAAATAAAAAAATAAAAAAAATTTGAAAAAAAAAGAAGTTTAACTGTAGGTTCAAGTGTGCTATGAGATAAAAAAAAAATGGTTGAAAAACACTGCACTATACTCTAAAATAATATTTAATATTCAGTTTGGGGGTAATATGGAATTAGTGTTGAGTTTGTAGTACTGAAAGACCTCATCAGTTACAATTCTGTCTTTATTGTTACAGCTTGAAAATTGTGGCTGTGTACAGTTGGTTGGGTTCTTCAAGAAAGAGGAGGCCACTCTAGATCTGCAGAGCTCCACTGGGACAGCGACCGCCCAGCCTCAGAATCCTAAAACAGTCTTTCCCCCACCCCGTTACCAAACCGTCCTAAACACAGTATTCTCAGATTGTGTAAAATCTTTTCCTCCTAGTTTTCAGAGCCCCTGAAGTTCTTCCAATAAAAAAAGAGGGCTTATTTTCACCAGTTGGTGAAGGATATTCTACTTTCAAGGGAGAGAATTTTTAATCTCCTTCACAGGGCTTCACAGCTATTGTAAATTTCCTGGACATGCTTTCACTTCCATAAAGGAGTAACACAGCCTGAACGCTAACCATTCTGGGGTACGGTGAATAGAGTGAGGGAGACAGGCACAGGGCCCCATTTCTAGCTTGTAGTTGAAGGTGATATTAAAGTAGATTTTAAGGGAAAAAAATTTTTGTTTTCTTTTTCAACTCAAAAGAAATGCCTACTTGAACAAAATAAAAAAGAATTCTCACTGCTAAAAGCAAATAAATGGATTTCCCAGAGATTCAATGAGAAAAAGAATATTTTCTTGGTGGATAAGACACATAGAGAAAACTCCTGCCGAAAGTTTTTAAAATGTAGTGGCAAACTAAGCAACTAGTTAAGCAATTATAAATTCATAGTAATGCTGGTTATAGAAATACATCAATGTGCATGTATAGTAATAATTATAAAAAGCAAGGTGCACACATTATAGTATTACTTTCAAGCATTTCAATCTGAAGAACAGAAAATTTTGAAATGTTTGCTTTGAAAGCTCAGAAAATAATCCACGTGTAAAAAATCCAAAATTGCTGTAAAGTGTAAAAATTATTCTTCTTTCCACCTACAGGTAAGTCAAAATTGCTGTGCAAATTTTCTTCAAACTTTCTGAAAAGGAATTGTCGAGAAAGGAAAATCTCTGAAGCTCCTCAATAAAAACTTCAAGGACAAAAGAAAACTCTTTTCAGTGTTTTCAGGGTTTCTAATGCACAACAAAGCAAACCACTCACTGCCCACAAACACGTGTGCGTTTACGTGTCCTAATCGGTTTAACAAAATTGCACTGAGTGCCATGTACATTAATAACTGTATAATTTTCTGTATGTGGGCATGCATATATTATGCAAGTATAACCTTGTGCAAATATATCTGGGAGAGCAAAGCCCAGAGGAAGTTCTAAGGATAAACAGGACAGATTGATGAAAGGAGGCACCAAACCACCTAAAGACACTAGAAATTATCCTCTGTAGCAAGTTACATGTACACGAATGTGGAACGCATTGATGTTAAATATGATATAATTAAGTACAATGGGAATTGGAGGTGAGAACAGGGTGACCTAAAGGGTATCCTTCTAGAGCATGGGAAGTGTCACTGGTGGGCAGTGATGGAGAGGAACCTGCTCTTGGAAGAGGACGCAGACGTAAGGTCAGAAAAGATAGCCTACGTTGCTGATTTAGAGCAACTGCAAAATTGGAGTTTCTTCCTAAGCCTTTCAAGTCAACATTTTAAAGTAAAATTGATTATTTTTAAATGTTCCTAAAGTCCCTTGGAAGGCTGCTTAAATTTGTGGTTGTTTTGGCTGTAATTAATAATGGTAAGAAAAAGTAGAGGCTGGCCGTTAGCTTTTCCTCTTAATCTCTGGCAAAGCTATATTTCAACAGCCAAAAGGAACAAAAAGGGTACCAATTAGCAATATAGATATAAAATGCTGCTCATCTGGGAAACATTTCACCTTGATTCTAGAGAGGAAGGATGTTGTTATTGTACTGACACAGCAATGCTCTGGTAGCCAGGCCAGTTAGCAGACTGGAGTTAGCAGGTGGCTATGGCCATCATAAGAGTACAACTGAAGAAAATTAAACATGGTAGAATATTGAACAGCAATTTCTGCAGAGATGAAAATATCTTTTTCATTATAAAAGCCAGAACCTAGATTTCCAAACTAATAGAGATTTTGTTTTGAATTCTGGCTTAGAGACAGAATGCACACCTCTTGGAAGCTTATTATTTTGTAAGAGAAGTAAAAAAAATAAAAGTTCATCTTTTGAAGTAGAAATAACTGCATCTTATAGAATCTTTTTTTCTTTTTATTCAAGGAAAAAAAAAAAACCCAAAACCAACATTCCCTCCATTGCTGCTACCAGGGAGAACAACACTCCCCTTGAAAAGATGAAATGGCTTGCATGGAAATAAAAGGCCCGCTGTGAGACAAAGAGAGGCAAGCAGACTTGACTGCTTAACCCAAAGGTCTCCCAGAGGGACAGAGCGCCGAGAAGGGGAACCTGGTCGGCACAGAAAGGCATCTGGCAGGGGCACACGGACCGAAAACACCTGCTTCACTACCTCTGCCCTGGGTCCCCTAGAGCCACCTGCTAGAGTTTGGATGTTTGTCCCCTACAAACCTCATGTTAGATGTGAGACTAATGGGAGGTGTTTGGGTCATGGGCCTGGGTGTATCTCTCATGAGTATACCGGTGCCCTGCAGTGAGGAACATGGGTGAGTTCTCACCAGCTCTTAGTTCCCATGAAAGCTGGTTATTAGAAAGAGTCTGGCATCCCTGCGCTCCCACTCACTGCTTCCTCTCTCACCAAGTGACCTTCGCCTTCTGCCATGAATGGAAATAGCTGGAGGACCTCACCGGCAGCCCAGCAAAGGCTGGGGCCTTGCTTCCTGTATAGCCTGCAGAACTGTGAGGCAGACAACCTCTTTTCTTTATTAACTACCAGCCTCAGGCATTTCTTTATAGCAACACAAAGAGGATCAATACACCACGTGAACCAAACACTAAGATATCTATTTCCTCTCCCTGGTCATCTTTCATTCCCACTTTGATCAACCCAGAACCTCACTGCAGGTGGTCATACAATTCTACAACCTGGACTAGCTCTCCTCCCAACCCCTGTCCCAGCCCCAGTCCTGCCCAGCTACAGCCTGCCCAACACAAATGGGTCAGGATACTTATAAAGAGGGAGATAATGGCCCCTACTATTTGAGCAGGATGATAATTTCTTGGCAGGTTATATTGTAAAATTACTTTGGTTAAATAGTAAGTAAGCTTCTCAATGTCATATCCATTTTAAGAAGTCTTTGCCAGAAAAATGATAATGATAATAATAACAATGGTGGGTGGGCACGGTGGCTCATACCTATAAACCCAGCACCCTGGGAGGCCGAGGCAGGTGGATTGCCTGAGCTCAGGGGTTCAAGACCAGCCCAACCAAGAGCCGAGACCTTGTCTCTAAAAACTAGCTGAGTGTTGTGGTGGGAGCCTGTAGTCCCAGCTACTCAGGAGGCTGAAGCAAGGGAATCACTTGAGCCCACGAGTTTGAGGTTGCTGTGAGTTATGACACCATGGCACTCTACTGAGGGAGACAAATGAGATTCTGCCTCAAAAAATAATAACAATGGTGAGATACCATTGTTTCAGGAGGTGAATCTTTTACCAATACTTTCTCTAGACAAAGAGAAGCTGTGATGCTGCAGCTCTCTTGAGCCTACACACAGGGAACCACCAGCTCTCAGGGACTCAGAAGCCATAGCCCAGGCAGCTGGTAGGTTTCATGGCCCAGCTCAGTGAGTGCTGGGAGTTTGACTCAGCCTTCCTCACCAGAGACTGCTGATAGCAACAGCCACACTGCTCAGCCACCACTCACTGGTCTAAGACCAAGTTGGCTGAAATTTCTCCCAAACGACACCCAACATGGCTAACAAGAACCTTTGCTCCAGTATATTTAATCATCAAAACAGCATCACGTTTCCCCCAGAAAAATGTCATCTCCATTTCAAATAGTCTGATGGGTGGTAACCAAAAGGAGACACAAATTCTGAACTTGAACTTTCTGTTGTGACTGACATTAATTTAAACATCCTACATCAAAAAGCTGGGCTGCTCTTCTAAACTGCTTTAAAATCCACCACCACTTTTTGTTGTTTCTGAAACCCACGATGTGATCTGCAACATATTATAGATTTTAAGCCAAGAATCTTATCTACATTTTCTTGTACATTCCAGAACTCCCCAAAATACTGATCAGAGACAGTGCCCACCTTCTGGGACAGTGCCTCAGTAAGCTGCAAGCTGAAGGAGAAAGGGATTCAAGCAACAGATGTTTGGGTTGCCTCGTTCTGTTATTTTCAAAACTTCATCAACAATGCAAAGTTTTAAATTAGAAATGTACTATAGTTCTATTGTTCCCTATGGAAATTTCTAACTAAAACCAGAGTCTAAGAATTCATTTTCAAACAAATATTCTAACTTTGATTTCAAAAGGGAAAAAAATAGATATATTCCCTCAGATGGGAAGAAAGTTCGGTGTGATCCCACTCAGGACCTGCTGGATGGCAGCTGCCCCCCTGCTTTTGCAGACTCAGTGACTGCATGGGGTGTGCTCCCCAGGCTTCTGCTGTCCAAAGGAGAGGTGCTAAGGGGTGCCCACAAGCCCATGACTGCGCAGATGGGGGTGTTTTGTGGGTCTGGCCCTCTCCGTTCTCAGAACAGTGCCACATGAGGTATTCTCACTCACATCAAAGACAGGAAAGCTTTAGAAGCCCCTCCAGAAGGTTTGCCTGCATCTACTCAGCCATCCAGCCCTCTCAGCCCCTCTAGGTCCTGCAGGCTCTGGAAGAAAAGTGATTAACTCCCTCCTGGCCTCAAAGGGAAGAGGCAGCAGAGTCCATTGTTTGCACTCAAAGCTGCATCCCTGGTGGAAGTCAATCACATATTAATATACTTCAAGGGAAAAGCAACACAGAGCTTAAATTAGAGTATAGAATTCAGAGAAGTTATGATCTGGGCTAAGGACAGAAACAGGACTGACAAATGAAAACTGGTAAAGCAGAACCAGGTTTATTCAAATGTAAATCAAAGGAACTAATATATGCCCATACACGAGGGAACATTCAAGTTGGGGAGTGGGGAGGAGGTGGGATTGGTGTGCCCTCACCTGTGAGCACAGTGTAGGGAATATGGTCCTCCTCCTGGAGGGGACACTACTACAACAGGATCTCGCCTCCCAGATGCAAACATTGTAACCTCATCGTTTGTACTCTCAGATTAATCTGAAATTTTTAAAAAACAAAATAAACAAATACATAAATGAATAAAATGTAAATCATGGAAGGAGGTCAATGTTGTTTTGTTCCTAAAATCCCATTATCCTGGATCAACTCTCCCATCTCTTCCACAAAACCACTCTGACTCTGCTAGCCACCGTGATCCCTCTATTTTCCTAGCTCTTAAAAGTATATGTAGTATCTCCTGCCAACTTAGCACTCTGCCATATACTTACCTGTGTTAGTCTACATGTTATATTTTTAATACTGACTCCCCAAAGTGATCTAGAGTGTCTCAAGGGCAAAGAGAATGCCTTATACTCCTCCCAGGGCCTTTCATGGGGATAGTCAGCCTGGTGGACTGGCAGACCCAAGAGGACAAGTATGGCATAAGCCTCATATTGAAAACAGGCCCCATATTTAGATTTTTGAGAATATCTCCAAATAAGGCTATACCTAGACTCATAGACATACTGGCAAGAATTTTAAAAAGCAGTTATTTCATCCAACAATTTCAAATGCATTGGTTTCTAGGATGCTCTTTTGGTATTACTTTATTTTAAAAACTCAGAAGCCTAAAAAAAAAAACATAAAAAAATAGAAACAGCTTAGTTTACCTCAGATTTTCTGTAGTGCCTGGCATCATGTAACAAAAGATACACTCAGAAAATGCTCCCTAATGGCCATCAGACATTTTGCAAAGGGAAGGAGGAAGTACAAAACTGTCACTGCATTCAGATGGGACACAGCAGAAGGACGAGAGACCCAGGGCAGCCAAACGAGATCCCAGGGAGACTGGCTGCAGCTAGCGTCCAAATGTACGGGTGTATTCAGGGTCCTCTTTTCTTCAGTACTATCTTGTCCCCTTCCTGACAACATCAGTGTCAAAAGGAAGGTATCAGTGGGGTGGGGTGGCTCATGCCTGTAATCCTAGCACTCTGGGAGTCCAAGGCAGGTGGATCTCCTGAGCTCAGGAGTTCAAGACCAGCCTGAGCAAGAGTGAGACACCATACCATCTCTTCTAAAAATAGAAAAACTAGCCAGGCATTGTCACAACAGTAGTTCCAGCTACTTGGGGGGGCAAAGGCAAGAGAATTGTTTGAGCCCAAGATTTTGAGGTTGCTGTGGGCTATGACACCATGGCACTCTACCTAGGGTGACAGACTGAGACTCTATCTCAAAGAAAAAAAACAAAGCCTCTTGTTTTGGTAATAAAGTAAGGGTACCCTCTAACAACTTAAAGATAAGACAGGTTTTTTTAACTTAAACCTGGATTCCAAAACATGGCTCTGCTTAACCAGCAGAGAGAAAGGCAAGCAGGAAACTTCTACCACAGACAGCCAAAAAGTCCTAAAAACTCAAGAATTCTGCTCAAGGAAGTCTCTGGAAGTAATCTCAGGGAAGCAGGACTAGAATGTGATCGTAATGTAGTCCTCAGATGTGATGAAAAGTGTGTGTGTGAATAGTAAAAGGAAACACAAACCAGCTTTCACTTTGTGAAGAGCCTCCATGGGAGCTGGTCATTTTTGGATGACCCTGCTAAAACAACGCTGTCCCCTGTGCACCTCTACCCTCTCCATTCTGGATTCATCTGGATTAATGTGTTTAGTCATTAGCCGTGTTCACATTTTCTGGCTTTCCACCTTTTGGAGCTTTCTGGAACAGCCTTCTCCTCTTGCTCTTCCTCTTGGCAGTTAGGCCTGGCCTCATGGCTTGTTTTGGCCAATGAAATGTAAGTGATGTGAGAGCCAGAGAACGATTCCCCACAGGCCCATCGTGGCTGGTGAGAGGTGGACACTCCCTCCACCTAAGCCTCGAGTGAGTGAGAAAGAACAGAGCTCTCCAGCCAACCAGCGGGGGCAATTTACCATGGAAGTAATAGGTTTTTGTTATTTTAAGCCACTGAAATCCTGGACTCTTAACCTATCCTATCCTGACCAATAAAACCAGGGATCACCCATAGTATTTAATTCCCTCCTCCTGAGAGTGAAATCCCTCCAGATTACACGGGGACATGGAGGCCACAGCATCGGGGAAGCACATGTTACCAAGCAGACACTGACTCATTGTTCATCTAAAACAGTACTTTCAGATTCAGACAAACAACACAGAAGAGTATAAAATTTTATACATCTTTAAAATAAAACAGAAGATTTCAAAGAAATTTCAGAAGCACAGATTTGGAGGTGGAACTAGGAATGTGAGGAGAGAACATACCTCTGAAAGGAGCAAACTCAATGCAGAGAAGAGAAAACTGAGGCACAGAGAATCTATGTGAAAACGTATCCAGTGCCACGCCACTAGTTAGTGCAGTCCAGGTTGGCTGATCCCAGGTCCAGAGGTATTTTTGCCACACAGCCTTATGTGTGTGGGGTGGTGACTGTCCTAGTGTTCCCAACAACCCCGGGGAGAGAGCCACCCTCACAGAACAACCAGCCAGGACGTCTTCGCGGTCCCACTGGCACGTACTTCCTCAGGTTAGGGGCCATGGGGGGCTGACCTCACTGTTACTAGAGAGATAAAACTTAACTAAACATTCCCCCTTCCTGTCTTCCTCAACTTCTCACCATCGTAAAGTGGAAACTACGTAAGGACAGGCTTTTTCACCTCTGCACACCTTCAAAATTTTCTAGCTTTTGATCATTATAATCTAACAAACCATCTTTATGTTGGGGTCATTAAATATAAAACTATTATGCAAAAAAAACATCGATATATACACCTAAGAGAAGTTTCTCCAGTGCTGAACAGTCCCTTACTAGCTATCTCTTGGCAGGGTTTGAATAACTAACCTTCTGCAGCCAGTTTAGTGCCAGATCATTCTTAAAAGCAATATCTGAGGTAAAGTTTGGAAGCAACATTTATGTTTTCTTTTTTAATTTGGAACTTAGTTTTTTTCAGACTCTTTTGGAATTTTATAAACCTGAATTTTCAAGTGGGAGAATTCAAAGCAGATGAAAAGCAACCAGATTTTTTTTTTTTTAAAGAAAAGGACTTAAAAATCATAACTCACCCTCACAGTCTTTCAGAGCTAATTATATATTTAAGATAATCTGAAACTCTAGAAGCACCCTTGCCAACATTCTTTGAACCTACAGAATCAGCCTATGATAATTTAAGATCAATAGCTTGTAAAAGTCCATAGTCAAGTCCTCCCTCATGGAGGGTGGCGGATTTCTAACCTGGACATTACAGAATGCTCGGCATCATGGTGAGAGGCTCCGAGACACGTAAAGTCCATGTCCTGTGATATCTGTAAGCACTGGACATTGCTAACTCATCTCTCATCCTCACCACTCACAGGCATGAATTGCATTTGCCTTTGTACAAGTCCCCTGCTCACTTTCAGAGCCCAAAACCCTCACGGGAATGCTTTGGTTTCCTTCCCGTCCTCTCAGTAAACAGATTTTCCTTGTAGTGCCCTTTTATGGAACTCATTTTGAGAGCAGTGTTTCTTTTTGGATTTTAGTCAACATATTCTTTAATTGGTAAATCGGTTCACTTTCCCTAGCATTAATAGAGGTAGATTGCTGCCAATTGTATCCAATTTTGGTGATTCTGCTATTGTTGCAGCTGCAAAACAAAAGTTTTCAAGAAATTCCCAAAAGCTCCCCAAATAAATGGTCCAGAATGGTCACCATCCTACTAGTCCAAATTTCTCCCCCACTCCTCTCACTAAAGTCTTCCATCTCAGTCAAGTTCACCCCTCAGGAAAATCCCAAGCTGCTTCTAAGATTTTGCTTGCACTGTTTAAATACCCACGCACCCAGCATCTGTGATACACAAACATTTTTGTCTTCCCAACCTTCAAAGCCTGACCCAAGTCCCATGGCCTCCTCGAGCACTTTCCATATTCAATTTACAATAGACAGGAGCCCACATCTGTGAATTCTGACACTATTTCCGTGCTCCCCATTCATTCTGATGTTTGGTTTCATTCTGCTTTATACCATCCTGTAACTGCTTCATTGTTTACAGATCTTTAACTTAATCAAAAGGCCATGAAATGAAGGACATACGAGTAAATCAGAGGATGAAATGACTCAGGAGATACCTACACAGCAGATAAGATCTTTGTACCTTTCTGAATTCTTAGACCATCAACTTTCAGAAATGTTCTGATCCAACACAGTGTCTAATCGACTATGAGTCTAGGAGGTACACAGAACTTCGTCTGCCACAAGAGTCATACCCAAATTGTCTGCCTTTTAGAGTCATACTAAAATGAAGGCCAAAATTCAGATCACCGCAGTGAGCCACTCTAGCAGACAGACTGTTTCATCAGCAAGGCTGAAGCAATCAGCCAAGGTCAGGGGTGGGAGGTGTACAAAGCAACAGACCGCAGTGGTGTGTCCTGTAGAACCAGAGGAAATCAACACCCAGCCACCCTCAGCTGCATGGCCAATAGCCCCAGAGCACAGGCATCCTTGACACATCCAAAGCACAAGATCTTAAAAAAGTCATGTGCCTGTATCATATAAGCAAGCTTCTCACTATAAATAAAAGCAAGGATGAAAGTAGAGACTTCTGTTACCTATGGAAATAATATATAGTTCTAGGCACATTCAAATGTTCTAACAGAGTGGTGGATTTAGTAGAGTGGGAATCTTCCAGGATTTTTTCTGTATTAATCCACAGTATTGTTTGGATGGGGAATCATTTCACTTTTCCTGCATTAGTAGTGGGAGATTACTACATATACACAAACATGTACGCTCACACTCACGCACACACAGTCCTTGCTTGGACTTTACCTTTGGTTAACTTTGAGGTCCATGTGCAGTGTGGGCATTCATCCATAGAGAGGGAAAATCCTATTTTTAAAAGTTGTCTTTGATTTGTACCTGTTGCTCTGGACCAGCAGTTCTCAGCCTAGGGCAAATCTGCACCCCCAAGGGACATTTGGCAAGGTCTGCAGACCTTCTGGTTTATCTTGACTGAGATGGCAGTGTTACTGGCACGCTGTTAAACATTCTAAAATGAATGATTAGGTCCAAAATGTTAGTAATGTCATATTGAGAAACACTTCTACGTATAGAGGTAAAAGCAGTATACATTTTCAAGGAAAGAATGCTTCTCGTTTGGGGAAAATAGCTGCAATTATCCTTTGACTTATGCAAAAGAAAAGTCAAATTTTGATTCTGAAATAGGTAATTTCAGATGTTAAAACCTGATGATGGCTTTGTGAATAGCATCTCTGCAGAGATGGTCGTATGTCAACTTCCTGTTAAATTCCTTGGGTGAGAAGTAAGGAAAGAGGCACGAAGTGTCCCAGATTTCCAGGAAGGATTGATTTGAGGAAATCCCCTTTGAAGGGAGATGAAATGACCTCCAGCAATGTTGCAGTAGGCATGAGACTAAGGAAAGCCAGTCAAAATGATGCCACCTGTGACAAGCATGACAGATGGCATCCGGAATCGGTGGGATTTGATCCAGTTGTAAGTTTTACTTGTTTACAAGTATTACCGCTATTCTCTTATAATACTCCCAGGCCTCCAAACAAAGTTTTGTAAAGCACCAGAGCCCTGTGTTGGCTGTGTTTGGGGACGTAAGGATTACCCAGTCATGGATTTCATTAGAGGAAGTCAGGCAACTGCGTGGATGGACACTGGGGAGACCAGGAGCACCCCTATGCAGGCCACACCCTGAGTGGGGCACAGAGAAAGAAGCTTGGGTGGAAGTATCCTTGAGCACCCCACAGCTTGCAGGTTCTGCAAGGTATCAGGGAAGTTCTTGAGCCAAAGTTGGCTGTCAGAGAAATCGGGACTGGCCCAGGACTGAGCCTGCCTGAACATCCCACCCGGCTCAGTCATTGGCTGAACCCTGGGAAAGTGTGACCTCAGAGCAAACAACAATAGATGTCCAAGCGCATCAGCTGGAGGCCCTGATCAACTGCATTCCCCACACTTTGAGGTCCGCTTGGTGCATTCTCTGGCTCCCTCACGCATACAACCATAACAAGCTATTTGGCCAGTAAAAGAAAGTGTCTCCTGGACCAGAGTTCCAACCCTGCCATCTGCTCATAGGCTCCTCTTTCCACAGGAAGGACAATAAATACTTTAATTGTTGATTAATATCCCTACACTACGTAAGGCAACGAACTGAGAGTAAGAACAAAGAAGCCAAATCCTCTAGGATCACCAGAGCAGCAGCAGAAAACCGCATGACTGCAGAGAGTGCCCAGGTCCAGAAATTCTTCACCTGTGTTACAGCTGCTCCTGGGACTGACCCAGCCTATGCCACTCAGAACCCCACTGCAGGGTGCCTTGGCCTGCTGCCAGCTCCTCTCTAGACTCTCCAGACATGGAACTGCACTCTTAGAGACTCATCATTACCCACCATACAACTTCCAAGAGAAAATTGAGTTGAATAAATTATTAGCAATTTCATAATAAACTTCAAATCATCTTCCATACTTTCTCTTCAAACTGCCAGAGTAATTTATATATTAAACATTTAGATAGAACCATCCTTCCTTGTCAACTCTCCCTTGTGAGAGATTGTTAAGAGCCGACCATTATATTCTAAGAGAGTTTAAGTTCAGAAAGGCCTCCAGGCAGACTGTGAGCTGGAAGCCTTCTCAAAGGCCTGCCAGCTCTGTGAGTTTATGATTTTATGATTTCAGGGAAAGAACCTGATAGCACATTGAGAGACTTCCCCTGAAACAGAAAAGGAAGAGGGTGGCAAAGCCAGCCATGGGGGAATGCCTCACTTCCTGAGCTATCTCCTGAAATATAGAATATATTTTTGAGCTATAGACAATCATGTTGTCCCTTTATCTCTGAACTTCTTTTGGAAGAAGTGGTCTTTAGAAGATAGTATTTGTTTGCATTTGTAAACCTTTCAAAAGTAGCATGCAGAAGGAAATGTGGGCCTTAAAAGATCATCATGAGATCGTGGGTTTGAGTCCTTGACAGAATTTCAAGTATGACCCGCAGTTAATTTTGTAGTGTGTAGACCAAAGTTCATTTCTACCTTTGTATCTGACACACACTTGCCGGGCCCAAAATAAAATAAATACTGATACAGTGACTTCAAACAGAGTTAAAGCCAAGTTTTCCTAAAACACCAGGGACATCAGAAATGTCCCTTCGTGTGCACTTCACTCAAGTCCATATGACTCTGTTTGCCCTGACATTAAAATCACTGTGCACATTGTTTCCATCTTCTGCAAAATGCTAGAACACGGAAATGTTAGTGACTTCGCAGAGTGTGTGCTAACACACACACACGCATACATGCACCTAACAAAAAAGCTCAGCTTGTCAACAGCTTTGGTGAAATAAAATACAAAATGATAATTAGAAACATGTGTCCCCGGCAAAGAGGCTCAGAAACTAAAAGGTCACCTTTTTCCAAATGACCTAATTAGAAGTGCCTGGAGTGCTGGCTACAGTATAACAGTTTTACACAGCTTTTAACTCAGACTTCCTGTTTTAAAACAGTGCAATTTACTGCTCCTGCAGCAAATATGAATGGTCACTTAACGCCAACAATATTAGGCCTCACACCACCACCTGCCTCCAGCAATCTCCTCATTGTTAGACCCATCAGCTGAGGACTGCTGATTTACCATCCCAGAATGACCATTTAGAACCTAATGCCAGGATTGCTGCCAAGTTGAGAACAAGGATTTCATGTAGAAGAGTGCCGCGTCGTACTTTACATTAAGGCCGATTGGAAATGCATGAACAGAGCAAAGGGAAAGCAGTTGTTCTGCGTCAGACCATCAGTGAACGCTTCTCGGATTCCTTTTTCTGGTCCCAGAGCTGGGAATTTGATGCAGAATGATTTGAATTGCCTAGAGACAACAGATACACACTGGCTGAAAATGCCACGTGGTAGGAACTCAAACAGGCACCCAAATGGAATTGTCCTTTTAAATAGACACCTCCCTAAATTTGGATTTAATGTCTCTCCTACTTATTCAATACATCGTAATGCTGCGGTGAGTATTCATTTAGCTTGTCAGTTTCATTGCCCCAGTTCTCCCATCTGAGACACCTCCCTAATGCTAGGAGTGGTGAAGTGTATCCAGGAAGATTTAGAATAAGGATCCAGTAACAGCAATGGGCACCCACGCTACCGACTAGATTTCTCAACTTCTCTGGTAGGTAGGTGTGGTCGTATGAGCACTGCTGGGCCCACAGGATGTGGATGGAAGAGATGTGTACAACTTCCAAGTCACCCCCATATGGATGTGTTGCCTTGACTTCTCTCTGTGCCCCTGTTGCTGGCTGTGAAATGATAACTAGAGCAATTTGGGGTGATGAGGCTTCCCTGACAGCCCTGGACCATTCATCTCTCATGCTCTTGCACTAGACAAATAAACTTCTGTCACTCTCAACACACTGCAGGCTAGGCCCACTTTTGTGTGTGTGTGTGTGTGTGGCTATTAATTAGTGTTCTTTTAAGAACACCTTAAATTTTTAATCCTTTCTTTATAGGTTACCTAGACCACTTTTGATTAAGAAAACTGTAGAAAGTTAGTAACCACCACAAGCGAACGCCAGGAGGTAGCACATGTCAATTTTCCATAGAGTCCTGCTTTGTGGAATGTCTGAACGCACTGCTTGGGGTCTCTGCTCACACTTGCTGGAATTAATCGTGGTAGATTTTAGTGCACAGGTTGCTTTTCCCCATATTTCTTTGTAAATTCTTCAGGATTCTTGTAGAATTTCTACAGTCCTTAGAGTATTCTTCAACTAGGTCAGCCTGAAGGGGGTGCTCAGGCTGGGGCTCGTTTACGGGTGCTATGAGAGACTGGATTACTTGGTCGGCTTTGGTTACTGGCTTCTAGTTTTCAGCACTAATTACTGGCAGACAGACCTGCCCTTTTCATAAATGTTCAGGTGATAGATCTTTGTTTTAAATGTGATCTTCGGTTTCGGCAAATTTCTTCAACGTACGAATGTCATTAAAGTATTTAATTTCTCCATCATAAATGAAACTCAGTTTAGCTGGATACAGGATCCGGGGTTGAAAGTTATTTTGTTTTAGAAGAAATGTGTCAAACTGTTTCTAAAACCAGTGTATGGTGCCCCATGATCGCATCACTGTACACAGCTATGATTTAATATTAATATAAATAAATAAATGTGATCTTCAGTGGGTTGAATGGGTACTCTGCTGGAAATTTGATTTCAATTCTGAAGGCCCTCTTATCATATGGAGGGTTGTCAGGAACAGTAAGCCCTTGCCAGGTCAATAAATTAGCTTCATCAACCTGGATGTTACAAAAGGTTTTCATTCCACATTTGCCGATTTCTTCAAGCTCCTTCATCAGCCTCCTGCTGGCCGCCATTTTGGATCTGATGAAGCTCTTAATTATTATTCTTTTTAATTTAATTTTCAATTAAAATCACAAATGTATATATTTATGGGGTACAAGGTGATTATTTCATATACAATGTGGAATGCTTAAATCAAAGTGATTAACATATCCATCACCTCACTTATTTTTTGTGGTAAGACATTCCAATGTACTCCATACTAATATGAAATCAATGTTCATAAGAACAATAAAACACTCATATGGTCCAGAAGGGGGAGGGGGTGGGAGGAGGATGTTTGGAAGAAGGGGGGAGGGCAGGAGGCGGGATCTCACCTATTGTGCACATTGTGAGGGTGTATAACACACACACCGGGTGGGGGGCTCTTCTACAAATGGAACTTTACCCTGGAAGTAAGAACAACGTAACCTAAAAATTGTACCCTCATATTAATTTGAAAATATAAAAAAATACTCAAAAAAAAGAAAAAGTAAATAAAATGTACTCTTAGTTATTTTGAAATATACTCTTGCATTTTCCACATTAGGTGAGATCCCACCAAAATCCTCCCCTCTTCCCATCAATTACCCTCCTCCTTCCCCTCCCTCCTCACCCTTCCCCCTTGCTAGCCTATATTTGTGTTTTATCATTCATATGAGTGTGTGTTTATATGTTGGTTTCATAATAGCATTGAAGATATTGGGTACGTTTTTTCCATTCTTGAGATACTTTACTAAAAAGAATGTGTTCCGACTCCATCCAGGTAAACATAGAAAATGTAAAGTCTCCACCTTTTTTGTGGCTGAAGAGTATTCCATGGTATACATATAACACAATTTGTTAATCTATTCATGGGTTGATGGGCATTTGAGTTGTTGCCATGACTTGGCAATTATGAACTGGGCTGCAGTTAACATTCTGGTGCAAATGTCTTTGTGGTAAAATGATTTTTGTTCTTCTGGGTAGATACCTAGTAATGGGTTTGTAGAATCAAATGGAAGATCATCTTTTAATTCTTTGAGGATTCTTCATACTTCTTTCCATAAAGGTTGTATTAATTTACAATACCACCAGCAGTGAAAACAAATCTGGAGGCATCACACTCCCAGACTTTAGGCCTACTTTGTTATAGCAGCTTAGCCTGCCCTTCAATTCATAGAAAGAGGTCATCAAGAAGTTCCTTGTATTCACTGTGTCCTTAATTTTCTGCATATTTTTTGCATTTTTCAGTTCCTTAGTAAATTAAAGAGAATGTAACTTTAGGCTGATCCTCCTTTTTGCCAGTCTAAACTGAACCTGAACTAAGTCGAAACTTAGTTCATGTACTCTGTCCTGCAAAACAATGGGGATGAGGGCTGCTGAAGTCTCAAAATCCTACAGTCTGAGGATCTACCCTTTACCATGACCTGAAGTAGGTCAGATTGAATCTGAAATGTGTTCCATGGCACCACATCAGAAAAGATGCATCTGTCAGTACTGGTTCTATACGTTTCCAGATAGTGAGACTTTTGATACATTACGTTTCCCCCACATAATACTTTCTTCACAGTATTTTAAAAGCCTTCTCTGTCCACTGGCCCTTTCACCATTAGTCACTCGAAGGTCTATTACAATTTATAAAATCCCTTCATTGTTTTCTGCTGCTTCTCTGAAAACTTTTTGTTTAATATATTTCTTTCTTTACCCATATTTCTCAGTGTGGTCTACATCAACCATCTCTACGCCTACAGTTTTGTTCTCTCCTCAAACCCCAGCTTCCTCCCAATCTACGAACATTTCACTCAAAAGATTACTCTATTTTCCCAATCTGTATATTCCTAGGCTATTTATTTATAAGTTCAACAAATATTTATTGAGCCTCTCCCGTGCATCATGAAGTAGACAGATTAGGATACAATGCATGGTGCTTGAAGATTCTTGCTGTCTTATGGCATTGGGCTACTTTAAAGAATCTCCTTGAAATTATTTTGATTTCCATGGAAAAACATTCTTCTTCTCAGCCCACTAGTATGATCATTCCATTCTCTTCCTGGCCCGTTCTTCCTCTTCCAATACCTCTCAATGGAGGTGCTCCAGTGCTCAGTTCCACATCCTCTGCTCTGACTCTGTACTCTCTCCTTCTGAAACAGCATCAGTTGTCTCAGCTTTAACGGTCATTTCTTGAGAATGGTTTTCATCCATCTAGGCAAAACTTCCACCTAAACTTTTAAGCTCCCAATCATATTTCATTGCTTCACTCCCTTTGAAATCTCAATATGTCCCAAATAAAACTGAATTTATTGTTCTTAAAATATACTCCCAATTCCACACTCCACCTAACACACTCTCCTGATACACTTTCCCCCTACACATGCATAAAGTTTGTGTGTCTATCTCTCTCTCTTTCTGGGTTAGCCAAGCAGTCCTGAAGAACAGCAGAGACAAAAGTTCTAATCCAAATAACACACTTCCTTGGCTTTCTCACACATGGGGAAAGCAACCACTTAGCTTCTCTCTGCAGTGCCGAGTGGATGGGAGAACACATGAAGACATGTCAAACAATGATCTAAGCACTAACTATGTTACCCTGACCAGAATTTGAGGAAGAAGTAATATGCTTAATCTCCAGAGAGTTCTCAAATATTCAGGTGTAGATGAACATACCGTACAACCTCCATAGCTGACCACTTCCCTACACCGACCATCTCCTTCAGTTGACCTGATTTTCAAAGACTGGACATGCACCACAAGTACGTATCAGCACAGTAGGCCTGGTTCCTTATGTTGACTTCCTCCATATGTTGACTAGTCTGTTACATCTCCTGAGTGGCCAATTTACAGGGGTTTTACTGTATTTATTAAAAACAACAAAAATCCCTCCATTCTTTGTTCCTTTCCTGTGTTGTAATGTTGAACTCAGGAAAAGTGTTACCTACCCCAGAACCAAATCCACTGAACAGCCCCATTCCTTCCACTTACACTATGTTACAAAACAGGAAGCCAGGCTCGATGCCCATAGCACAGCACCACATGCACTGAGGCTGGCGGTTCCAACCCGGCCCCGGCCAACTAAACAACAATAACAACTGCAACAACAACAACAAAAATATCCCAGCGTTGTGGCGGGCACCTGTAGTCCCAGCTACTTGGGAGGCTGAGGCAAGAGAATCACGTAAGCCCAAGAGTTTGAGGTTGCTGTGAACCGTGACACCTCACCACTCTACCAGGCAACAACAAAGTGAGACTCTGTCTCAAAAAAAAAAAAAAAAAAACAGGAAGACACTTGCTTCTCTTGACTGTGGTAGATGTTAAAACTTACCTACCTATTGTCCTCTCAGTTTTGGTTCCACTTTTCAGCAGCGACCTACTTTTCTTAGATTACCTTTTACACACTTACATGTTTCTGCAGAGACCTAAGAGACTTACTTTTGTCGTATTCTGTACTTCATCTCACGCATGAAGACTTGTTCTCATTTTCTTTATATTCAGAGTTCTCGGATATAAACAGACACAAAAGGATTCTTAAAGTCTGCATACATTCTTAAAGTCTTAAACTCAGGCTTGGGTTGCCTTTATTATTTTGAGGTAGAGGTAGACGCATCAATAAACTTAATAAATGCTGGAATTCACATCTTTTTTTATTGTTTCAGGTTAATTGAGGGTACAAATAATTAGGTTACAATGGTTGCATTTGTTAGGTAGAGCCTCTCTCATGATTGAGTCCTGCCTCTGAGAGGTGTGAGTGAGCCCTAACATTGTGCCCATTAAGTGGGAGCACACCCATCCCCCTAACTCTTCCCCTCTCCTGCTCCCTTGTTCAGGAACTCACATTTTATTTTTTATTTATTTTTTTTTATTGTTGGGGATTCATTGAGGGTACAAGAAACCAGCTTACACTGATTGCATTTCTTAGGTCAAGTCCCTCTCACAATTGTGTCTTGACCCCATAAGGTGTGTCACACACCTAGACCCCACCCCCTCCCTCCTTCCCTCTCTCTGCTCTTCCTTTCCCCACCTCCCTCCCTCCTCTCTCTCTCTAGGAACTCACTCACAGTTTAAATAGAATGCTGTCACAGGGAGGAGGAGAGCTCCAAGGAAGTGCCCCTGAAGAGGCACAGGGAAAAGGTGACGCCTGTGGCTCAAAGGAGTAGGGCCCTGGCCCCAAATACCAGAGGTGGCGGGTTCAAACCTGGGGCCGGCCAAGACTCAGGGAAAAGCTGACCCAAAGTGACACTGATAGAGCAGTAAGAGAATCGGAAATGAGAGAGGTGAAGAAAGACTGGGACACAGACAGTCCAGAGACTGCCCGGCGGTCTGACCTCACTTCCAGGAGCACCAGCTCAGCTTCTCACTGGCCACTGGCCAGTACTGCTAACGTCCGGCTCAGGAGGGGCCTGCTTGTTGCCCTGTTTCCTCCTCTGATCTCAGGCCACCCTCACCTGCTGGAGGAGCAGAGTGTGCAGCCTGTGAGGAGAGGAACACGAGGTTCGTCCTGCAGAGCCCGGAGGCCGCCCTGCTGGACCCCCGGGGGCGTCTCGGCCCTGCGCCCTCCAGCCTGCCTGCCCCACACTGGCTCTGAGCCTCTGAACTCCACCACTTTCTTTTTTTATTTTTTTTTTTATTGTTAAATCATAGCTGTGTACATTAGTGCAATCGCCTGTACCCATTCTAAGATGCACCATAGATGTGGCCCCACCCATTACCCTCCCTCCACCAAAACCTCCCCCCTCCCTTCCCCTTCCTTGGCCCTTTCCTCATAGTCTTGTGCTATAGTTGGGTTATAGTCTTCATATGAAAGCTGTAATTTAGCTTCATAGTAGGGCTGAGTACATTGATTACTTTTTCTTCCATTCCTGAGATACTTTGCTAAGAAGAATATGTTCCAGCTCCATCCATGTAAACATGAAAGAGGTAAAGTCTCCATCTTTCTTTAAGGCTGCATAGTATTCCATGGTATACATGTACCACAATTTGCTAGTCCATTCATGGGTCAATGGGCACTTGGGCTTCTTCCATGACTTAGCAATTATGAATTGAGCTGCAATAAACATTCCAGTACAGATGTCTTTGTTATATTGTGACTTTTGGTCTTCTGGGTATAAACCTAGTAAAGGAATTATAGGATCGAATGGCAGGTCTATTTTTAGGTCTCTAAGTATTCTCCAAACATCCTTCCAGAAGGAACGTATTAGTGTGCATTCCCACCAGCAGTGTAGAAGTGTGCCCTTTCCTCCACATCCATGCCAACATCTCTGGTTTGGGGATTTTGTTATGTGGGCTACTCTTACTGGGGTTAGGTGATATCTCAGAGTAGTTTTGATTTGCATTTCTCTGATGATTAAGGATGATGAGCTTTTTTTATGTGTTTGTAGATCTTGCGTTGGTCTTCTTTAGAGAAGTTTCTACACCAAGGATCCTCTTCTTTTCATGTCTGTCTCAAAAAAAATCCCATTTGACTTTTAGTCAGAATCCAAATGTTACCTCTCTCCCTTTTGAAATCATAAGCTAGCTACCTCTAGTTAGCGCATCTCTAAATAATCTCAGGGCATTGCTGTTTTCTATTGCAGCCTTTAACACAGGTGTGCTTTAATCCAGCTCCCATACCCCTCCCACTGTATTTATGAAACTTTAAAGGGCAGAGACCAGAATGGGCTCATCTTTCCATGTCCCCTGAAGTCCCTCACACATGCACGTTCTGTTCTCGGCAGCTGAATGGGACGGAACCAACTTCTCTTGCTCAGAAGTCTCCGGGTCCGCCACATGCCGGTGCCATCCAGCCTGACCTCAGAACCGCCGCCTTGGGTGGCTGCTTCCTGCCATTCAGTTTTATTCCCCACTCAACCCCAACACACACGCACCAGTACAGCTTTACCAGGGATTCTCAGCACGGGATGCGCATTAGAATTCCTGGAGAACTTTCAAAAAATACTGTTACCTAAGCTCCTCCACCAAAGATTTTCATATAATTGGTCAAAAATGAGGCCTAGCATTGGGGATGATTCTAATGGTAACCACGGTTGAGAAATGCGAAGCTACTGTATTTGCATTTTTTTTTCCTGATAGAAGCTTATTCACCTTCAAGAATATTTTTGTGCTCTTCTCTCTAGCCAAGTTAGTAATTTGCACAGGAGTCAATTCAGTCTCGCCTCCTTCAGGAAGCCCTCCCTCCTATCCCAATCTACTAGACGCTTGCAGAGCCCTGTGTTTCATTGACCTGTTACTTCACAGTTTCATGTATCAGCACTTAACTTCCTGATTCCTCAGGGAGAAGGCCTGCAGGGCAGGGAGTCTGACTCAAACTTAAGAAAAATGACACACTTTCCAATATCTCTTTGATTTGATCACGTGTTAAGATGAACATTTCATACAAAATAAAATACAACTGTACGTATAAATATAAGCTGACTGTATTTCCATAGAATCTTGGATTCGGACATACCTGGATGAGGATCACAGACCCCTCACTCAGCAGCTGTGTGACCTTGAGCGAGTTACTTCATTTTTCGGATCTCGGTTTTTTGTTATATAAAGAGCAGTACCTACCTCATTAAATTGTTGTGAAGATTAAATGAAATATGGTATGTAAAATGTTTTGCAAAACATCTGGTAAATATTAAACAATCAGTTCATAAATATAATTATTTGAGTGAGAATTTCACACTTAACTCCTTTTAAATCAATATTTTCTTGAGAAAAAGCATCTACCTTTTATACTTTTCTTCAGAAATAAAGATAAGTGATCTTTTATGCTTTATTGCCATAAATCACAAGAAAGTTATTTACCAAAATAACAAGATTATATCACCATACCAAGGCTAGCTATTTTTCTATTATGTTAGAATGTTCGTTACATGGACTGCTCTAAGTAATTTCAGTGCTTATGGATACATCACTGCATTATATGCAGTTGCTGACAATTTACAGATTTAATTTAGTGACTAAATAGTAGGAAATTCTGATTAAGAATTCGCCAGAGGGGAGAAACCTAATTGAAGGGGAGTGAAGTTTCTACCATGGGCCATTTAGCTGAATTAAACCCAGCTTCCATGGGAGGGTACAGGGAATAATTTCACTGCTACATCTCTGGGTACTACAAACACTGAGTTGATTACCAACCAATCTACATGTAGCTCCACATTTTCACACTCACCACCCACGACTTCAGAGCATTTCAATAATGAAACCTGACAGGGAGAGAAACTGTTCCAGCGTTTTTCCTTTACCTTGTGTAATCTCACTCAGCCATTTTAACATACACTCAAGTTTCACCCAAATGGCACCACCGAGAAATATAGAGTAAAAGAAGCATGAAGAAAAGAAGGAGGGAAGGAAGGGAAGGGGGGATAGGAAAAGATCACAGGTTGCAAATCATATGACTTTAAACACCAACGAAAATTCTACAACATAAAAACAGGAAAATGTTTAGGTTTATTTACTTTGCCCTGAACCCTACTCTCCAAGATGCTTTATTGTTTTGCTATTTAGAAAGTGCTAAGAGAGATCTATAACAGAAGCACTTCACTGTTTTATTAAATATTATTTTAAAACATGCACTGAGCAATTTATAGAAAAATCCATGTTCTCTTTGGTTCATACAATTCAGCCCTACCTGTTAAAGGCTCAGTAAATTGTTATGGCTTCATATTATTGCAACTGTGAAAAAAATGTAACAAGTTCACTTTCCCTTTTATTCTTCACATTTCTCCAGCCCCCCCACCTCCTTCCAGAGTTTTATCCTTTCTTCTTTCCTTCACCCCCCCCATCTTCCCCTTCAGTGTGCACTAGAATATACATGCATATCCTTGAAACGGTGCTTTCAGATCAAAGCACAAGTTTTCACGTTGAAGTGTACAGGTTTCTGCTATTTAGCAATTTAAAAAGAAAAAGCCTCTCTGACAGTTTTGGATTTTAATTTCACATACTTGGTACAACTAAGGCAACTTGAGATGCAACATTAATATAATGCACACAAAACTACATTTATTTTTTTTTTCATCAATGCACACATTGAAGTGGTTGGCTCATTGCCCAAGAATCAATTATCAGAATTTTATTTAAATCTTAAGAACCTCATCTTTGAACGCAGAAATCACAAATATTTCACTCTTCGGGATTTGGGGGTTTTGCTTAGCAAATTTAAGTCAAAAACAGAAGTAGTAGCGTCTGTTGTTTCTGCCTAATAATTAGTACAGGCGGCAGGGTTACAGAGGTTAACACAAGGAAATCATTTGTTTCTGCCTACACATAGCATCATGAAAACACTTCTCAATGTAAACACACTTGCAAAGCTGAGGTATGTTGTGAAGAATTAGACTGTTGATCCTGTGTCAACTCACATGTTTGTCTGACAAACAAGAAAACGTTTCAAAGGTTATCTATGCCTGGAAGCTTGGTCCAGGCAGAGAGACCTCTATTTCTCAGGACACTGGAGTGATAATAATACGTGTTACGAATGAAGTACAGAAAGTAGGAAAAGAAGAGTGAGGGAGGAAAAAATATGTTTTTTTCTATTTGCACAAATTGGTCATGGCTTGCTCCTCCAAAGGCCAAAATATTTTAACTATTAGGAAGTCACTGAAATTATTTTCCGGTCTTGTGAGTTGACACAGCAGAATAGAAGGTCCTCTTTATTTAAAAATGTATTTTGCATTCAAAATAATCCCACTGGGCCTTCAATACTTGGTAGAAGTGCTTTGATCTTTGAACAGGAATGCACACATTAGAATTATTTGGGACCTACTCACCACAAAGTGACCAGCTGATTTTTTGCGGCATCGACATTAGTGCTAGCACAGCAACACCTACTGGTACGTTTATGAAGTGAAGTTGAAGCCAACAGGGCCAGAAACTGGTTCCTCCATCTTAACGAGAAAAATTACAGCATGGTTTCAACTGATGAAGTCTACACCTAAAAACGACTGCTTCCAAATGAAGAATGGGAAGGAAAATTGTGGAGAATGGGAAGGAAAATTAAACACAAAATGACTCTTTATGTTTAAAATGCTATTGAGGTGATCATTCTCCTTCTATGTAGACTGAAGCTGCCACTCAGACTGCTCCTAAAAATGATGCCGTGTAGTTTGTGGTTGAGATGATGATGATGATGATGATGATGATGATGACGATGATTTCTCCTTCTTCTCCTTCTTCCTCCTCCTCCTCCTTTCCTCTCCTTTTTTATATAGTCTCTAAAGGCAATAACAGCGAGTCATTCACAAAAGTACTGATTGAATTGAAATAATCTGAGAGGCACCATGTTAGTTTTACCACAGATAGGAAGTCCAGTTGCCAATAAGTAATACAGCATGGAATGCCATCATCTGCCAGCTCTTCCAGCTCCTAAGCAATGTCTTAAAGAGATATTCAGGAACAGTAAGTACCACAAAAAAATTAAAAAACAGAGCTACAGAGAATAGTATGCGCCACAGTGAAAATACACCCAGATCACTGCAGATCCTAAACATCAGTAGAATTTGATTTTGCCAATATTTAGAAAAGTCGTAGCTCCTGTGCAAACTCCTTTGTTCTATAATAATTCTTTGGATAAACAGCCCCATGGAAACTAACAAGAAGCAATGTATTCCAGCTAACCACGTTGTGAGCTGAGACAGAGATTGGCTGCCCCGCCGCATCCTCAAGAAAGACAACGTGAAGCCCAAATTTAGGGACAAATTGGCCCCTGGAGGGATTTAGGATGCAACAGTGGGGACACTGTGCTGATCCCCGAAAAGCCAAGGCCCGAGGAGGAGCAAAGAGGAGTGACAAGGCCAGCCCGGTCACTCGCCAAAACCTGGATGATGGAGTAATTTTTACTTACAGTCTAAAAAGGTTACATCAGTTGAGAATCTGCTGTTCTGAATCTGCACAAGTCTAGCTTCAATTAAATTGGGCTCCATAGCCATTTTATTTCTTGGACTAACAATGTAGATACAGCCACAAGCCCTGTGATGAATTTGTTCTAAGTGTCTTATTTGGTTCAAAACTACTGAGATTGATGGACTGTCAAGGAACTTTAGGAATTTTGTGTTCCCAAGACACAGAATTAAGTAGGTTTTGTACAGAACTGGAAAAGTCTAGGCCTTTATCATATGTGGGTTCCTGAGGCCACCTCTTATTTGCTAATACTAGTTTTATGCCCCTTTCTGGACAATCCTCCCAGATTTCTTTGTCTAAAATGCATCTTTCAGAGTCACATTCCTTTTCAGAAACATTAGTTGCTCCCCTTGCCAAAATTTTTTCAAACATCGTTCCTTAATGTTCTGCTTTCCAGAAATGAGCCCCGATCTTCTTTTCTCACTAGCCCCTAAGCGCAAACCTCCCCATCCTGTTAGGCTAGTCAGCTGGGTTCATCGGCCTCTGTCTGTCACACTCGCCTCCATCCACACTGCCCCCCACCTGCCATGGTGGCGTCCACCCCCTTCTTTCCCTCTGGTATTACTTCTACCTCTGTGCTCACCCGCCTCAGAGCACTCTTCTCTCTATCCAAGTCTTCAGCACCCTCTCAGGGGTCCTCAAACTTTTTAAACAGGGGGCCAGTTCACTGTCCCTCAAAAAGTTGGAGGGCCAGACTATAGTTTAAAAAAAAAAAAACTATGAACAAATTCCTATGCACACTGCACATATCTTATTTTGAAGTAAAAAAAAAAAACAAAACGGGAACAAATACAATCACACCGCCTCGTGTGGCCTGCGGACCGCAGTTTGAGGACCCCTAGTAGACCTTGATAGTTACTCCAGCCCCACATGAAGAACTTCTTGCTAAATTTTTACTGATCCCACATATACTATCTTGGAACTTAACTTTTCACGTGGGTTTGCCTCGTCTGTCTAACATAGCAACAAACTCCTCTGGCACAGGGGTGGGGTTTTACACTTTTTATAGCCTCCCCAACATCAAACATCCAGCACATCACCAAGAGGTGTAAAGGGGGGAAGAAAGCAAATTCCTGGCATTGTGCACCAGGAGGAGTGCAGGATACCATCTAGAATAAAAAATAACTCTTGTTGTTGAGCATTTTCTCATTAAGCAAAGTATTAGTATCTCAAAATAGAGTCAAGAAATTCAGGAAATTCTCACAGTTTCCACAGGAGAAGAAAAGAGAAAGAATGTGGAATTGGAATGCAGGACACCTAGAACGCTTTTTTTTTTGTTTGTTTGTTTGTTTTGGGGGGGATTTTTTGGCATTCTTTTTTGTTTTTTTAATTCTTTATTAAATCATAACTGTGTACATTAATGCATTTATGGGATACAACGTGCTGATTTGGTATACAATGTGGAATGCTTACATCTAACTGATTAACATAACCATCTCCTTGCTTATTTATTTGTTGTGGAAAAGACGTTCATACTCTATTCTTAATAGTTTAGAAATATATCATTGCACTAGAACACCTTTGTAATGACTCAGAAACCCATTGCTTACTTTTAAGTATTCCCATGGTATATTTTCCATAACTAAGTTCAAATCACTGCATTTTTGAAAAAATGTTTTTTTGTTTTTCTGTTTTGGCTGGGGCTGGGTTTGAACCCGTCACCTCCAGCATATGGGGCTGGCGCCCTACTCCTTTGAGCCACAGGCACCGCCCCATTTTTGAAAAATTTTTATTGTACCCAGATACATATGACATAAAAACTTTTACATATTTTAAGAGTGATTACTTTGAAATTCAGATCCCCCTAGTTTTTCCTCTTTCAATTTTTTTACTTATTTCTTTGGACTTTTGTACTTACCTATTAGGAACATATCTTGGAAAAAATACCTAGGGAATCTTTCGATAAAGTGCTTTAGGGGTTAATGAGATAATACATGTAAAAGTATGCTCTGGGCCATACACGGTGGCTCGCACCTGTTATCCTAGCCCTCTGGGAGGCCGAGGCAGGTGGATTGCTTGAATTCAGGAGTTGGAGACCAGCCTGAGCAAGAGTGAGACCCCGTCTCTAATAAATAGCTGGGCATTGTGGCAGGTGCCTATAGTCCCAGCTACTCAAGAGGCTGAGATAAGAGGATCGCATCAGCCCAAGAGTTTGAGGTTGCTGTGAGCTATGACACCACAGCACTCTACCCAGGGTGACAAAGTGAGACTCTATCTCAAAGAAAAGAAAATGCTCTGAAACAAAAATTATCCTGAAAATTCTATTTATTTTTATTATCACTGCAGTTTTTATGAGATATTCTTTAAAAGGAAAATTTTCCTCATAATAAAATGCATTGGCATCTGAGGAATTAAACTATCTTATACTAGATCCTCTTTTTTAAATTACTGAAGGACCTTCACCTTCCTATGATTTGTTCTTTTCTACCACAACATCTCAAATTGCTGTAATAGCAAATTAGAAGATTACAATAAACCGAGCCCATGATGAACTTGGCTTTGGATAGTCTTTCAATGTGGTGTTTCCTTCCAGTCACCAGTTTAAATCATTCAAGGTTCTCAAAGGGAAAAATAGAATGATTACCTTCAGACCCCTGGAGATGGCAGGCAAACTGTCCTCCCCACAATCGTTGTTTGTAAGACACCTGGTGGGGGAGGGGGGTGAAAGGAGAAAGAGGAAGTGGGAGAGCAGGAGAAAACACAGCACTCACCCCACATAGTTTCCACATAAACTACTACACGAACAGACTAATATACCTAAAAGCTAAACAAAGTCAGAAAGACTCTTAAAACAATTGGCATTGAGGAGGAAAAATAAGCTCCCGCCTATTGATCTGAATCCTCTATGCCCTTCAGTTATCACTTGGCACCACACAATGGTATTTCCCTTCATGACCCCAATGTCTTGATCTGAAAACCTAACCAGTCATTTCTCACCAAAGAGAGGAGAATAGTTTTGTTAACATCTGTTTTTTTGTTGCCTTTTTTTTTTTTAAAGGTCTTTTATTTTTAAGTTCCTATTGAAACCGCCTTGATCTGCCTACCAGGGAATTGGGGCTCATACCACGCACTTTCTGCCTACATCTCTTTTCTCTTTATTTGTTCTAAAGAATATTGATTTAGATTTTGGCCTATTCACATTGCTTTAAACTTTTAAACACTGGCTCCAATAGCTAGAGGAAACACTTTGCTGAAGCTAAAATGATCACCCAAGAGAACATATTGGGGAAACACATAGACCAAAATTAGCCCTTGGCTCTAAATGTGCAGCTCCCATTGAAACCAGTGGAAGCTGAACTCTCAGGATTTGAAGACACATTTTCCTTTACATTGAATATAAAGGCTTTTTGAAAGGGTTGTGCTTATTTGAGTTTCTGTTAAAGAAGCTGAATTAGCTCTTTGTCATATTATAAAAAGAGAGGCAGCATTGATTCTCCAATTTGTCTTGTATGGGGTCTTTTGATATCTAACAAAATTGCACAGACACTTTTTTTTGTTTCTGTACACTGATTGTTTAATATTACAAAGGACCAAGCATCATACCAACAGCTTTCTGTCTTCTATAGTTCCTACAACATTTTACTTTAATAATCCCTAGTCCTTTACAACCAAAATAACAATTAAAAAAGAGTGATGTTTAGAATCAACATGGGAGAATGGAAAACATGGTGGAAAACCAGCTGGGCACTGTGGCTTATGCCTATTATCCCAGCACTCTGGGAAGCTGAGGCAGATGGATTACTTGAGCTCAGGAGTTTGAGACCGGCCTGAGCAAGAGCAAGACCCCATCTCTACTAAAAGTAGAAAAACTAGCTGGGCATAAGGGTGGGTGCCTGTAGTCCCAGCTACTGGGAAGGCTGAAGTAGGAGGATTGCTCAAGCCCAAGAGCTTGATGTTGCTGTGAGCTATGATGCCATAGCACTCTCACTCAGGGCAATGGAGTGAGACTCTGTCTAAAAAAAAAGGAAAAAAAAAAAACATGGTGGAAAATGGTGGTAGAGAGTTAGCAATGTGACCCCTTGAGGACAGAAAACATTGTAAGTTCCTACCTCACCATGTTGCTACCACTGTGAATGTTTCTGAAGCTTCAGAACACTCCCAGTATGCTGATGTCACCGCTACCAAGTACAAGATGAATTAACCGGAACAGCCTGACTCTCAGAATCTGTGGCTCCATGCCCCGCTGAAAGACACAGGCCACGTGAACATGTTGACTGCAGGAAATCTCTGCTGCAGCAAATCTGAGCCCACCTCCACGACATGACTCAGCAGCAGAGCCCTTCACGGGGTTCATGTCCAGGCTAAGACGGTATCAGCAGGTTTTAATTTACTCGGAACATTTTGTCTTTGTTTTCTCCATCTGACAATAAATAAAATGTAGGTGTTATCTTTCGAGATAAGGAAAGGCAAGAGCCCTGCCTTACTTTTCACACTTCTTACCCCTTACATTGTTCCTACATAGAAGCAATTAACTAATGTTTATTTAATTTGGATGAGTGAGAAATGCCAGTTGACAGATTCATAGAAAACTCAGCTTGAAAGGCTTAACAAAGTTTTTTGCTTATAAAGTAAGACCACACATATCACAGGCACAAAGTCATATGATGAGTTAGAAAACATGGAAGTGGGAGCCTGACTTCCACTAGGGGTCAAAGAAGGTTTCCTGGAAGGCTTGAGTCTGAATTGAGTCTTAAAAACAGTAGAAAGGAGTGTGTTTATGTGTGTGAGCGCACCAAGCAAAAAGAGGATTCAAGTCAGAGGACAAAATCAAGATCCAAGCCAGAGCATGACAACGGTGTGAAATGGGAAACTGTGGGACACACGTGAGTCAGGTGGTGGAGAAGAGGTAAACTAGACAGGTGGGCACATTAAGAAGCTTCAATATTTCCTGTGAATGATGGGTAATGATTGAAAGATTTTAGGCTAATGATGGCAGGGTCAAATGCATGTTAGATAAATCACTCTGGCTGCTTGTTGGAGGTTGGAATTAAGGAGAACAAGCCACAGGCATGTTAAGTGGATGTTGGTAATCTGCGTTAACTCAGACAAGAGGAAATGAAGACAGAAACAGTGGAAGTGGCAGCAGAGAACGCGGCAGAGGAAAGCCAGCAGGACTTGGTGCTGAATTATGTGACTACATGAGAGGGGGAAATTGGGGCGGTGAAGATGAGAAAGAAAGATTTATGAGTCAAGGATTATGAGCTAGGTGACTAGCTGGCTAGTAGTCCAACCAAATGAGAGCAAGAATACTATAAAGAGAAGAGGATTTTTGTGAAGAAATAAGAGTGAAAGAAGAAAGCACCTGGCAGAGCACCATAGCTTGCGCCTGTAATCCCAGCACGTTGGGAGGCCCCGGTGAGAGGATCCCCTGAGCTCAGGAGTTTGAGACCAGCCTGAGGAAGAGTGAGACCCTGTCTCTACTAAAAATAAAAAAACTAAGCAGGTGTCATGGTGGGCGCCTGTAGTCCCAGCTACTCTGGAGGCTGAGGCAGGAGGATCGCTTTAACCCAGGAGTTTGAGGTTGCTATGAGCTATGATGATGCTACAGTACTCTACCCAGGGCAACAGAGGGAGACTTTTTCTCTAAATACATACATACATGTTTTATAGTCTTAAATTTTACAATGAAATCTATGATCCATTTTTAGTAAATTTCTGTATAAGCTATGAGGTTTTAGGTCAAGGGACAATTATTTTCCTTTTGATAGCCAGTTAGTTCAATATTATTTATTGAAAAGACTACATTGAATTCCTTCCTCCATTGAATTTCTTTTCACCTTTGTCAAATATTAGTTGGCCTTTGGATTCTGTGTGGGGCCATTTCTCAGCTATCTATTCTGTTCTGTTGATATAGAAGTCTATCCCTCTACCTATGTGATATAGTCTTGATTACTATGGCTGTACAAGAATTCTTAAAATTGAATAAAATGATTCCTCCCATTTCATTCTTCTTTTTCAAAACTTTTAAAGTCTATTATTTATTTTAGAATACTAGGGGGTATAAATGTTTTGTTTACAGACTTTATTTTTGTACAGATTGAGTCAAAGTGCACCCTTCACCCAGATAGTGTACACGATACCCAGTAAGTATTTATGATTTAATAGTACCTTCACTTTTCCACATAAATTTAAAAAAATCTTCCTGACATTTTTGTAGGAATTGCATTAAGCCTACATATCAATTTGGGGAGAATTAACATATTTACTGCATTGAATCTTCCCACCCATGAACATACTATAACTAACTATTTCTTTAGATTTCTTTTTCAATGGTAGGAAAGAAAGATAAAAGCCATCATACTCTGTAGCTGATGGATATTTGAAGTTGGCTCTTTCTTTTATAGGTACTTTCTTTAGAATTCCTCCATCCACACCCCTCTGAATATTGCTTCCTTGACAAAGAAGGTACATCTCCTATGGCCTGATGCTTTCAACCACAACTCAACCACAGATTCCACGCAGTACATTCTATAACCTTTTACTGCAAGAGCTTCCCTTTCACAAAATCTTCAAGGGACCCCAGCAAGGATTTCTCTGAGACATCCTTACCTGTTCCATGGGATTGAAGCTCTTCTGACCACCATGGAAGGAGAGCAGTACTGTGCCAAGATCCCGAGACCCGCCTTCTATTGAGCCACCAAAGGCTTCTTTTACTTTCCTCCAATGTAAGGCCTATTCCACTGTTTCCCATCAGCTCCAAGAAACACTTGTAAAGCACTTCCCTATCCTTCTGGGGAAGGAAGGGAGTGGGGAAGAAGGGAAGAAAGGAATTGCAACCGAGCTTTTCCCAAAGAAATCCTACCTACCAAATCCCCCCCAATTTTCAAACCTCCACCTTTTCACATGCTCAAAACAAGCAAAGGGTTCAAGAGTCATAAACCTAGTTCTCTATCAATTTCATTAAAAATATTCATAATCATGTGGTATGTGTCCCGGGTATATAATATTAGCATATCTTGGCACCTAAGTCAAAATTTCCAACTTAGTGTCTTGTTACAATAGTTACAGTGAGAAAAAATTCACTGGGTGCCCCAGAAGTATTTGCTTAATAATTGTGGTATTATTATTATTGCATTTATTTAGCATTTCCCTCAATTAAAACAAATGGAAGTCTCTTAGGGTGGAATTGAATTCTTTTTCAATAACAACTAAGTTATCCATACACAGGATACACATAGTAGGCACTCAAATTATAAATGGCTGAATTTAATTACATAGAAATACTACTGTTCAACCAGACCTCAAGTAGCATATAATGAATTAGCTGGCATGCAGTAATCATATGTTATTGAAATTGGTGATAATTTATACTTATTATCTGCAATGGGTTTCTGAAAAAATATTTCCCTTTCCATTAAGGATTTTATTTTCAGCATTTGCTTGTCAGTAAAATCCACACATCACTAATGTAACTTCTCATCATAGGCGGAATTGAATATTCATGCTTAGTTCAAATCACTGTTATTCCGGCCTGTTGCTTTCTTCCCCCTAGATAGTTAAAGTACATTTGTATGGAAAATTTATTACAATTTGCCATTTATAGACTCTCATTCTGTTCAGTTATGTGAACTGTAAATTTGATAGAAAATTGTATTGGATTTTTATAGAAGGTGGGGACACAAAAATTAGACACATATGTAAAAATCCTATACTTGTTCCACCCATTGAGACACTTAGTATTTTCCCACTTTGGCGGTATGTTCCTAGTAATGTGCAGAATTCTTCTTTACGTAAGTGTTCTTACTGTCACACTAATGAAGAACCTTAATAAAAACCAAAGCAAATTAGCCAGTGTGAGTACTTTCTATGCATACAGACAGCACAAACTGGTGTGATGCCATAATATAAAACCTGCGTTTTAATTTTTTATTAAATAAATAGGTGATAGCTATACTAACAATAAATAGACTCGCATCTTCTGTAGAAGCAATGGAATCTTTGCAACATGAGATTTCATGACAGCACTCTGCTATTCATAAACTTTACTGAGACTAAGGAGAGACTGCTGAGGTGGTTTGAAATCACTGGATCTGTAGATTGGTGAAAAGAATGGGTTGAGTTGTACTATATGAAAAATATGTTCTGTAATACTTTGTATGCTGAACAGCTTATAACAATTCTGGCCAGGAGCACAAGAAGCCACCATCAATTCACACTGATATGCCAGGGCTGCTGTGGTCCTTTACCAGGCAACTTATGAAAACAAGCCCAAATTATTGCTGATGTTTAATATTAATTAGGTTCTCTCTTGCCTGTGGCCTTCCCAAGTAACTCTCTGATAGTAAATCAACCATTAAATGGCCAAGTGTGGCCTAAAATGGTATGTGTGTCATTAAGGTGCAATGGAAAACAAGTATCAGATTAGCTGAGTCTGGTAACATCCTGCAGAATAATCTCTGCTTACCTTCCAGGAGCTTTCATTCCAAAGCCTGACGTTTGCCACTCACACCAGGTGTTTTAGAATAAACACCTCCTACAGAAATATTAATTGCATATTAACAATGTAATATGCAATGTAACCCCCTTTATCATACCCACGAAAAAGGAAATCTATCAGCCTATTCATCAAACAATCCCCTTTTATAGACCCCCTGAGCATATTCAGGTTCAAGTAATACCCTGTAATCCACAGAGCATCTGCAGCTCTGTCCAGCCACACCTCGCCCCAAACAGATACCGCAGGCATATAGCCTCTCTCTCATTCTATTCCCCCAGAACCTCTGACCCTGCTCCTCCCTGACTGCAGGGAGGTCCTGTAGTCTCTGAGCCCCATTAGCTTCCCACCAAATCCCGCCCTATCTCTTATCCTATCTTTACTTCCTCTTACTCATCTTTAGACTAATTGACGATGTTTCTTTGAGCTTTGGAAAGTTTTGCTATTTCCCCTTAGGGTTATTTTTCTATTTTTTTTTTCTGCAGGAGATGACAGAAAATTGATTTCAATGATTATGTTTTAGAATCAAGCAGTTACAAGACAAACAGATTTTCAAAATGCCAAGGGTCATCAGTTCTCCTGTGAGTTATGCCAAAAGAATTTCTGTCTCTTCTTTCCCCTTGTGGCAGAAATATGAAGATGTGCCTCTTTCTGTTGTTACAGTGCAATCTGAACCTGGCCTTGGAAGGACTCAGAAATGGGGCAGGGCCCAGGAGAGACATGATCCTGTCATAATACAGATTAAAAAGAATATAGTCTCTGACCTCAAAAGAAAAAAAAAAGTGTTTGAAGGCAAGGCTTATTAATGTTAATTCACATAAAGTAAGACAAAAATCACAAATAGAATCCTAGAATCTTACACTGAAAGGGCTCGAGAGACCTTCTAGGTTATGGTTGACCATTTAAAAATGCTCTTCAAGTGTCTCATAGACAAGAAAATTAATTTCCTTAATATGAGTAAGACCTTCGATGGTGTGATCATCATTAAAGAGTTTTATCTTCCATACCAAAAAGCAGGCAAGGCACTATATGAGACAATATGGCTCTGGAACCTGAAACTCCACCAAAGATTTGATAAAGTAGCTAACAAAGACCAAACAGCTAAATGACCTGCCTGGGCCTGGTCAAGATTAAAAGCATAAATTACTACCCATAGTGAAAAAAAAATGACCAACTGTAAACTTCATGTTACATTTACAAACCAAGTCAGTCTCCAAAACTGTAACACTTTTAGCAGTTAAGTGATGGGTTAACAATCTACACTTTCAGAGGAGGAAAAAAAAAAGTATAACAGGCCAGAATAACAGTGATTTGAGCTAGGCATGAATATTCAATTCCGCCTATGATGAGAAGTTACATTAATGATGTGAGGATTTAACTGACAAGCAAATGCTGAAAATGAAATCCTTAATGGAAAGAGAAATATTTTTCAGAAACCCACTGCAGATAATAAGTAAATTATTACCAACTTCAATAAAATATGATGATGAACACGCAAACCTTTAATGTCTAACATTAGGCGTTACTGAACAATAGAGGTTTCAGAGAGATGAGCACCTTTTCATGTTGCTCCTTTTATTTTTAAAGTATCCACTTCTCCTTGAGAATTCTTTCAGCTGCTAATAAAAGAAAGCTGTTAGAAGGTTTTAAAAGTATTCTTTACTTTTAAAGGAACAAGAAAAAGTAGAGGCTTCCCTTTCTTCCCACTAACAAATATGATTTTTAAAGGCAGCGTGTGATGATGGTTTTGGCTCATGTAAAATATGTGTTTACAAATAAACACATATTTGTAATGCATAGATTAAATTCTACCAATAAACAATATTTAGACTTTATCAAGTTAGATATGAAATGGAATTTTTTATCATGTTTTAAATACAAAAGCATCCAATTGTATACAGTCACTAGTGTTACTTTGTTGTTCTCATGGGGAAAAAAAGAAGCTTCTTGAACAATGTTAGTTCTCAGAGAAAAATGTGTCTGGAAAGGGCAGGGGGATGGCCCTGCCCTCAGAAGTGTTCAGAAATGCTCCAGCAAGAGCTACTTCCTTGTCACCTGACTGGCAGTGTGAGTTTAGGGAGAAAGTAATTCCTCTTCCTTGCTGCTTTAGCACTGGGCTCTTACTGAGATACAAAACCATTTAATCCATTGGGATGAATATCCAAAGATCCTTACTGAAGAAGAATGGAAGAGGAAATCTGACACGCTTCCAGTGTCTCCAGTTGACTGAACCAAAATGAAAGAGAAGTTGGCATAAAGAGGTGGAACCTTGAGAATTCTTGGAATAAAACTTATCAGTAGCTTTCTGTCTGTCTGATCTTTAAAGTTCTACAGATGTCCAATGAGAAGGGATTATCCCTCACCACACAGTGATCTGACATAACGATTACCTCAGTGTAAGTTAAGGTAATTCACTAAACACTAAGAATCCTCCTCCCCATGCTCCCTCCTAGAAATAATAACATGGGGAAAGGAAGGACAAGAATCATTCAGGAAGGAATTTGTTACATTCTCTTGATCCTATATTGTGTTAACATGATAATGCTTCTGCTAAATTTCAAGCTAACAATGACATAAAAGAGTATTTCAAGGCTCGGTGCCTGTGGCTCAAGCAGCTAAGGCGCCAGCCACATACACCTGAGGTGGCAGGTTCGAATCCAGCCCGGGCCCGCCAAACAACAATGACGGCTGTAACCAAAAAATAGCCGGGCGTTGTGAAGGGCGCCTGTAGTCCCAGCTACTTGGGAGGTGGAGGCAGGAGGATCACTTGAGCCCAGGAGTTGGAGGTTGCTGTGAGCTATGATGCCATGGCACTCTACCCAGGGTGACAGCTTGAGGCTCTGTCTCAAAAAAAAAAAAAAAAAATGTATTTCAATACTAAACACAATATTATCTTAATATAATAATAGCTCTAAGAAGTCCTAAATTTTTAAAAAGTATACATATTCCTGTTGAGTACTTTCTGTTGTATGCAACTGTTCCTCTGGACAGACATTAGGAAATACTGAACAATGTAATAAAAAAATGACATGAATCTCCCTTTTAGCAAGATTAGACATAGTGTTTGCCTACTAGATTTCTATCTGCTCAGAATTTCCTGTCTTTCCACTGTCTCTTGTGATTTGAGTTGAATTGAGAAAGAAAAAGGAGTCCTTCTTCAACCAAAAATCAACTTGGATCTCTGAATAGAATTATAAATGGGTTTAGTTATCCGGTTTTGAGGGAGGTGAAAATTGAACTGAAATGATAAACATTCCTGCAAAGGAAAACATGGTCAACTTGATTCATACGGGATGACAAGACCAGGACTAGAATGTGTCCTCACTGCTCACACTTTGTGATACTAATACCGCACAACAGTCCAAACCAGAATCCCACTTTTTATCTCCATCATTTCTCCCTCATCTGCTCCATTATTCTACATTCTTACAACTCTATCAACTTCCTTTTCCCCACCTTTTCTTGGGTTTCACTTTCCTGAATAGATGCCCTATTTGCAGATAGCTTCTCTCCCCCTCAAACTCCAGCTGCCATCCCTACCACCATATTCTTGATGCCTCCCCTACCCTTAACACTGAACTTCACACTGTCCAGTTCCCTTGACTGGCCTCCTTGATGCCTCCCCTTCCCTTATCACTGAACTTCACACTTCGCACTTTCCTTGACTCATCAGCAGGAATCAGACAGAACCCAGCTCTCCAACCCACCAAAGCACACATTACTCTTTACCTCAAATTCACTTACTCACTGTCTCATTAATAAATACTCTTACATTTATGTTCCCATATCACTAGACAGATAAATACTGAGAACTGAGACTTGCAAATAAAAAGTACTTATACTCTGTAAGTAAAGACCTTACTTCTGATAAGTAAGTCCTCTCATTTTATTATAGTTTCACACAATGAAAAACAAAGGATTTTTTTAGAGGCTGCACTGGAGAAGATTTTTCATTCTGTGCCCATAGAATTAGTACTGTGCTTATTCTGGGGATGAGTGTGGGGAAGAGAAAGTATAGAGAAACAAAACTCAAGGAAACAAATTAAACTGTGAGGAAAATAGACAGTTTTGAACAACCTTCCAGAAGCCCACAAACCCAAATCAGGTACAAACTCTCTCTCACTTGCTCTTCCCTCTCCTTACAATCAGTCTTTAGTATTCTTTTTTTCAATCTAGAGAACAAAGATTTGGGGTATCATGAATATTTCTTATTTTAGTCTTATGATTTTTTATGTATGTGATCCTTCCTGCCAAATAGTTGAGCCATTAGAATTATAGCTTCAGCCTGTAACATTGTGTGTTGTCCTTTAGTTGACCGTCTGGACCAATGAAAGGCACTGTTGTCAAGACATGTCCCTTTGCCCTTGTGGTTACCATTTTACTCCAAAGGATTTCCAAGGGTGATACTATTCTATTTCTCCAGCTACTGTATTCACCCTATTGAGTAATGTTTTGGCTAAAAGCCTAATAAGAGAAAGAGTCAATACTGAATTTGGATGAATTTATTCTTCAATATTTTTGAAAACACATTTTTATAACAAGGACCAATTAGCTATTAACAACAATGTAATTGATAGTTATAATATCAAAATAGGATAACACATGTGTCATCTGATTTAAGTAATGTATTAAGAGAAAAAATCTTACATAAAGTGTATTTCTTTTAGCCTATTATTGATTTTGTTCTAAATTCAATCACTTCTTGGCCTTTTGGCTAAGATCATGTGATTTTCTTCTAAATTCAGGTACATACTTTGGTAGTAAAAACATGACCTCTTTGGCTTTATGTAGCATTAGTTGTAACTAAGAATATAATTATTCATATAATGGTAACTATTTTTAAAATAATATTTTTGTTCTGTGTATTCTGTGCAAACCTCCTCTTGGGCAGCCATTGAGACCAGATGAAGAGGGTCATTGTTAGAACCTGAGAACTGGGAGGATGATGGGAAGATGGCGGACTGAAGCCAGCTTTCCACAGAGGCTCCCGTCCTGAAGGAGAGTTAGGGGACGAAAATTTAGCAAGTAACCTGATGGATTCCAGCAACACCAAGCGAGAAAGTTGAAGAACGCACATCAACCCCGCTGAGGAGAGCTGCGACCACAAGAAAGCAAACAAAAGGTACAAAACCCATCACCAAGCGGATGGGAGTCCCCCCTCCCCCACCTGATCAGCTTAAGGGCCCCACAAACAAAAGGGCAGAAATCAAAGGCCATCCCACTACACTTCATGGGAGAGACCTACTACAAACTGGACCTACCTCCCTTACTAGGATGCCTAGGCGTTATCCTGCCAGGCATAAAACTGTATAAATCTGTAAATATCCTTTGCCGGCAACTCTGAGCACCCAGCACTTCCCTCCACTCTCTCTGAGGTCTGAAAGCCTGTCCCCCAGGAATTCGGATTCTTGGGTGACTCCTAAAGGGGAGAGGACAGTCCCCGAGCTGCGGCTGGTCAGCACTGATTCTGGGGCACTGATTCTCCTCTCTGGGGAGAGAGGTCAGGACAGTCAGTAGAGGGAGACCCTCACCAGGGTGGCGCTTCCCCGAGGTGAGGTGCAGCAGCCCTCCTTGGGCAACAATACAACCAGGCATATAGCTGAGTCGAACTCGCTACCAGCTGCTCTGAGTGCCTGGCGCTCCCCTCGCCCTCACTCTGTGGTCCTGAGACCTGAACGCCTGCCGTGTGGCGGGGCAGGGAACTGGGGGTAGCCGAGTCTGTTCGCTGCCCAGCAGTTCTGGGCTCCAGCCACTCCCTCCCACCCCGCCCCCACTCTGAAGCCTGAAGGCTTGAGCTGCGGCGGTATAACCAGGTGAGAGACTGGAAGAAACTGAATTTGCTCGCTGCCAACTGGGCTCTGGCTCTGGGCTCCTGGCGCTCACCCCGCCCTCGCTCTGTGGTCCAGAGACCTGAACACCTGCGATTCTGGGCTTCAGCCACTCCCTCCACCCCGCCCCCACTCTGAAGCCTGAAGGCTTGAGCTGCGGCAGTACAACCGGGCAAGAGACTGGGAGAAACTGAATCCGCTCGCTGTTGACCGGGCTCCCTACGGTTCAGAGCCCCTGCTGGCTCTGAGCTCCAGGCGCTCCCCGCCCTCACTCTGTGGTCTGGAGACCTGAACGCCTGCCGTGTGGCTGGGCAGGGAACTGGGGGTAGCCGAGTCTGTTCACTGCCCAGAGGTTCTGGGCTCCAGCCGCTCCCCCCCACCCCACCCCCACTCTGAAGCCTGAAGGCTTGAGCTGTGGCGGTATAACCAGGCGAGAGACTGGAAGAAACTGAATTTGCTCACTGCCGACTGGGCTCCCTGCAGCTCTGAGCCCTCGCTGGCTCTGGGCTCCTGGCGCTCACCCCGCCCTCGCTCTATGGTCCGGAGACCTGAACGCCTGCGCAGTTCTGGGTTCCAGCCGCTCCCTCCACCCCGCCCCCACTCTGAAGCCCAAAGGCTTGAGCTGTGGCAGTACAACCGGGTAAGAGACTGGGAGAAACTGAATCTGCTCGCTGTCGACCAGGCTCCCTACGGCTCGGAGCCCCTGCTGGCTCTGAGCTCCAGGTGCTCCCCTGCCCTCACTCTGTGGTCTGGAGACCTGAACGCCTGCCGTGTGGCCGGGCAGGGAACTGGGGGTAGCCAAGTCTGTTCGCTGCCCAGCGGTTCTGGGCTCCAGCCGCTCCCCGCCACCCCGCCCCCACTCTGAAGCCTGAAGGCTTGAGCTGCGGTGGTACAACCGGGCGAGAGACTGGGAGAAACTGAATTTGCTTGCTGCCAACTGGGCTCCCTGCATCTCTGAGCCCTTGCTGGCTCTGGGCTCCCAGCGCTCACCCTGCCCTCGCTCTGTGGTCCGGAGACCAGAGCGCCTGCGCATTTCTGGGCTCCAGCAGCTCCCTCCACCCCACCCACACTCTGAAGCCTGAGGGCTTGAGCTGCAGTGGTATGACTGGATGAAAGACTGGGAGAAACTGAATTTGCTCGCTGCCCACTGGGCTCCCTGCAGCTCTGAGCCCTTATGGGCTCTGGGCTCCCAGCGCTTGCCCCGCCCTCGCTCTGTGGTCCGGAGACCTGAGTGCCTGCCGTGTGACCGGGCAGGGAACTGGGTGGAGCTGAGTCTGTTCGCTGCCCGGTGGTTCTGGGCTCCAGCCGCTCCCTCCACTCCGCCCCCACTCTGAAGCCTGAAGGCTTGAGCTACGGCGGTACAACCGGGCGAGAGTCTAGGAGGAACTGAATTTGCTCACTGCCGACTGGGCTCCCTGCGGCTCGGAGCCCCTGCTGGCTCTGGGCTCCTGGAGCTCTCCCCACCCTCGCTCTGTGCTCTGGAGACCTGAGCGTCTGCCGTGTGGCCGGGCAGGGAACTGGGTGGAGCTGAGTCTGTTCACTGCTCGGTGGTCCTGGGCTCCAGCCGCTCCCCCATCCCCCCCACTCTGAAGTCTGGAGGCTTGGGCTGCGGCGGTGCAGTGGAGCCAAAGATTGGGAGAAAAGGAGTGAGCTTGCTGCTGGTGGCTCTGAGTTCCTAGCACCCCACCCCACCCACACTCTGGGATCTGGAGGCCTGTCCCCAGGGAGTCCAGATTCTTGAGGGGCATGGACAGTGTCTGAACTGCGGCTTGTTGGTCCTGACTCTGGGACACAGGAGTGAGGCTGGGGGAGACCCACATCAGAGCGGCAGTTCCCTGAGGCGGCTGAAGCCATACCCCCTGCCTCCCTGGACAACCAGAGGAGGCCACCCCTGAGTATAGGATTTGCCTGAGGTGACGCAAAGACCACAGAAACATCCAGGGTAGGGCCGACTCAGAGAACTGAGACTTCAACCCAGGGTAAGTGCTTCACTGAGGTCAAACAGAAGCCAGCTGACAATAAGTCAGAACCACTCAGCCCCACCACATCAGACAGGGCCCCAGTCTCTCAGGCTACAACACTGAACAGGCCCTCAACAAAACCCTAGGGGAAAAATCAAAGGGAGTAAAACAACCATGGGGCAGAATCAGAGGAAAAACTCCGGTAACACAAATAACCAGAATAGATCAACCCCCCCAAGAAAAGAAATGGCGGATGTAATTGAAGATCCCATTCATAAACAACTGGCAGACATGTCAGAAATCGAATTCAGAATTTGGATTGCATACAAGATCGATAAAATGGAATTAGGAATCCGAGGAGAAATTAAAAAGTTGTCTCAAGAATTTAACGAATTTAAAGACAAAACCACCAAAGACTTAGACACACTGAACCAAGAATTTGCAGCCCTTAAAGATATGAAAAATACAGTAGAATCCCTCAGTAACAGAATGGACCAAGCAGAAGAAAGGATTTCTGACATCAAAGATAAAGCCTTCGAACGCTCCCAAACTCTCAAAGAGGAAGAGAAATGGAGAGAAAAAACGGATGTTTCTCTTAGAGAGCTCTGGGATAATTCGAAGAAGGCAAACATACGAATAATAGGAGTTCTGGAAAACGATGAAGTGGCATCGAGGGGCACAGAGGTCCTTCTGCATGAATTTATGAAAGAGAATTTTCCAGACATGCCTAGAGATTCTGAAATTTAGACAGCAGACAGTTTCAGAACTCCAGCACGATTCAACCCCAATAAGTCATCCCCCAGACATATAGCTTCACTAAAGTCAACATGAAGGAGAAAATTCTCAAGGTTATCAGGCGAAAGAAAGCCATTACCTACAAAGGTAAGAACATTAGAATGACTGCAGATCTCTCTGCTGAAACTTTTCAAGCCAGAAGAGGGTGGTCATTGACTTTTAATCTCCTAAAGCAAAATAACTTTCAACCCCGGATCTTGTACCCAGCTAAACTGAGTACTGATGGAGAAATTAAATACTTCAACGACATTCATATGTTGAAGAAATTTGCCACAACCAAACCAGATCTTCAGCATATTCTCAGACCTATCCTCCGTAATGACCAACCCAATCCTCTACTACAAACGTAAACTCACTCAGAAACTCCTGATCAAACTCCAACTTCTACAATGGTGAAAAGATTAAATTCGCCCACCGGACTTTTGAAAAACTCGATACCCAAAATTTCACCAAATTTATCAATAATCTCCATTAATGTGAATGGCTTAAACTGTCCTCTAAAGAGACATAGGTTAGCTGACTGGATACAAAAACTCAGACCAGATATCTGTTGCTTACAAGAGTCACATCTTAACTTAAAAGACAAATACAGACGCAGGGTCATCCATATTTCAGGCAAATGGTAACCAGAAAAAAGCAGGTGTTGCAATTTTATTTGCAGACTCAATAGGCTTTAAACCAACAAAAGTAAGGAAGGACAACAATGGTCACTTCATATTTGTTAAGGGTAATACTCAATATGATGAGATTTCAATTATTAATATCTATGCACCCAATCAGAATGCACCTCAATTCATAAGAGAAACTCTAACAGACATGAGCAACTTGATTTCCTCCAGCTCCATAATAGTTGGAGATTTTAACACTCCTTTGGCCGTGAGGGATCGATCCTCCAACAAAAAGCTGAGTAAAGAAATTTTATATTTAAATCTAACCATCCAGCATTTAGATCTAGCAGACATCTACAGAATATTTCACCCTAACAAAACTGAATACACATAATTCTCATCAGCCCACGGAACTTACTCCAAAATTGATCACATCTTAGGTCACAAATCTAACCTCAGTAAATTTAAAGATAGAAGATGCATAGAAGTTATTCCATGCATCTTCTCGGACCATCATGGAATAAAACTTGAGCTGAGTAACAACAGGAATCTACATACTCATACAAAAACATGGAAGTTAAATAACCTCATGCTGAATGATAGCTGGGTCAGAGATGAGATCAAGAAGGAAATTGCCAAATTTTTGGAACTAAACGACAATGAAGACATGAACTATCAGAACCTCTGGGACACAGCAAAGGCAGTTCTAAGAGGGAAATTTATAGCGCTGCAAGCCTTCCTCAGGAGAGCGGAAAGAGAGGAAGTTAGCAACTTAATGAGACATCTCAAGCAACTGGAAAAGGAAGAACACTCCAACCCCAAACCCAGTAGAAGAAAAGAAATAACCAAAATCAGAGCAGAACTAAATGAAATTGAAAACAAAAGAACAATACAACAGATCAATAAATCAAAAAGCTGGTTTTTTGAAAAGGTCAACAAAATAGATAAACCGTTGGCCAACCTAATCAGGAAAAAAAGAGTAAAATCTCTAATCTCATCAATCAGAAATGACAAAAACGAAATAACAACAGACTCCTCAGAAATCCAAAAAATCCTTAATGAATATTACAAGAAACTTTACTATCAGAAATATGAAAACCTGAAGGAAATGGACAGATACTTGGAAGCTCGTCACCTTCCAAGACTTAACCAGAATCAAGTGGAAATGTTGAACAGGCCCATTTCAAGTTCGGAAATAACATCAACCATACAAAACCTCCCCAAAAAGAAAAGGCCGGGACCAGGTGGTTTCACATCAGAATTCTACCAAACCTTTAAAGACGAAGTAATACCTATATTACTCAAACTCTTCCAAAATGTAGAAAAAGAAGGAAGACTCCCCAACACGTTCTATGAAGCAAACATAACCCTGATCCCCAAACCAGGAAAAGACCCAACAAAAAAAGAAAATTATAGACCAATATCACTAATGAATATAGATGCAAAATATTCAACAATATCCTAACAAACAGAATCCAGCAACATATCAAACAAATCATATCATGATCGAGTTGGCTTTATCCCAGGGTCTCAAGGCTAGTTCAATATACATAAATCTATAAATGTAATTCAGCACATAAAGTAAAAAACAAAGATCATATGATCCTCTCAATCAATGCAGAGAAAGCTTTTGATAACATCCAACATCCCTTCATGATCAGAACACTTAAGAAAATTGGTATAGAAGGGACATTTCTTAAACTGATAGAGGCCATATACAGCAAACCGACAGCCAATATCATATTGAACGGAGTTAAATTGGAATCATTTCCACTTAGATCTGGAACCAGACAAGGCTGCCCATTGTCTCCATTGCTTTTTAACATTGTAATGGAAGTTTTAGCCACCACAATTAGGGAAGAAAAGGCAATCAAGGGCATCCACATAGGGTCAGAAGAGATCAAACTTTCACTCTTCACAGATGATATGATTGTATATCTGGAAAACACCAGGGACTCTACTACAAAACTCTTAGAAGTGATCAAGGAATACAGCAACGTCTCAGGTTACAAAATCAACATTCATAAATCAGTAGCCTTTATATATACCAACAATAGTCAAGTTGAAAAAACAATTAAGGACTCTATCCCATTCACAGTAATGCCAAAGAAGATGAAATATTTGGGAGTTTATCTAACAAAGGATGTGAAAGATCTATATAAAGAGAACTATGAAACTCTAAGAAAAGAGATAGCCGAGAATGTTAATAAATGGAAAAACATACCATGCTCATGGCTGGGAAAAATCAACATTGTTAAAATGTGCATACTACCCAAAGCAATATATACCTTCAATGCAATCCCTATTAATGTTCCACTGTCATACTTTAAAGATCTTGAAAAAACAATACTTTGTTTTATATGGAATCAGAAAAAAACCTCGAATAGCCAAGACATTACTCAAAAATAAAAACAAAGCAGGAGGAATTACGCTACCAGACCTCAGACTATACTACAAATCGATAGTGATCAAAACAGCATGGTATTGGCACAAAAACAGAGAAGTAGATGTCTGGAACAGAATAGAGAACCAAGAGATGAACCCAGCTACTTACCGTTATTTACTCTTTGACAAGCCAATTAAAAACATCCAGTGGGGAAAAGATTCCCTATTTAACAAATGGTGCTGGGTGAACTGGCTGGCAACCTGTAGAAGACTGAAACTGGATCCACACCTTTCACCACTAACCAAGATAGACTCTTACTGGATTAAAGACCTAAACTTAAGACATGAAACTATAAAAATACTAGAAGAGAGTGCAGGGAAAACCCTTGAAGAAATTGGGTTGGGTGACTTTTTTATGAGAAGGACCCCCCTGGCGATTGAAGCAGCTTCAAAAATACACTTTTGGGACTTGATCAAACTACAAAGTTTCTGCACAGCCAAGAACACAGTAAGTAAAGCAAGCAAACAGCCCACAGAATGGGAGAAGATATTTGCTGGTTATGTCTCTGACAAAGGTTTAATAACCAGAATCCACAGAGAACTCAAACGCATTAGCAAGAAAAGAACAAAGGATACCATCACAGGCTGGGCAAGAGAATTGAAAAGAAACTTCTCCGAAGAAGACAGGTGAGCGGCCTTCAGACATATGAAAAAATGCTCATCATCTTTAATCATCAGAGAAATGCAAATCAAAACTACTTTGAGATATCATCTAACTCCAGTGAGACTAGCCTATATCACAAAACTTCAAGACCAGAGATGTTGGCGTGGATGTGGAGAAAAGGGAACACTTTTGCACTGCTGGTGGGAATGCAAACTAATACATTCCTTTTGGAAAGATATATGGAGAACACTTAGAGATCTAAAAATAGATCTCCCATTCAATCCTGTAATTCCTCTGCTGGGCATATACCCAGAAGACCAAAAACCACATCATAACAAAGATATTTGTACCAGAATCTTTATTGCAGCCCTATTCATAATTGCTAAGTCATGGAAGAAACCTAAGTGCCCATCGATCCACGAATGGATTAACAAATTGTGGTATATGTACACCATGAAATACTATGCAGCCTTGAAGAAAGATGGAGACCTCACCTCCTTCATGTTTACATGCATGGAGCTGGAACATATTCTTCTCAGTAAAGTGTCTCAAGAATGGAAAAAAAAATACCCAATGTACACAGCCCTACTATGAAACTAATTTGGGACTCTCACATGAAAGCTATAACCCAGCTACAACTTAACAATAGGGGGAAGTGGGAAAGGGGGGGTGGGTAGAGGGAGGGGAATCGGTGGGATCACACCTGTGGTGCATATTACAGGGGTATTTGCGAAACTTGGTAAATGTAGAATGTAAATGTTTTGGCACAGTAACTGAGATAACGCCGGAAAGGCTATGTTAACCACTGTGATAAAAATGTGTCAAATGGTTTATGAAGTGAGTGTATGATGCCCCATAATCATATCATTGTATACAGTTATGATTTAATAAAAAAATTTAAAAAAAATAAAATAAAATAAAATAAAATAAAAAAAGAATGGAAAAAAAATATCCAATGTATTCACCCCTACTATGAAACTAACTTAGGACCTTCACATGAAAGCTATAACCAAGTTACAACCTAAGAACAGGGGGAAGGGGGAAAGCGTGGGGAGGGAGGGGGGAGGTGGGTAGAGGGAGGGGGATTCAAAGGATCACACATGTGGTGCATTTTACAAAGGTACATGTGAGCCTTGGCAAATGTGGAATGTAAATATCTTGACAAAGTAACTAGGAAAATGCCAGGAGGGCTATGTCAACTAATGAGATGAAAATGTGTCAAATATTCTATGAAACAAGTGTATGGTGCCCCATGATCATATTTATGTACACAGCTATGATTTAATTAAAAAAATAAATAAATAACTGTAAAAAAAAAAAAGAACCTGAGAACTGAGTCACAATGCAGCAGAGATTGCTTGCTGTTCATCATCCCTATATATTAGAGAAATGCAAATCAAAACCACCCTGAGATACTATCTAACCCCAGTAAGAATGGCCCACATCACAAAATCTCAAAAATTCAGATGCTGGCATGGATGTGGAAAAACTGGAACCCTTATAAATTGCTGCTGGGATTACAAAATGTGCAGCCACTGTGCCAAACAATTCCTCAAATTGTATGTTACAGCAACCTGTAACTCTTGGGCTTAAGCAATTCTCTTGTCTAAGCCTCTTAAGTAGTTGGGACTGCAGGAACCCACCACAAGGCCCAGCTATTTTTTTGTTGCAGTTGTCATTGTTGTTTAGCAGGCCCAGGCCGGGCTCGAACCTTCTTGCCTTATTAAGGTTTATTGTATAATTTCCTTATTAAGTTCACATTTTCATGAAATATGAACCTTGTATGTATAGGATGGCTAAACCCTTGTGAAGGGCATAGATAATAATAACTCAGTGTTGACTGTGGGGTGAGGGGAGTCAGAGAGAGAAATTTTCAATAGACTAGGGCAAGGTGGGTATGCAGCCTGCCCCCTTGCTGAAGACTGACGATACTTGTAAAATTCACTGCCTCTAAAGCAGGATTGAGGTCTCCTGAGAGTCAACCTGCTAACTCACTGGGTGAGTCACTGGGTGCAATGGGATGTGGAGCTTTGGCGACAGATATTTGGGGAAGAGCTGAAGTCATCCTTTACAACAAGTTGTACCATTTCACAGCCTAGAGCTCTTTCCAAACTCAGACTCGCACACACCTGCAGACACTATACAGAAACCACAAACACACTCCATGGTGATGGCAGAAAGGATGGGAGGAGAGGGAACATGAGTGGCTAAGAAAAAAAAAAAAATCCATCTACATAAAGCAAATGGAAAAAGCAGAAGAAATAGTAGCAAAACAAATCATGTGTTTAAATTAGGAAATCCAGGGTGGTGCCTGTGGCTCAAAGGAGTAGGGCACTGGCCCCACATACCAGAGGTATTGGGTTCAAACCCAGCCCCAGCCAAAAAAAAAAAAATATATAGGTAATCTATGTATAAATCCATTAGATTTTCAATCAAAATTTTAGATACTGAGCCCAAAGGATATTTTTGGCCTCCAACTTGTTTTGAAGATTATATGGACACTTTTTAAAAACTGCTTCAATTAAAAACATTTATTTTATATCTAAAAATAATAATAATAATAATATTTTTGTGAAACCTTAAACAAACCTCGAAAAAATTATAATGTAATCACAAAAGAATTATAATATCAAAATAAGCATTAAAACTATATTAGACAAAGAGAAACTGAAAATACATAGCTCATATGCCTCACACAATGCTACTTCTATGGATAAAATAAATTCTGACTCTCAAAATTTTTTTTCCACAAACTTTAAAATACTTCAACCTGCAAGACAAATTTTTTGATTTTTATTTGTACTTTAAACAAAAATTGAAGAAACTGGTCTCTCTCTAAGCATTTGTATTGAATATTCCTTGAAGTAACTGCTGCTCACTTCCTGAGTTACCTCCAACAATTCACTTTGAATCTTTGATCACAATTTTCTTATTGATAAAATTAAGAGTAATAAGAAGCATTTACTTCAGTGGTTTTTACTTTAGGGTTTCTTTTTTTTTTTTTTTCACTTTGTCACCCTCAGTAGAGTGCCATGGCATCACAGCTCACAGGAACCTCAAACTCTTGAGCTCAAGCGATTCTCTTGCCTCAGCCTCCCAGGTAGCTGGGGCTACAGGTAACCTGTAACATTGTGTGTTGCCCTTTTATTGACTGTCTGGACCAATGAAAGGCACTGTTGTCAAGACATGTCCCTTTGCCCTTGTGGTTACCATTTTACTCCAAGGGATTTCCAAGGGTGACACTATTCTATTTCTCCATCTACTGTATTCTGGAAAATGCCAGGCTATTTTTCTGCTGCAGTTGTAATTATTGCTTAGCTGGCCTGGGCTGGGTTTGAATTCACCAGCCTCGGTGTATGTGGCTGATGCCATAACCACTATGCTGTGGGCACTGAACCTACTTTAGGGTTTCTTAAAGATCCTTGAGAGATACTAAGAAAGAATATGAATTTTACTTCTATTACATATTGAAGTTTCACACAGGAACACATGAAAACGTGGGTTGAAAGGGCTTTAACTGACTGCCTTCCAAAATTTTCAAATAAATGTACAATATAAGTAGAAATAATACACTTGCTATGCAAAATGTAGCCTCAAAACAAGCCCTTCAGCCAAAACATACAGACAGGTTGATGACCCCAAATCTCTTCATTATAGAAATTCTAATGCTACCACTAGATCTATCTATGTTGTGTTTTTTAAGTCTTTTTTTGTTCTTTTGCTCAATTTTTTTCTGAAAATGACTAGTATAATCAAATAGATATGAGTTTTATAGTTAGATGAGTTGGGGTTCAAATCCCCAACTTGCTTCCTATGAAACTCTTTAATATCTCAGAGTGGTGGCTTCCTCATTTTACAATGCATGATAACAGCCATATCACAAAGTCACTGGGGTAATAAAGAAACTACATAGAACTAAAATATTAAAGATTATGTGTTTTTCACTGGGCTGTGAAATCTCTGATAACTCCCCCATCTTTTGATGGCATCTCCAGGAATTCTAATTATTCCTGAGGCAATTACACATGTGCTGTCCTTTGCCTTTATGGCTCTGTCTTCCCCACATGTCACCCCAACCCCACTCCACTTCCTTCAGTTTTCACAGCATTCATAAGTAAAGTACAGTCATATAAGGTGGTTGATATTTCTCTCTCTTCCTAGCTTCCTCTCTCTCTAGGAGTGGCCTGGGCATTCTAAATGGTTCTTCCTCTATTGTGGTTCTTCTGAGGGTGCATTAATAGTTGTTGAACTAGATGTTCGTGTGGAGGGACAATCAATGATTGGAGGTTTCTTTCTGGCTACCCAGTTCCCAGAGTCTCTTCCTCCATTGTAAAGAAAAACTTCTGTTAAGGTAAACCCTAGCAGTAGGTATCACTCCTATCCCAAAGGTAAGAAACTCACCTCTTAATCCATATATTGTTCTTGTATTATTTTAAACAGCTAAAGGAAACTTAATTCTAAAAATTCTAGAAAAAAAAATAAAAATTCTAGAAATCTCCTCAATATTTATTCCATCAATCCCTCATATTGAGTAGTGGGCTTCATCCCAGGGAAGCAAGAATGGTTCAACTCTGGGTGAGGAGTGCAACTACAAAAGGGTCCTTACCTAATAAATGCAAACACTGTAAGCTAATGGTTTGTAGTGTAGTGTTTATTATTATTATCATAATAATCTGAAATTTTAAAAAAGGATGGTCTGACATACTCAGAACAATAAATGTGATTCAGGACATAAACAGAGTTAAAGACAAAAACCATATGACCACTTCAACAGATGCAAAAAAAAAGCATTCGAAAAAAAATCTAGTACCCCTTCATAATAATAACCCTTAACAAACTAAGCATAGACAGAGCATATCTCAAAGTAATAAAAGGCATCCCATGACAAACTCACAGCCAGCATTATACTGGATGAGATAAAGTTGAAAGCATTCTCCTTAAGAACTGGAACAAGACAAGGATTCCTAGGTTTCCCACTTCTATTCAACGAAGTTCTGGAAGTCCGAGGCAGAACAATCAAGTAAAAGAAAGAAAGAAAGAATATCCAAATTAGAAAAGATAAAGGCAAACTACTCCTATTTGCTGGTAATATGATCCAATACCTACAAAGCCAAACTCCTCCAAAGACGTCTAGAATTGATGAATGAATTCAATAAAGTATTGTTACAAAATCACCATATACAAATCAGTATAGAGAACCCACATACAGAGCTTTTAAATATCTAAAGCCAATTGATCTTCAACAAAACAGAGAAAAGTATGCAGTGGAGAAAGGGTCTCCTACTCAGTAAATGGTACTGAGAAAGTTAAATAGCCTCATGAAGAAAAATTAAACTAGATCGCTATCTCTCACCATCTACAAAACTCAACTCAAGATTATTAAAGACTTAAATGTAAGACCTAAGACCATAAAAACTCTAGAAGAAAACCTAGGAAAAACTATCCTTGCTTTTGGCCTAGGTAAAGAATTATATGACTACAATCCCAAAAACAAATAGAAAAAAAAAAAAAAGAAGAAGAAAGAAAGAAAGACATAGGATTTAAACTAAAATGTTGACGGGGCACAGGGGCTCACTCCTGTAATTCTAACACTTGAAGAGGCCAAGGCAGGAGGATTGCTTGAGGTCAGCAGTTTGAGCCTAGCCAGACCAAGTGTGAGACCACATATCTCCTAAAAATCAAAAAATGAGCTAAATATGGTGATGTACACCTGTAGTCCCAGGAACCCAGAAGGCTGAAGCAGAAGGATCACTGGAGCCCAGAAGTTCGAGATTTCAGTGAGCTTTAATGAAGCCACGTACTCTAGACCAGGCAATGGAGAAAGACCCAGTCTCTGAAAACAAACAAACTAACTAGAAGCTTCTGCACAGCAAAAAATACAATCAACAGAGTAAATAGGCAATCTATAGAATGGAAGAAAATATTTGCAAGCTATACTTCTGACAAAAGCCTAATATCCAGAATCTATAAAGAACTCAAACAAATCAGGAAGAAGAAAAAAAAAAAAACATTAAAAAGTGGGCAAAAGCCATGAACAGAAGCTATTCAAAATAAAAGAAATAAATGTCCAATGAACATATGAAAAAATTCCAAATACCATTAATAATTAGGGAAATGCAAGTTAAAACCACAAAGAGATACCACTTTACCCTTGTCCTAACAGTCATTAAAACAATACATACTGGCATGGATGAGGTAAAAAGGAAATGCTTACACATGATGGGAATATAAATTGGTACAACTTCTATGAAAAATAGTAGAAAAATATGGAAATGCCTCAAAGAACTAAAAGTAGAGCTACTTCATCCAGCAATCCCACTACTAGGATCTACCCAATGGAAAACAAGTAATTTTTTAAAAAGACACCTGTGCCCATGTGCTTCCCATAGCACAATTCACAATTACAAAGATATCAAACGAACCTGAATGTCCATCAAGTGAAGACTAGATAAAGAAAATGTGGGAAGAGGGGCAAGATGGCCAACTGGAGCCAGCTTTCCATAGAAGCTCTTGTCCAGAGGGAAGGATAATGACCAGAAAGCACCCAGTAAAGCTGAAGACTGGGAGCTGAGATGAGAGAGAAGAGTGATAACTGCACGTCACCTCTGCTAAGACAAGCTGCGACTCCAAGAAAGCAAATTTCAGGTACAAAACTCATCCCAAAGGAAAAGTGTCCATCCCCTCCCCCAAGAGAGGTTTGTTTGTCTGTGTGTTTTTTTCTTGTTTGTTTGTTTGTTTGTTTTTGCTCACTGTAGGTTTTCTACAGGTGAGCGGTGAACTGAGGACCTCTTGTCTCACCCCATGGGAGAGACTTGCAGGAAGTGGGAACTACTTCTCCAGAGGGACCCTGCTGTGACACTGAGCCCTCTCTTGCCAGGCATGAAAGTTGAATTAACATTTGCCCTGCCATTTTGAACTTCCAGTCAACCCTTCCCCCTTTACCTGACGGTCCAGAAGCCTAACCCCTACAGAGACTGGAATGTCTGCAGTTCATTGCCAGGTCCGGGCACTGCAAGGGCTGTGGTAAAAAAGCTGCACTGTAACAGTGAGCCCAGCAGTAGTGAGACCAAGGAGGGGAGTCTATTGGGCTTGGCTCTACAAAAGTACAAACCAGTTGCAGGAAGAGGCTTGCAAGCCATGTGCTCCACCCTGCTGGAGCCACCAGACACTCACCCTGCCAGAGCTGTGCACCACACACCACACCCTGCTGCTGGAGCCATGTGCCCTGCGTTTCTGGAGCCACCTCTGTGCCCATGTGCTTCCCATAGCACAATTCACAATTACAAAGATATGACCATGGAAGCCTCCTGGGAGCTGCGCAGGAACACCTCCCATGAATATTCAGCAACAGTAGAGCTATCCCACCAGGGTCTAATTTTGGAGAGACACCTCCCCAACTCTGAAGACTGCCAGAGGAAGCCATACCTTGCCCGATAGAGATACCATTGCTGCAGAGCAGCGGGGGCAAAGGCACAGTGGCTGAGGTAGAAAATCACTTGACGACTTGTTATCCTCAGGTCTGGACTGAGCTTAGGTGGAACACTCCTTAGTTGCCCAAGGCAGGCAGGCCTCAGCTCCCCTAGCTGGCAGGTGGCAGAGGGTAGGGGGGGTGGGGACTGAGGGGACATTGACTTTCCTTTGACTCTGGCAGGCACAAAGACCTGGCACAAATGCTTATTGGAGGGAGCAGGACCATAGCCCTGTGGGTTACCAGTGACTGGGCATGAAAGAGGTGCAAGGTAAGGAAAGAGATACCAGCCCCCAGTCAAATTCTGATACTGGGTGGGCCTTTCTGACTCCACAGAGCACAGAACAAGCCACATTTGAGCAGCCAGTAGATCTCCGCTATCTAGTTGCTGGAGACCTTTCAAATTCTCACATTTGAGAATTGGTACTGACTGGCTCAATTGTTTTGGAACTCCTAACCTGGGCCAATCACCCAAGGACCCTCTCGGGTGGTACCCTGGTTGTGTGTAATGGGAAGGGTTGATTTTCCTCTTTCAGTTATTGCCCTCTATGGAGGGCAGGGTATCTGAGTTGCTTATATTTCTCCACAACTAAGACTTCAACACAGACTCATTGTTCCACAGGATCAAAGACCAGATGAATATAAGACAGAACCACCTAACCCCACCACACCAAGCCGGTCCCCAGAGCCTCAGAATGTAATACTCTACACGTCCTTTGAAAAGCTGTAGGGGGAAAAGATACAATCACCAGTCCAAGATCTTTGGCAAAGGGCTGCTTAACCACAATTACAGGAGCCCCCAGTCCAATTTCACCTTACCTGCCCATCTAGCCAAAGGTTGAAAACAATCATGGGGCAGAATCAGCAGAAAAACTCTGGTAACATGAATAATCAGAGTTGATCAACTGCCCTAAGAAAGGACAAAATAGACACACCAGATGATCCCATTCATAAACAAATGGCTGAGATGTCAGAAATTGAGTTCAAAGTTTGGATGGCAAATAAGATCAAGAGAATGAAGGTAAAGATGGAATTAGAATTTCAAGGAGTAATTCAAAAATTGTCTCAAGAATTCAATGAATTCAAAGACAAAATCACCAAAGATTTTGACACATTGGGGCAAGAACTTGCAGCCCTCTAAGATCTCAGAAATACAGCAGAATGCCTCAGTAACAGAAGGGAGCAGGCAGGAGAAAGGATCTCTGACATTGAAGACAAAGCTTTGAACTCTCCCAAATGCTCAAGGAGGAAGAGAAGTGGAGAGCAAAAATGAATCATTCCCTTAGAGAATTGTGGGGCCACTACAAAAGAGCAAACATTTGCCTTACAGGAATCCCTGAAGGAGAAAAGGTTGCTTTGAAAGGCCCAGATGCTCTACTCCAAGAGAAAATAGAGTAGAACTTTCCAAACATGGCAAGAGATTCTGAAATCCAGATAGTAGACAGTTTCAGAAGGCCAGTATGACTCAATCTAAATAAAACATCTCCTGGACACATTATAATTCCCCAAAGTTAATATGAAGGAGAAAATTCTACAAGCAGCCAGATGTAAGAAAACCATAACCTACAAGGGGAAGAATATTAGAACAACTGCAGATTTCTCTGCTAAAACTTTTCAAGCTACAAGAGGATGGTCACTGACCTTTAACCTCCTAAAACAAAATAACTTTCAACCCAGGATCCTGTATCCAGCTAAACTGAGTTTCATTATAATAGAGAAAATAAATACTTTAATAACATTCACATGTTGAAGAAATTTGCCATAACTAAACCAGCTCTCCAGGATATTCTCAGACCCATACTCCACAATGACTAGCACAAGATTCTACCACGAAAGTAAACTCACTGAGAAACTTTTCATCAAACTCCAACTTCCACAGTGGCAAAAGGATTAAAAATGTCCACTGAACTTTTGAAAAACTCAATACCCAAAACACTACCAGGCTTATCAATACTCTCAATTAATGTGAATGGCTTAAATTGTCCTCTAACAAGGCACAGGTTGGCTGACTGGATACAAAAACTCAGGCCAGGCATCTGTTGCATACAAGAATCTCATCTTACCTTAAAAGATAAATATAGACTCAGGGTGAAGGGATGGTCATGTATAATTCAGGCAAATGGCAATCAGAAAAAAGCAAGTGAAGCAATTTTATTCACAGATACAATAGGCTTTAAACCAACAAAAGTAAGGAAAGATAAGAATGGTCACTTCATATTTGTTAAGGGCAACAGTCAACATGATGAGATTTCAATTATTAACAATTATGCGCTCAACCAGAATGTGCCTCAATTTATAAGAGAGACTCTAACAGACATGAGCAACTTGATTTCCTCCAGCACCATAGTAGTCAGAGATTTTAACATCCCTTTGGCAGTGGCAGATAGATCCTCCAATAAGAAAATCAGCAAAGAAATTTTAGACTTAAACTGTAGATGAATTTGGATTTAACAAACATCTACAGAACATTCCATCCTAACAAAACTGAATACACATTCTTCTCATCAGCCCATGGAACATCCTCCAAAGTTGATCACATCTTAGGTTACAAGTCTAACCTCAGAAAATTTAAAAGTATACAAATTAGTCCTTGTATTTTATCAGATCATCAAGCAATAAAAGTTGAACTCACCAATAACATGTATCTGCATACTCATACAAAGACATAGAAACTAAATAACCTCATGTTGAATGATAGCTGGGTCATAGATGAGATTAAGAAGGAAATTGCCAAATTTTTGGAACAAAACAATAATGAAGACACAAATTATCAGAACCAGTGGAATGCTGCAAAGGCAGTCCTAAGAGGAAAATTTATAGCATTGCAAGCCTTCCTTAAGAGAACGGAAAGAGAAGAAGTCAATAACTTAATGGGACATCTCAAGCAACTGGTAAAGGAAGAACATTCCAACCCCCAAGCCAGCAGAAGAAAAGAAATAACTAAAATTAGAGCAGAATTAAATGAAATTGAAAACAAAAGAATTATTCAAAAGATCAATCAAAAAGTTGGTTTTTTGAAAAACTAACAAAATTGATAAACCTTTGGCCAACCTAAAGAAAAATAGAAAATTAAACTCCATAATATCATCAATCAGAAATGACAAAGTGAAATAACAATAGACACCTCAGAAATTTTTTAAAATCCTTAATTAATACTACAAAAAACTTTAATCTCAGAAATAAGAAAATCTGAAAGAAATTAACCAATACTTGGAAGCGTGCCAACTTCCTAGACTTAATCAAAAAGAATTGGAAATGCTGAACAGACCTATATCAAGTACTGAAATAGAATCAACTATTCGAAATCTCCCAAACAAAAAGAGTTCAGGACCAGATGGCTTCACATCAGAATTATACCAAACCTTTAAAGAGGAACTAATACCTATATTACTTAACTTTTTCCAAAACATCAAAAAAGAAGAAATACTTCCCAACACATTCTATGAAGCAAATATCACCCTGATCCCCCCAAATAGGAAAATATCCAACAAGAAAACTATAGACCAATTTCTTTAATGAACATAGATGCAAAAATATTCAATAAGATCCCAGCAAACAGAATCCAGCAACACATCAAATGAATTATACACCATGACTAAATGGGTTTTATCCCAAGGTCTCAAGGTTGGTTCAATATACATAAATCTATAAATGTAATACACCACATAAACAAACTAAAAACAAAGACCATATGATCCTCTCAATAAATACAGAAAAAACTTAACAATTTCCAGAATTGGCTTGCTAGGCAGTGGACTGAGACTGCCAGGTGGGGGCATGGTCCCCTGACTACAACTGCTCTGAGAAGCAGAAGCTAGCTGGGTATGGACTGAGACCCATGGGCAGAGGTGTGGCCCCTCACTCCACTGGGCCTGTGAGCAGAGAAGTAGACAAAAGTGCAGACTGAGTCTGGTGGGAGGGAGGGAGGATCCCTGGCTCCAACTGTGCTTTTGGAGACCCTTAAATCTCTCTCTGTTGGGCAGGGTTGTCACTGCATGAGACAATTTGGTTGAAACCTGTGTCTGGGGCTGTCCACTCGGGGACATTCTGAGGTTGACCTTCAGAGTTCTTAGGGGAAAAAAACTGAAGCGTGGGGGCTGGGCACTGCAGCTCTTTGTATCTCTTCATAGTTGAGATTTAAACCTAATACTATGGTTTCTTGGGATAGGGTACAGGTTGGCTGATATCAAAACAGAGCTAGCTGGGTGGTGCCTGTGGCTCAAAGGAGTAGGGTGCTGGCCCCATATGCTGGAGGTGGCAGGTTCAAACCCAGCCCTAGCCAAAAAAAATGAAAAAAAGAAAAAGAAAAACAGAGCTAGCTTGTGCTATCTCACAAAGTAGGTCCCCAGAGTCTCCAGCCAAAACTCTGAAAGGAGTCTTTGTAAGGTTGTAGGAGATAAGCCACAGTTACCAAGCCAAGAGCTTTGGTAAGGAGCTATCTCTACTACCTGGGAACCCCAATTCAATCTCATCCTACCAGTTCTGATAACCAAATGGTGGAAAATAAACATGGTGCAGATTGAACAGAAGAACTCTGGCAACATGAATAAACAGAGTAGATCAACCTCCCCCCCCACCCCCGAAGAAATGACAAAGGATATACAACTGAAGATGTCATGCATAGACAAATGGCATCAATGTCAGAAATTGAATTCAGAATATAGATTGCAAATAGGATAAATAGAAGAAAGATAGAATTTGAATTCGAAAAAGTAGTTCTAAAGTTGTATCAAGAAATTAATGAATTCAAAACCCAAGTCACCAAAGATATGGACATAAAGAGAAAAGAGATAGCAGAGCTCAAGGAAATGAAAAAGTTAGTTGAGGAGCTCCAAAATACAGTACAATCTCTCAGTAATAGAGTTGACCAGGCAGAAGAAATGATCTCTGAAACTGAAGACAAAGCTTTTGAACTTTCCCAAACACTCAAAGAGGCAGACAAATGGAGATCAAAAACTGATTATTCCCTGAGAGTTGTGGGATCACTCTAAAAGATCAAACATTCATCTTACAGTAATTCCCAAAGGAGAAAAGGATGGTAGTAAAGGTACAGATGCTCTACTCCAAGAGATTTTGGAGGAGAACTTCCCAAGCATTGCAAGAGATACAGAACTTCAGATAGCAGACAGTTTCAGAACCCCAGCAAGACTCAATCCAAATAAAGCATCTCCTAGACACATTGTGAATAATGTTGCCAAAGTTAAGTCGAAGGAGAAAATTCTGCAAGCAGCCAGACATAAGAAAAGCATTACCTACAAAGGGAGAAATATCAGAATGACTGCAGATCTCTCAGCCAAAACGTTTCAAGCCAGAAGAAGATGGTCTTCAACCTTCAGTCTCCTAAAACAAAACAACTTCCAGCCCAGGATCTTGTATCCAGCTACACTGATTTTCATTTGTGATGGAGAAAACAAACACTTAAATGACATAGACATGTTGAAGAAATTTGCCATAACTAAACCAGCTTTCTAGGATATTCTCAGACCCATCCTCCACAATGACCAGTGCAATGCTCTACCTCCAAAGTAAACTCACTCAGAAATTTTTGAATAAAACCCAACTTAGACAGTGCAGAAAGGATTAAAAATGTCCACTGGACATCCAAAAATCGTGACACCCAAAACACAACCAGGCTTATCAATTCTTTCAATTAATGTGAATGGTTTAAATTGTCCTCTAAAGAGGCACAGACTAGCTGACTGGATACATAAACTCAGACCGGATATCTGCTGTATACAATAATCTCATCTTACACTCAAGGATAAAAATAGACTCAGGGTGAAGGGATGGACTTGTATAATACAGGCAATTGGAAACCAGAAAAAAGCAGGAGTTGCAATTTTAGTAGCAGATACAATTAGCTTTAAACCAACAAAGGTAAAGAAAGATAAGGAAGGTCACTATATATTTGTCGAGGGAAACACCCAAAATGAAGAGATTTTGATAATGAACATTTATGCACCCTACCAGAATGCTCCTCTATTTATAAAGCAGACCATAATGGATATGAATAACTTGATATCTTCCTGCACTATAATAGGTAGAGATTATAACACCCCTTTGACGGTTTTGGATACATCCTCCAAGAAGAAACTAAACAAAGAATTATTTGACTTAAACTTTACCCTAGAACAAATGGACTTTACAGACCTCTACAGAATATTTCACCCTAATAAAACTAAATACAAATTTTTCTCATCAGCCCATGGGTCATCCCGCAAAATGGAGCCTATCCTAAGACACAAGTCTAACCTCAGCAAATTTAAAAGTATAGAAATTATTTCGTGTATCTTCTCAGACCACCATGGAATAAAAGTTGAACTCCTCAGAAACAGGAATCTTCATACTCAGAAAAAGTCATAGAAGCTAAATAATCTTAGGCTGAATGATAGCTGGGTCAAAGATGAGATTAAGAAGGAACTCACCAAATTTTGGGGAAAAAATGATAATGAAGACATGAATTTTCAAAACCTGTGGGATACTGCAAAGGCAATCCTAAGAGGAAAATTTATAGCATTGGAAGCCTTCATCAAGAAAACAGAAAGAGAAGAAGCCAAAAATTTAATGGACCATCTCAAGCAACTGGAAAAGGAAGAACATTCCAACCAGAAACCCAGCAGAAGAAAAGAAATAACCAAAATTAGGGCAGAATTAAATGAAATTCAAAGCAAAGTATCATTCAGAAGATCAACAAAGCAAAAAGTTGGTTTTTTGAAAAGATTAACAAAATTGATAAAACTTTGGCCAACCTAACCAGAAATAGAAAATTAAAATCTCTAATATCATCTCTCAGAAACAATAAAGGAGAAATAATAACAGGCACTTCAAAAATTCAAAAAATCCTCAATGATTACTATAAAAATATCTGTTCCCAAAAATATGAAAATATGAAGGAAATGGACCAATACCTGGAAGCACGCCACCTTCCTAGACTCAACCAGAAAGAATTAGAAATCTTGAATAGACCTATGTAAACCACTGAAATAGCATCAACAATATGAAATCTCCCTAAAAAAAAAAAAGTCCAGAACCAGATGGCTTCACATCCGAATTCTATCAAACCTTTCAAGTGGAACTAATACCTATATTATACAACGTTTTTCAATGCATAGAAAAAGTTGGAACACTTCCCAACACATTCTATGAAGCAAATATCACTCTGATACCCAAACCAGGAAAGGATCCAACAAAGAAAGAAAATTATAGACCAATATCATTAATGAATATTGATGCAAAAATACTCAATAAGCTCTTAGCAAACAGAATTCAACAACATATCTAAAAAATTATACACCATGATCAAGTTGGTTTTATGCCAGGGTTACAGGGTTGGTTCAACATAGACAAATCTATAAATATAATACATCACATCAATAAGATAAAAAAGAAAGACCATATGATTCTCTCGATTGATGCAGAAAAAGCCTTTGATAATATCCACAAACCTTTCATGATCAGAATTCTTAATAAATAGGCATAGAAAGGACATTTCTTAAACTGATAGAGGCCATCTACAGCAAACCCACAGCCAATATCATACTGAATAGTGTTGAAAACATTTCCACTCAGATCAGGAAAGAGGCAAGAATGCCCACTGTCTCCACTGCTATTCAACATAGTAATGGAAGTCTTAGCCATCGCAGGCAGGAAAGAGAAGGCAATCAAGGGTATCCAAATAAGGTCAGAGAAGATCAAACTCTCACTCTTCACTGATGATATGATCCTATACCTGGAAAATCCCAGGGACTCAACTTAAAAACTCTTAGAAGCGATCAAGGAATACAACAAAAAACTATCTATTTATAGTATAGTCTGAGGTCTGGTAGTGTGATTCCTCCTGCTTTGTTTTTATTTCTGAGTAATGTCTTGACTATTCAAGGTGTTTTTCTGATTCCATATAAAATGAAGTATTATTTTTTCATGATCTTTAAAGTATGACAGTGGAGTTTCAATAGGGATTGCATTAAAATTGTATATTGCTTTGGGTAGTATGGACATTTTAACAATGTTGATTCTTCTCAGCCAGGAGCATGGTATGATTTTCCATTTGTTAATATTTTCAGCTATATCTTTTCTTAGAGTTTCATAGTTCTCTTTATAGAGATCTTTCACATCCTTTATTAGAATCCCAAATATTTCATCTTCTTTGTCACTACTGTGAATGGAATAGGGTCCTTAACTGTTTTTTCAGCTTGACTATTGTTGGTATATATAAAGGCTAATGATTTATGAATGTTGATTTTGTAACCTGAGATGCTGCTGTATTCCTTGATCATTTCTAAGAGTTTTGTAGTAGAATCCCTGGTGTTTTCCAGATATACAATCATATCATCTGCCAAGAGCAAAAGTTTGATCTCTTCTGACCCTATATGGATACCCTTGATCGCCTTTTCTTCCCTAATTGCAATGGCTAAAACTTCCATTACAAAGTTAAAGAGCAGTGGAGACAATGGGCAGCTGATCTGGTTCCTGATCTGAGTGAAACAGTTAAGGACATTTCAATTTAACTCCATTCAATACGATATTGGCTGTGGGTTTGCTGTAGAAGGCCTCTAACAGTTTAAGAAATGTCCCTTCTATACCAATTTTCTTAAGTGTTCTGATCATGAAGCGATGCTGGATATTATCAAAAGCTTTTTCTGCATCAATTGAGAGAATTGTATGGTCTTTGTTTTTTAATTTATTCATGTGCTGAATTATGCTTATAGATTTACGGATATTGAACCAGCCTTGAGACCCTGGGATAAAACCGACTTGGTCATGATGTATAATTTGTTTGATATGCTGCTGGATTCTGTTTGTTAGGATCTTGTTGAATATTTTTGCATCTATATTCATTAGTGATATTGGCCTATAATTTTCTTTTCTTGTTGGGTCTTTTCCTGGTTTGGGGATCAGGGTGATGTTTGCTTCATAGAACGTGTTGGGCAGTCTTCCTTCTTTTTCTACATTTTGGAACAGGTTGAGTAATATAGGTACTAATTCCTCTTTAAAGGTTTGGTAGAATTCTGACATGAAACCATCTGGTCCCGGGCTTTTCTTTTTAGGGAGGTTTTCTATGGTTAATGCTATTTCAGAACTTGATATGGGCCTGTTCAACATTTCCACTTGATTCTGGCTAAGTCTTGGAAGGTGACGTGCTTCCAAGTATTGGTCAATTTCCTTCAGATTTTCATATTTCTGAGAAAAAGTTTCTTGAAATATTCATTAAGGATTTTTTTAATTTCTGAGGAGTCTGCTATTATCTTGTCTTTGTCATTTCTGATTGATGAGATTAGAGATTTTACTCTTTTTTTCCTGGTTAGGTTAGCCAAAGGTTTATCTATTTTCTTGAGCTTTTCAAAAAAACAACTTTTTGAATTATTGATCTTTTGTATAATTCTTTCATTTTCAATTTCATTTAATTCTGTTCTAATTTTGGTTATTTCTTTTCTTCTACTGTGTTTGGGGTTGGAATGTTCTTCCTTTTCCAGTTGCTTGAGATGTCCCATTAAGTTGTTAACTTCTTCTTTTTTCGTTCTCTTGAGGAAGGCTTGCAGTGCTATAAATTTCCCTCTTAGGACTGCCTTTGCGGTATCCCAGAGGTTCTGATAATTCATGTCTTCATTGTCATTTTCTTCCAAAAAAATTGGCAATTTCCTAGTAAATCTCATCTCTTACCCAGCTATCATTCAGCATAAGGTTATTTAACTTTCATATTTTTGTATGACTATGCAGATTCCTGTTGTTACTGAGCTCAACTTTTATTCCATGGTGGTTCAAGACGATGCAAGGAATAATTTCTATTCCTTTAAATTTACTGAGGTTAGACTTGTGACCTAAGATGTGATCAATTTTGGAGTATGTTCTGTGGACTGATGAGAAGTATGTGTATTCAGTTTTGTTGGAACAAAATGTTCTGTAGATGTCTGCTAAATCCAAATGTTTGATGGTTAGGTTTAAATCTAAAATTTTTTTGCTCAGCTTCTTATTGGAGGATCGATCCCTCACGGCCAAAGGAGTGTTGAAATCTCTGACTATTATGGAACTGGAGGAAATCAAGTTGCTCATGTCTGTTAGAGTTTCTCTTATAAATTAAGGTGCATTCTGGTTGGGTGCATAGATATTAATAATTGAAATCTCGTCATGTTGAGTATTACCCTTAACAAATATGAAGAGACGATTCTTATCCTTCCTTACTTTTGTTGGTTTAAAGTCTATTGTATCTGCAAATAAAATTGCAACACCTGCTTTTTTCTGATTACCATTTGCCTGAAATATGGATGACCATCCTTTTACCCTGAGTCTATATTTGTCTTTTAAGGTAAGATGTGACTCTTGTATGCAGCAAATATCTGGCCTGAGTTTTTGTATCCAGTCAGCTAATCTCTGCCTCTTTAGAGGACAGTTTAAGCCGTTCACATTAATGGAGAATATTGATAAGTCTGGTAAAATTTTAGGTATCGAGTTTTTCAAAAGTCCAGTGGATATTTTTAATACTTTTGCCACTGTGGAAGTTGGATTTTGATCAAGTTTCTGAGTGAGTTTACTTTTGTGGTAGAGGATTGGGCTGGTCATTATGGAGGATAGGTCTGAGAATATCCTGAAGAGCTGGTTTGGTTATGGCAAATTTCTTCAACATAAGAATGTCATTAAAGTATTTAATTTCTCCATCATAAATGAAGCTCAGTTTAGCTGGATACAGGATCCAGGGTTGAAAGTTATTTTGCTTTAGGAGATTAAAAGTCGATGACCACCCTCTTCTGGCTTGAAAAGTTTCAGCAGAGAGATCTGCAGTCATTCTAATATTCTTCCCTTTGAAGGTAATGGTTTTCTTTCTCCTGGCAGCTTTGAGAATTTTCTCCTTCATATTAACTTTAGTGAAGTTAATTATGATATGCCTGGGAGATGTCTTATTGGGGTTGAGTCGTGCTGGGGTTCTGAAGCTGTCTGCTATCTGAATTTCAGAATCTCTAGGCATGTCTGGAAAATTTTTTCATAATGTCATGTAGAAGGGCTTCTGTGCCTAGCAAGTCCACTTCATTGCTTTCAGGGATTCCAATGAGGTAGATTAGCCTTCTTTGAATTATCCCAGAGCTCTCTGAGAGAATGATCTATTTTTGCTCTCCATTTCTCTTCCTCTTTTAGAGTTTGAAGCATTCAAAGGCTTTGTCTTCAATGTCAGAAATCCTTTTTTCTGCTTGCTCCACTCTGTTACTGAGGGCTTCTACTGTATTTTTCAGAACTTTGAGTGCTGCAAATTCTTGCTTCAGTGCATCAAAATCTTTGGTGGTTTTGTCTTTAAATTTGTTAAATTCTTGAGACAACTTTTGAATTTCTCCTCGAATTTCTAATTCCGACTTTTAAATTGCTGCTCAAGTTTCTAATTCCAAATTTTCCTCCACTTTATTAATATTTTTTGCAATCCAAATTCTGAATTCAATTTCTGACATCTCAGCCAGTTGTTTATGAATGGGATCTTCAGTTACATCTGCCATATCTTTCCATGGGGGGTTGATCTATTCTGGTTATTCATGTTACCAGAGTTTTTCCACTGATTCCACCCCATGATTGTTTTACACCATTTTATTTTTCCCCTGGAGCTTTGTCAAGGACCTGTACAGTGCTATGGCCTGAGAAACTGGGGACCTGTTTGGTGTGGTGGGGCTAAGTGGTTCCATCTTATTTTCAGCTGTTCTCTGTTCAACCCTAGTGAAACAGTTACTCTGGGTTGAAGTCTCAGCTGTGAAGAAATGCCAGCATAATCACCCTGCCCCCCACAGGCAACAATTGGAAGAGGAAAATCAAACCTTCCTACAACCAGACACCCAGGGCACCACCTGAATAGTCCTCAGGTGATTGGCTCAGTGTGAAAAGTCCAAATTAATTGTCTCAGTTGGCACTTGTCTCAGGTGGAAGAGTTTAAAAGGTCTCTGGCAACTGGATCATACGGGTCTGCTGACTACTCTGATATGGTTTGCTCCATTGCTCTGTGGAGTCAGGAGGACCCACCCAGCAGATAGATCAGTCCAGGAACATTGATGCCTCCTTCCCCACCTTGCACCTCTGTCACACCCAATCACTGACAGTCCCGCAGGGCTTTTACCCATTTGCCTGTAGTGAATAGATACTCCAGTGGTTTGTACCTGCCTGAATCACAAGGAAATCTATTTCTGCTCAGCCAGGAACTCCCACAAACCATAAGGTGAGGAAAAACAGTCAGACTAACTGAAGACTTCACAACTGAGACCTAACAAGACAGAAGTGTCTGGGGCCCCATTCTAATCCTTCACATACAGAATAATGGCCAGCCCAGAATTTTGTATCCTGTAAAACTAAGTTTCTTATATGAGAGAGAAATGAAGAGTTTCTCAAACAAGCAAATGCAAAGGGAATTTTTCAAGACTGGAGGAAGTCTTCATTGCCCCACAGGAAGTACTCTGATCTGCCTTACACACTGATCATCATACTAGACTTGACACCCACTAGTGTAAAACCATCCAAATGCTACTTTTCAAGCCAAGAGACCGCTACGGCTTGAGAAGTAAAACAAAGCAGAAAAGTTCTACTCAACAGGATGAACAGAAATCTACTCCACTTATCCATTCTTTCAATATACATAAAGTGACTGAACTCCCCTCTGAAGAGCTATAGGCTAGGTAAATAAATATACAAAAAATACAAGCCAAGTATCTGTTGTGTTCAGGAAATGCATCTAACCCACAAGAACTCTTCAGACTCAAGGTGAAGAGATGGAAAACAGTATTCCACGCAAGTCCCAAACCACAAGAAAGCTGGTGTAGCCATTCTCATATCAGATAACACAGACTTCAAAGCAACAAAAGTAAAAAAATCATGTTGTGTGTATTTGTCCACAATATAAAACATGAAAAAAGGTACAGGAAGAGAAGACATGATAAAAAGAAGAAGAAAAAGAGGAGGAAGAAGAAGATAAGGGAGGAAGAGGAGGAAGAAGGGATAAGGAGGGAGCGGAAGAGAGAGAGGAGGAAGAAGAGAGGAAGGAGAGGAAGAGGACAGGGAGTGGAGGAAAGAGAAGAGAAGAAGAGGAAGAGGAGAGGAAAAGGAGGAAGGAGAAGAGGAAGGGGGAAGAGGAAGAGGAGGAGGATGGAGAAGAGGAGATGAGGAAGAGGAGGAGAGGAAGAGGAGAAAGAAGAGGAGGAAGGAGAAGAGGAAGGGGGAGAGGAAGAGGAGGACAGAGAAGAGGAGAAGAAGAGGAAGAGAGGAAGAGGAGGAAGCGGAGGAGTTGCAGCAGCAGCCAAGAGAGACATAAAAGACCCATTAAGCCTAAAATACTATCCAGCCCTTTGCAGAAAGTGGGCAGACCCTAAGCCAATCAGGGCATCCAAAATAAATGGAATGTGGAAAGTAAATCACCCTCCCCCTCACCTCTTCACACATGCACATGGCCTGGGACTTAGGACACCTCCCAGTTCAATTCTTCTTTCTCTAAGATTATTTGATACAGAGGGGTGCCTGTGGCTCAAAGGAGTAGGGTGCCGGCCCCATAAGCCAGAGGTGGTGGGTTCAAACCCAGCCCCAGCCAAAAACCACAAAAAAGAAGAAAAAGATTATTTATACAATACATAAAACTAATAACTAAAACATGCAAATATTGTTTAAAATCTTGTTTTCTCACATCTATAATTCTTTCATACCTCTCAGGAAGTTATGTTGTGTTATCTAATTGTTAAGAGCACTAGCTCTAAAGCAATTAGACCCAGTCTAACTGCCTGGGACCCAGTCCTGTCTACCAAGCACCACTCACCAGCAGGGAGACCGTGGGCAAATTATTTGACTTCTGCCTCGTTTTCCTCACCAAAGCTGGGGATAATATTATGAGTACCTACCTCATTAAGCTGACATTATGGTTAAGTGTAAAATACTTCAAATAATGCCTAATATATGGTAAAAACAATTTAATAAAGGTTACCAATATCATTATCTATGCTTTACAATTATCTAAAACGTTCAAATATCAATCAAGGTTTATCATAACATTAGGAGAGAGGTACCAGTGTTCAACAAATGTTCACAACTGCAGGAAATAAAAAGCAGATTGTTCCCAACTACAAACTTCCTTTAACTGATCCCTGATACTCTCACCCGGAGCTTTTGCCACCCTGTTCTTAGGTAGTAAAGTATAAGCTTTGGTATAAAAGTTTGGTAGAAACATTCTTTGTTGCCCAGCAGCTCTCAAACTTGGGACTGGGAAAGGAACAAGAAAGAAGGCTGAAAGGTACATGAGGAAATTGCTGTTCTGATTTCTGCCTTTAGTTTAAATGCTAATCTTCCCTTCTGAGAACCAGAAACATCCCCAGGAGCATTCCTTTTGACCTTTCTTAACTTCCTCTCCTTTCTTTCCTTCTGACTTTATTTTTAGATAGATATCAAACAGGAAATTCCACTCCTCTAAGCAATGGTGAATTTTCTAGCTAGAGATCAGAGGGTGGAGCCCATTGGGAAATCAGTAAGGAGGACAGGACCAAGGGGCTGGGCCAAGGAAGGATGGATGGAGACTTTTTCTTTCTTTTTTTTTCCCCTGCTAAGAATGAAACTAGTAGCTTCTTCCATTTACGCCGAAGGCACAGCTTTTTAAAAAACAAACCAGTTGATTTGAGGCAAAACTCAGATCAAAACACTGGCAAGACGTACGGAACAGATACAGCCACAGAGCTGTTCTAATGCCCCGCACCGGATGGGTGAGGGTGTGCAGGGTACTGACAGACATAACAATGATTTGCCACTTACTGCTAAGTGTTGCCAAATGTGCTTTAAGTACCTTATGTACTGGAAATACACTGCAAATTACCTTCCTTGTGTTGTGAATTAGAACAGAAGCTTTTTCTTTCTTTCCTGTTTATATTATCGATCACTGCATATTCAAATCCACCTCTTAAGTCTTGCAAGAAATTGATGTATAGGATGTATTTGATAACATTTGGAATCTTTTGGATTTGAAACCATAAGATGTCACAGACTGTGACCTTTCTGATGAGTCTCTTAACCTAAATGTAGTTTCAATGTGAGCTAGAAAGTACCAAGTCTTGTAAACTACTACAGCATTTATATATCAAGTTGATTCTGCATTGAGGAATCAACTGGAAACTTAATAACAACCAGTACTACAAAGACCTTCTATTGGTTTTTGTAAGGTAGTGACTTGTAAGTGGACTTCCAAATTGGAAGATGATCTTTGTTGAAGTTTGCACATGGTAAGGTATGTGCCAGGGTAACATAACAAGGTAAAAAACTATTACACACATGTGTTACCAAACTGACAAGCTCACCTAACAAATGTAGAAAATGGCTTACTGATAATAAAATTCCTTTTTACAGAACCGATTAACAGTTTAAATTTTTTAACACTACAAAAACTTTCTTTAAAAGTTGTTATGAAACTTTCAGTTTTAAAGATTTGTAAAAAACTTTTGCAATTTGAAATCTATTACAAATCATCAAAAACTAAGGTGCATTTTTAGTTTATCTTCTCTGTTATGTTTAACTACCCTGTATTTCATTCATTCAATCTTCATAACTACCTTGGTATAGCAATATGTCCATTTCACAGATGAGAAAACTGAAGCAAAAAGGGTATTATTATTCTCAAACTTCTGCCTTTGGTATCAGAATTCACCTGCTGTTAATCATATGCACAGGCCCAGGCCTACAGAACAAGAAAACCATGGGATATTTGCTTTAAGTTGCACCCTGAATTGTTAGCAAGTTGTCTTACCTTTTGATGTTTCCTGAATTTCTGGCAACATTGCCACAGTTACCTCTTGGCTGTGATCTCTTGGCTTGGCAGAGATAATGCGATTTCTTTTTTTTTTTTTTTTTTTTTTGTAGAGACAGAGTCTCACTTTATGGCCCTTGGTAGAGTGCCATGGCATCACACAGCTCACAGCAACCTCCATCTCCTGGGCTTAAGCGATTCTCCTGCCTCAGCCTCCCTCCCGAGTAGCTGGGACTACAGGCGCCCGCCACAAAGCCCAGCTATTTTTTGGTTGCAGTTCAGCCGGTGCCGGGTTTGAACCCGCCACCCTCAGTATATGGGGCCGGCACCTTACCGACTGAGCCTCGGGTTCCACCCCATAATGCGATTTCTTAAACTAGTGGGCCTCTGGCCCGTATAAGATGCAATGTTTCCTTTTAGTAAATCCCAATAGTAACCTGCCTCAATGCAACATTGGCTTCATTCTCACCCACTCAGTGCTTGTTTTATACAGGAATCATCCTCCACCCACTGTCACCCCTACTAGATCTAGGCGCTTTAAATGAAGAAACTAAGTCGCAGCTCATACATTTCTTAATTACCAACTTGATTCTCTGATCTTGATGGTTCAGCTCAATTTTTATAACCAGACATTCTGTGTCTCATTTTGGTGGCCCACCCAATGTTTCTTACATACCAGTTCACATTCTATCTGCTCCACTTCTCAGGCCACAGCCCTGCTGCCGTGACCAGTTCTATGCAGACTTCACAGGTGTAATCTGACAGGCCCTCACTCTGCCCCTGTCTTAAATAGTGAGCAAGGGGAGCCAAAGCTCGCCCCATTCTTCTCCCTATCTGTTGGTTCTCAGAAATATTTCATAGGGCTTCTGGGAAGGTCCCAGAGGATTGAAAACCCAGTTCCCCTTTGGTGTGACTGACCTGACAGTCCATTCCTGTATTGGCTTTTCCCTCCTCCTGTTTCACACCCTTGTCCTCATCTTCCCTCTAAAATTACATTCCCAAATAAACAAACTCCCAGTGGGCCTTTGCCTCAGGCTCTGCTTTTGAGGGTAATCTGGTGTATTGATCAGAGTCCAGTTCCGAAACAAAAATCACACCAGTAATTTGAACAGAGAAAATGTAATATAAAGAATTATTAACTTATAATTTCTACAAAAGGGGTAAGAGAAATTTAAAGAACATAGGAAGAGCAGATAAAGAATCAGCCACTACCTCTAGACCTAGCCCAAAGAGTCCGAGAGGGTAATAACCTTGACAGAGGCTCTGCCCAAGGCGGAGAGTAAGAGCCCATCAGTGGCTGTGGCTGTGGCCAGTCATGGCTGAGGAGCTAGCTGGAAACTGCCTGTTGGGTGCCCAGAAAGATTCTAGCAAGATTGGCTGGGAAACCACTTGCTAAGGTGCTGTTGAACTCGCCGAGAAGCTGTCCTGGAATACTTGTGAGATTCTAGGAAGCCACCAGGACTGTAGGCAAAACTGGCCAGGAGGCCAGCCTCTGGGAGCTGGGAAACTTGCTGAGACTCTGCCCCAGTGCGGTATTGGCAGGCGGCCGGTAGGGGGCGGCCTTGGCGCTGCTCTCACAGGCTGCAGGAGCAGCTCTTCCTTCCTGCAGTCCTTCCAGCTCCTCCTAAGGACAAAGCTGACATGCGGCCAGCTGGCTGGGGAGGAGCAAGTACTGGTTCCAGATGCTCCCTACGAAGCAGGGCAAAGAAGAGTAGTCTGGGAACCGAGAGGCACTAGGCTGACAACCAGCACGCACGACTCAGACAGTATTCCCCCAAGAAGGGGAAGAACAGAATATGTTCCCCTGGCCATTTACCAAAGTAAGGCATGGTCAGCATAGAAAAGCAGGGCCGTGGTGGCAGTTGCCTTCCCCCAGCATCTCTCAAACCACCTTCCTCTCACCTCTGGTTCTCCCCTTTCATCTCCCTTCGTTTCCCACCTCACAACACCTACTCGCCCTGCCTTGCTCCATGACTGTCATTTTCCACGCCATCAGCTCCTCATGCCTGTGACTGCATGCAGAGAAACGCTCTAGTAGCTCAGCCCTGGTCCACAGGAGCCGCACAAGCCGGGCAGCCAATGAGCCTCTCAGCCAGCGAGGTGGGGGTGGAGGGCCTCCACCAGCGCGCACCGCAGGTTTTAGTGCAGAGGGAGCCCTGCCGGGTGCGGTGTTACCCGGACTCTCATGCTAAGGGAAGCGGGTGATCCCATCGTGTCAGCTTCTTTTTCTCCCAACTAAGCCATCATAACAATGAACAGACTTTGAAATGATAATCTTTATTAACCAAAATACTCCCAAAGTCCTTTTATTATGAATATTAGTTTTGGAATCTGGCACATTGGCGCTCAGATTGTGATTCTGCCGTTTGCTCAATGTGTGGTCTTCATCAAATACGTAGACTTTACCCCCTCGGTCTGTCTTGTCAAATGGAGATAAGGTCTGTTTTATAAGGCTATTTTGAGAATGATGAAATAAACAAGAAGCATTCTTCCTCCAGTAAATATTTGTTCAGAATCGACACATTTTCTAAAATTTGTCAGAAATTTTCTAAAATTAAGAAAAATATATATGAGCATCTGGCTTGTGGGAGAGGCTTAATAGAAAAATATACCCTCTCCTGTTTTGTTTTGTTGTTGTTGTTGTTTGTTTTTTGTTGTTTGTTTTTTGGAGATAGGGTCTCACTTTGAAGGCCTCAGTAGAGTGCCATGGTGTCAAACTCTCACCTGCGCTCAAGCAATCCTCTTCCCTGAGCCTCCCAAGTAGCTGGGACTACAGGCACCCACCACAAGGCCTGGCTATTTTTAGAGATGGGGTCTCACTCTTGCTCAGGCTGGTTCCCCCTCCTTTCCCTCTTTTCTATGATTGTGAACACTGTCCAGAGTAAACATGCAACAAATTTTGTCATCTCATTCCCCTTTTTTGTGTCTCTTTGTTTTACAGAAAGCACAAGAGAAAAATCTTTATGGGCACATTCATACACTAGCATTATTAGAGCTTATTTCTATTATTACCAGAATTTCTTTCTTTAGTAGGTCCTTGGTCTCAGGATTCAAAGAATGAACCCATGGACTGCAGATCAGTGGTAAGATAGGATTTTATTAGACAGAAAGGAATACAGAAGAGGTTAAAAGCACCAGAGCTTCTGGCAGAGGGAAAGACCCAAGTGGGGAAGACTCTACATGGGTTTTTTGTCTAGGGTATTAGGTCTTGAGAATTACACTTGTCCAGGACTTGGCAAATGGAAACACATTTTCAATGTTAATGAGTGTTAACAACAAATGAATGAACTCAGTCCCTCCAGCTCAGGGGAAAAGGTCAGGGCATTCCCTTTATGAAATTGCCAAGGCCTAGGAAAACTGGGATCCCTTGTCCAGCCTTGAATGAGGGAGTCCTGTATCAATTCTCCCTAAGTAGAAACTCTAACTGCTATTAGGAAAAAAGGATGAAGACTCAATCTAACTACCTCCTGCTGAACGAGGTGATGATAGAAGGTGGACAGTGAGGGTTTCTCCAGATGGAGAGCAATCCAGAGGCCTGTAATAGAATCAGATCTTGGATTCTTTACTATTTGTAGCCTGATGACGTCATCTCTGGAAGACACAAATTTGGTTACCATAGTAAAAGGTAAGGGTAGAAAGGGGAGTTAATTATAGAGCTATTGGTATCAGGTTGGAAATAACAAAGTGATTTCAAAAGAAAACTACATTAACACTTTCCTCGCTGGTTTTTAAATAATAACTTTCAACTTTCTTTAGGCTCACAAGTGCAGGTGGACTGTGGTTGACTCTATGATGATCCACTTCTGTAGGAGGTGGTGGGTTCCAGGATTTTAATCATGAATGATGTATCCAGGAATCTATTCTCATAATTTTAACAGGTGTAGAAGAAGATAAGATAATAGAAAAGAGACCTTCCCAAGTTGGAGTCAGGGAAGGTGAATTAGAGGAAAGAGTTTTGATCATGACTAGATCAGGAGAGAAAAGCTCTTTCAGTGTTGAATGTGAAAATGTAGTTGGAAGGTTCTTAAAGAATTGTTGAAATTTAGCTAAAAAAGTAATATGTTTTACTAATTCTGTAGTTTCTTGATTAATAATAAATCATTAGTTAAAAAGAGCCTTTCCGAATAAGTTGAATGGGCTACAACCGAGTTTCTGAGGTAAATTTCTTACTGTAAGGAGAACAATGGAATGTAATTTAGTGCAAAGGAGATGAGTCTTTTGAGTTACCTTTTGTAACTGTCTTTTGATTTTATCATTCACTTTTTTTACCTTCCCAGAGGAGAGGGGCCTCCAAGAACAGTGTAGATGATATTTTATGCCCAGGGCTTTAGACATTAAAGGCCTGCCTATTATCACTTTGCAAACTCCGAGGGAGTCCAAATCTGGGGATAATCTCATATACTAAAGCCTTTACAACTTCCTGGGCCTTTTCTGTTCTTCAAGTGAATGCTTCAATCAAATTTGTAAAAATATCCACAAATACCAGTAAATATTGTATATGATGTACCTTAGGGAGATGAGTAAAAACTATTTACCAATCTTCACCTGGATAGTTATCATGTTTTTGTATACCTGGGGGAGCTAGATGGTGATTTGAAGGATTGTTTCTAGATATATATCATAAGTCTTTATTATCTTCTTCTGGCTCCCATTCTAAAGTGACCAGGCACTCCTTTTGAGCATTTTTAATTAAAGAATAGAGTGGTCTAGCTATTTCACTATTTCCAGGAGTCCAGAGTCTGCCAAAGCCTGTAATTCCTAAAAAGCCTCGAAGTTGTCTGAGAGTTCAAGGTTTAGGGTGAGCCAGTATTGGTTCTATTCTTTCTTTACCTAAGGCTCTCTTCCCCTGTGAAAGTTGGAGACCTAAGTAATGCAATTCAGGTACATATAATTGGGCATTAGCCTTGGAAACTTTGTGCCTGCAATCAGCTAGAAATTTTAATAGAGTTTGGGTAGTTTTGTGACATTCCTCTGCATTTGGTGCTCCCAACAGAAGGTTGTCTATATACTGAATAAGAGTTGCTATAGCATAGGAGAAATGACTCAAGTCTTGGGCTAAGGCTTGTCCAAACAAGTGAGGGCTGTCCCTAAATCCCAGGGGTAACACAGGGATTGTTTTAAATCTGTCAGAGTCCATGTGAGCTGAGTATTGGAGTCAGAGGAGTCTTCAAAAACAAAAAGGTACTGGGAATTCTCATGAAGAAGAATGCATAAAAAGGCATCTTTTAAGTCTAGGGCTGTGAAACAGGCAGCTTTTTCAGGGATTTGGGATAATAGAGTATGCAGCTTGGGAACTATAGGATGGAGCAAAATGACTGCTTCGTTTATAAATGCAAAGGTCTTGAACTACTATCCAAGTCCCATTTGGCTTTGGCACTCCTGAAATAGGAGTGTTACATGGATTGTTGCAAGATTTTAATAATTTCTGTTGCACTATTCAGCTATTAAAAAAAATGGAGACTTTACATCCTTCATATTAACCTGGATGGACGTGGAAGACATTATTCTTAGTAAAGCATCACAAGAATGGAGAAGCATGAATCCTACTCAATTTTGATATGAGGATAATTAATGACAATTAAGGTTATGGGGGGTGGAGGAAAAGCAGAAAGAGGGACGGAGGGAGGGGGTGGGGCCTGGGTGTGTGTCACACTTTATGGGGGCAAGACATGATTGCAAGAGGGACTGTGCCTAACAATTGCAATCAATGTAACCTGGCTTATTGTTCCCTCAATGAATCCCCAACAATAAAAAAAAATAATAAAAAAATAATAATTTCTGTTGCTTTAGATTCTATATTATGGGTAGTAGCCCATTCTTAGCTTCTGCTTTTAGCAGGTATTTTTTTTTATTATTGGGATAGATGATAGGATTTTTTAACTTAATTTGGACCATTTGAGCATATTTTGCTCTTCCCACCTGTTCCTCAGTAGCCTATACCTCTGGGCTAATTTCTGTCTCTAATAAGGGAAGGCATAGCATAGGTTCTTATCCCATATTCATATAAATGGTTGTGCCCACTTTAGTTAGCGTGTCCCTCTCTAAAGGGGGAGCAGGACTTTCAGGCATGATTAGGAAAGTGTGAGAGAACAGCCAGTCACCCCAATTGCAGCTTTAAGTCTGAGAAAAAAATTGGTAACTGGCTTTCCAGACACCCCCTGTATAGTTACAGATTCAGGGGATGAAAGACCAGAGTTAGAGAGGAGTACAGAAAAGGTTGCTCCAGTGTTGAGAAGAAATTCTGTCCCCTGGCCCTCCACTATGAGGCAAACCTGGGGCTCCTGAGGGGTGATGACACAAGCTGGAGCCATGAGAATCTGCCCTGGGAACGTTCAGTCCAGTTTGGGTGCTGATGGGATCACTGTCCCAAGAGGCCTTCACCTCTGAGGACAGGCTACCCTCCAGTGGTCACCCTTGCACTCTGGACAGGGGTCTGGTGGCTTGCCCAGCCTGTGGTGCTGCTGGGGGCAATCTCTCCTGAAGTGGCCAGTCTGACCACATTAGAAGCACTTATTTGTAGCTCCTTTGGCTTTCCTCTGCCCCTGAATTGTGCTCATTTCTCAGAGTGTCATTACTAGAGCTGTCATTCATTTTTGTCCCTTCTTTCTTTTTTCTCCTTTTTCTCCTGATCTCAATTATGAAAGACTACTGTGGCTGTTTTCAGAAGATTCTCCAGGTTATGATGGGGTCCTAATGCCAATTTCTGGAGTTTTTCCCCAATGTATGGGCTGCTTGAATGATAAATTTATCTTTTAAAATAATTTGGCCCTCTACCGAGCTGGGTGTCACCTAAGTGTATTTTCTCATTGCCTCCCTAAGCTGCTCAAGAAAAGCTGAAGGACTTGCATTTTGTTCCTGGTAAGTAGTAGACAACTTAGAATAATTCATTCCTTTTTCTCAGATTGACATAACCTTCCAGGATACATGTTAGAAAATGTTTACATCACTAGTCACCTTATTTCTTAGCCAGGAGATTCCATTCAGGATCCTCAAAGGGAACTGCCTATCTTCCCATGGGGTATCTGTCTCTTTTCTCGGGGGACATGCTGCCGTCAGCATTGGACATGAACCACAAATCACTCCACTTTCTAGTCCCATCCGAGACTTCATTTTTCTCATTCAAAGTTAAAGTTCGATCTAGTAGTAGCATTACATCTCTCTGAGAGGGGTTGAAGCTTTGTCCTAACCCTTAGAGAACATCTGTGTACTTATCAGGGTCTTCAGAAAATTTTCCCAGATCAACCTTGATTGTTTTAAATCTGTCAGAGAGAATGGAGTTAACACTCATGCATTTTCCATTTTCACCACCTGTGATTTCAACCAAGGGACACAAAACAGATGCAGTTGCTTTCTAGGGGTCCCAACAGGACCAGAAGCAGCCTCCTTCTTGGAGCTTTCTAAGGGCATGGAGGAAGGTATAGAAGAAGTGGAAGGCCAGGTTTGAACTCGGTGGTGAAAGTATCTTTCTCAGGAATTCCTAGCCATTTGGGGATGTTATTACAGCCAGGAGAGCTGGATCTATCTGATAGGTTTTACACAGTTGGGGTTTGTGTCTGAGAAAAAATAAAGTTTGCACATAAAGCACTTCAGACCACTTCCCCTCTTGTTTACAGAAAAGATCTAACTGAAAAATAGTGTCATGATTTAGAGTACCCGCTGGTAGCCATTGTTCACCATTGAAGAGTTGAATCAGAGGCCAGGCCTGGGTGCACAAGAAAACCATACATTTTTTTTCAGTGTATGGGGATCAAACAAGTCCCAGTGCTTCAGAATACAGCCCAGCGGGTGATATGACAGCATAGGCTGAAAAATCAGGTATCTGGGAGCCATGAATCAGTGGTCCCACCTGATGACAGTTGTCTTGGCAAGAGAACATGTACCTGGGTGTTCTCTTAGACAACATTACCCATCTGTGGGCAAGAACAAATGTCCAGCTCTTAATCAATCTCACCCTCTTGTGTTCCTGGGTTGTCAAAGTATCCTTTGACCTATCCAGAAAACCTTCCAGACAAACAAAAGGAAGCGTCCTTCAGAGATGCTTGGGGAAGAATCCCTGAGGAGAGTGGCCTACCCAGCCCCTGCGCTTGCCTGGAATTAGGCACAACTACCAGCGTAGCACGTTGTACCCATGGGCTCTCCTGTGCTTATTACATGCTGGCAGCACAGCCCGAGAAATCAGGTATCCCGGAGCCTAGTCCCTCCTGATGCAAGTTCTGACCCTGCCATTGAATATATGCCTGTCATTCGAGGTGGGGATGAGCTCTGCCCTGGAAAAAAACGGCTACTCGCTGGTCACATATGCTAAGTTTTACAAGCTTTTTCTTAATTCCCAGTAAAAAAGAAAAATAGGCTTTCTATCACGAGCAGATCTTAAATGCTATGTTTTTGTTTTTTTTTTTATGTCCAATAGCTGGTTTATTTTATTTTTTTATTTATTTATTTTTTATTAAATCATAACTGTATACATTGATATGATCATGGGGTATCATACACTCGCTTCATAAACCATTTGACACATTTTTATCACAGTGGTTAACATAGCCTTTCCGGCGTTATCTCAGTTACTGTGCCAAAACATTTACATTCTACCTTTACCAAGTTTCGCAAATACCCCTGTAATATGCACCACAGGTGTGATCCCACCGATCCCCGTCCCTCTACCCACCCCCTCCCTTTCCCACTTCCCCCTATTGTTAAGTTGTAGCTGGGTTATAGCTTTCATGTGAGAGTCCCAAATTAGTTTCATAGTAGGGCTGTGTACATTGGGTACTTTTTCTTCCATTCTTGAGATACTTTACTAAGAAGAATATGTTCCAGCTCCATCCATGTAAACATGAAAGAGGTAAAGTCTCCATCTTTCTTTAAGGCTGCATAGTATTCCTTGGTATACATATACCACAATTTATTAATCCATTCGTGGATCGATGGGCACTTGGGCTTTTTCCATGACTTAGCTATTATGAATTGGGCTGCAATAAACATTCTGGTACAAATATCTTTGTTATGTTGTGATTTTTGGTCTTCTGGGTATATGCCCAGCAGAGGAATTACAGGATTGAATGGCAGATCTATTTTTAGATCTCTGAGTGTTCTCCATATATCTTTCCAAAAGGAATGTATTAATTTGCATTCCCACCAGCAGTGCAGAAGTGTTCCCTTTTCCCCGCATCCACGCCAACATCTCTGGTCTTGAGATTTTGTGATATAGGCTAGTCTCATTGGAGTTAGATGATATCTCAAAGTAGTTTTGATTTGCATTTCTCTGATGATTAAAGATGATGAGCATTTTTTGATATGTCTGAAGGCCGTGCACCTGTCTTCTTCAGAGAAGTTTCTCTTCAAATCCCTTGCCCAGCCTGCGATGGGATCCCTTGTTTTTTTCTTGCTGATGCGTTTGAGTTCTCTGTGGATTCTGGTGAGGAGAACCCCCCGGGCAATTGAAGCAGCTTCAAAAATACACTACTGGAACTTGATCAAACTAAAAAGCTTCTGCACAGCTAAGAACACAGTAAGCAAAGCAAGCAGACAGCCCTCAGAATGGGAGAAGATATTTAAATGCTATGTTTTTCACCCTCCTTTCTTCCCCAAAAGTTAGTAAGGCAACAATAATTAAACTCAGTAACAAATCAGGGTTGAGAGACACTTCAAATTTTTGCACTAGTATTAGTTACAGCTAGCTGAAGTCTGAGAGAAACAATGACTTTGAACCTTTCCATTCACACTAATAGACCAGAAAAAAAATCAAGTACCCAGGGTAATTTTCTTTGCCTTTCTTCATTTTTAAACGTTTTTTTTTTTTTTCTTTCCCTGTATCTTTTAAAGAAGAGACTGAACTGTAGCCTAAGGTTTAGGGAAATTCTTGCCTGAGGAGTGGAGATTGCCCCAGGCTTCCCCTTATAGGTGCCTGGTCGCCTAGAGAAGGCATGTAGGGGAGTCATTTTGCCCTTTGTTTGGAGCCAACTTCTTCACCTCTAACCATTAATCTAGTTCAGCTTTTCTTCTCAAACATGCAAAAAAGACAATTGAATTTAATTTTTCAGTGAAAGACAATGAAAAGGACCTTATAGCACACCTACAACACCTGAAGCACACTTACAAAATCTGAAAATACCAGAAAGGGCAATACAAACTTAACTAAATATATAAAGCAATGTTTTATCTCCCTCAAATTACAAGAAGAGAGACAGAGAAAGTGGCAAGAGTCTGTAGAGGTAAATAGAAGTTTGGGACCATGGAAGACATGAACAGACAGTAAAAGAGCTGAAAGAGCATGTTTTTTAGAAGGCCCTCCAGTGCTGGTGGTTCAGAACCATTGCTGGGGACCCCAGGACCTCTGGGCGCTACTTCTGTTTGCTCGGCTCTCAAGAGAAAAGAAGTGGATATGGAATGGGTTCAGAAGCCTTCTAACATTCCCTTCAGCTCCTTTCTTTTGGAGCCAAGGGGAATTAGAAAGTTTGTTCCTGAAGCAAGATGGTGGCTGAGTAATAGCTTCCCTGCAACTGGGCACGGCAAGTCTGGGGAGATAACACTCTAGGCATCTCTAGCTGGTGGGATCTTCCTATAATCATCACTTTGAGGATACAGGGAGTCAGCGAGAGACTTATGGACCCCAAGAGAAGGACAAAAACAGTGGAAAACTGGCAAGTGGTCACGTGTGTTTGGTCCTTCTAATCCCACTGGCAGCTGTAAGTACAGCAGCAGTGGAGACTGCAAACTGGAAAGGCCTTACCTGTGAACTGTTTTGGTGTCTGGACTTGGCACTTAGTTGAACTGCCTTGGGGAGAACTTGAGCAGGAGTGCGGAGAACTTTGGGCATTGTCTATGGCCCCAGACTGAGCCCACTGAGCTGGACAGAGCTAATGATGTTTGGCTGTGGGCCGCAGGGAGCCCCACTGTGAGAGAACAGCCCCAGCAAGCTCCACCCTCAGGGTCGCAGATCAAGGATTGGGCAGGAGCTGGTAACCTAGTGACTGAGAAGCCTAAAAGCGGGGTTAAGGCTGTAAGGTCCTTAACCCACAGGGGCAGAGTGAGACCAGTTTTGGCACACTGTGTAAGTGGATAGCCACTTCAGCAGTGATTCCAGCGACAAGTACTTTCCTGGGAAAGCTTCTGCTTAGCCAAGTTTAGAAGTTTAAAGTGCCTTTTAGGAGTGCTCAAAAGAGATTTAGGGTGTCCACCTGTAGGGTTTGAGAAATCAGCGGAGGCCTCCAGTCGTATCAGCATTGTGATTAACATTTCATACCCAAGAAGATCACCTGTTGCCCAGACTATATATATATATATATATATATATATATAGCTTTATTTTTGGTTGGGTTTTTTGTTTGTTTGTTTGTTTTTTGTTTTTGTTTTTTTTATTTTGTGAGGACTTTAATGGATAATATGTATTTTTTTAACTTTTTTTTTCTTTTTTTATTTTTAAATCATAGCTGTGTACATTAGTGCAATCACCTGTACCCATTCTAAGATGCACCATAGATGTGGCCCCACCCATTACCCTCCCTCCACCAAAACCTCCCCCCTCTCTTCCCCTTCCTTGGCCCTTTCCCCATAGTCTTGTGCTATAGTTGGGTTATAGTCTTCATGTGAAAGCTGTAATTTAGCTTCATAGTAGGGCTGAGAACATTGGATACTTTTTCTTCCATTCCTGAGATACTTTGCTAAGAAGAATATGTTCCAGCTCCATCCATGTAAACATGAAAGAGGTAAAGTCTCCATCTTTCTTTAAGGCTGCATAGTATTCCATGGTATACATGTACCACAATTTGCTAGTCCATTCGTGGGTCGATGGGCACTTGGGCTTCTTCCATGACTTAGCAATTATGAATTGGGCTGCAATAAACATTCTGCTACAGATGTCTTTGTTATATTGTGACTTTTGGTCTTCTGGGTATAAACCTAGTAAAGGAATTATAGGATCGAATGGCAGGTCTATTTTTAGGTCTCTAAGTATTCTCCAAACATCCTTCCAGAAGGAACGTATTAGTGGGCTTTCCCACCAGCAGTGTAGAAGTGTGCCCTTTCCTCCACATCCACGCCAACATTTCTGGTTTTGGGATTTTGTTATATGGGCTACTCTTACTGGGGTTAGGTGATATCTCAGAGTAGTTTTGATTTGCATTTCTCTGATGATTGAGGATGATGAGCTTTTTTTCATGTGTTTGTAGATTGTGCATCTGTCTTCTTTAGAAAAGTTTCTCTTCAAGTCCCTTGCCCACCCTGAGATGGGGTCATGTGTTCTTTTCTTGTTAATATGTTTCAGTTCTCTCTGGATTCTGGTTATTAAACCTTTATCGGAGGTATAACCTGCAAATATTTTCTCCCATTCTGAGGGCTGTCTGCTTGCTTTACTCACTATGTTCTTGGCTGTGCAGAAGCTTTTTAGTTTGATCAGGTCCCAGTAGTGTATTTTTGATACTGCTTCAATTGCCTGGGGAGTCCTTCTCATAAAATATTCACCCAGGCCAATTCCTTCAAGAGTTTTCCCTGCACTTTCTTCAAGTATTTTTATAGTTTCATGTCTTAAGTTTAAATCTTTTATCCAGTGAGAGTCTATATTAGTTAATGATGAAAGGTGTGGGTCCAGTTTCAATCCTCTACAGGTTGCCAGCCAGTTTACCCAGCACCATTTGTTAAATAGGGAATCTTTTCCCCACTGAATGTTTTTAATTGGCTTGTCAAAGATCAAATAACGGTAAGTAACTGGATCCATCTCTTGGTTCTCTATTCTGTTCCAGACATCTACTTCTCTGCTTTTGTGCCAGTACCATGCTGTTTTGATCACTATGGATTTATAGTACGGTCTCATGTCTGGTAGCATGATTCCTTCTGCTTTGTTTTTATTGCTCAGTAGTTTTGGCTATTCGAGGTTTTTTCTGATGCCATATAAAACAAAGTATTATTTTTTCAAGATCTTTAAAATATGACAATGGAGCTTTAATAGGAATTGCATTAAAGTTATATATTGCTTTGGGCAGTATGGACATTTTAACAATGTTGATTCTTCCCAGCCATGAGCATGGTATGTTTTTTCATCTGTTAACATCTTCAGCTATTTCTTTTCTTAGAGTTTCATAGTTCTCTTTGTAGAGATCTTTCACATCCTTTGTTACGTATACTCCCAAATATTTCATCTTGTTTGGCACTTCTGTGAAAGGAATAGAGTCCTTGACTGTTTGTTCGGCTTGGTTATTGTTGGTATATGTAAAGGCTACAGATTTATGGGTGTTGATTTTGTAGCCTGAGACATTGCTATATTCCTTTATCACTTCTAAACGTTTTGTAGTAGAATCCCTAGTGTTTTCCAGATATACGATCATATCATCTGCGAAGAGTGAAAGTTTGATCTCTTCTGACCCTATGTGGATACCCTTGATCGCCTTTTCTTCCCCAATTGCAATGGCTAAAACTTCCATTACAATGTTAAAGAGCAATGGAGACAATGGGCAACCTTGCCTGGTTCCTGATCTAAGTGGAAATGATTTCAATTTACCGCCATTCAATACAATATTGGCTGTGGCTTTGCTGTAGATGGCCTCCATTAGTTTAAGAAATGTCCTTTCTATACCAATTTTCTTAAGTGCTCTGATCATGAAGCGATGCTGGATACTATCAAAAGCTTTTTCTGCATCAATTGAAAGAATCATATGCTCTTTAAGTTTGTTTATGTGTTGAATTACATTTATATATTGAACCAGCCTTGAGAACCTGGGATAAATCCAACTTGGTCATGGTGTATAATTTTTTTGATGTGTTGTTGGATTCTGTTTGTTAGCATCTTATTGAGTATTTTAGCATCTATATTCAATAGTGATATTGGTCTATAATTTTCTTGTCTTGTTGGGTCTTTCCCTGGTTTGGAGATCAAGGTGCTGTTTGCTTCATAGAATGTGTTGGGTAGTATTCCTTCTTTTTCTATATTTTGGAAGAGGTTTATTAATATAGGTACTAGTTCTTCTTTAAATGTTTGGTAGAATTCTGACATAAAGCCATCTGGTCCTGGGCTTTTCTTTTTAGGGAGATTTTGTATGGTTGATGCTATTTCAGAACTTGATATAGGCCTGTTCAACATTTCCACTTCATTCTAGCTAAGTCTTGGTAGGTGGTGTGCTTCCAGGTATTGGTCGATTTCTTTCAGATTTTCATATTTGTGAGAGTAGAGTTTCTTATAGTATTCATTAAGGATTTTTTGAATTTCTGAGGGGTCTGTTGTTATTTCATCATTACCATTTCTGATTGATGAAATTAGAGATTTTACTCTTTTTTTCCTGGTTAGGTTGGCCAAAGGTTTATCTATTTTATTGACCTTTCAAAAAAAACAGCTTTTGGATTGATTGATCTGTTGTATAATTCTTTTCTTTTCAATTTCATTTAATTCTGCTCTGAATTTGGTTATTTCTTTTCTTCTGCTGGGTTTGGGGTTGAAGTGTTCTTCTTTCTCCAGTTCCTTGAGATGTTCCATTGAGTTACTGACTTCCTCTCTTTACATTTTCTTGAGGAAGGCTTGCAGTGCTATAAATTTCCCTATCAGGACTGCCTTTGCAGTATCCCTGAGGTTCTGGTAATTCGTGCCTTGATTGTTCTTTTGTTCCAAAAATATGGTGATTTCCTTCTTTTTTTCTTTATTTATTTATTTATTTTTTATTGTTGGGGATTCATTGAGGGTACAATAAGCCAGGTTACACTGATTGCAATTGTTAGGTAAAGTCCCTCTTGCAATCATGTCTTCCCCCATAAAGTGTGACACACACCAAGGCCCCACCCACCTCCCTCCTTCCCTCTTTCTGTTTCCCCCCCATAACCATAATTGTCATTAATTGTCCTCATATCAAAATTGAGTACATAGGATTCATGCTTCTCCATTCTTGTGATGCTTTACTAAGAATAATGTCTTCCACGTCCATTAAGGTTAATACGAAGGATGTAAAGTCTCCATTTTTTTTAATGGCTGAATAGTATTCCATGGTATACATGTACCATAGCTTGTTAATCCATTCCTGGGTTGGTGGGCATTTAGGCTATTTCCACATTTTGGCGATTGTAAATTGAGCTGCAATAAACAGTCTAGTACAAGTGTCCTTATGATAAAAGGATTTCTTTCCTCCTGGGTAGATGCCCAGTAATGGGATTACAGGATCAAATGGGAGGTCTAGCTTGAGTGCTTTGAGGTTTCACCATACTTCCTTCCAGAAAGGTTGTACTAGTTTGCAGTCCCACCAGCAGTGTAAAAGTGTTCCCTTCTCTCCACATCCATGCCAGCATCTGCAGTTTTGAGATTTTGTGATGTGGGCCATTCTCACTGGGGTTAGATGATATCTCAGGGTTGTTTTGATTTGCATTTCTCTAATATATAGAGATGATGAACATTTTTTCATGTGTTTGTTAGCCATTCGTCTGTCATCTTTAGAGAAAGTTCTATTCATGTCTCTTGCCCATTGATATAAGGGATTGTTGGCTTTTTTCATGTGGATTAATTTGAGTTCTCTATAGATCCTAGTTATCAAGCTTTTGTCTGATTGAAAATATGCAAATATCCTTTCCCATTGTGTAGGTTGTCTCTTTGCTTTGGTTATTGTCTCCTTAGCTGTACAGAAGCTTTTCAGTTTAATGAAGTCCCATTTGTTTATTTTTGTTGTTGTTGCAATTGCCATGGCAGTCTTCTTCATGAAGTCTTTCCCCAGGCCAATGTCTTCCAGTGTTTTTCCTATGCTTTCTTGGAGGATTTTTATTGTTTCATGCCTTAAGTTTAAGTCCTTTATCCATCTTGAATCAATTTTTGTGAGTGGGGAAAGGTGTGGGTCCAGTTTCAGCCTTTTACATGTAGACATCCAGTTCTCCCAACACCATTTATTGAATAGGGAGTCTTTCACCAAAGTATGTTCTTGTTTGGTTTATCAAAGATTAGGTGGTTGTAAAATGTTAGTTTCATTTCTTGGTTTTCAATTTGATTCCAAGTGTCTATGACTCTGTTTTTGTGCCAGTACCATGCTGTCTTGAGCACTATGGCTTTGCAGTACAGACTAAAATCTGGTATGCTGATGCCCCCAGCTTTCTTTTTGTTACAGAGAACTGCCTTAGCTATACGGGGTTTTTTCCAGTTCCATACAAAACGCGGAATCATTTTCTCCAAATCTTGAAAGTACGATGTTGGTATTTTGACAGAAATGGCATTGAATAGGTAGATTGCTTTGGGAAGTATAGACATTTTAACAATGTTGATTCTTCCCATCCATGAGCATGGTATGTTCTTCCATTTCTTAATATCCTCTGCTATTTCCTTTCTGAGGAGTTCATAGTTTTCCTTGTAGAGGTCCTTCACATCCTTCGTTAGGTATATTCCTAGGTATTTCATTTTATTTGAGACTATGGTGAAGGGAGTTGCGTCCTTAATTAGCTTCTCATCTTGACTGTTATTGGTGTACACAAAGGCTACTGACTTGTGGACATTGATTTTATATCCTGAAACATTACTGTATTTTTTGATGACTTCTAGGAGTCTTGTGGTTGAGTCTTTGGGGTTCTCTAAGTATAAGATCATGTCGGCAGCAAAGAGGGAGAGTTTGACCTCCTCTGCTCCCATTTGGATTCCCTTTATTTCCTCGTCTTGCCTAATTGTATTGGCTAGAACTTCCAGCACTACGTTGAATAGTAAAGGTGACAGAGGACAACCTTGTCTGCTTCCAGTTCTAAGAGGAAAAACTTTCAGTTTACTCCATTCAGTAAAATATTGGCTGTGGTTTTGTCATAGATAGCTTCAATCAGTTTTAGAAATGTGCCACCTATGCCTATACTCTTCAGTGTTCTAATTAGAAAAGGATGCTGGATTTTATCAAATGCTTTTTCTGCATCTATTGAGATGATCATGTGACCTTTATTTTTCCCTCCGTTAATATGGTGGATAACGTTTATAGACTTGCGTATGTTAAACCAGCCTTGCATCCCTGGGATGAAGCCTACTTGATCATGATGAATGACTTTTTTGATGATAAGCTGTAATCTATTGGCTAGGATTTTGTTGAGGACTTTTGCTTCCATATTCATGAGTGAGATTGGTCTGAAATTCTCCTTTTTGTTTGGGTCTTTTCCTGGTTTTGGTATCAGGGTGATGTTTGCTTCATAGAATGTGTTGGGGAAGATTCCTTCTTCCTCAATTTTTTGGAATAATTTCTGCAGTACAGGAATAAGCTCTTCCTTGAAGGTTTGATAGAATTCTGGAGTGAAGCCATCTGGACCAGGGCATTTTTTGGTTGGAAGATTTTTTATTGTTTCTTTGATCTCGGTGCTTGAAATTGGTCTGTTCAGCAGCTCTATTTCCTCCTGGCTAAGTCTAGGGAGAGGGTGTGATTCCAAATATTTATCCATTTCCTTCACATTGTCAAATTTCTGGGCATAGAGTTTCTGGTAGTATTCAGAGATGATCTCTTGTATCTCTGTGGGATCAGTTGTTATTTCCCCTTTATCATTTCTGATTGAGGTTACTAGAGATTTTACTTTTCTATTCCTGGTTAGTCTGGCCAATGGTTTATCTATTTTATTTATTTTTTCAAAAAACCAACTCCTTGTTTCATTAATTTTCTGAATGATTCTTTTGTTTTCAATTTCATTGATCTCTGATTTGATATTGGATATTTCTTTTCTTCTACTGAGTTTAGGCTTAGATTGTTCTTCTTTTTCCAATTCCATAAGATCTCTTGTGAGATTGTTGATGTGCTCTCTTTCTGTTTTTCGAATGTAGGCATCTAAAGAGATGAATTTTCCTCTTAAAACTGCTTTTGCAGTATCCCACAGATTTTGGTAGCTTGTGTCTTCATTGTTGTTATGCTCAAGGAAGTTAATGATTTCCTGTTTTATTTCTTCCTGCACCCATCTGTTATTCAACAGAAGATTGTTTAACTTCCATGTCTCTCGGTGGGGTTGAGCATTTTTGTTAGAGTTGAGTTCCACCTTTAGTGCCTTATGGTCCTAGAAGATACAAGGTAAAATTTCAATTCTTTTGATTCTGTTGATATTTGTTTTGTGTCCCAGGATATGATCAGTTTTGGAGAATGTTCCATGGGGTGATGAGAAGAATGTATATTCTTTATCTTTGGGGTGGAGTGTTCTATATGTGTCTATCAAGCACAGTTGTTCTAGGGTCTCATTTAAATCTCTTATATCTTTGTTTAATTTCTGTTTAGAGGATCTGTCCAGCTCTGTAAGACGAGTGTTAAAGTCCCCTGTTATTATGGTATTATCAGATATCATATTCCTTAGACTGAGTAAGGTCTGTTTCAAGAATCTGGGAGCATTTAAATTGGGTGCGTAGATATTTAGAATTGAAATGTCTTGTTGTATTTTTCCCTTGACCAATATAGAGTGACCATCTTTGTCTTTTTTGACTTCAGTTGCTTTAAATCCACTTGTATCTGAAAATAAGATTGCATCTCCTCTTTTCTTCTGAATTCCATTAGCCTGGAAAATTGTCTTCCAACCCTTGACTCAGAGCTTTAATTTGTCTTTTGAAGCCAGGTGTGTTTCTTGCAGACAGCAAATGGATGGCTTGTGTTTTTTAATCCAGTCAACCAATCTATGTCTCTTCAGTGGGGAATTCAAGCCATTAACATTTATTGAGATAATTGATAAGTGTGGTAGTATTCTATTCGTCTTATTTTGTGAGAGTCCATTGCTTAGTTTTATCTTTTGCATCAGTGTGGAGGTTTGGTTCTGTCCTTTAATTTCTGAGTTCTTACTTTGCTGCTGATCCATTGTGGTGGACAGTGTGCAGAACAGGTTGAAGTATTTCCTGTAGAGCTGGTCTTGTTGTGGCGAATTTCCTCAATGTTTGTATATCCGTAAATGATTTGATTTCTCCATCAATTTTGAAGCTTAGCTTAGCAGGGTACAGAATTCTGGGCTGGAAATTGTTCTGTTTAAGTAGATTAAAGGTAGATGACCATTGCCTTCTTGCTTGGAAAGTTTCATTAGAGAAGTCTGCGGTCACTCTGATAGATTTGCCCCTGTAGGTCAACTGGCACTTACTCCTGGCAGCTTGCAGAATCTTTTCTTTTGTCTTGACTTTGGACAGGTTTATCACCATGTGTCTTGGAGAAGCTCAGTTAGAGTTGAGGCGACCTCGGGTCCGATATCCCTCTGAAAGCAGTGTGTCAGAATCTTTGGTGATATTTGGGAAATTTTCTTATATAATATTCTCTAGTATGGCTTCCATTGCTCTGGGGCATTCTTCTTCCCCTTCTGGAATTCCTATAACTCGTATGTTGGAATGCTTCACAAAGTCCCATAATTCTGACAGTGAACGTTCTGCTTTCTCGCTCGTCTTTTCTGCCTCTTTTACTATCTGAGTTATCTCAAAAACTTTGTCTTCTACCTCTGAAATTCTTTCTTCTGCATGGTCTAACCTGTTGCTCATACTTTCCATTGCATCTTTAAGTTCTCTGATTGACTGTTTCATTTCCTTCAGCTCTGCTATATCCTTTTTATATTCTTCATATTGTTCATCTCCTATTTGATTCTGTTTTTGGATTTCCTTTTGGTTATTTTCCACTTTATTAGCAGTTTCCTTCATTGTTTCCATCATTTCTTTCATTGTTTTCAACATGTGTATTCTAAATTCCCTTTCTGTCATTCCTAACAATTCTTTATAGATGGAATCCTCTGCAGTAGCTACCTCGTGGTCCCTTGGCGGGGTTGTTCTGGACTGGTTCTTCATGTTGCCTGGAGTTTTCTGCTGATTCTTCCTCATGGGTGCTTTCTTTTATCTGTTCCTTGCCCTAATTTTCCTTTCACTTCCTCTTGCTCTTTAAGTTCTCGTGCCTGTGGACTAAAGGTTACAGGACCAGGTGTGGCAAGGTTTAAGAGCAAAAAAGGGGTGAAAGAAAGGAGAACCGAGTGATAAGAAAAAAAAAAGAAAAATAGAGAAAGGAGAGGGGGTGGGTAAAAGGAATATTGACAAAAAGAAGAGAGGCACAGAAAGAGGGAGACAGAGCAATATAGGTGTACAGTAGGGTACTTTGATACAACCTTAAAAAAAGAAAACACCTTCTGGGGGTGCCCAGTTGGGTGGTTCCCTTGAGGTCAGCAGCTCTTTGCTAACCTGATCAGACACAGTACCCCAACTCCACCAAGTAGAGAGGAAAGACAAAAATGCTATAAATCAAACCAAAACAAGCAAACAGAAAACTTTACGGGATAAAATTGGCTGGAAAAACCAAATAATAGCGGTAGAAACACTAACAAAAATGAAGTTCTAATTATTGAAATAGGCAGCAATCGGAAATTATAATTAAACTAGAAAAATTGAGAAAGAAAAAGGATCTGTATGGAAAAGGTTGAACTTCAAAAACAAAACAATAATCCACAACATCAAAATAAACAAAAAAAACAACCAAACCCAAAAAAAAAAAAAAAAAAACACAACCAAAAACAAAGCAGTATGTATATGTTATTGAATATTGTCTGGGCAACACGTGGTCTTCTGGGGTATTTGATGTTAATCACAGTTCTGATACGACTGGAGGCTGCTAGTTTCTCAAAGCACAGCAGGTAGACACCCTAAATCTCTCTTCAGCCCACTTGAAAGGCACTTTGAACTTGTTCACTTACTGAGCAGAAGCTTTCTCAGGGAAGTGCTTGTCGCTGGAATCACTGCTGAAGTGGCTATCCACTTACCCTGTGTGTCAAAACTGGTCTCCCTCTGCCCCCGAGGGTTAGGGCTGCAAGGCGGCTCAGACCCTGCCCTTAGGCTACTTGGTCACTGGGTTACCAGCTCCCACCCAATTCCAGCTCTGCGACCCTGAGGGCGGAGCTTCCCGGGGCAGATCACTCACAATGTCTGCCTGTGAGCCAGAGCCAAACACTATTAGCTCCGTCTGGCTCAGCGGCTCAGACTGGGGCCCTTTCTCTGCACTCCCGCTCAGGCTCTCCCCAAGGCAGTTCAGCTGAGTGCCAAGTCCAAAGACACCAAAACAGTTCACAGGTAAGGCCTTTCTGGTTTGCAGTCTCGCTGCTACTGAACTTACAGTTGCGGGCGGGTTTAGACGGATTGAACTCACACGACCACTTGCTGGTTTTCCACTGTTTTAGTCCTCCTCTTGGGGTCCAGAAGTCTCCCGCTGACTGTCTGTATCCTCTCAGGGGTGATGATAGGCAGATCCCACCAGCCAGAGATACCTGGAGTCCTATATCCCCAGACTCACGGTGCCCAGATACAAGGAAGCTGTTTCTCGGCTGCCATCTTGCTCCGCCTCCACGGTGATTTTCTTCTTAATCTCCTCTATAACCCGTGTATCCTTCAGCATAAGGTTGTTTAGCTTTCATGTTTTTGTTGGGTATGCAGGTTCCTGTTGTTATTTAGTTCAACTTTTATTCCATGATGGTCTGAGAAGATGCAAGGAATAATTTCTATTTTTTTAAATTTTCTGAGGTTAGATTTGTGGCCTAGGATATGGTCAATTTTGGAGTATGTTCTGTGGACTGATGAGAAGAATGTTTATTCAGTTTTGGGGGAATGAAATGTTCTGTAGAGGTCTGTTAAGTCCAGATGTTGAATGGTTGAGTTTAAATCTAAAATTTCTTTGCTTAGCTTCTTTTTGGAGGATCTATCCAGGACTGCTAAAGGGGTGTTAAAATCTCCAACTACTATGGAAGTGGAGGAAATCGAGTTGCTCATGTCTGTTAAAGTTTCTCTTATAAATTGAGGTGCATTGTGGTTGGGTGCATAAATATTAATAATTGAGATCTCACCATATAGAGAATTACCTTTAACAAATATGAAGTGTCCATCCTTATCCTTAATTATTTTGGTTGCTTGAAAGCCTACTGTGTCTGCAAACAGGATTGCAATGCCTGCTTTTTTCTGCTTTCCATTTGCCTGGAATATAGATGACCATCCCTTCACCTTGAGTCTATATCTGTCTTTTAATGTAAGATGCGATTCTTGGATGCAGTAGATATCTGGCTTGAGTTTTTGCATCCAGTCCACCAACCTATGCCTTTTTAGAGGACAATTTAAACCATTCACATTAATTGAGAGTATTGACAAGCCTTTGGAGAGACCGGTGGACATTTTTAATGCTTTTGTGACTGTGTAAATTGGAATTTGATCAAACATTTTTGGAGTGGGTTTACTTTTGTGGTGGAGAATTACGCTGGTCTTTATGGAGGATAGGTCTAAGAAGGTCCTGGAGAGCTGGTTTAGTTGTGGCAAATTTCTTCAACATGTGAATGTCATTGAAGCATTTAATTTCTCCATCATAAATGAAGCTCAGTTTAGCTGGGTACAGGATTCTGGGTTGAAAGGTATTTTGTTTTAGGAGATTAAAAATCAATGACCATCCTCTTCTAGCTTGAAAGGTTTCAGCAGAGAGATCTGCAGTTATTCTGATATTCTTCCCTTTGTAGATAATGGTTTTCTTTTGTCTGGCTGCTTTCAGAATTTTCTTTTTCATATTAACTTTAGTGAAATTCATTATGATGTGTCTGGGGGATGTCTTATTTGGGTTGAATTGTGCTGAAGTTCTAAAACTGTCTGCTATCTGAATTTTGGAATCTCTTGGCATGTCTGGAAAGTTCTCCTTCATAATCTCATGGAGAAGAGACTCTGTGCCTTGTGAAGCCACTTCATCACTTTCGGGGATCCCTATAAGACGATTATTGGTTTTCTTCAAATTATCCGAGAGCTCTCTGAGAGAGTGGTCTGTTTTTGCTCTCCATTTCTCTTCTTCTTTGAGGGTTTGCGAGTGTTCAAAAGCTTTGTCTTCAATGTCAGAATTCCTTTCTTCTGCTTGCTCCATTCTGTTACTGAGGGATTCTACTGTGTTTCTCAGATCCTTGAGGGATGAAACTTCTGTCTCAATGTGTTGAAATCTTTGGTCATTTGGTCTTTGAATCCGTTGAATTCTTGAGATAACTTTTGGAATTCTAATTCGATCTTATTTGCTATCCAGATCCTGAATCCAATTTCTGACATCTCAGCTATTTGTGCATGGGGTCTTGTGCTGTTTCTGCCCCATTGATCCTTGGGAGAGTTGATCTACTCTGATTATTCATATTGCCAGAGTTTTTCTGTTGATTTCACCTCATGATTATTTTTCACCATTGCCTCTTGCTGTCCTCAGAGTTGGGGAGGTGTCTCTCAAAGATTAGACCCCAGCAGGATCACTCTATTGTTGCTGGACCTTTGTAGGGAGTGACCCTGTGTAGTTCCTCTGGGGCTGCTCTAGCTATAGAGTTCTGGTTGTGGAAGCAGCTCCGGTTTGTGACACACCCAGATCCTGCAACAGGGCTGGGGCTGGTGCACACAGTTCTGGGAGTGCCAGGCGCCCAGTGCCTTTGGCACAGAGAGCCCAAGGCTCCAGCAGTCTCTGGCCAGGAGAAGAGCTCTGCGCAGAGTCAGGGAGGGCTCCAAAGGGCACACAGCTACCAGAGTCCCTGTCCAGATGAATGGGCTAGTGTGGAAGCTGGGAGGACACAGGAGGGAGGATGCAGTGTTGCGTGCCTCCTGCAGTTCCTGGTCAGGGAATGTGGAGGCCCAGTGGGTGCAAGTCACCGATCGGGGGTCGCTGTGTAGCTCTTGTGGAGTTCTGGGCAGTGCCTAGCCCACGGTTTGAGTTTTCTATGAGCTGTGAGCAGGGGTTTGAGGTTTCTATGAGCTGTGACGTCACAGCACTCTACCCAGGGCAACAGCCCAAGGATCCAGTGTGCCAAAACCATCTCATTCTGCCTCTAAGGATTAAGGCTGTAAGGCAGCTCATTCCCTGCCTTTAGGCTGCTCTGTCAGTAGGTTACTTTGTTCTGCCAAATCCTTGCTCTGAGACACTTAGGGCAGAGCTTGCTGGGGCAGTTCTTTCACAATGGCTTCCTGCGCCCAGCTCAGTGGCTCAGTCTGGGGCCCCAGACAATGCCCAAAGTTCTCCACACTCCTGCTCAAGCTCTCCCCAAGGCAGTTCAACTGAGTGCCAAGTACAAGAACACCGAAACAGTTCATAGGTAAGGCCTTTCCGGTTTGCAGTCTCACTGCTGCTTGTACTTATGGTTGCCAGCGTGATTAGGTCGATCGAACACATGCAACCACTTGCCAGTTTTCCACTGTTTTTGTCCTCTTCTTGGGTTCCAGAAGTCCCTTGCTGGCCCTGTATCCTCAAAGGGATGATTATAGGTGGATCCCACCGGCCAGAGATGCCTGGAGTCTTGTCTCCCCAGACTCACTGTTCCCAGTTGCAGGGAAGCTGTTACTCAGCCGCCATCTTTAATCTCTCAAGTTTGTTTGTTTTGTTGTTTAACTTCAAACTTTTCAGTACAGATTTTTTCTTTTCTTTTTTTTCTTTCTTTTCTTTCTCCATTTTGCTAGTTTAAATACAATTTCCCATTGCTGCCTTTTTCAATAATTAGAACTTCATTTTTGCTATTGTTTCTACCCCTATTATTTGGTTTTTCACTCAATTTTATCCCATAAAGTTTTCCGTTTGCTTGTTTTAGTTTGATTTATAGCATTTTTGTCTTTCCTCTCTACTTGGTGGAGGTGGGGTACTGTGTCCAATCAGGTTAACAAAGAGCTGCTGACCTCAAAGGAACCACCCAACCAGGCACCCCAGAGGTTGGGGATTTTTAAAGATTGTGTCAAAGTACCCTACTGTACACCTATATTGCTCTGTCTCCCTATTTATGTGCCTCTCTTCTTTTTGCCAATATTCCCTTTTACCCACACACTCTCCTTTCTCTATTTTCTTTTCATCCTTTCTTTCTTTTTCTTTCTTTTATCCCTTCTGCTCTTCAACCTTCTCATCCTTCTGGTCCTATACCAAAAGGACTCATCAACACCTTGGTACATAGGCATTGGAACTTAAAGAGCAAGAGGAAGTGAAAGGAAAATTAGGGCAAGGAAACAGATAAAAGAAATCACTCATGAGGAAGAATCAGCAGAAAACTCCAGGCAACATGAAGAACCAGTCCAGAGCAACCCCTCCAAGGGACCACGAGGTAGCTACTGCAGAGGATTCCACCTATAAAGAAATGTTAGGAATGACAGAAAGGGAATTTAGAATACACTTGATGAAAACAATGAAGGAAATGATGGAAACAATGAAGGAAACTACTAATAAAGTGGAAAATAACCAAAAGGAAATCCAAAAATAGAATCAAATAAGAGATATGAAGATATAGCAGAGCTGAAGGAACTGAAGCAGTCAATTAGGGAACTTAAAGATGCAATGGAAAGTATCCACAACAGGTTTGACCATGCAGAAGAATGATTTCAGAGGTAGAGGACAAAGTTCTTGAGATAACTCAGATAGTTAAAAAGTCAGAAAAGAAGAGAGAGAAAGCAAAACATTCACTGTCAGAATTATGGGACTTTATGAAGCATTCCAACATACGAGTTATAGGGATCCCAGAAAGGGAAGAAGAATGCCCCAGAGGAATAGAAGCCATATTAGAGAATAATATAAATGAAAATTTCCCAAATATCACCAAAGATTCTGACACACTGCTTTCAGAGGGATATCGGACCCCAGGTCGCCTCAACTCTAACCGAGCTTCTCCAAGACACATTGTGATGAACCTGTCCAAAGTCAAGACAAAAGAAATGATTCTGCAAGTTGCCAGGAGTAAGCGCCAGTTGACCTACAGGAGCAAATCCATCAGTGTGACTGCAGACTTCTCTAATGAAACTTTCCAAGCCAGACGACAGTGGTAACCTATCTTTAATCTACTTAAACAGAACAATTTCCAGCCCTGAATTCTGTACCCTGCTAAGCTAAGCTTTAAAATTGATGGAGAAATCAAATCATTTACGGATATACAAACTTTGAGGAAATTCGCCACAACAAGACCAGCTCTACAGGAAATACTTCAACCTGTTCTACACACTGACCATCACAATGGATCAGCAGCAAAGTGAGAACTCAGAAATTAAAGGTCAGAACCTAACCTCCACACTGATGCAAAAGATAAAACTAAGCAATGGACTCTCACAAAATAAGACGAATAGAATACTACCACACTTATCAATTATCTCAATAAATGTTAATGGCTTGAATTCCCCACTGAAGACACATGGATTGGCTGACTGGGGAAAAATACAACAAAAAGACGTTTCAATTCTAAATATTTATGCAACCAATTTAAATGCTCCCAGAAACAGACCTTACTCAGTCTGAGCAATATGATATCTGATAATACCATAATAACAGGGGACTTTAACACTCCTCTTAGAGGAGCTGGACAGATCCTCTAAACAGAAATTAAACAAAGATATAAGAGGTTTAAATGAGACCCTAGAACAACTGTGCTTGATAGATGCATATAGAACACTCCATCCCAAAGATAAAGAATATACATTCTTCTCATCACCCCATGGAACATTCTCCAAAATTGATCATATCCTGGGACACAAAACAAATATCAACAGAATCAAAAGAATTGAAATTTACCTTGTATCTTCTCAGAACACAAGGCACTAAAGGTGGAACTCAACACTAACAAAAATGTTCAACCCCACACAAAAGCATGGAAATTAAACAACCTTCTGTTGCATAATAGATGGGTGCAGGAAATAATAAAACAGGAAGTCATTAACTTCCTTGAGCATAACAACAATGAAGACACAAGCTACCAAAACCTGTGGGATACTGCAAAAGCAGTTTTGAGAGGAAAATTCATTGCTTTAGATGCCTACATTCGAACAAAAGAAAGAGAGCACATCAACAAATTCACAAGCCATCTTATGGAATTGAAAAAAGAAGAACATTCTAAGCCTAAACCCAGTAGAAGAAAAGAAATATCCAAAATCAAATCAGAGATCAATGAAATTGAAAACAAAAGAATCATTCAGAAAATTAATGAAACAAGGAGTTGGTTTTTTGAAAAAATAAATAAAATAGATAAACCATTGGCCAGACTAAAGAGAAATAGAAAAGTAAAATGTCTAGTAACCTCAATCAGAAATGATAAAGGGGAAATAACAACTGATCCCACAGAGATACAAGAGATCATCTCTGAATACTACCAGAAACTCTATGCCCAGAAATTTGACAATGTGAAGGAAATGGATCAATATTTGGAATCACACCCTCTCCCTAGACTTAGCCAGGAAGAAATAGAGCTCCTGAACAGACCAAATTCTAGCACCGAGATTAAAGAAACAATAAAAAACCTTCCAACCAAAAAATGCCCTGATCCAAATGACTTCACACTAGAATTCTATCAAACCTTCAAGGAAGAGCCTATTCCTGTACTGCAGAAATTATTCCAAAAAATTGAGGAAGAAGGAATCTTCCCCAACATGTTCTATGAAGCAAACATCACCCTGATATCAAAACCAGGAAAAGACCCAACCAAAAAGGAGAATTTCAGACCAATTTCACTCATGAATATAGATTCAAAAATTCTCAACAAAATCCTAGCCAATAGATTACAGCTTATCATCAAAAAAGTCATTCATCATGATCAAGTTAGGTTCATCCCAGGATGCAAGGCTGGTTTAATATACGCACGTCCATAAACATTATCCACCGTATCAACAGAGGCAAAAATAAAGGTCATATGATCCTTTCGATAGATGCAGAAAAAGCATTCAATAAAATCCAGCATCCTTTTCTAATTAGAACACTGAAGAGTATAGGCATAGGTGGCACATTTCTAAAACTGATTGAAGCTATCTATGACAAACCCACAGCTAATATTTTACTGAATGGAGTAAAACTGAAGGCTTTTCCTCTTAGAACTGGAACCAGACAAGGCTGTCCTCTATCACCTTTACTATTCAACATAGTGCTGGAAGTTCTAGCCAATACAATTAATTAGGCAAGACAAAGAAATAAAGGGAATCCAAATGGGAGCAGAGGAGGTCAAACTCTCCCTCTTTGCTGATGACGTGACTTAGAGAATCCCAAAAACTCAACCATAAGACTCCTGGAAATCATCAAAAAATACAGTAATGTCTCAGGATATAAAATCAATGTCCACAAGTCAGTAACCTTTGTATATACCAATAATAGCCAAGATTAGAAGCTAATTAAAGACACAACTCCTTTCACCATAGTTTCAAAGAAAATGAAATACATAGGAATATACCTAACAAAGGAGGTGAAGGACCTCTATAAAGAAAATTATGAAAACCTCAGTAAGTAAATAGCAGAAGACTTTAACAAATGGGAGAATTTTCCATGCTCGTGGCTGGGAAAAAATCAACATTGTTAAAATGTCTATACTTCCCAAAGCAATCTACCTATTCAATGCCATTCCTATTAAAATACCAACATCATAATTTCAAGATTTGGAAAAAATGATTCTGCATTTTGTATGGAACCAGAAAAAAAAACGTATAACTAAGGCAGTTCTTAGTAATAAAAATAAAGCTGGGGGCATCAGCATACTAGATTTTAGGCTATACTACAAAGCCATAGTGGTCAAGACAGCATGGTCTAACTGTCCATGTTTACATCATTTTGTAGGTGTGTCAATCTGGGTGGGAAATCCTTAATATTTTCATGAAGCACTCCTGGCCATTTCTCACATTTTATTCTCTACAGAGAACATATTCATCATGGTGTGAAAGAATCAGAACTACAACTTGGGGTTCATTTGCTGGAAGTCTTCAGTGACAGCCCTAACCATTCATTCCTCTTCACTCATGAAGTCTTTTTCCAGGCCAATATCTTCCAGTGTTTTTCCTATGCTTTCTTTGAGGATTTTTATTGTTTCATGCCTTAAATTTAAGTCCTTTATCCATCTTGAATCAATTTTTGTGAGTGGGGAAAGGTATGGGTCTAGTTTCAGTCTTTTACATGTGGATATCCAGTTCTCCCAGCACCAGTTATTGAATAGGGAGTCTTTCCCCCAAGGTATGTTCTTGTTTGATTTATCAAAGATTAGGTGGTAGTAAGATGTTAGTTTCATTTCCTGGTTTTCTATTCAATTCCGAGTGTCTATGTCTCTATTTTTCTGCCAGTACCATGTCTGCAGTTTTTCTCATGATTATATTGAGGCTATGGATTTTTAGGCAGAAGATGACAGAGTAGCTAAAGGGCCATTTTCTTCAAGTCATATCAAAACCATGTACTATCAAGATGACTTATGGCTGCTGAAATTAACCATAATCACCTGTCAGTATAGTATTTGTTAGATTTCTCCACAGTAAAATTATTTTCTCCCATTTTAATACTTATTCTATGGAAGAAGTCACTCTGTACATCAGCTTACATGTTAGAATGGAGAGTTGTGTCACACTTCTTGGATGTTAATGTAGCTACATAATTTACAGTAGAACCTCTATGAGTTGACCATCCAAAGTCCTAACAAACTGGTCAACATACAGAGGTGGTCAACGTAAGGAACTAGTCCTATTGTGCTGATATATACATGTCTGGTCTATGAAAATTAGGTCAACTTAAGTTAGTGATCAGTGTAGGTAGAAGGCCAACTACCTACCAACTACTTCTACTGTATTTGAGAAAACGTGAGATTTGTGTTTTTTCCTTATTTATTTACTTTACTTCACTTCATATTGCATTAATCTCATAAATCTCATTATAACATATTTTAACAAAATGATACATTCAGAATGTGATATTGGACTTGGTAGAAGTCTTTATCAAGATTAAATCAATGTATATTAAAAACACAAGGTTTTATAAATGCAATCAAATAATCAGTTACAAGGACGGGCAAATGCTTTTGTTTGTGAAACACTATTATAATGACAAAGTATTCAGGTGTGCATTTTCTATTGCACAAATATTTACTTACACCCATCAACTGAACTACCCACAACAAAAACATGAAATATTTGAACAAATGAGATAAAGCAAACAGCTTTTTCAGTTTCTTATGTGACTGTAAATCTACAAAGATGGGAAAAAAATAGTTGTTGTATTGTATTGGTTTAATTCATAAATTTAAGCACAAAGCCAAGTACTGAGGATAAAAGCAAGCCTAAGATAATTAGCCAGTTTTCTCTCCAGAACTGACTTCCCAGGTACCTTCATTAATGGCTACTTCTTATTGTGAAGGCTGTAGGTGAGGGTGTAGCTTTGTGGCAACCATCCCAAGATCCTATTTGAATAACATACCCCAAAACACCAGCATACAAAGCTATGTATGCTGGTGTTTTGGGGTATGTTATTCAAATAGGATCTTGGGATGGTTGCCACAAAGGCATAAATAGGCAATAAATAGGTATGTTATTCAAATAATTGCTACAGGGAAGAGAAGCATAATTATGCAGCAGATAAATATGCCTCAAACAACATGGTATCATAGGTCCCTATGCCAGCAGTTCTCAACATAAAGGGCAGTGGCATTAGGAAAGTTGAGAACCACTGCACTGTGTGCTTTTTAGGGGCTGATGGGCATCCGAATTATTAATCTCCATTATTATGATTATAGAGAAAAAGCAGCATAGAGTTAAGTGGTCCCATTGCTTACCACAGATCTTCAATCCTGGACAATGCCCCCAAAATTTGTTACCGTGATTTCTTTCTTCAGTGGGTCCTTGGTCTCAGGAATTCAAGAATGAACCCACAGACCACAGATCAGTGGTAAGATAGGATTTTATTAGACAGAAAGGAATACAGAAAGAGTAAAAAGCACTAGAGCTTCTGGCAGAGGGAAAGACCCAAGTGGGAAGACCCTATGTGGGCTTTTTGTCTAGAGGTATTAGGTCTTGAGAATTCCACTTGTCCAAGACTTGGCAAATGGAAACATGTTTTCAATGTTAATGAGTGTTATCGACAAATGAATGAATGCAGTCCCTCCAGCTCAGGGCAAAAGGTCAGGGCTTTCTCTTCCTTGAAATTGCCCAGGCCTAGGAAAACTGGAGTCCCCAGTCCAGCCTCGAATGGGGAAGCCCTGTATCACTGTGAAGATACTCAGATAGCTTTTTTCACTAGGGTGCTTGAAATATTAATTATTGATACAAAAGTATTCCAAAAGAAAAATATACCTGAGATGTGCTCCTGGATGTGTCAAGATAGTTGTCAATGGGCATATACATTCTCTTTATTGCATCCAGTTTAATTAATAGTGCACATGTCAAATACATATTCCTACTATTCCAAAGACTTTTGTAAGCATTAAACATTAACATTTTACATATGCGGATGGAGAGGTTAAATCATTTCCCCAAGGTCACTCAATGCATCAGTGACATAATTACTAACTAGACCCTAGGCTTTTGGTACCCTGGTCTTCCTGCCTCCTCCTCTCCTTGAGGAAACATTCACCCACAATGCTGTCTACTTGTCTTTTATTCTTATTTTAAGAAAGAACATTGAAAAAAAGTATTACTTGCATTTTCCTTCAAATCAGATTAATCAGAAAATAAAATTAAAGCACATTTATTTAGAGAAAGCTACTCTTTCCATTAATGAGAATTTTATTAAATATAATAAAATATTTCAGGCAATTTCTTTCTTCCCGGTGTTTTTTTTCCCCACTCTTCCTTTCTGAGATTTATTGAAAAGCATTTTTATTAGAGCAATAATAGGCTCCGGGACATGCAATTATATTGAGATGCTGACACTTTCCTGTTAGTTGCAGCCTTTGGCCTGAGGCCAAACACTGAACCTAAGCCTCTGAGTTTCTCTGCGAGCAGCCCTGGCCTGCCACTCCATGCGTTTGGCCTTACAACCTCCAATTTTCACCCACTAGAGAGAGAATTAAATAATTTTTCCCTTCCATTACAATTGATCCAAAGAGATACTTGCATCTCTTCTTTAAGGAGACCCAAAAATTCCTCTGAAACTTTTGTAGGTTAGAGAGCTGTGAACAGACCTGATTAATATGAAGCCTTTGACTTCAGTTTCATGTGGGGAAATACCATGAAGGGTTCATTACTCTGTGAGTCATTCACAAACAGGAAATGCAAACGCTGGTGCCTTTGTCCTGAGTTTTCTTTATAGCTTTCACTTCTGTGCAATTTTTATTGCAAATCCTCTTCTTTCCAAGCTTTGAGCCAAAGCCTTTCGGGGTAAAAGTGTACATATCAACTATAAATAAAATACAGATCCAGACCTCTGGAACTTTTTTAAATTTCTAAGACAGGAATAAACCATCCTTAAAAAAGAAAAAAGGAGCCGCGGGAGAATGCTTCTGAATTCACTCCTGCTTTCTGTTTAAAGACACTGAGCTCCAATAAGGAAGGTGTGAGATCTCTTTTCTGGACTCTGCCAGGGACCTTCAATGCAGATCTCAACCTCCTTCATGAAACATTGTGTGTGTTGTTTAAAAAACCTACATACAGGGATGATGCCTGTGGCTGAATGGAGTAGGGAGCAGGCCCTGTATGCCGGAGGTGGCGGGTTCAAACCTTGCCCCAGCCAAAAACCACAAAAAACATACAAACCTCAAATACACACAGACACAGGATTTACCTATGCCCTCAAAAAATGCCTCTGGCCTTTTTGTGAACAAAAACAACGGTTGGTTCCCACCATCGCTAGCTCTGCCCTTCATTGGGCTGGTGACCTTCTCTGCCCTTCAGATCCTGTGCTAGTTCTAGGCAGTGTTTCAGCATTACTTCCTCATCAGGAAAGTGAAATCTGGAAATACTAATCCTTCCCGCCTGCCCAGCACGGGATGACAGGCCTTCCCTCTGGAGCTCTGTCTCCTACCTTCTTCCTTCTATCACTAGCCACTGTATCACTCATCTGTCTTCCTAAACCAGTTTCCTAAACTCATTACACACCAATATTTTACCACTTTCTTTAAATATTCTACTCATGGGTAAGAAATAATCCCCATATAATTCTGCTCTTATAAATCTCATTCAAGTGCATCTAATTTCCTTTGTCCAATTACTTCTCTGTTTTAATTCAGAGCCCTGAAATAACATAGACAAAGACAAAATGTAAGCAAGTAGAAATAATAAATTCTCTGCTAAATTACTGTGTGAATAAATATGCGGATTATAATTACCTTTTTGTACCAATAACAGTATTAATATTGAAGCTGTAGTCAGAGAATCATTAGGGTCACACAAATGGTGAATTACCAGATTTGAAATGCTCATTTTATTGGAATCTAGTTATATAAAATAAGACAAGGAACTTGAACATCTAGAATATATTGTTTCTGTTTACCCTAATTTTTACGCTGCATAAGAAATATACATTGGCCACATTGTATGTACAGGATGAATGACACTTGCTTAATTCAATACTCACATAATTCACAACTTACAAAGGATGGGAGTATGACTATTTGTAGCTAAGAGGTCACCTCAGAAGTAAAAAAAAATACAATTTTCTTTTTTTTGCAGTTTTTGGCCAGGGCCGCGTTTGAACCCGCCACCTCCAGCAGATGGGGCTGGTGCCCTACTCCTGTGAGCCGCAGGTACTGCCCAGAAAATACAATTTTCAATACTTAGTCTACTTGACCCACTAGGTTATAACCATGGAATTGTTGGCAGTTTTATTTTTAATGCAAGAAGAATCGTTACTTTAAACTCAGAACATAATGCTAGATTTTACTGGTGTTCTGAATGTATTTAGTCTTTTCCCATAATCCCAAAATGAGCAACTAGGACTCAAAAGTAAGGAAAAGGAGGAACCAATACCTCCGAATTTTATTTTATTTTATTTTTATATTTCTCACTTGTCTTCTTTTTTTATTCATTTATTATTAAATCATAGCTGTGTATATTAATGCAATCATGGGGCACCATACACTGGTTTTATAGACCATTTGACACATTTTCATCACACTGGTTAACATAGCCTTCCTGGCATTTTCTTAGTTATTGTGTTAAGACATTTATATTCTACATTTAGTAAGTTTCACATGTACCCTTGTAAGACGCACCGTAGGTGTAATCCCACCAATTACCCTCCGTCTGCCCATCCTCCCCCTCACCTCCTCTCCCTTTCCCCTTTCTCCATATTCTGAGGTTATAATTAAGTTATAGCTTTCAAATAAAGCTATAAATTAGTTTCATAGTAGGGCTGAGTACATTGGATACTTTTTCTTCCATTTTTAAGATAATTTACTAAGAAGAATGTGTTCCAGCTCCATCCATGTAAACATGAAAGAGGTAAAGTCTCCATATTTCTTTAAGGCTGAATAATATTCCATGGTGTACATATACCACAATTTATTGATCCATTCATGGATCGATGGGCACTTGGGCTTTTTCCATGACTTAGCAATTATGAATTGGGCTACAATAAACATTCTGGTACAAATATCTATGTTATAATGTGATTTTTTGTCTTCTCGGTATATGCCTAGTAAAGGAATTGTAGGATGGAGTGGCAGGTCTATTTTTAGATCTCTAAGTGTTCTCCAAACATATTTCCAAACAGAATATATTAGTTTGCATTCCCACCAGCAGTGTAGAAGTGTTCCCTCTTCTCCACATCCACGCCAACATCTCTGGTCTTGGGATTTTGTGATATGGGCTAATCTACTGGAGTTAGATGATAGCTCAAAGTAGTTTTGATTTGCATTTCTCTGATGATTAAGGATGGGAGAAGATATTTGCAAGTTATGTCTCTGACAAAGGTTTAATAACCAGAATCCACAGGGAACTCAAACATATTAGCAAGAAAAGAACAAGTGATCCCATCTCAGGGTAGGCAAGGGACTGGAAGAGAAACTTCTCTAAAGAAGACAGACGCACGATCTGCAGACACATGAAAAAAAAGTTCATCATCCTTAATACTGATGAAAGCAAATGCTATGTTCTGACTGACTCTTCTGTGCTTGTGAAGAGTCAGAAACACACATTCCTTGAAATCGGAGTTTTTATTATTTTTATTATTTTCTCTAATATTAACTGCAGCCAGTTGTAGCAGGAACACAGCCCATCCAAGCCCTTCACTTCCAGGAGCCACATTAAAACAGTGCTGAGTCATATCAAGTGGCACATCGGACCACAGTACACAAAGTGCTTTCATCCAGGGCTAGTCTCAGAGATGAACTGAGTTAGAATGAACAAGTGTAAGCTGTGCTGCATTTGGAAACCAACTGATGAGCACACACGTGCACAGAAGGAAGTAAAAACTCAGTGGAAATCAAACCAACGTAACGGATACCATGAACACTACGTGTGTCACTGGCACAGCTGTAGATGGGACATACGCATTACAAAAATGATTCCTATAACCTAAAACATTTGTACTCCCTTAATATTTTGAAATTTCAAAAAAGCATCAGCCTATGTCCAAAGATTAAAATTGATATTCCGGGGCGACGCCTGTGGCTCAGTTGGTTAGGCGCCAGTCCCATATACCGAGGGTGGCGGGTTCAAACCCCGCCCTGGCTGAACTGCAACCAAAAAAAATAGCAGTTGTGGCGGGCGCCTGTAGTCCCAGCTACTCGGGAGGCTGAGGCAAGAGAATTGCTTAAGCCCAGGAGTTGGAGGTTGCTGTGAGCTGTGTGATGCCATGGCACTCTACTGAGGGCCATAAAGTGAGACTCTGTCTCCAAAAAAAAAAAAAAAAAATTGATATTCCAATCTGTTTTAAGATATTTCCTTTTATAATTACATTAATTCATGAAATCAAAATGTAGCCAGGCATGGTGGCTCCTGCCTGAAATCCTAGAACGCTGGGAGACAGAGGCAGATAGATTGCTTGAGCTCAAGAGTTCGGGACCAGCCTGAAAAAGAGCAAGACCCTGTCTCTGCTAAAAATAGAAAAACTAACTAGAAAATGTGACAGATGCCTATAGTCCCAGTTCCTCAGGAGGCTGAGGCAAGAAGATAGCTTGAGCCCAAGAGTTTGCTATGAGCTATGATACCACAGCACTCTACCCAGGGCAACTGAGTGAGACTCTGTCTCAAAAAAATACAGAAAAGAAAAGAAATCAAAGTCAAAATGCAAATATCTGAATTCATGTGCATGATGTTATCTATGTAGTTAGTAATAAATTTTGTTTATTGTTGATAATTTATAAAAATCAAAAACTTAGATATAATAAAATGTAAGCTATAAATCAATAACAGTTATGCTAGCAACACATAGTTTATGAAATGACTCTGCTTCTTTTTTCCTTACTTCATTCAAGTCGTTTAAATTTTTGCTATAAATTTATTACTTAGATTTATATAAACAACCAACTTACTCAGTTTGGCTTCTTTTGTCTTTACTTAGAGGGAAAGAAAGTAATTTAACTCCATTTTTTCCCCCAAATTACAAAATAAACCATTTTTCACCTACAGAATTCCAAGGAGATTCTACTTATAGTTAACTCATCCTAGGCGACTGCTCTCATCGACTTTGTAGCAGATGACAGTGTGACTGTCTCAGTATTCTAATGATTTGTGATGTGAACCAAATTTAGCTACAGTTTGACTTTTCACTGTACAGATGCTTTATTTTGAATTAATCAAAAATAAAAGTAAAATCTGTTGTGCTGACCTGAGCAGACACAAATAATTTATAAAGTTTAAGAAGCTAATTTTACATATATATATACACAATCAAGTTACCCTAAAAATAAAATGGAAACAATCTGTAAAAATTGTTTCTCATATCTGTTTTGATAAAGGTTGGAAATAAAAAAAATAAAAAATAAAAAACATGAGAAATTCCAATCTCATAAGGTTTCTAGTTCAATATTTAAGGGAAAGTACAGGCTCTACATTCTTTAATACTTAACTCAAAATTCCTTTCCACATTTCAAAGGAAAGGAAATAGAAAAGGAGGAAAGGAAAGAAAAAAAGATTGAAGGAGGGGAGGGAGGGAAAAAGAAAGGAAGGAAGCTAACATCTTACAAAGGCTATCACAGATTAGTAAGATATTTGTTTGTGCAGTATTTCTGAGAGTAAATAGATAATTGTACAAAAATGGAAAGGCTATTGTTCAAAAATTGGAGCCACAAAGAGGTTTACTTTCTTTGTCAACAAATATTTGTGAAATGCCTTCAGCGTGCAGATGTTGTTCTAAATGCTGGTGAAACAACAATGAACCACATAAATAAAACTTCTCTCATCATAGAGCTTACATCCTCATGGGAGAGGCAGATAATTAACTACACAAACCAGTACATACCTCACTGGCAAATAGTAGTAAGAGCTATGCAAAAATTAAGCCAGGTGTGGGGATAGTTCTGTGGATAGATTGGTCAGAGAGTTGTCTCTCAAGAGGTGATCGATTTTCAGAGACCCAGGGGAGAAGGAGAGAACCAGGAAAGGATCTTTGGGAAAGTTCGCACCAGGAGAAGGGAAGGAAAGAGCTCTTCTCCCGGCATTCACAACTTCTAATCCATGTGCCAGCCTTTCCACATCTTACTGATCTAGAATAAAATTTAGTGTAATTTTATCAGTTTTTCGATGATAATTTCTTACTAAACTGTGTTTGCAGTGCATTAAAATCTACATCGGATAAATGTGTCCTCTTTTTAATAAATGTAACAACTGGAAACACAGCCCTGCCTTGGTAAGAAATAGACCTTAACCTCATTTTCCTGATGTGGAAACTGAGTACACAAAGGCTACCTTCCCTCTCTTCTACTAGGAGGTCCAGAACTAAGGGCAAATCTTAGCCTTAATCGGGCTACCTGGCATTGTGGGTATATGTATTCATCTCATTTCCTCTACTACACTGAGTTCCTGAGAAGTAACAAGTATGTAAACACTCACCCTCATCAGAGTCTAGTTGGGTGCCTTGCATAGAACTGGTGATCAATAAATATTTCGTAAATGAACGATCAATCTTCTATGTCAGTGACTTTGTAAAACTCTCCAGATTCTTTCAACCCCTAACAATCTCTTCAGTAAAGTTGTCATTGTTTCTCTTCGGGGAATTCTTCACTAAATTGGCAGGGGTCCACTTTACTTATTACTCAATACATGGTGATACGATGAAGCATGGTTCTTGCCAAATAGTTCACGATTCTTTCTAATTAGAAAGAACATGGTACATAGAGGAATCCAGTACCATGTTCATTTCATGCCTGGATTGTCCTGCTGGATTATGATACATAATGCTTTCAACAGAAAGTATTTAAGGCAGAAAGTATTTAAGGAAGAAACTTATGTTTATGGAACATATCATTGGCATGAAACAAATAATCAATATTGAAAGCAGCCAAAATTTAGACAATGGGTTCTCAAGAAAATACGTTTGTCTCTGTTGATTCAGCACATATGATACATTATTAGTCTTATTGCATTGTTATACTTGTAACATGTATAAACCCAAGTTAGGGCTACAAAGTCCACTATCGTTTATTCCGTATAATTTGCCAATTAAAACAAGGTAGAAAGCTATAGAGCGTGGGAATATATAGCTGGAGTCATTGACAGTACTTAAAGAAAGTTAATTCTTCCTAAATTTGTTCTTGCCTTGTATAAACAATATAAAAATAATTAAATCCTAGCAGAAAGGCAGTAATAAAAAAAAAAAAATGACCTGGTTTTCTGTGCCCAAGTTCCCAGTACTGTGCAGAGCAGAAGTTAAATGTCTCAGCTTTTCCACCATGCAATTCAGAGAATGTGGTGGGAACAGAATGTGAAGGCAACTCAGCTGGAAAACATCTTAGATGAAATATTTTTGTCGAGCACTTTTCTCATGTGAATTTGCCTCTAGTTTGGTGTATACCAGTCACCAGAGCATGGCATTCATTTTACCTCATGTCTTGAAGATTTTTTTTTTTTCTTATCAACAAACTGCTACATAAGCCAACAAGACTAAGTGAAAACAAAGTGACTGTGTTAAACAGGAGCTGTGGGTCTTACGAGGCAGCCAGACAAGAGTCAGGTCTTAACATCCTCAGAGGTCCATTCCTGTGATAAAACGACACGGAGGAAATTCCTTGAGGCCTCTGCCTAGCTGGCTTTCTCCTTAAAATCAGATTCATGGTTACCCACTAGGATTCATTTCTATTTTTTAAAGATACATGTCAAGTTTGATAGCTTTTTGTTCAAATTGAATAACAACTGAAGTATCAAAAGTATGTTTTCCCCAGATGTGCTCACATCTCAATAGGTTCTTTTTTCTATCCAGGCACGTACAACTGTTTATCAGATTCACAACTTGTAAAACTGCTGTCCTGGATGAGACAGAAGCTCATCCAGTGGGTGTCATCGGGCCAAAAATAGTTCACATACACTCGAAAAGAGAAGGGAGGCGAATCATATGAAAATGTGATAGATGGAAAAATAACCATTCTAGAAATTAACAAACTCTTTAAATGATCAAAACTAAATCTTGACCCCATTAAAAGGTTACATTCCCGAGCAGTGGTTCTCAATTGCTCTCAAATTCAATTATTCTGGGATGGGGGCAGGCAGCAGGATTTTTTTAAGTTTCACAGGTGATTCTAATAGGCAGTCAGAGCTGGGAATCAATGTACTGTATTAACAAGAGAAACTAAAATGGCAAGTGAGATATAACTCCAAATAGTCTGAAAATATAATTCTCAGAATACACTAATAAACCAAAAAAGAAAAAATAAAAGACCTTTACAAATCTAACCCCGGTTATCCAAATAGTTATTTAACATCATTTAACATGGAGGCGAATCTTCCAAAATTCTGTCAGTCCCTTCCACACACTCTCCCGCCCTACACAGTCTGGTAACCCCCCTCCCACAGAATACTGAAGTCTGGTTTTCTTTCTCACACAGGACACAAAGGGAACAAGACATCCCAAGCAGGTTATGAAGATGCTGGTACAGTCCCAGAAGCCATTCCTAGCAGATCAGCCTACAAAAAGCGGAGACCGTCTCTGCTGAAAATTTGTTAAGTTTTTCACAATTAATTGAGGTAATGGACTCCTTTGTTTGTTCAAGGACCCAGAATTTCACGTTTTAGTAACAGTCACTAAGATCATAAGATATGTAGGCAAAGAATGAATTGGCCAAGATGTCTTCATTCAGGCTTCACCTCTGATACCAATAAACCTACAGTTTCTCTGTGCAGTCATAGAGAAAAAAGGAAAGTCGACTGGATCAGTATTAAAACCTTTAAACCTCATTTAGAGTGTGTAAACAATTCTCCTTCACCTTAGTCAGAAAACTCATCTGTCCACTGTTATCCCTATTCCACAAAGAAATAAGAATATCGCCTCTTTGTTATACCCCCTAGGGGAAACCAAGTGTCAAAATGTACCTTCCAGATGGTGCCTGTGCTCAGTGGGTAGGGTGCCAGCCACATACACTGAGGCTTGCCGGATTTGAACCCGGCCCGGGCCAGCTAAAAAACAACAATGACGACTGCAACAACAACAAAAAACAGCTGGGCGTTTTAGTGAGCGCCTGTAGTCCCAGCTACTTGGGAGGCTGAGGCAAGAGAATGGCTTAAGCCCAAGAGTTTGAGATTGCTGTGAGCTGTGACACCATGGCACTCTACCAAAGGCAACAAAGTGAGACTCTGTCTCAAAAAAAAATAAATGTACCTTCCAACAAAAATAACTAAAGTTGAATACAAAGGACACAAGGAGGGCATTAATTTTTAGTATTTGCCTCTTTTTCTGGTATAAACCCCAGCCTGGCAGGGTTCAGGCTACCAAAGTGATGTCAGCCAGCTGGCAAAATCCCTGCAAATGTAACTACTGCCTCTAGGGAGGCCAAAGGAGGCGCCTTCCCCACAGCCCTGCCTGTTAGCGTCCAGTCCACCCCACCAACTCATGGTCGCGTATGTGCTAAAAGCATGACTCCACAGAAGTAATCAATACATATTCAAAAATGCTACAATACATCGAGATTACATTTCATGGGGAGACACAACTACCCAGCTTTATGTGACCTTTACTTCACACTGCTTCTACCATTTCTACACTCTCACGGGAATCGCAGAGATTGACAATCTCATTCTCTCATTCTTTTTTTTTTTTATTAAATCATAGCTGTGTACATTGATATGATCATGGGGCATCATTCACTAGCTTCACAGACTGTTTGACACACTTTCATCACACTGTTTAACATAGCCTTCCTGGCATTCTCTCAGTTATTGTGCCAAGACACTTACATTCCACATTTACCAAGTTTCACATATACCCTTGTAAGATGCACCGCTGGTGTAATCCCAACAATCCCCTTCCTCTACCTACCTCCCCCCTCCCTCCCCTCCCTTTCCCCCTTCCCCCTATTCTTAGGGTGTAACTGGGTTATAGCTTTAATGTGAAAACCCTAAATTAGTTTCATAGTAGGGCTGAGTACATTCTCATTCTCTCATTCTTAAGATAAGTTTTGTCAGTCGTCTTAATTTGGTTTTGTGGTATTATCCTGTGCCAAATGTCAGATTTTATATCTACCTCTTCAGATCCAGGAATTTCACAGGCCTGGGGGAACAATCACAACGCCCTTCTGAGAGTGTACAGATCATGGTTAATAAACAAGGCATTCTCCATGGAGCAGGACTGGGGCTAGTGTCACAGTGCAGAGTGCTAGGATGACATTCCAAAATTTCTCCTTAGGAAATAAACAAGGTGGAGGATATTCTGCAACATACTTTTCTTTCTTTTTTTTTTTTTTATTGTTGGGGATTCATTGAGAGTACAAGCCAGGTTACACTGATTGCATTTGTTAGGTAAAGTCCTTCTTGCAATCATGTCTTGCTCTCAAAAGGTATGACACACACCAAGGCCCCACCCCTCCCCCTCCTTCCCTCTCTCTGTTTTTCCTCCCCTCCGACCTTAATTGTCATTAATTGTCCTCATGTCAAAATTGAGTACATAGGATTCATGCTTCTCCATTCTTGAGATGCTTTACTAAAAATAATGTCTTCTACTTCCATCCAGGTTAATACGAAGGATGTAAAGTCTCCATTTTTTTTAATGGCTGAATAGTATTCCATGGTGTACATATACCACAGCTTGTTAATCCATTCCTGGGTTGGTGGGCATTTAGGCTGTTTCCACATTTTAGCAATTATAAATTGAGCTGCAATAAACAGTCTAGTACAAGTGTCTTCATGATAAAAGGATTTTTTTTCCTTCTGGGTAGATGCCCAGTAATGGGATTGCAGGATCAAATGGGAGGTCTAGCTTGAGTGCTTTGAGGTTTCTCCATACTTCCTTCCAGAAAGGTTGTACTAGTTTGCAGTCCCACCAGCAGTGTAAAAGTGTTCCCTTCTCTCCACATCCATGCCAGCATCTGCAGTTTTGAGATTTTGTGATGTGGGCCATTCTCACTGGGGTTAGATGGTATCTCAGGGTGGTTTTGATTAGCATTTCTCTAATATATAGGGATCATGAACATTTTTTCATATGTTTATTAGCCATTCATCTGTCTTCTTTGGAGAAGGTTCTATTCATGTCCCTTGCCCATTGATATACGGGATTCTTGGCTTTTTTCATGTGGATTAATTTGAGTTCTCTATAGATCCTAGTTATCAAGCTTTTGTCTGATTCAAAATATGCAAATACCCTTTCCCATTTTGTAGGTTGTCTCTTTGCTTTGGTTGTTGTCTCCTTGGCTGTACAGAAGCTTTTCAATTTAATGATGTCCCATTTGTGTATTTTTGTTGTTGTTGCAATTGCCACGGCAGTCTTCTACATGAAGTCTTTTCCCAGGCCAATATCTTCTAGTGTTTTTCTTATACTTTCTTTGAGGATTTTTATTGTTTCATGCCTTAAATTTAAGTCCTTTACCATCTTGAATCAATTTTTGTGAGTGGGGAAAGGTGTGGGTCCAGTTTCAGTCTTTTACGTGGGGATATACAGTTCTCCCAACACCATTGATTGAATAGGGAGTCTTTCCCCCAAGGTACGTTCTTGTTTGGTTTATCGAAAATTAGGTGGTTGTAAGATGTTAGTTTCATTTCTTGGTTTTCCTTCGATTCCGAGTGTCTATGTCTCTGTTTTTGTGCCAGTACCATGCTGTCTTGACTACTATGGCTTTGTAGTACAGACTAAAATCTGGTATGCTGATGCCCCCAGCTTTATTTTTATTACTAAGAACTGCCTTAGTTATACGGGTTTTTTTCTGGTTCCATACAAAACGCAGAATCATTTTTTTCAAAACTTGAAAGTACGATGTAGGTACTTTGATAGGAATGGCATTGAATAGGTAGATTGCTTTGGGAAGTATAGACATTTTAACAATGTTGATTCTGCCCATCCATGGGCATGGTATGTTCTTCCATTTGTTAAAATACTTTGCTATTTCCTTTCTGAGGATTTCATAATTTTCTTTATAGAGGTCCTTCACCTCCTTCGTTAGGTATATTCCTAGGTATTTCATTTTCTTTGAAACTATGGTGAAGGGAGTTGTGTCCTTAATTAGCTTCTCATCTTCACTGTTATTGGCATATAAAGGCTACTGACTTGTGGGCATTGATTTTATATCCTGAAACATTACTGTATTTTTTGATGACTTCTAGGAGTCTTGTGGTTGAGTCTTTGGGATTCTCTAAGTATAAGATCATGTCATCAGCAAAGAGGGAGAGTTTGACCTCCTCTGCTCCCATTTGGATTCCCTTTATATCCTTGTCTTGCCTAATTGTATTGGCTAGAACTTCCAGCACTATGTTGAATAGTAAAGGTGACAGAGGACAACCTTGTCTGGATCCAGTTTTAAGAGGAAAAGCTTTGAGTTTTACTCCATTCAGTAAAATATTAGCTGTGGGTTTGTCAAAGATAGCTTCAATCAGTTTTAGAAATGTGCCACCTATGCCTATACTATTCAGTGTTCTAATTAGAAAAGGATGCTGGATTTTGTCAAATGCTTTTTCTGCATCTATTGAGAAGATCATATGATCTTTATTTTTGCCTCAGTTAATATGGTGGATAACGTTTATGGACTTGCGTATGTTAAACCAGCCTTGCATCCCTGGGATGAAACGTACTTGATCACGATGTATGACTTTTTTGATGATAAGCTTTAATCTATTGGCTAGGATTTTGCTGAGAATTTTTGCATCTATATTCATGAGTGAGATTGGTCTGAAATTCTCCTTTTTGGTTGGGTCTTTTCCTGGTTTTGGTATCAGGGTGATGTTTGCTTCATAGAATGTGTTGGGGAAGATTCCTTCTTCCTCAGTTTTTTGGAATAATTTCTGCAGTACAGGAATGAGCTTTTCCTTCAAGGTTTGATAGAATTCTGGAGTGAAGCCATCTGGACCAGGGCATTTTTTGGTTGGAAGATTTTTTATTGTTTCTTTAATCTCACTGCTTGAAATTTGTCTGTTCAGGAGCTCTATTTCTTCCTGGCTAAGTCTAGGGAGAGCGTGTGATTCCAAATATTGATCCATTTCATTCACATTGTCAAACTTCTGGGCATGGAGTTTCTGGTAGTATTCAGAGATGATCTCTTGTATCTCCGTGGGATCAGTTGTTATTTCCCCTTTATCATTTCCGATTGAGGTTACTAGAGATTTTACTTTTCTATTTCTCGTTAGTCTGGCCAGTGGTTTATCTATTTTATTTATTTTTTCAAAAAACCAACTCCTGTTTCATTAATTTTCTGAATGATTCTTTTGTTTTCAATTTCATTGATCTCTGATTTGATTTTGGAGATTTCTTTTCTTCTACTGACATTAGGCTTAGATTGTTCTTCTTTTTCCAATTCCATAAGATGGCTTGTGAGTTTGTTGATGTGTTCTCTTTCTGTTTTTCAAATGTAGGCATCTAAAGCGACAAATTTTCCTCTCAAAACTGCTTTTGCAGTATCCCACAGGTTTTGGTAGCTTGTGTCTTCATTGTTGTTATGCTCAAGGAAGTTAATGATTTCCTGTTTTATTTCTTCCTGAACCCATCTGTTATTCAACAGAATTGTTTAATTTCCATGTCTTTGTGTGAGGTCGAACATTTTTGTTAGAGTTGAGTTCCACCATTGGTGCCTTATGGTCTGAGAAGATACAAGGTAAGATTTCAATTCTTTTGATTCTGTTGATATTTTTTTTGTGTCCCAGGATATGATCGATTTTGGAGAATGTTCCATGGGTTAATGAGAAGAATGTATATTCTTTATCTTTGGGATGGAGTGTTCTATATGCATCTATCAAGCACAGTTGTTCTGGGGTCTCATTTAAATCTCATATCTTTGTTTAATTTCTGTTTAGAGGATCTGTCCAGCTCTATAAGAAAGGTATTAAAGTCCCATGTTATTATGGTATTATCGGATATCATATTGCTCAGACTGAGTAAGGTCTGTTTCAAGAATCTGGGAGCATTTAAATTGGTTGCATAAATATTTAGAATTGAAACGTCTTTTTGTTGTATTTTTCCCTTGACCAATATAAAGTGACCAGCTTTGTCTTTTTCTGACTTTAGTTGCTTTAAATCCACACGTATCTGAAAATAAGATCGCAACCCCTCTTTTCTTCTGAATTCCATTTGCCTGAAAAATTGTCTTCCAATCCTTGACTCGGAGCTTTAATTTGTCTTTTGAAGCCAGGTGTGTTTCTTGCAGACAGCAAATGGATGGCTTGTGTTTTTTAATTCAATCAGCCAATCCATGTCTCTTCAGTGGGAAATTCAAGCCATTAACATTTATTGAGATAATTGATAAGTGTGGTAGTATTCTATTCATCTTATTTTGTGAGAGTCCATTGCTTAGTTTTATCTTTTGCATCAGTGTGGAGGTTAAGTTCTGTCCTTTAATTTCTGAGTTTTTATTTTGCTGCTGATCCATTGTAATGGTCAGTGTGCAGAAGAGGTTGCAGTATTTCCTGTAGAGCTGGTCTTGTTGTGGCAAATTTCCTCAATGTTTGTATGTCCGTAAATGATTTGATTTCTCTGTCCATTTTAAAGCTTAGCTTAGCAGGGTACAAAATTCTGGGCTGGAAATTGTTCTGTTTAAGTAGATTAAAGGTAGATGACCATTGTCTTCTTGCTTGGAACGTTTCATTAGAGAAGTCCGCAAGTCACTCTGATGGATTTGCCCCTGTAGGTCAACTGGCACTTACTCCTGGCAGCTTGCAGAATCTTTTCTTTTGTCTTGACTTTGGACAGGCTCATCACAATGTGTCTTGGAGAAGCTCGGTTAGAGTTGAGGCGACCTGGGGTCCGATAGCCCTCTGAAAGCAGTGTGTCAGAATCTTTGGTGATATTTGGGAAATTTTCTTTTATAATATTCTCTAGTATGGCTTCCATTCCTCTGGGGCATTCTTCTTGCCCTTCTGGAATTCCTATAACTCGTATGTTGGAACGCTTCATAAAGTCCCATAATTCTGACAGTGAACGTTCTGCTTTCTCTCTCTTTTTTTCTGCCTCTTTTACTATCTGATTTATCTCAAAAACTTTGTCTTCTACCTCTGAAATTCTTTCTTCTGCATTGTCTAACCTGTTGCTGATACTTTCCATTGCATCTCTAAGTTCCCTAATTGCTTCATTTCTTTCAGCTCCGCTATATCCTTTCTATATTCTTCATAACATTCATCTCTTATTTGATTCTGTTTTTGGATTTCCTTTTGGTTATTTTCCACTTTATTAGCAGTTTCCTTCATTGTTTCCATCATTTCCTTCATTGTTTTCATCACGTGTATTCTAAATTCCCTTTCTGTCAGTCCTACCATTTCCTCTGCAGTAGCTACTTTGTGGTCCCTTGGAGGGGTTGTTCTCAACTGGTTCTTCATGTTGCCTGGAGTTTTCTGCTGATTCTTCCTCATGAGTGATTTCTTTTATCTGTTTCCTTGCCCTAATTTTCCGTTCACTTCCTTTTGCTCTTTAAGTTCCTGTGCCTGTGGACTAAGGTTTCAATGAGTCCTTTTGGTATAGGACCAGAAGAATGAGAAGGTTGAAAAGCAAGAAGTGATGAAAGAAAGAAAGAAAGAACAAAAAGAAAATAGAGAAAGGAGAGGGGGTTGGTAAAAGGAATATTGACAAAAAGAAGAGAGACACAGAAAGAGGGAGACAGAGCAATATAGGTGTACAGTATGGTACTTTGACACAACCTTAAAAAACCCCACCCTCTGGGGGTGCCCGGTTAGGTGGTTCCTTGAGGTCAGCAACTCTTTGCTAACTTGATCAGACACATTACCCCACCTCCACCAAGTAGAGAGGAAAGACAAAAATGCTATAAATGAAACCAAAACAAGCAAACAGAAAACTTTCTGGGATAAAATTGGGTGAAAAATCAAATAATAGGGGTAGAAACACTAGCAAAAATGAAGTTCTAGTTATTGGAAAAGGCAGGAATGGGCAATTGTATTTATACTAGAAAACTGGAGAAAGAAAAGAAAAAATCTGTATGGAAAAGGTTGAAATTAAAAAACAAAACAACAACAACATCAAAATAAACAAAAAAAAAGCAATATATATATCTTGTTGAATATTGTCTGGGCAACAGGTACTCTTCTGGGGTATGAGATGTTAATTACAATGCTCATACGACTGGAGGCCTCCGCTGATTTCTCAAACCCCACAGGGTAGACACGCTAAGTCTCTCTTCAGCCCTCTTAAAAAGCACTTTAAGCTTCTAAACTTGCTAAGCAGAAGCTCTCCCAGGAAAGTGCTTGTCGCTGGAATCACTGGTGAATTGGCTATCCACTTACCCAGTGTGCCAAAACCAGTCTCACTCTGCCCCTGAGGGTTAGGGCTGTAAGGCGGCTCAGACCCCACCTTTAGGCTGCTCTGTCACTAGGTTACTATGTCCTGCTCGATCCTTGCTCTGCAACCCCTAGGGCAGACCTTGTTGGGGCAGTTCTCTCACAATGGCTCCCTGTGGCCCACAGCCAAACACTATTAGCTCTGTCCGTCTGGCTCTGCTGTTCAGTCTGAGGTCACAGACAATGCCCAAAGTTCTCTGCACTCCCACTCAAGCTCTCCCCAAGGCAGTTCAACTGAGTGCCAAGTCCAAAAACACCAAAATAGTTCACAGGTAAGGCCTTTCCGGTTTGCAGTCTAGCTGCTACTGCACTTACAGCTGTCAGCAAGATTAGACCAAACGAACACACGCAATTACTTGCCAGTTTTCCACTGTTTTTGTCCTCATCTTGGGGTCCAGAAGTCTCTCGCTGACTCCCTGTATCCTCAAAGGGATGATTATAGGCAGATCCCACCAGCCAGAGATGCCTGGAGTCTTATCTCCCCAGACTCATGGTGCCCAGATGCAAGGAAGCTATTACTTGGCCACCATCTTGTTCTCCCTAGGCAACATACTTTTCAACAGTTTTACGGTCCTATGAAATTGTGTGCAATATCAATAGCCAGACATATTTATCCTAATTTATGCATTTTGTGTAATAAAAGAAATCCTATTTTTAACAAATTTTCTTGAAGTCAGGGGAAAACTCCCACTCTCATGGATCCATGTTCAGTGGATACCAGAAAAATGATGGGAGAGAAAGGAGATGGGGGTGAATGTTTAATATTTGCTGGTTTGGGGGGTTAGTTATAACTAGTCACTCAATTCAGCTGTTTTTCAGCAAGTCCGTCTGGGTCTCCCAGGCAAGGCACGAGGCCTGGGAGTTGATGAGAGGGAGGTTTTCACTGCGCTGTCGGATGGCTTCTTTGTCATTTGTCCCTTGCTGAATACATCTGGTAACAGACAGTAGGAGGGCTTCACACCTAGTAGAAGAATCAGAACATCATGAGAGAAGAAACCCCCACTCAGCTACACCTGAAACAGAGATGATCTACTGCAGACTGAAACAGTGCAAAACGCACTCTCTCCCACAAAGCAAAGACCAATCCATCCTGCATTGGGCTTGGGGAAAGATGAGTTCCGGGATTGGCTGATAGTTGGATCTGGAGTGTATACATATCGGCTGAATTTCCGTGTGGAGATCGGCATCTGGCTGACCTTTAGAAGCACAAGTCCCTGAGTGGGATGGCTGTCCAGTGTGTAGAAAGGGTCTACAACTACTTTTGTGGTTACTTGTCCACTATTTGCGACTAAAACCAAAGAATAGTCTTGTACTTCCCTTCATTAACTTGAAAAAAATAGGAACATCTAGGCTCAGAAAAAAAATCAATAACGGTGATTATTTCAATTAAAAGTAGAATTTCTTATAGACAGTAATATCCTATTAAATTTTATGAGAAAATACCTGTTATCTTTAAAAATTCAGATTTTTTACTTTATTAATAAACACTAAATGTTATTCACTAATATTCTAATAATGCATAATATTTTTACAATTAATCACCAAATCTCTAAAGATTCAAATGTAAGTCATTAAATACATTTTTAAAATAAATTTCATTGTACATATTACACTTGAGGTTGGTGAGAGTGTGCACCCGAGGTGAACAACCACAGTTAAAAGATTGAACATGGGCTATTGCACATGGCAGTCTAAGGACTTTTTATCCCATTTTTTATCTATTTCCAAAAATGGGAATTTGGAAATCAACTATATCTGTTCAAAATCAACTCTATTATTTACTAGGTATGTGACTATCTCCTCTTCATTAGAAAAGACAGTAACAATTTTCATTGTTTGAGAGGCAATGTAGACGTAGAGAAGAAATGTCTCCATTGGTCAACCACACATAGCTGAAATTATAAAAAGAAATGAAATGTAAGACTATTAAATTATACATTAAATTATAATATTCCATGTAAAGGGCTGTTGCTAAATAATAATTATGATGATAATGATTCTAAAAGGTTTTAAATCTCTTGCCATATATTTCAGTCATTTGTAAATGTGGTCTTTATTTTTATTTCTTCTCTTCACAATTGACATCACAGGTTAAGACAGAAGGGTTAGGTCAGGCTGGCAGCAGGAATAGAATCTGGTCTATTTCTCCTCTTTCTTTCTTTCCTTTATTTTTCTTTCTCCTTTAGTTAATAGCTGCTTATTTCTTAATCTTTTAGGACCAAATGTGTGGCAGGTGCGAGAAGAGACAAAAGAGGGAGGAAAGCTCTTGCTTGGCTGCTCTGTCATGACAAGGTGCCAAGTTCTTGAGGCTCCGTGGAGGATTCCTAGGCTTGTTGCCTCCCGGTGCTTTTCCACCTTCCATGGAAATGTTCATCCCAGCCCCTCCAGCTGCAATTCCCTTGACCGAGGTGGCGCCTACTTACAGCTGGCTGGTCCTAACCTCTGTGGCACACCCCTAAGCCACTTGCTCTGGGGATCCCAGATAAGATACATCATCTTCTCTTCTTCGTGTTTAAATGACTCCCAGCTAGTTCCTACTGAATTTTTCCTATGGCTGTGATTCACGTGCCTTTGGCTCCCAATCAGAGGCACACACAGAACCTTTCCAGATGCAGTCCTTTCCCTCAAAGTCTGCTCAAACTTATTCCAATGTGAATCAGACATCCATCCGCTCTGTTCCCCAGTGGTAAGGAGCACCCAGCAAGTTCTCTGAGCTTCTGAACCTCTGAACCTCCATCACAGCAGATGACTCCTGTGGTTCCCATAGGGGCAAGATCACAGCACCCAGAGTTCTCTCCAAAAATTCTTATCAAAAATTCCTGCTGTCCCCATTTCCTTGGTTCTCAACATAGGTTTAAACTGTATTTCTCTGGTTCTCAGACAAGGGATAAGTCTCCTAAGTCATTCTTGAATCTGGTCTCCAATGTCTTCACTCCACTGCCAAAACTGAGAGAAAGGTCTTGTTCAGCCGCCTGTTACACACATCAAAATGCAACTGCCTCAGCCATAGTGTCATCTCCGTTGCGGGCTGCAGACTGCCTTCACCACAAAGGGGCAAATGACTTCTCCGAAGTAGCCATCAACCATTCAGCGGCATTCCAGTTCCCAATTATTTTTTCATTCCTATAATCATATTTTTGTTTTTGTTTTTGTTTTAGAGACAGAGTCTCACTTTGTCACCCTTGGTAGAGTGCCGTGGCATCACAGCTCACAGCAACCTCCAGTTCTTAGGCTTAGGTGATTCTCTTGCCTCAGCCTCCCAAGTAGCTGGGACCACAGGCGCCCACCACAACTCCTGGCTATTTTTTTGTTGCAGTTTGGCTGGAGCTAGGGTTGAACAGCCACCCTTGGTATATGGGGCCGGCACCCTACTCACTGAGCCACAGGCACCACCCTTCCTATAATCATATTTTAAATCTTCCAACTACATTTTGTTTTAATTTTTCAACTCACTTTGACCTTCTTACTTTTTTTAATATTTTTCTTTTTACCTGGATAATGTTTTTCAGTAATATTCCTAATCTCTACCCATTTTGAGTTAGAAGAAGCAAAAAGTAGATGCTGTTTTTTCTCTGCCGCTAATTTCGGATAAATTGCTAGTCTCACTGCAAGTAGTAATCGTCACCCATCCAGTTGTCTTTCACAAATAGAGCAAAGCAGAATCTGCTTCTAAGTTAAACAAAAAGCAGAAATCATAATGTCAAATTATAATTGGCATATCCCAGACATAATCAATATTGCCTTTTGCAAGTTCCTCCCACAGCTAAAGCAAACCCTGGTTAGTGCTGGCCAAATCTTGACTAATTTGGCTTCAAGTTATTATCATACTTAATATCTCTGAATCAACACTGATGACTAAGATAAAGTGAACTACAAGAAATGATCAGTCTTCAATGCAAAACTTTTTCACTTTGTGCCAACTGTTACTGGTGCACCTGTTTTATGTTCAGAGTGGGAAGAGAATCAAAAAGGATGTGGCCAATTTTGAAAGAGAGGCAGTGCTTTCAGCATCTCAGAATAGCTCAGTACATAGCGTGGCTTCTACTACTTATTCAGACTGGTTAAGCATCGGGTAATGCGGGCATGCAAATTAAAAAATGACCTACTTTCAGCCCACCTCATTCCTCCGGTTCCAGTTTCTTGTATAAGAATTGGTACTGCATCAAGTAGAGACAGAAAGAAATCAGAAACTCAGGAGGTGCACATGAAAAAATAACATGAAAGGACTTTGCAAAGGACTCTAGAAATAATCCAGTCCAGGCCCTGTTTTTCAGATGTAGGCCTCCACCCTTGATCCAAGTAGGTTATACTGAATATGCCAATGTAAACCTTCTGAGATCTGAATCTTAGGAAATTGGGAATAAATGGGATTTATATTAACTAGCGATAAATTATTCCAAAGTTGTGGTTCTAGAATCATGCGAGGGTGATAAATTGGCGATAAAATAGTAATTTAAAGGATTATTAATTTGAATAAACCAATGTCATTTGCCTAAGGAGCCCACACTGGAAAAGTGGAAATATGGAGAGTCATGTTCTGGATTTTTTCCACCAACTAACTGCATGAGAGTCACTGCCCTCCAAGGCTCAGACAAAACACAGGCCTAGAGGCACAGGTGAGGACTGAGCTGTCTGTGCAGAGCAGGTACAGAGTGTGAGTGACAGGAGGAGGGGCGGGCCGAGCATCAGAGTATCGTCCATTAAGGGAGGGGCACACAGCAATAAAACTGCAGGTGATTCAAATGTGAGGATAAATCCTTAGGAGTAAAAAATACTCAGGATTTTTGTATACCCAAGAAATACAAAGTGGAAAGTGTCTAGAAATGCAGATAGGTAAGAATGCATATCCAAAGAAGATTCTAAGCACCTATTAGCAGGATAGTGGAGAATGCAGTGATGTAATAATTTAACTGGAGGGTGGATGTATGTTCTGTTCTGTGGGTTCTTTTTCTATTGATCAAAATTTCCACTTCATTTAACCTCCACAGATAAATGTTTTTATTGACACGCCACTTTAAATAATACACCAACATTTTCTAAAACTATTAGCTCACCTTTTTTTGGCAATTGATCAATAAACTCATTTCAAATCAATACAATTCAATTTAATTTAAAAACCTTTTTTCAACAATTTGAGACAAGGTAACCAGGATACAATAATGAATAAAACACGAGACCTGTCCTCACAGAACTTATAGCCCACCCGTGGGAATACCTACTAAGCATTAAAAATGGGGTGACACATGCTATGGAAGTCTACTACATGGAGAATTCAACCCATTCTGTGGAATCTTCTCCTTGGTAAAGTATTATGTAAACTGAGATTTGAGACATGGCAGAGTTAGCCAGGTGGAAATATAAAAGTTGGAGGGGAGTGTATTTTTGGCCGTCACCACTCCTGGCTCAACTGGCTTTCACAGGAGTGAACTGCCCAAACCGCCTACTGAATCATGGAAAATAATATTATTATTGCCTTAAGTCATCCCATTTCAAGGGCATTTTATTATGTAGCTTTCTCAGGGACCAAAGTAGTGATTAGCTGAAAATGTTACTCCGATCACCCTGAGACACAATTCACGTCAAAGCCTGTTTTTTTTTAATGCTTTCACAGACTGGACTAAAACCTATGATACTGAATATGGCACTGAATTATTTTGTTGCCCCAAAGATAGAGGGCATTGTTAACAGTTAGCGGATGGGGCCCAGGAATGCCAGACACCTTGCACCGCAAGAAATTATTCAGCATTCCTCTTGACTTGCAAATATCATGCCAGACAGAAAAAAGGTGAAAAAACTTGAGACTACAACTTCAGGTTCTTTTCCACATTAACACAAAGTGTGCTTTATGCAGTTTTGATGTCAATGACATTCCGAGAATGCTAGTATGGAAAGCGACAGAAAATCACATTCCATTTTGTTTGGCATTTTACCCACCGTTGTTCATTGTTCTGGAAAATCATGTCACTGACAGCAATACCACTCCTGGTGTTTTGGCTCAGGTATAACACACCTGTGTCATTTTGCATCGGTACCCTCAAATCCACAGGAATTCTTCAAATCGGAAGAGGCACTGACTGTCTCATGATGTCTTCCAGCATCTCTGCTACAATGTTAACATGTAGAAAAAATGCACACGCTTTAATAATAATCTTTTCATTTAGCTTTCCTTTATCTTATATTTTAGTTGTAGCATTATTAATTTTTATGTTATCTCTGGAGTTTATTTCAGGAAAGCAGAGGGAACATTACCAAATGTACACTGTATAAAAAGAACTTTGGGCTCAGCGCCTGTAGCACCCTGGTTACGGTGCCAGCCACACACACTGGGCTGGTGGGTTCGAACCCGGCCTGGGCCAGCCAAGCAACGACAACTGCAACAACAACAACAAAAAAAAAAAATAGTGGGGCATTGTGACAAGCTCCTGTAGTCCAAGCTTCTTGGGAGGCTGAGGCAAGAGAATCGCTTAAGCCCAAGAGTTAGAGGTTGCTGTGAACTGTGATGCCACAGCACTCTACCAAGGGCAAGATAGTGAAACTCTGTCTCAAAAACAGAACTTTGGACCTCAGAAGATTGAGGCATAGCTATGAAGGAAAAAAAAATCATGGTAGCCCATCAAATTCTTTTTTCTTTTTTGAGACAGAGACTCTGTTGCTCTGGGCAGAGTGCTGTGGCAACCTCAATCTCTTGGGCTCTAGGAGTCCTCTTGCCTTAGCCCCTTGAGTAGCTCAGTCTACAGGCACCTGCCACAACACCCAGCTAGTTTTTCTATTTTTAGTAGACATGTTGTCTCACTCTTGCTCAGGTTGGTTTCAAGCTCCTGAACTTAAGCAGTCAACCATCCTTGGCCTCCCAGAGTGCTAGACTTACAGGGCTGAGCCACCATGCCCAGACTTAAATCCTTATAAGCATTTTTAAAATGTTGACATTTTAATAAAAAGATATTATCTTTGCATCCAATCGGTCATGTCCCCATTCTCAGACAATTCCATTTGTATTGAGAGATGAGTTAAAAGGTGTGATGTTTCCAGCAGCCTTTGTGCATTCAGCTTCTGACTGCCATAAACACAGCTCACAGGTACACTTCTCAATAGTTCTCTTCTATTCTCCTAATACAAGGACACAATCTCTCGTATGGGACCTTTTCGGTCAATAGTAAAGTCCAATCTTTTTCAACCATGGTTTCAATCACTTCTTTTATAGAACATCAAAATTGCCTTTTTTGAAAAACTCAAGCATGAATCAGCAGCAGAGCTGTACTCTGCCCCACAAGTTCTCTAAATTAACTTTTCTTGCTTTTCTTCACATTGTTTACCTTTCCTCACTGCTTTACCTGCTGATTATTCTCATAAAGGGACAAAAGATCTGTCCCTCTATCTCGAATTTTTTGACACTCCTCTACCTGCTATACTGACCACAATAATGTCCATCATCCTTCTCTCCTGGACACTAAATTTCAACTCAAGTGGCCTCTAAATCGACTCACCCGTCTCCTGATTTCTGCCTCTTCCCACATAAACACCTATAAACATCAACGCACATAGAATTCAGTTGAATTTTGGGCGGCGCCTGTGGCTCAGTGAGAAGGGCCCTGGCCCCATATGCCGAGGGTGGCGGGTTCAAACCCAGCCCCGGCCAAACTGCAACAAAAAATAGCCGGGCGTTGTGGCGGGCGCCTGTAGTCCCAGCTGCTCGGGAGGCTGAGGCAAGAGAATCGCCTAAGCCCAGGAGTTGGAGGTTGCTGTGAGCCGTGTGACGCCACGGCACTCTACCCGAGGGCGGTACAGTGAGACTCTGTCTCTACAAAAAAAAAAAAAAAGAATTCAGTTGAATTTTATGTCAGACACTTCCAAGAAAAAAATGCTTTTGAATACCTGGAATTTTTGTATAATTTAGGCAAATCACTTACCCCACCACCTTTTGCCTTAATATTCTGATATGCAAATTAGGTTAATAAAGAAAATTAACCTTACAGAGTTATGAGGATTAAAGGAACTAACATAGGTTAAGCATTTAAAATAGTGTTTACACACAGTAAGCACTATGTTATTATTAATATATACATACAATTTTAGAGTTATATTTTACTTCCTTTCAGTTCAACATTTAAACCCAATAATTTGAACTATACTTAGCAAAACATACTAATTCCCATTTAATTAGAAAATGTGCTGATTATACAAATATAAATATGTAGTATACAACTCTAGAATGCCCAAGGAGACAGGGAATCTGGCCTGTTTCCAAATGGAATTTGCATTGAACAGTCAGTGCGCACTGTGCTGGCCCCTGGGCATTCACTGGGGGTTTGGCCTAACTAAGGCAGGATGAGGCCTCCAAGTTGGCAGCATCATCTGAAGTTCCCTCCAGATTACAAGATGTGAAAAGCCATCCAGTGTGCTTCCCATGAGAACCTTCGATCTCATGGGAAAATGCTCCCCCATCTACGCAGTGGTTCTATATGTGTCATATTATTGTGGACCTTACAGCCCAGAGAAGATAAAAAAATCACCTTAAGGTTTACCCGCACGAACATTAGTCAGGATGTTTAATTCTCTCCCCTAGCTCTCAAATAGACTGGGGAAGGAGGGCAGGCAGACTAATAAAGTGACACCAGTCATGAACCCTGGCAAGCTGCCTACCCAGCCTCCCCTTCTTGACTGATAAGCTCATCCACTTGTGCACATGTCCAAAATAGAGTTCTACTTGCCCAGTAGAAGACCATCCATCCTCCATTGTGTACAACCCTTTCTCAGAAAAGGGGCAGATATTTGCCAAGTAGACAGTTTCACCAGCTAAGTTGAGTGTGAAAAGAAAAAACAAAACTCTGGGACAGCAACAAGACTTAAGTCACAGAAAGTGATGATTTAAGGAGGTGCTGGATGTTCCCAGTACAGGCGTTCCCAGCACAGGCGTCACAGTTTAGGCAAATGATTCGCACCTGTGTAAGAGATAAGGCCAGGAGCAGAGCAAGTACAGTACCTAGACCTGTGCTTTATTATTCAAAGTACAGCTGTTCAAAACAAGGGACACAATTGCCCACTGTCTTTTGCTTAGAAGAAAAAACTAGAGTCTTATGTTCAATTCTAGAGACCAATTTTCAAGAGTCATGTTGGCAGAATAGAAGCAGTGCTTCTAGTCAGAGAATACAGAAAATATTAACAGAGAAGCAAAGTCCGACCATTGCTCTACTTCACACCACAGCATAACCCGTCATGTTCAGAGGCAGTCCTCGGCTGTCATGAGATTTCATTTTTTTGAAGCATGACCTTGTGTTCCCTCAAGTCTTGCAACTTTCTTGGGTCTCCCCTACATTTAATTTTTTTTTAATTGATCTCATCTTAAAAAATGTGAACTGAAAATCCGATGGTCCAATGTCAACCCCATACCCAAAGATCCTCACGGTTCTTTGTAAGGCATCATTATTCTCCGGCTCACCCAACTAGGAGATCTCTCCAAGGCACCCAAAACAAAAGGCAGTGAGTAAAGTAGATTGTAACTCCAGGTTAAATGTAATAGGTCTGGATAAAGACAGAAATGCAAGGAAGTGTTATGCAAACCAAGTAACTAAAAACATATTCCTTACGTCCCTGTTCACTGAGTGCTTTCCGCATTCCCAGTGCACAGACTTTTTTCTAGCCCACATTTACTCTTCAGGGCCTGGCCTCTAGCCCTCTCACTTCCCCTTCCCCTCTCCCTTCTCCCTTTCTAGCCACTGTTTCTCACCTGTCAGTTTCTCCTTTACCCTCTTCCTTTCAGGAAGCTGTTGTAAAAATATTTTCTCCTGCAGAATCCTCACCTCCCAGACCACATCCTGGAGCCTGTCTTTTCACACTCAAATGGCCCAATTATCTGCGTTGCTAAGAAAAGAATAATTCTCTTCCAAAGAGGAAGTGTGATTAAAACTTTTAGACTAGCCTAATTTTTCTCCCCATTGCAGAAATCCTAATTTTTATCTTAGAAATTCCAGAATTTCTAGTAGAAATATATTCTACTCTAGAGAATATCCACCTTTAATAAAAGGTATTATATGAAGGGACTGTTCGTCAAATGAAGACAACACTGTGAATGCATTCATAGAAGAAAATTGAGACAAGTAGAAGAGAATTACAAGAAAATAGTGTTTTGCTCAAAAGAAGTTAAAACATTCACGGAGAGCTATTTGAAGTCTCATGAGCCTGAGGTGTTGGTAACCAGAAACAGACAAAAAGATACTAGAAGACCTAAGGGCAGAGCTCAGAGAGAATCATCTGCTATGTGGAAAGTAGACTCAATGACGTTTAAGGTCCTTCCCAACCCTTTGAGCCTATTTGCCTCATTTCGATGTTCAAGGCTAGGTCTCTGCGCACGCGCAGTACTGCCTGCAGTTTACAGAATAGTTTACTGTTTGGCTCAAACTCTTTCTGTATCCAAACATTTACACTTAAAATCCAATTGATAACATCAAAGCATGTTATAAATTCCAGTTCCTGGATAAAGGAAACAACTACAACTCAGACTTTACCTTCCAAATGCAAACAATGTAACCTAATCTTGTGTGACCCCATATTAATCTGAAATTTTTTAAACGGTAAAAATAAAAATATATTTCAAACTAAAAAAAAATTCCAACAATAGACACATTTAAGGAAGAGTTGTTCACACCTCTAATCTGCTTTATTGATTTGTATTGGTGTGTATAACCAAGATTTAATTATATGTATTTATTATTATGTTGATGCTTGACAAGAAAACATTTTCACCTAAGTATAATCTTATCTTAAGGCATACTATGTATCATTACACATACAGAGTTAAGGGAAAAAGAAAGACAGCTTTCAAACATTCATTATCAGCTGATTCACACAGGAAAATAAATAACAATCTCTGTATAGGAATTGTATAGTGGAGAATTCATGACATGGAACCTTCAATCTAATAGAAAAATACACCACAAAAAAAATTTCCTCAGAAGTCTTTTTATATCATTCATAATTATATGATATATTAGAATTTTACAAGATGATACCAATAATTTAAATTAAATGAACACTTACAGTTTTTGTTTACTGATCCTGAAAATCAAGTGGCAATTATGAAATGTAGAGTATTCCATATTCACATCCTGGGAAATACAACATGAAAATGGTTGGGTATCCAAACTGCTTTCAATTTCAGATAGTTTTCTCATGTGAAATTCAAGTTATCCTCAATATTTTATAAGCCCTCTTTCCTTGATGTAGCCCTTTTCAACCAACTGTCTATTAAGTATTTCCTAAGGTTAAAAGATACTAATTTCTAAATGTAGAATATAAACGTCTTAACACAATAACTAAGAAAATGCCAGGAAGGCTATGTTAACAAGTTTGATGAAAATATTTCAAATTGTATATAAAACCAGTGCATGGTGCCCCATGATTGCATTAATGTACACAGCTATGATTTAATAAAAAAAAAAAAAAAAGAAAGAAATCAATAGTACAGATGGGGGGACAAAGATACTAATTTCTACTAATATTTAGTGATACTTCTATTAATATTTCTATTAATTAACAGTGATATGAATAGTAATAATGTTATTAAAGCAATTAACAACATTTATTACACACTTACAATGCACCAAGTACAGTTATGCATTTGATTTTTTTTAATCAGTTATCTGCCATAATAGACTTAGAAATCAGTTTGCCTTGGTCACACAATTGATTAGTATTAATAGACCTGCATGACGGCAAAGGCCACATTCTTGATCATTATCCTGTACACTTTAGCTACACAGAAAGGTGAGCGCACAAAGACAATCCAGTAAAATCCTAGGGTGGAGGAAAGCACAGAATGCAAGTAAACGCTCCTTCCTCCACCTGGGAAGGTGGCCCCCCAGTCAGGGACAGGGCTCACTGGGGATAATGTTTGATCCCCGTCATAAGGAGGGACTTGCGTTATCCAGAAGACTGAAGATGAAAGGGAGACTCAGGGAGCAGGAAGGATGTGAAAACTCACAGAGTCACACAGGAGAGAGGAGTGTGTGAGAATCTGTATTTCCATGGACCTGAAATGGGAATCGTGGGAGATGAATACACAGGGAAGAGGGAGGCATCGGTTATGACTGAAAACTTTGACTTGTCAATAAATTTGATTTGTATTTGGAGATAATAAAAGTCACTGAAGAATCTTACGCAGGGGAATGAAGTGAGCAAATATATATTTAAGAAAGACCATTCTAACTGCCTTCATTGGCAATAGATATGGTGGAAGGAAGATGGATTCAAGAGAAAGGTTGAGGGACCAGGGAGGATGCAGAGAGGGATCAGGAGTGAGGACACAGGACCGTGTCCAGCTCTCTGGCTTGGCTGACTCAGTGGACGGCCGAGCGTGCACTGCAGTGAGGACAAACCGCGGAGGAACTATGGGGTAGAACAGACATTCTAATCTGCTGCGGACTGTGGGTACCTACAGTGAACAGCTGAATTTCAAAGACCCAAGTGAGATTTCTTAGCTTTCTACTAAGAAGTCAATCAAATTCAGAAGTCAAAAGAGTAGAAACAATAGCATTTGGTGTGTGAATTTGATCCCTTTTAGACTTGGAGAACAAGGGAAGGAGGAGAAAAATCCTCTTGAGTTCTCTCTCTCTCTCCTGGTTTATTTCCTACTAGCGTAGGAAGCAGTCCCTTATACGTGGTAAGAATGGTCAGCACTATGAAACCGTGAGTGGACGCAGAAATCCTGGACGAAAGCAGTCTCTGTAATGCAGGTTTCTACCTACTCAAGTGAGTACAACTAGAATATAAAAATTATAGCCAGAAGCTTTGGATGCTCTAAATTTCCTACCTTGACAGAAGGCTATTTCTTCATACTACAGATAATTTCCCTGTGACATCTACGTCATCTCCAATGTACAAACATTTTGTAATGCCTGGTCTATTATCACCTGTAAGATTTGCTGGGGTTAGTTTGTGGTACATGGAGGGTACCTGGCTAAGGAAAAGAGGACTACTACCAGCACGTAACTAGAAGCTGATCATGTTTCCAGAAATACTAATTGTAAATCAGCGACACTTTGGACAGTGAATTATACATGTTCTGCTCGGGGTAGACCAACTAGTGAGAGGCAGCCCTTCCTCAGGACTGACGTGATTGAATAACAGAGCAGATTGCCCAGTCCTCACCCCGCCTCTCAAACCAACACAGCCAGGCCTAGTGGCCCACAACACAATTTCCTGTTTTACAGAATTTATACACAGCAGGGGTCATTCAATATTCTACAGCCCAGACCGATTGCATTGAAAAATCCAGGGGACACCAAGCACATGGAAAGGTTGTGATGGCCCCTGTGCAGGCCCAAGTGACACTCTGTACAGCATCTCCAAAACTCTGCACTATTGATTATCATATAATTCTATGGGTAGTAAGTGGGGAGGGACGTCTCTGACAAATGAGACTTTCCTCCCAAACTCTTCCCTAATACACTTCGTCCAACAGGCATCTGATACATCAATTGTAATTCCAAATTGTATTCTGTGTCCTTCCCTCCATGTCCAGCTTCTGTTCCAAAGCACCGTCCTCTCTCAGCTAACCCGGCATGCCTGTGTCCTCACCAGGCTCACTCCTCTAGTACACTGTCCCCAGGGAAGGAGAGTGATGTTACTTAAAGAAAACTCCGATCATTGCACTCCTCTTCAAACCCACCAAAGGTCCTCTGTTCCCCTCATTCCCATGGCCAGCAAAGTCTCTGAGTGGCCTCCAGCGTTCCTGTCCAGCTGTGTCACCCGTCACCTGTGGAGGGCCCTTATACAATGTATCAATCAGGCACAAAAACAGGATGGCGGAGGCGTACTTTAGGAAACCTGCTTGCAGGCTGCGCCCTGGCAACAACCTTGCCGCCCGTGCCCTTTGCGCTCATTGGAGAGATACCTAGGTCAAGAAACCGCAATAACAGGATGTGTCCTAGAGTATATATACAGAGTGCTGTAAACAAGGTTAGGGCTTTTCCATCCTGCTCTCCCCGGACAAGGTTAGGGCTTTTCCATCCTGCTCTCCCCGGACAAGTTTAGAGAGCTTTTTCATCCTGCTCTCCCTGGACAAGGTAGAGAGCTTTTTCATCCTGCTCTCCCTGGACAAGGTAGAGAGCTTTTCCATCCTGCTCTCCCCGGACAAGCTGCTTGCCCCTGATAATAAACTTGCTGAAAGCTGTCTGTGTTGGTGTGTTCGTCCCTGCTGGCCGGCGGCCGAGCGACACCGACAGTCACCCACCGTCTCCCACTGACGGTCCGGCAGAGGCACACACCTTCTTGCAGCTCTTCAGTCTGCCGAGCTCTTTCCTGTGTCAGGGCCTTTGCAGGTGCTACTGTCTTTGACAGGAATTCTCTCCCTCCCAGTCTTTCACCAAGCCACTCCTCATTCCTCACATAACTGCTACCTCCTCAGAGAAGCTTCCTATCAGGTCCTATCATCAGAGATGGTTATCTCTCACCTCCTGTGCTTTATTGAATATTAATCACAAATCATAATTAGTTATTTCTATTATTTACTGACTGCGTCTTCCCAGATGATAAGCATTGCCAGGACAGGGGCTGTGTTTGTTCCGTCGACCCCGGGACTGCCTGCACCAAGCATGCTGCCTGTTATATTTGATGGACAACAGGTCAGGTTACAGGCTTAGAGAGTACATGGCTAGAGACAAATTTTTATAAATTTTTAGCACGTAGTAGACAGATACAATTGCTAGAAAACATGCGTAGTAAGAAGAAAAGCGCCAGAAACATAACTCTAGAGAAACCCCTCTGGGTGGAGAGCCAATGCACAGACAGGCAAGTCAATTTCCAGCCACCCAGATAAAAAGGGAAAATCTAGTAGTGTTGGTGGCAGTGACATTGAAGGCAGCAATGATAAAGAGAATTTCCTGTTTTCTACTCACCATTTGCTGCACAATTTCACTAACTTATTTTGATGTCAAACTTTGTTGCAGCTGAGTTCTGCCTCCTGAGTTTGTGAGCTATAGAACGTATAATCCTCCCCGTAAAGCCACAGGCAGTTTTGACGGTGTATCTGAATTCATTAACCTCTTGACTCTGGTACGAGTCCATATTCGCAAGTATGACAATGATTAAGTTAATGAGTTAATCATTCCCTTCTAGTTATAGTCTTTCTTAATTAGTTGATTTAAATTGGGGAGTGAAGGAAGAAGGGAAAGAATCTTCTGTGAAATCTATTTTCCTAATGCCAGATAAGATTTCTAAGGGCTTTCTTTTTTTTGAAAGATGCAGAAATGTAGATATCTTTTCAATGCCATTTACGACTTTTTTAAGCTACCGAGTCCTAAGCCGATTACCATATTTTAGCAAAAGAAATCACTTGGCAAGTTCTTCCCAAGTGCCCGCCCTGCTAGGACCATACCCTTAAATTGGGCCCTACCGGGAACACCGGGAGGGGAGAATGTGTCTTGAATTTTGCAGGGCTGTGAGTCTGATGTTTGCTAGTCACCTAACCAAAAATTAAGAGTGATGCATTACATTTTCAAGATCAACTGCGTTCTTTTATAGGACTTTTATAGTCTTTTATAAGACTTACAAGTCTTCATTCCCATGTAACACTCTGCCCCTGGCCTTAATTTAAAAAGTGTCACAATTTCTCTAATGTCTCCACATGAACTAGACCAGGCCCTACAAATGTCCTATCATTACCTCACGCAGACATTGTTCAAATAATATTCTTAGCATTTTAGTATTTTCCATTCTTGTTTATGATTTTCAAAGCCCTCTCAAGCAACCTTAAATAAATGTTAGATGTTAATCGCAAATGCTCACACTTCAATAATTTCTCTCTTGTCAGGTCACTTGTAAGTGCAAAGATTTTGAAATATCTTTGTTCCTCCCTCCTTATACAGCACACATAATTGAAGTGGTGCAAATTCATTCCATACCTTTAGTGTTCAAGAGACTTTTTAATTTCACATCATTGCATCTGTAGCAGAAAGAAGCAGAAAGATGATTAATTCAGTAAAAGAGGACTCAGCTAAACAAGTTAGAAGATGATACCAGAGATTGGTTGAGACTCTTAAAAGACTGGACTTCGGTCAGCTTGGCGCTGGTAGCTCAGCAGTCAGGCACCAGCCACACTGGGGCTGTTGGGTTCAAACCCAGCCCAGCCAACAATGACAACTATAACAAAAAAGTAGCTGGGCATTGTGGCAGGCGCCTGTAGTCCCACCTACTTGGGAGGCTGAGGCAAAAGAATCGCTTAAGCACAAAAGTTGGATGTTACTGTGAGCTGTGATGCCACAGCACTCTACAAGGACAACATAGTGAGACTGCCTAAAAAAAAAGACTGGACTTCCGTTTCTTCTTCTACTCACTTCCTGCCACTCCTGAAACATTTCTCATTTACTTTTATTCTGTCTCCTTCTCTCACTCTCTTTCTTCCTTTACCTCCCCGCCCCCATCATCTTTTTCTTACCTGTATCTTCACATCCTAAAATAAAAATCTTTTTTTTTTTGAGACTGAGTCTCACTGTGTTGCCCTTGGTAGACTGCCGTGGTGTCACAGTTCAAAGCAACCTCAAATTCTTGGGCTTAAGCAATTCTCTTGCCTCAGCCTCCCAAATATTTGGGACTATAGGTGCTCGCCACAACACCCGGCTATTTTTTGGCTGTAGTTGTCATTGTTGTTTAGCAGGCCCAGGCCAGGCTCGAACCTGCCAGCTCCTGTGTATGTGACCAGCACCCAACCCACTGAGCTATAGGCACTGCCCCTAAAATAAAAATCTTACTGGTTTGAATTGATATTTTTCTTTCCACTATATTTTATTCAAACTCCGAACCATTTCAACTTAAATGTTTTAGGGATTTTAACTACACATTAGGTTCCAGGACCCCAAATTGTCAAAATCAGAACTCCATGATGCTATCTTTTGGAAATGTTCAAAAAAGCATTCTTCCTTTGGAAGAGTTCTTAGATTTTATCTAATTGCCTACAAATTTTTACAAATTTATCTTCACTGTACAAACAAATATTAAGACCTCACTGAGAGTGAATTGCCACAATTCTCTTCAGTAAACTTAAGCCCCTTGTAATAAAGGCAGCAAGCTTGAACAGGGCAGGGATGTACTGAAAACTGGACCCTTTTTGGAAAAAGGTCAGTGATCCTGAGACTTCCCCCAGGTCTACAAAGAGGCCTCTTCACTCAGTTTCTACTTGGCCCCAACACTGTCCTCGGCAATGGAGATGGGATCTCAGGGGAGTTCTTAGGTCTCTGACAGAACCAAGAGGAAGAAAAAAGAAATGGTGAGGGAAAGAAAAGCAAGCAAAGCCCCAACCTTGCAACCCAACCTGTTTCCTCAGTTAGTTTCTGGTCTACATATTTTCCCACATATTTTGAAAAAAAAATAATATAGGTAGTATTATATATTAGAAATCAAAAACATGATTCTGAAAGGTAAAGACTACCTAATACTTTTCATTTTAATACAAAATGATGATTTTATATTGTTTATGTCTTTTATATTTATTTCTGGTTATGTTATGTTGTTTGTATTGTATCTAATCTACCCTGAAGGCAGAGACCTTAATGCAAGGCTACGCTCCCTTCATAGGCGTCACCAGGCACCATGCACCTACGTACCCGAAGGTTAAGATGAAATAAAATTAATCATCACTTAAAATTTTAGTAACATAGAAGGAAATTAAATGTTTTAGATTGCTTAGGAAAGACAACATCCATCTGTATTTCAGTAATAATTTGAAAATGTATTGAGAAGGTTCTTTGATAACTTTATACAAGTGTTTCCTGGTTACCTGCTATTTTAATGATAATTCCAGTCTACCTTCAGAGATATAGGAGGGATATGTGCACACACAGAGACATAGGAGGGAATGTGTACGTGTGTACACAGAGAGGTATAGGAGGGAATGTGTACGTGTGCACAAGGAGAGAGGTATAGGAGGGAATGTGTACATGTGCACACATAGAAAGAGATATAGGAGGGAATGTGTACGTGTGCACACACAGAGAGATATAGGAGGGAATGTGTACATGTGCACACACAGAGAGGTATAGGAGGGAATGTGTACGTGTGCACACACAGAGAGGTATAGGAGGGAATGTGTACGTGTGCACACACAGAGAGATATAGGAGGGAATGTGTACGTGTGCACACAAAGAGGTATAGGAGGGAATATGTACATGTGCACACACAGAGAGAGATATAGGAGTGAATGTGTATGTGTGCACACACAGAGAGGTATAGGAGGGAATGTGTACGTGTGCACACACAGAGAGGTATAGGAGGGAATGTGTACATGTGCACACACAGAGAGGTATAGGAGGCAATGTGTACGTGTGCACACACAGAGAGGTATAGGAGGGAATCTGTACGTGTGCACACACAGAGAGGTATAGGAGGGAATGTGTACGTGTGCACACACAGAGAGAGATATAGGAGGGAATGTGTACGTGTGCACACACAGAGGTATAGGAGGGAATGTGTACGTGTGCACACACAGAGAAATATAGGAGTGAATGTGTACGTGTGCACACACAGATAGATATAGGAGTGAATGTGTATGTGTGCACACACAGAGAGAGATAGAAAGGAATGTGTACGTGTGCACACACAGAGAGAGATAGGAGGGAATGTGTACGTGTGCGCACACAGAGAGAGATAGGAGGGAATGTGTACATGTGTGCACACACAGATAGGTATAGGAGGGAATATGTACGTGTGTGCACACACAGATATAGGAGGGAATGTGTACATGTGCACACACAGAGAGATATAGGAGGGAATGTGTACGTGTGCACACACAGGTAGATGTAGGAGGGAATATGTACGTGTGCACACACACAGGAATGGGGGGCCAGGGGAGAGCAGCACCTCTGCAAGCCTGATCAGCTATTTAGCTAAGGAGCCAGTGTGGATTCTTGTCGTAAGACTTTGTACTTAATCAGTCCCCAACCTGACACTTGATAAGTAAACTCTGTACTGGTTTGTGGCACTCCCCACCTCAGAATATGCTGTTAGTTGATAGTGGCTGGCAAGTGGGAGAACTCAGGGCAGAAGGTGGCTCCATATGGAAACAGGTACCACAGGGCTTTCCTCTGTAAGGTGCATACAAGTGAGGATAAGACTCAGAAAGCAACAGTCTGAAAACAGAGAAGAGTAGCAAAATTCATCCGGGGTGATCGGACAAAGAAAAATAAGTCCCCTACAAATAACATATAACTCAAGAAGCTGAGTCTGTGTAGCAAGGAAAAAGGGAAAAGAAATAATCTTTGTAAGTTCACAGATCAATATATACAATCACCATTGTACTAAAATGGGTGTTTTTCACACTAGCTTTCACAGTCACCGATTTCACCATCAAAATCAATTGATTCAAGCAGATGGATTGATTTCACCACCTAGATCCTTTCCATATGGATATAGTTTAAGAACATTACAAGAATGTTAAAAATCACACACACAGTCATTTTATAGATGATTGATTAACAATGAGATTTCTATCACAAGACAAAATGATTAAAATGATGTGGGTGTTGGTAGAAGCCATAAACGTAGTTTAAATACTGCTCTACACATGTGATAGCTTAATTACATATCTGGGTCTGTAAAGCTGTCCCTGGCAGGCTGAGGGGCAGGTTATCAGTGACACATGGAAGATCTCTGGGCTGGGAAAAGAGACTTTCAGGACACCGTATTCTCACTAGTTCTAAGAAGTCATTCTCAGTGAGAGGGACCACATTGGAAGAGGATTGACAGTTTAGACTGAAAACAGCTTTCAAAGAGACTAATCTTATAAAGTATTGCAAATGTTAAGGCCAACAGGAGTAGGTGTTCACCTGCCAGTCTCCGCCGTGCAAGATGAGAGCCTGTCTGTACTCACACATGCGCCGACTTAAAAAAAAAAATCACATAAAAAACAACATCTTTGCTACAGAGTCGTTTTTAACAAGTATTACAGAAAGAGCACCAGCTACCAAAAAGAGTTGCCAGGGCCAGAAGGAGCCATCAATCGAAACAGTTTACATTTTAAAGTTTTTCCAGGAAGAGTGAAAATGTCTCCTCTCCTTAATGGGAAACGGAGGAGCTGAAGGAAAGAATCTATTTGCTGCCTTCTGGGGCAAGTTCCTTTCTCTGGAGTGGCCCTTTGTCCCCCTGGCTGGTGCCAACAGATAGAGATGAACAGAAATGTGTGCCCAGGCTGGTGCTCTGAGCGGCTTTCTAGGCTGTGGGGTCAGGATAAAAAATCCTCTTCCTTGGATGAGTTTTGTTGTTCAGAATGGAGCCCTTTTGCTCTTGGGCAGGACCAAGGATAAACAGGTCACTCTGACTTCTACACTCTGCACTTCCTGACATCACTTAACCAACAGTTCTACAGATCAGCCTGAGAAATGTTTACTCCCGGAGATAATTCAGGAATTGACTCTTGTCTCAGCTTCATTTACAGCCTAGGAAATGAATGTTTGACAATGCTACACTTTAACCAGAGTGTATATTTATTTATCCCTTTTTAAAATATTTCCTTTATTTGAAAGAAAGAGCTTTTTGTATTTTTTTTTTTGAGGAGGGGGGCCTCCAGGAAAAAAAAAATTCTTAAAATCAGTAACAATTTTGAAAAGAAGTATAATCTAGATGTATACTTTAGTTTTTAGCTTTTGATTTTCTGCTTAATTTTTCCGTGTCATTTCTAAACATCAAATCTGATTTCCTGAATCCATGAGAATAAACTCCACACCTTCACTGTAAGTTCCAGAAGCAGATCAACAGGCAGGGAGCGCTAGTGTAAGACATAATGTTCATTTCAGAATTAAGAGTTGGGGGAAGAAAACAACAGACCCTGAGAAACAGACCCTGAGACCCTTTTCTCACTGATTTCTGTCCCACAAAGATAGTTACTTGCTCATCTCCCTCCCACATACCCCCACCATGCCAACAGTCCCACCACCAGATTCAACTGTCACGGTATCTCCGGCCAGCAGACAATTGTACAACCGTAATGAAGACGGGAATGCCCTGATGGCCCAGACGCACTGCCAGGACCATTTTCCTACACTGCAGTGTGAGTGCGAAAGGAAAAACCTGAAAAGACCCTCTTCCATTTTTGCACACACATGTAAGTGCGGTTCATTAGAGCTGCAAGAATTACGGTCACTTTCTTGGATTGACCAATTGATATAAATTACACAATAGCACTGAAAAGTGTTGCCCATTTCCACACCAACATCCTTTGTAAATACCGTTGGTTCTCAATGAACTCCGTGTGACCTCCTGGTCGGAGGCTGTCACCGGGTGATGTACATAATTCTCTCAACACTGATCCGTTACTTCTGCTCAGTGTTAGGGGTCAGGCCAATAGTGTAAAGTCAAAGATAATTAGCAGCCCTATCAATAACCAGCTACAGGATCGCTGCCTAAGTGACAGGCCAGAACAGCCAAAAATAAAGGAGGTAGCAACGTGAAGTGGAAGGGAAGAGCTGGTACTTTCTGCGGCTCCAGCAGCTGCTGTGGACTATCAGCATCACCAGGAGACCTCATTGCATTAGCATAAATTCAAATGACAAATGCACAGTGTTATTCAGAGACTCATTAATTTGCAATGGGTGCAGTGCTCATGACATATTAGTGCAAAATTCAAATGTCTTTGTAGCAATGTGAATTTAGTTGTGAGACCAAAGTCGCTAAAATGAAAATGTGTGGGGTTTTTTAGCAGTTTATTAAATTATGAACTGTGATGACTATATCCGTGCATCTTTTTAAGCAGATGAGGTCCAGCGTGCTCCAGCGGCAAATCGCACGGTTTGTGTTGATATTTTCCTGTTAGACAATTTCCAAGCAGCAAAGACACCAGACCCGCTGCGGGGCTCCGCGGCGCGCGGACTGAGAGCTCCCCCTTCTGGAGAAATGGCGCTGCCACGCTAAAAGAAAATCTGGCCATTTATTGTCTTCTTTTTATATTTTTAACAGGTTTGGATGCAAAGAATTTCCATGTCCACCTAAAGACAAATGAAAATAATTTAGAATCATCGATTGTAAGTGAGAGTGCGTGGTAACTTTTCCACACCACCCAGAAAAGTCGCCCTCAATTGAAATTGGCCTTATGTAATTTTGCACGAAGCTTCTCCTAGACTTCATTTGCAAGTATGTTTTTTTAAAAATTGCCTGATTTATATATACCAAGAATATAGGCAACAAAATAGTAAAAAAGAAAAAGTTATATTCGCATTGCATTTGCAATAGCATAAACAAGCATACAATTACTAGCATCCTATTGTGTAAAGAAAAAAACAAGCGTCTACATATACAGAGCCTTTTAAACAAAGCAACCAACTGCACATTGTATTCAATTTGGTTGAATTAGATTATGAACAGACTCAGACAAGGAAAGTCGGATCATACTTATTTGACATGTGTGTGGAGGGCTAGTTTTCTCTTTAACATAAGGAATCGTCTGTCTAATTATTTCAAGTTAGTCAAAGCTTATTTATCACTCACTGGTGTGCCTTTGAAAAATTGGCATGCCCTATAAATAATAACTCAGATTAGTACAATAGTGGGATGAAGAAGGTTAATTTGAAAGATTAACATTATCAAGATATACAAAATGGGAAGACCTGCTCTTCTCAGTACCCAAGACCCTTAGCCTCTTACAGTAGACGAGCATATCATTTTATATGATCTAAATACTTATGTTCACATCTAATACTCAGAAAACATACATGGAGTATTTTTCAGTGGAAGCTATAGCTTGCCAAACCACGTAGCATACCTCTGAATAAACTGAAAAGCATGTTTCCTTTTGGAAGCTTTTAGAAGAATAGAAAAATCCAAAAGTAAGAAATTAGTTCTTTGGCCATTTAAGCTAACAAATCTTCAGCAGATCTTTATGAAAAATTATGATTATCACTTTTTAACTTTAAATAAATTTTACAATGTTAAAATGGGGGGGTTACATCACTCTATTATTTCTTATAGACTTAATTATTTACTTCTTTGAGCATTCATCTTAGGTTGAATTTGGGAGGAAGGCCTTCCAGTGAAATCTGTGTACTTTTAAAACACATTTTGTGATCTCATGGCTGCTTTGTGTCATTTTCCGCCATTAAAAATAAGCTTATTGTAATCGTCCTACTTACCCGCCATTGAATTGGTCTTGAGTTATTTAGCACGCTCATTTTATCTTACAGTAACTGCTACAAGAAAGACACAGAGCTAATGAGGACTGAGAAGGATCACTGTGCATTAAACACGTGCAAGTCATATGTAACTGAGCAATATCAAATTTATCACTGTAGCCAGATGTCTAGGCACTGTTTTTCCCTAATGACTTTTCTTTTATCAAGTAATTAGGATCCCAGATTCACAGAATGTTAGAGCCGGAAGGGCCACTATTGATCATCGCTCATTCTATAGATGCAAGAACCAGAGTCTCAGAAAAGTTCAGCAGATTCTCTGAACTCTAATAGGTGGGAAGAGACAGAATTAAGACAGGAACCCAGGTTCTAGATATCCTTTCTCAAACCATCATGCAGAAACCCAGAGGACTTGTTAAAACACAAACTGCTGAGCCTAAGTCCAGAGTTCCCAATTCCATACAGCCCAAGGATTTGCATTTCTAACAAGTTGCAGGTAACGCTGCCCTAGCTGGTCCAGGGACCACACTATCAGAACTATTGGTCTCCAAACCAGTTTTTGAAAAACTGCTGGTACTTAGGTCACTATGAAAGTTTTGAGATAGACTGTGTTATGGTCCATTATTTCACTTCCAAGGAATACAGTTGAGAGTTTCCTTTCTGATTCACCTGTGCAAGTTTCAATTTGCTCAGCTTATCTGTCTTGCTAGGAGGGCTTCGTTTGTTCCCATCCATACAGATTTTACTTTTCTCGGTCTTTGTATATCTCACAACTTTTGTAATGACCTGCATATTTCTTTCTAATAACTTTTCTCTTGATGCAAACTCAAATTAATACTTACCACATTACTTTGTTGACATCTCTCTAACAGAGGTTACGAAAAGTCTGGAAAGGCGCACCCATAGCTCAGCAGTTAGAGCACCAGCCACATGCTCCAGGGCTGGTGTGCTCGAACCTGGCCCAGGCCTGCTAAACAACAACAAAAATAATAGCTAGACATTGTGATGGGCACCTGTAGTCCCAGCTACCTGGGAGGCTGAGGCAAGAGAATAGCTTAAGCCCAAGACTTTGACTTTGCTGTGAGTTATGATGCCATGGCACTCTACCAATGATGACAAAGTGAGACTCCCTCTCAATAAAAAAAAAAAAAAACGGAATAAAAGTCTGAAAGGATGCACAAAAAGAAAATAAAAACCAATGCACCCAAATTAGGTATTTAGGGGCACTAAAAGTGAAATACTCTCCAAGCTTCTGTTTTTCTAAATCATCACAGAATCTAGTAAGAAGGCCATTGTAGGGAAGATGGCCTTCTCCTCTGCTGCCTTCCGCCAGTAGCTATCAACATTTACAACAACACGGAAGTTTATCTTTTCAGTCTCTAAAATAAAATAGCATTCCCAGATCTAATGAATCAAACTGCAATTCATCATTGCCTATACAATATTAACAAATTTAGATTCTGAGAGCCAGAAAGAACAAGCTGCAGTGAAAGTGAGCGTGAACTCACCTGTGCCTGTAGTACTGGCTCAGAAGAACAGCCGTGTGTTCAGGAGGAACTTCACCAGGGCACGTGCTGTTTCTAAAGCCACAACACAGAATTCAACAAACCTGTTCAGCAGTCTGGTTGCACAGTTGTAAAATTACTTTTTTTCCCTGGTGAATGACTGTGAAGAAGATAATGGCCAAATTACATATATACACGTATTCCTTTTAATTTTTTTAATAGCATCAGTTTGGAAAAATGGAAGTGACTGACGGGGAAAATATTTTAATTATACACAAAAGCCTTGATATTTTTGTGTTATTCCTCCATTTTTATTGACGTGCAGATTCAATGCATAAGGTTTAAAGTAAATTGTCTTTTATCACTTTTCTAGAAAAATTTGATTTCACAGTATAGGCTTGATCCCATTTTATACCTTCAATAAAATGGCATTTGGGGGGAATAGGGAGAGGGCTCCCCAAACAACATTCCTATTTCTGGGGTTCTCTAGTAAGCTATTGTAGTAAAATCTGATTTAATATATTATTTAAATTTCCACAGAAAATAACCTTTTCATTTTTAACTAATTTTCAAGTATAAATGGTTTCCAAGCTGATTTCACTGTTTTTGCCTTTTACTTTTATGTCATGATACCCCTTTTTCAGATAGGTGGACCAAGCCACAGAAACACTAATATATCTTTTGTCAAGGTTACTGGTGAATCCAGGATGTTCCTGAACTTACTGCAGACCTAAATCAATATTTTCTCTTCACCATTATTTCCCCTAAGCCTTCCATGAATAGACCTAATCCTAAAATCTTTTTCAACTCTGGGTGTTTCCTTTATCATTTCTTCTTCAGGTTGGATAAAACAGACCTTGCATGGCTTAACATTTCTGAATTGCAGCTTAAGTTTCATTTCTCTCTGTCCAAAACTGAATTATTTAGTGTTTCAATCATACAAAAATGTAAGTGGCAAACATAAAATTAGTTTAGTCAGACCAAAAGCCTATGAGAATAGGATTATTCTTTACAGGACAACAGAGTACGTATTTCTTTAAAAAAAAAAGAAAGAAAGAAAGAAACCTGAATTCTGCCCATTAAAAAAAATATTACGTGTGATCAAATATCACAACTCAGAGGTTATTTGGCCAAAAGTATATTAAAATACATTTAAATGACTAAAATCTAGCCTCCCATGAAGACTAAGGCCGATAAATACTAGTTAATTCAGGTTAGCAGCTTTACAACTGCATTTTTATTTTTACCTTTTCACTTGAAAATATATGCATCTATACTATTTTTATCCCCAAGTAAAAATAAAACTAGATAGTTTTTCGTATATTAAGCAAATCTGTTTTACCTGTTTCTAAAATCTCTCTGATGTTTTTAAGATACTTATCTTAAACAGACTCTAGAAATCCAAAGCCAGTACAAATGAACACATGGAAAAATCTTTATTAATGAATACGTGAACATTCTCTGTACTAATTTAATATTCTGTATCCACCCATAATATTCTACAAAGAAGTATAGTTCCGTGTGTGAGTCAATAGTAAATTTAATTTTAATAAGAAATTAGTAAAATATGCATATTGCAAATGAATAAAGTACAGGTTTCTGTCATTTATAGTAAGATCTTATATTTCAGAGCTTAATAATGAACCTCCCTGGGGAAGATTTAATAAGGCAGGTGCTCTGGCATTTCAGACAGTTTTGCTTTTCTGTTTCTTGCTCTCGCTTTTTTTTTTTTTTTTTTTTTTTTTTATTTTACACCCCGGGGGAGAGGGGAGAACATCTCAGTAAGATTCATGACCCTGTATCAAGGATAAATCCAGCATAGTCTGGACCACCTAATCTGATCCAAATCTCCAACCCAACCCACTGTTCGTTACTGAGATTATGAAGTACAACATGGCCGGTGAAATTATAGGTTGGTGCCTTCTCTATTTGTCCTTACCACAAGAAGCACAAAACCAGTTTAGAGTAACTGACAATTGCACAGTGTTTCAAATTTAAAGATACACAAGTAATGTAGGGGTGGGGTAGGGTGGGGGTAGCTCTTAACTGTTCTTTTCTCCTACAGAACACCGAGCATCTAAAACATGTTCAATCCTGTTAATGCTTGTCAAAAATTTCACAGTTCAGCTTTGTTCAGATTTTTTACTGACTATGAAAAATCAATTTGGTGGAATTCAGATTCATAGAGATGGAAGAGCTGCAAGAGACCTCAAATAACCTTGTTCTACTAAGTCTACAGGTAAAAACGAGACCCAAGGAAATTAAGGGACTTACCCAAGGTCTCATAAGAGCTCAAGTCTGCAGATGCCCAGTCCAGTGTCCTTCCTTCTGGCTCACTACATCTATCTTTTTCTTTAATAATTAAACAATTTAGAAAAGCTATACAGTGTGATTTCACAATTAAGATAAAGCAGTCATATTATATCCAGGGTTGCATAGAATTTCACTTGGTATTTAGTCATTACGGTCCAATTGTAACATTATCTTTCAATTACAGAGATCAATTTTAGTTCATTAGCAAAACAAAATGCTTGCAGAAGGTCCGCACAAATTCTTCAAAGCTGCAATCTTTTTAATGTCAGAAATGAAATACATTTCATAAAAAAACAAAATGTGACGAAAGTACTTGAGGTTAAACCACAGCTGTGCGAGACTTACTGCCCTGTGTGATCACAGATCTGCTAAAAAAAAAAAATCATGATTCAAAGTTCTGTATAGGAAAATATGCACCATTACCAACTAATAATTACCATTTTCCCTTATTTCTTTGGTTTTGCAGCTTTTCCAAGAGCAATTCAGGGTCATAGGAGATTGTGACACAAGTGAAGCGTGATGAGGATAGATTCAATCAAGACGCCCTAGAGAATGCATAAAGGGAGGACTAGATTAACGCCTAAGGCTTACGAGAGAATTACTATCTATAGACAAAAACAATGGCCTAAACAATATAGCTGTAGGAATGATGGTTACTTCATCAGGCTTTCTGAACTGAGAGCATTAATTTCTATCCAGCCAAATCCCAACCAGCTAAACAGAACTGAGGACAAAGGGGTGACAATGCTACCAAGTCCAAGTCGATGCTCATATCCCCTTCATAAAACCGTGTTGGTGTATTTTGGAAGAAGTTATTTCCAAAATATATATAAATTTCTTGCTCCTTAACATGTTCAGTTATTGTCAAGTTATTTATTAAGAGTTTTTAAAATGATATGGATTTTTCAGGGTGAAATTGTTAAAATTTGTCAACCAGAAATATGGACTTTGGTTTTCCAACATATTTTTAATTACAGTTGTACTTTTTTTCTAAAGAAGAAACTGGTAGTCTACTCACATTATGATGTGATCACATTAACATCACAACTAATGATTCTTATAGCATAAATTAGGTTTGCAATAAATGGAATTTTTTTCCTACTGATATTCTGATATGGTCAGAAATTTACAACCAGAAAGATTAAGGGTTTTAAATCAGGCTTTTACACATAACCCTTTTCAATATAAATAATTTTTTTATAGATTTGGTTGTACAATTTAAATAACACAATCTCATCCTTCTTTGTGATTATTTGTTTCATGGGACATTATTCCTGAAATTTTCAATTACTGGAAATTCAAGAGGTTTGCCAAATTAAGAAGTTTACTATAATAATATCATAGAAAGATTACAAAGATCATTTTGTGCCCTATTGGAGTAGGCAGTTGGGAGGGAGTCTGGGTAGTAAGAAACGCTGGCAAGACCAAGTAAATTGAAATTGGGCTAAATAAGAGCTGTCAGATAAACATGAGGGAAAGCCAGAAAAAAAGGTTAAGAGAATAGAAAAGAGCCTTAAAAAAAAACTGGACGCAAAGCCTGGCCTAGAGAGTAAACTCCTGGGGCAAAAGTGAAACACCCTTGTCTAGGGGGTGAGAAGAGTAGAGGACCAATTGTGGGATCCTCGATAAGCACACACTGAAACAACGCTGGGCCCAGCAAGAAAGCCTCCAAGGAGAAGAACAAGAACTGGGCACTAGGGACACCCTGGAGGATACCTGCCCGGAGGACCAGACACCTTCACTATTTGAAGGCAAGTGAGCCCAGGAAAGTTTGCAGCTCCAGAAACTGACAGACAGAGGAAGGCAGGAGCTCAGCAACGAGAACGGTCAGTGAAAAGCCAACTGATGGCCCCAGGGCAGGAAGTGACACAGGCCTCACCCGGGCTTCCTGCAGGTTTGTATAACCCCGAAACTCCCGGGCAGCCCTGGCCCCTCTGTACCTCGTCTCTGACCCATCTGGCATGTGGAGGTTTAAGCCAGTCCTACTCCAACCTAGCAGAGGAAAAGCTACATGACAGTCCTTGCCTGCAGAGCCCGGAAATTGGTTTATCCCAATTACATAAATAGCTATGCTGTCTCTTCTGTTTTACAGATACTTCTGCTCCTGGTAACTGCTGCTGAAAACCCCAAGCCATTCTGCACAGCTCTCAATCCGTTCTGCATTGTTTACCTGTAAACCTAGTCCTTTAGATTACAACGTTTATCCCTGAAAGCTTTGTACCAAAAACCCCTAATATTGTCGATACTCTTGATCTTACACTTTATTCCATAAACAAATCCTTGTAATTAGGGAAGCTGATGGTCAGATTGTCCTGAGTGCTGCTATTACTTCTCGGAAATTTTCCGCAATGCCCTATTGTTTCACGATGTGTTTCCCAGTGTTGCCCAGCATTCTCCTCTTTTATTCATCTTTTACAAAGAAAATAGAACTGAGGAAAATACTTAGAGACATTTGTGTTCTCTTAATTTAGCTTAGACATTAAAAAAAAAAAAAAATCAACCCTGGGGTTTTGAAAACACTGAAGTGATTAGGGATGACAAAAAACTTTGAGTAGAAAAATAACAGACTATTTACTATCTTGAATAGTTTAAATATTCTGTTCTGGGTCAAGAACCCAGAAAAGATAACTTCTTTCAAAATTATTCTGATTTTAATTTCTCAAATGAGACATTTATGCATTTGCAGTAAACTGAAGACATTACAAAGAACTCTGAAGTGTCCAGGGATCACCCCAATCCAAACCCAAATCAGCTCCCCAAAGGTAGCACTGTCACCAGTTGTTGGTGTAATCTCAACTATTTCCTGTGCACTTATAAAGACATATAGATAAGTGCATACTTGCCTTTATATATACATATGCATACATATACACACACGTTATAAGTGCATCTGAATTTAGTTTTATTTGTTTGCCCTTATATAAACAGAGGGACGATATCTTTTAATTCTAGGATTCTACAATTTAATTATTCTGAGCAAAATAAAACATGTTCTTGGGTCTGTGGGCCTGGAAGGTAGCACTGAATTTTGTTTTGAAATAGAACACAAGCAGGAGCCTCTCCTGCTTCAGGAGGAAAACCTGTTCTATAGCCCTATCAAGTCTTTTGCAGCCCCAGACAAACAGCGTATCTTTAACCTCAGGCTCATCTGCAAAACAGCAATGTTTTTCACACTTGGGTACCTTGTACCTGATGAACCTCAAAAGCAAGTTTCAGAATCACATACCAGTTTGGTCCAGCAACCCACTAACTCATCTTTTATTGTCATCACTTGTTAAATTTGCAACACACACACACTGGTGCGCACACGCACACACTCACACTCAGCCACAAAGAAAATTAAACCCTACCCTTTTCTTCCCTTAGGAGGATAAAAGGAAATAAAAACAGGGAAATCAATAGTCTATATTTGCTGTGGTTATGTGCGTGTGTGTGTGTGTGTGTGTATACATATATATGTTTCTCCTTGGAAATTGCTTAAAAGAGTGTGGGTTTACAGAAAGTGTAAATAAATGGTTAGTCTCTCTAACCCCTCTAGAGACTTCACTTTTTTCCATTCTAATATTTGGGGGCTGATCGATTTGATGTTTGATTTGAAATGAAAAGGTTTAAATAAATGCTTGGAAACTAGACTGGATGGCAGTATTTAGCAGTCTTGTTTTCTTTACATAATGTAACACACTAATGGACTACATTTTTCTTTGCTTTCTGCTGTTAACTTTGAAAATAAGCAAGTTACTGTCCAAATCAGAGCCAAAAACACCACAGGGTTTCTGGCTGCGAAGGGACACTTTATGCACAAATGTGGGGAAGGAAAAAGTTGACAAACAGCCAGTTGGGAAGTGTGAAGAGATTATTTTTATTTCATGGTGTTTTCAGTGTGTAGTATCTCAGATGTTCAAAAATATATCACTATGCCTGAAAGTTTACAGTCCCCATAGTAGATATTACCCAGTGGACTGGGGAAAGTGGAAGAGAGGGGAGACTGTACTGGGGACACTCACCCCACTCTCTCCCTCTCTTTCCCTCTCTCTACTCCAAATCCAACAGGGTTAAAAACTAATTTCCCGGAAGTCAAGTTTAGGCACATTGGGATTTTAATGAATGAGACCATGAGATGAAACCCTTTAAAAAGCAAAACAGAAAAAATTAAAATAAAAAGATTTTGCCCCCCCTGATGCTGCTCTCTCTTCCTGGTTACTTTTAATTTCTTTCCCAGTCAAAAGAATCTGGTACTTGAGGGTCATTTTCCTTTGCTAATCATCCTCTTTCCAACATTGGACACCAAGGTATTATGTCCAAATCCAAGTTTATAATGTTAGTGTTTGGCCAAAACTGGAGGGGGGGGGGCCTTGAACTTGAATAAATTACAATCTACATTTTATTGTTGATTCTGTAAAGTAAAAAAAAAAAAAAAATCTCTACATAAATACACAGACACATGAACACACACACACAATTAAACGACTCTGGATCTTTGAAATGATAACAATGAATTACCCGACTAAAGTGCTGCCCGCAACATCTCCGTGAGGTTTCCAGTGTGTGACACACATTCTCTTCCGTGTGACACAGCCCCACACTGGTTTTGTTCATTAGTTCATTCCTCTCGGCGTCATTGCCTGTGATCATTTTATCAGGTATGATCATGACTTTACATTGTTATTTAGTTTTATAACATAGGAAACATTTGATTGAATAAAGTAAAATTGTAATTCTCTTATTTAATCAATAAAGGTGATTTGTTTGGAAGCATAAAGGGGAAGTTAATTTGTTTTACAAAATAAATGCCACCATAATGGAAAGACAAAAATACTCAAAATTCTCTTAATAAAAGACAGAGTAAAGAATATTTTCCTCTGATGTCCTGTAATAAGGAAGTATGGAAATATATTCAGTTGACCTTTGGATAGTCATGATTATAAACTGTTATTTTAATTGTGTCCCAATATTTCGTATCTATCCAAACCCCCTATAAAAACTATTTAAAATTAAGCAAAGCAATTATCACATATGCACTCAAAAGTACTCACATCTGTAGAATAACTTTTTTGTTGATATATAATACATCTGTTGAGAGAATATGTTGAAAGGCAGAGAGAGTTTTTGTGAAGTTGAGAAGAAATTTTAAATCAGTAATTATAACAGGTGGTAACAACACAGGTAACTTCCTTAGGTATTCCGTGCCCACCCACTAGTTGAAAAGCAAGAAAACCCAAGCTACATCTTGCTTCTTGGACCCTCCATCCAAAAGAAACCAAAGCAAATTACAGTTTCGAAGCTAGTCAACCTTCTGTACAGACTTCTGAAATAATATTGGTAAAATAGAATCACAGACTCCTATCCATTAGCTTTCCAAAGACACATGGTTCTTCTGTTCCTATGCAAAGAAGAGATTTATTTCCGGTAAATAAACTATTTCATGAGGAAAAATAAAAATAATTTTAAAAGATATGAATAATGCTTCTAAGAAAAGAAAGAAATCAGTGTGCTCATATCATTTTTAAGTGATTTAAAGGTCTTTTTTCTATATTAACAGTTTTTTATCAAAAGAAATGGAATAACCTGCTCTTAAAATATTGAAAAATGAGCTTCCAAAGATTAGTAGTGTTTGACAAACAAAAATCTTAAAAAACATAATGATGTGTCCTTTTGTAAATTTTTAAAATGGGTAAATTCAATATAAACTTCAGATATTAGAGGCACTCACAAGCACTAAGAGAAGGATAGGACCCAGAAAAAATTCTTAACCAAAAATTCCTGCCAGAGCCTACTTAGTTTATTGAATAAATAAATCCATTAGTGGAATAAGGGGTGGGAATGCTTCTTTCTTGAATATTCTTAGTCTAAGAATAAACAGACAAGGCTCGGCACCAGTAGCACAGTGGTTATGGCACCAGCCACATATACCGAGGGTGGCGGTACAAACCCGACCAGGGCCAGCTAGACAACAATGACGGCTGCACCAAAAAATAGCCGCTCATTGTGGCAGGCGCCTGTAGTCCCAGCTACTTGGGAGGCTGAGGCAAGAGAATTGCTTAAGCCCAAGAGTTTGAAGTGGCTGTGAACCGTGATGCCATGGCACTCTACCGAGGGTGATATAGTGAGACTCTATCTCAAAAAAAATGGTGGTGCCTGTGACTCAAGGAGTAGGGCGCCGGCCCCATATGCCAGAGGTGGTGGGTTCAAACCCAGCCCTGCCCAAAAACTGCAAAAAAAAAAGAAACAAAGAAAAGAAAAAGAATAAACAGACAAATGTACCCTGACCAAGTGTTAAAAAATGATATACGCACACCTTTGTGCTGTAACTTTTTGAGGAGATAATTCGTACATAGAACACCCCCAACTCCCTCCCCTTCATGGCCTCATTAGAATATTCTAGAGCTGTCCTGCCCATAAAACTAATTCTATGGTTTCTGAAAAAGTTTAACGTAGAATTCTCATACGACCCAGCAATTCCACTCCTCCATATATAACCCCCAAACTTGAAAACAGATTTTAGAACAGAAATGTGTACATGAATGTTCAAATGCACTATTCAAAAGATGGAAACAGCCCAAAGGTCCTTCAGCAGATGAACGTATAAACACAATGTGGTCCGTCCACACCATGAAATAGTACTCACCTGTGAAAAGTGACGAAGGATTGATAAAGGACACGGCTGAATCCTGAAAGTGTGACACTAAGGAAAAGAAGTCAGACACAGAGGCCACGTATGATATGATCTCGTTTAATAGCTGCCCAGACCGGGCAGATTTGCAGGGACAGGAGGCACTTCAGTGCTTGCGAGGGGCTGAGGAGAGGGGGAAATGGGAACTGATGGCTACTGGGTATGAGATTTCTTTGCAGGCTAATGAAACATTCCAGGCCTGCGTTGGAGCTAATGGTTGCATAGTATTGAGACTGTGTGAATGTCCTAAAAAGACATTAGAAGTATACTTTAAACTGGTTAAAATGGTAAGTCTTATGATATGTAAATTTTACTTCAATTTAAAAAAGAAAGCAAAACAACTGTGACCTGGCCCAGAAAGCCTTCAAGTTGGTATGACTGGCTCAAGTGACAAGGGACCCTGGCGGTTGTTCTAAAAGGTGCATTGTTTCTAAGTTAGGTAAAGTTCCTGCAGCCTCCCCACAGTGCCCAAGTTCACTCTTTTAAAATGTGGCAGTCATGGCCCTAAAGATAAAACCCTGCTATGTTAACTTTATTCGTCATTTTAACAGCAAGTATTTTTAAGAGATCTGGATTTTAGAATATTCTTCTTCTCAAGTTCAAGACTTTCCACCTCTTAACTTTTTAGCCATTGGATGAAACAAATTTCACAGAGAAAATGGTCACTTGGCTTCTTTAGAGGGCAACCATCTGTCTAGTTTTCTGGAAGATTTTCAGTTTACATCTATCAACCTGGTGTGATAATTAACAGAGTCCTTTTCCTCTCAACATGTCCCAGTCTGTGGGATGAATTATTTGGTCTCCCTACTTCAAGGGACCACTGTGATGCTTCCCTCACTGGTCTGTCCAACAGGAGTCTTACTGGTGCCAGCTTTGATCCAGTTCTCTGGCAAGTGAGATGTGATTTGTCTTAATATGCACATTCTGTTTGCCAAGACATAACATAGCGTCTTTGGACACACGGTCTCGTTTTATAATCTTTTGCTCTTGTTTATTCTTGCTATTCTTTGCTCTTGCTAATCATGGGTAGGAACCAAAATGTGAAGGACAGACAGCGTGTCCAGTGATGCCATGGCAGACTTTTCTTTTTTTTTTTTTTTTGTGGTTTTTTTGGCCAGGGCTGGGTTTGAACCTGCCACCTCCGGCATATGGGACCGGCGCCCTACTCCTTGAACCACAGGCGCCGCCCAATGGCAGACTTTTCTGTAGGAGAATACTTTTAAAAACAAACCATTGAGAAGATGCCTTCAACTTAATTTTGATAGACATGGGTATTATTTAATGATAATGTGTGAAGTAAATCTGAGTGAAATTTCACTCACTTATATCTACTCTCTGGGCTCAAGCCCCATAGATAATTATAGTTGTTGCCCTACAATACTCAGGAACATTCCTCTGGGTAAAAAAAAAGAAAAGAAAAAAAAAGTAGTCATCTTTTTGCTGTTTTAACCTACACAGTCTCAAAACTTATACAAGATAAGATCAGAGAAATAAGTGGGCTGAGAAGCCTGAAATGGGCTGAGGCTTTGGTAATAGTTTTCCACTGAACAGGTCAAATATAATACATTATGGCTTTTAAATAGCACTATCTGCTTTTTACTTATTACATCTGGAAATTTCTTGCTTCTAGAAATTTAGTGGCAGAATAGTGGCATCGGTGTTAGGATTTGGCCGTCAGAGTTATCTCAGGCAAAAGCTAATCAGGCAGTACTTGAGTTGGACTGATTTTTTTTTTTAGACGGAGTCTCACTTGGTCGCCCTCATGCCATGATGTCATAGCTCGCAGCAACCTCCAACTCTTGGACTCAAGCGATTCTCTTGCCTCAGCCTCCCAAGTAGCTGGGACTACAGGTGCCCACCACAATGCCCGGCTGTTATATTTAGAGACACAGTCTTGCTCTGGCTCAGGCTGGTCTTGAACCTGTAAGCTCAGGCAATACGCCCGCCTCAGCCTCCCAGCCGGCTAGGATTACAGGCGTGAGCCACTGTGGCCGGCCAAGTTGAACGACTTTGATTACTATAGAGGCTCACATTAGCCATCTAAAGAGAAGGGAGGTTTGTTGTGAGGTCACTCCTAGGTTTGATGAATCATTTACTCATTGCATCAGCGTCACCAGAGTTAGGTGTTCATAATTACCACCCTCCTTTGCATATTCCAAATGTATGCTCCCTCGAAATGTTTATTTCCTGTGGCATACCATGGTGCCAACTTTACAGCAGAGCGTCCTTTCAGCTTTAGCTCCTGCTCTTTTCATTAATTTAGTTCCAATAACTAAAGGAGCATCTAATTGGTCTAACTCATCTTATTTCTGTGGGATAGCTATTCTCATTTCAGATTTATGAGCCCTTTTTTATCCCCTCCACCACTGAGACAAACTGTTTTGGACAGAGAGGAAAGGCTAGTCATATCAGTTAAAATCAGTAAAAACCCCTCTTCAGAAATGAGAGGGACCCAGTAGCACCAAGAGGAGGATAAGATCCAGAGAAAATTCCTAACCAAAATTCCTGCCGTATTTCCTACTTAGATTTATTGAATAAATAAATCCTTTGGTGGAGGGAGGTGAGAGAATAGGAGACTTGGTTTGCCTTCCTGGGGCACTTTTTCTTTTGTATTTTCCTCTCATTCATTTCAGTTCATCTCCGTGAAAAACTATGTCCATAAAACTATGTCCATATGTTCCTGCCTCCCCCTCCATCCCATTTCACTTCCATATCCCACCTGCTTAGAACCCATTCTCATTAATATTTGCTTGTACCTAGATATCAAATGTTCCTGACATCAATTGTTAATTAGCGACAACCTGACACTATTTCCAGGAGTTGCTTTTAAATTAACAACTTCTTACATCTAATGGCAACGTAATGGGAACCTATCTGTACTATTAGAGACACACTTAGGAACAGAAATGCCTGCCAAGTACCTCCCTGCCCTCAGTTACATCCTAATTTTATTGACCTGGCCAGCTGAGGATTTTCTTGCTTTTCTAATTAACACAAATCAATACCCAGTCAAAGCACACTTTGCTTTATGTTCGTGTTTTTATAACCCTTGTGTCAAAGCACAAAGTTCATGCAATGAAGTCTGGTTTTTGAAAGCAATTTTGGAATTATAAACCCGAAAGTGAATGCAAAAGTCCTTTCTGCAGAAATAAAGGCCCGCCAGCAGGATAAAGCATATTGCTCATCTGTGGTCTTTGCTGCACAGTCTGCAAAGTATTTTCTACAAAATTTTAAAAGTTGCATAATATTTACTGAATAACTACTTAGCATAATATAGCACTACAGAATAATATATTTCTTTAATAAAAGCTATCTCCTTGCCCTTAAAGTGCCTATATTCAGTCGATGGGTTCCTCGGTATTTCCATTCAGGGTCTTGGGGAAAGTAGCAAGTGAACAGCCCTAGAAAGCTTCTCTGGGCAGAAAAAAAGAATCCCATGAAATTTAATGAGTTAAGAAAATATATTTTCTTATCTCTCTGGTGCCCCGAGTGAGGCTGTCAAATTCTCCCCCTTGTCTGTGTGGGGCTGTGGAAGCAGCCAAAGTTCAGGGGAGCGATGTGTGATATGCATAGGACGGTTGGGAGTGAGCGCAGGAGATAAAGGCACACCTGTCATATGAGCAGCGTGCTTGGACCACCTTTTGTTCTCTTCCTTTGTTCCCAGTAAACATCATTTGGGAAGTTGAAGGTCTGAGAAACAGAAGTTGAAAGACACCAGACAAGGAAAATAAGGGGCAGCAGATAAACAGCCTGACATCCCAGAACGTGTGGATTTTCCCTTTTCTGGGAAGCAAAAAATGTCCTCTTAAGGAAATTTAACACCTTCGTGCATATGTTTAATTTATCAACACTTAAAAAGCATAGTGATTGGCTCCGGCCCATAATCCTACACCAGGATTGCTTGAGCTCAGGAGTTGGAGACCAGCCTAAGCCAGTGTGAGACTCTTCTACCAGAACAACCTGAGATGACCTTGTCCACTGTGTCCATCCGTATTCACCCAGAAGCAAAAATAATCACTGGAACGTAGCAAATGTTCAATAAGGATTTATGGAAATAGTTAATTAATTGTAATAAAGCAACCAAGAAATAAATACTTTGAAGAGTGCCAACAATTTGGGAAGTCTTCTCTCAGAAGATTGTATCAAGTCACTCTGAAAAGAGGCAGAGTGGGATGGACCCTTGGAGTCAGATCCAGCAGAGTTCAAATCCCAGGTCAACCCCTGACAAAGTGCAAAACGATTTCTAGCTCAGCATAGTGGCTCGTGCCTATAAACCCAGTGACTCAGAAAGCTGAGGTGGGAGGATCACTTGGGGCTGGGAGTTCAAGACCAACCTGGGCAATACAGCAAGACCCTGTCTCTAAAAACATAAAAATTAAAAATTAGCTGGGCAAAGGGATACGTGTCTTTATTCCTAGTGACTCAGGAGACTGATGGAGGAGGACCACTTCAGCCCAGTAGTTTGAGGTTGCAGTGAGCTATGGAGATGCCACAGCTTTCCAACCTGGGTAACAGAGCAAGATTTCTTTTTTTTTTTTAAGTTGTTCACCTTCTAAAAAAAATTCTATGTTTTGTTTTTAGCCTGTTTAATAACCTCCTCTTAGGGGTTTTTGCTAGGATTAACTAAAATGATGTAACAGAGAGCTTCCCACATGGTAAAGTCACACTGTAAATTGTGCTATGAAGCTTTACAGAAGATTTGGGGCTCCTCAAAAAATAGTTTACATACAGCATATGACAAGAGAAATGTAAATCAAAACAAAATAGAAAAAAAATCTATAATTTTGTTTCGTTCAAGAAAATAACTTTACCTTGTCAATTCCCTTTTATATACACACAATATTTTTATATAATGGAAATCCTAAATTAGGTTCAATTTTGTAATTTCTTGCCTTTTTGAAAACCCAATTCAGAGATGTCTCCTTTTCTGTCTCTCTTTTTAATTTTCCTCAAGAGAGAATTGATGAAGTTACTGGTCTCCCCGGGTGTCTTTGAAGCCAAAAGCCTTACTACCTTCTTGTACTGCAATCTCTACATTAGCAATTTCATCTTGCACTCTGATATTATGAATGTCATGCCTTTCAAATGCATGAACCAACCCATATTTACACTAAAAATGTCTAGCCTTTGATCATTCCCCTTCCTTTTGTCTTGGAAATAACTGCTTCAGGTTTTGACTTGAAGAGTGGCCAATTCAGAAGCACAAAACTTTTTGTTTGATCATAAATCTAAAAAATTAAAAGTCTATGTTCTCACTGGAATAATGCTGGTAGCAGGGAGAAGAGTGAACCCCAGAGGCACATGGAAGGTAGAAAGCACAGTAACGTGACCCCAGAGCAGTGTAAGTCCCCCGAGTGCTGTGGCCACTCTGAGTGCTATGAAGAGACAACACAGGTCTAGTAAGAGAAGCATTGTAAACGGATAGATTCTGAAAAGTAGACAGGAGAAAGTGAAACTCTCCAAGTTTGAGATCTATCCAACCAATGCTAATTGTTTTTTCTTTATTTTTTTATTCAATCATAAACACATAGATCATGTATACATGCATTTATGGGGTGTAATGTGCTGATTTCATATAGAACTAGGAATGCTTACATCACACTGGTTAATATATACCTCATCTCATTTACTTGATTATTTTGTTAAGACATTTATACGCTATACTAATAGATCTGACATGTACCCTTGCATTATGCACCATAAGTGTGATCCCACCATTCACCCTCACTCAATCTGACCTCCCCCCTCCCCCCATCCACCCCTCCTCCCTCCTTCATCATGGGCCACAGTTCTGATCTATTCTTCATATGAAAGTGTGAGTGATTATAAATTGGTTTCATAATAGTACTGAGTACATTGGATATTTTTTCTTCCACTATTGAGATACTTTACTAAGTAAGATACATTCCAGCTCCATCCATGTAAAAGTAAAAGAGGTAAAGTCTCCATCTTTTTTTAAGCCTGCATGATATTCCATGGTATACATATACCACAATTTATTAATCCGTTCATGGGTTGATGGGCACTTGGGCTTCTTCCATGACTTGGCTATTATGAATCGAGCTGCAATGAACAATCTGGTGCAAATATCTTTGTTATAAAGTGATTTTTTGTCTTTTGGATATATACCTAGTAGAGGAATTGTAAGATCAAATGGCAGGTCTACTTTGGATCCCTGAGGTATGGAGAAATACCTCTTCCCAAAAGGGACGTATTAGCTTGCACTCCCACCAGCAGTGCAGAAGTGTTCCCTTTTCTACACATCCATGCCAACATCTGTAGTTGTGGGATTTTGTTATGTGAGCCAGTCTTACAGGAGATGGATGATATCTCAAAGTGGTTTTAATTTGCATTTCTCTGATGATTAAAGATGATGAGCATTTTTTCATGTGTCTGTAAGCCATGTGCCTATCTTCTTCAGAGAAGCTTCATTGTGTCCCTTGCCTACAATGAAATGGGATTACTTGTTCTTTTCTTATTAATAAATTTGACTTCTCTGTGGATTCTGGTTATCAAATCTGTGTCAGAAGCATAACCTGCAAATATTCTTCTCCCATTCTGAGGGCTGTCTGCTTGATTTACTTACCGTGTTCTTGGCTGTGCAGAAGCTTTTTAGTTTAATCAGATCCTAGTAATGTATTTTTGGTGTTGCTTCGATTGCCCTGGGGGTCTTCCTCATAAAGTATTCTCCCAGGCTAATTTCTTCAAGTGTTTCCCTGTACTCTCTCCATGAATCTTTATAGTTTCATGTCTTAAGGTTAAATCTTTTATCCAGTGAGAGTCAATTTTTGTTAGAGGTGAAAGGTGAGGGTCCAGTTTCAGTGTTCTATATGTTGCCAGCCAATACTCCCGGCACCATTTGTTAAATAGGGAATCTTTCCCCCAATTTACATTTTTGATAGGCTTATCAAAGATCAAATGATGACAAGTGTCTGTGTTCATCTTTTGGTTCTCAATTCTATTCCATACATCTACCTCTCTATTTTTGTGCCAATACCATGCTGTTTTGATCATTATAGATTTATAGTATGGTTTGAAGTCTGGTAGTGTGATTCCTCCTGATTTGTTTTTATTTCTGAGTAATGTCTTGGCTATTTGAGGTTTTTTCTGGTTCCATATCAAATGAAGTACTATTTTTTTCTAGATCTCTATAGTATGATGGTGGTGCTTTGATAGGGATTTCATTAAATTTGTAAATTGCTTTGGATAGTATGGACATTCTAACAATGTTGATTCTTCCTAGCCATGAGCACAGTATGTTTTTCCATTTGTTAACATCTTCAGCTATTTCTTTTCTCAGAGTGTCATAATTCTCTTTGTAGAGATCTTTCACATCCTTTGTTAGGTAAATTCCACATATTTCATCTTCTTTGGCACAACTGTAAAGGGAATAGAGTCCTTGACTGTTTTTTCAACTTGACTATTATTGGTATATATTGGTATATATATTGGTATATATAATGTCCATATTACCCAAGTTGGTATATATATGTACTGATTTGTGAGTATTGATTTTGCATCCTGAGATGCTACTGTATTCCTTGATCACTTCTAAGAGTTTTGTAGTTGAGTCCCTGGGGTTTTCTGGGTATAAAATCATATCATCTGTGAAGAGTGAAAGTTTGATCTTTCCTGACCCTATTCGGATATCCTTGATCACCTTCTCTTGCCTGATTGTGACGGCTAAGACTTCCATTACAATGTTAAAAAGCAGAAGAGACAATGGGCAACCTTGCCTGTTTCCTGATCTAAGTGGAAATGTTTTCAATTTTACTTCATTCAATATGAAATTGGCTGTGGGTTTTCTTTAGATGGCCTCTATACCTATTTTCTTAAGTGTTCTGATTATGAAAGGATACTGGATATTTTCAAAAGCTTGAGAAAGCATTGAGAAAATCATATAGTCTTTATTTTTTAGTTTGTTTATGTGATGTATTATATTTATATATTTACATATATTGGACCAACCTTGATACCCTGAGATGTGATGTATTATATTTATAGATTTATAATTTATAAATTATAGATTTAAATTTATAATTTATATATTAAAAAACAATAATTTTGTTTATGCAATGTATTATATTTATAGATTTACATATATTGAACCAACCTTGAAACCCACTTGGTCATGGTGTATAATTCATTTGATGTGTTGCTGGATTCTGTTTGCTAGGATCTTATTGAATATTTTTGCATCTATCTTCATTAAAGATATTCGTCTATAGTTTTCTTGTTGGGTCTTTTCCTGGTTTGGGGATTGGGGTGATATTTACTTCTTAGAATGTGTTGGGAAGTATTCCTTCTTTTTCAATGTTTTGGAAAAGGTTAAGTAATATAGGTACTAGTTCCTCTTAAAGGTTTGGTAGAATTCTGATGTGAAGCCATCTGGTCCCAGATTCTTCTTTTTTGGGAGATATTGTATAATTGATTCCATTACAGTACTTGATATAGATATGTTCAGCATTTCCAATTCTTTCTGTTTAAGTCTAGGAAGTTGGCATGCTTCCAAGTATTGGTGAATTTCTTTCAGATTTTCATTCTGAAAATAAAGTTTTGTATAGTATTTATTAAGGATTTTTTTTTAACTTCTGAGGTATCTGTTGTTATTTCAGCTTTGTCATTTCTCATTGATGATACTATGGACTTTAATTTTCTATTTTTCGTTAGGTTGGCCAATGGTTTATCAATTTTGTTGAATTTATCAAAAAACCAACTTTTGGATTCATTGGTCTTTTGAATTATTCTTTTTTTTCTATTTCTTTTAATTCTGCTCTAATTTTAGTTATTTCTTTTCTTCTGCTGGGTTTGGGGTTGGAATGTTCTTCCTTTTCCAGTTGCTTAAGAGTCCCATTAAGTTATTGACTTCCTCTCTTTTCATTCTCTTGAGGAAGGCTTGCAACGCTATAAATTTTCCTCATAGGACTGCCTTTGCAGTGTCCCACAGGTCCTGATAATTTATGTCTTCATTATTGTTTTGTTCAAAAAAATTATTAATTTCCTTCTTAATCTCATCTACGAGCCAGCTATAACTCAGCATAAGTTTATTTAGTTTCCATGTCTTGATATGAGTATGCACATACCTGTTATTGGTGAGTTCAACCTTTATGATGATCTGATAAAATACAAGGAATAATTTCTATACTTTTAAATTTGCTGGTGTTAGACTTGTGATCTAAGATGTGATCAATTTTGGAGGATGTTCCATGGGCTGATGAGAAGAATGTGTATTCAGTTTTGTTAGGATGAAATGTTCTGTAGATGTCTGTTAAATTCAATTGTTGTATGGTGAAGTTTAAGTCCAAAATTTCTTTGCTTTGGAGAATCTATCCAACACTGCCAAAGGGTTGTTAAAATCTCCAACTATTATGGTGCTGGAAGATATTAAATTGTTCATGTCTGTTAGGGTCTCCCTTATAAATTGAGGAGCATTCTGGTGGGGCACATAAATGTTAATAATTGAAATCTCATCATTTTGAGTGTTTCCCTTAACAAATATGAAGTGACCATCCTTGTCTTTCCTTACTTTTGTTGGTTTAAAGCCTAGTGTATCTGCAAATAAAATTGCCACCCCTGCTTTTTTCTGATTTCCGTTTGCTTGTATTACAGATGTCCATCCCTTCCCCCTGAGTCTATATTTATCCTTTAAGGTCAGATGAGATTCTTGAATGCAGCATATATCTGGCCTGAGTTCTTGTATCTAGTCAGCCAACCTGTGCCTCTTTAATAGGACACTTTAAGCCATTCACGTTAATTGAGAGTATTGATAAACCTAGTAGTATTTGGGATTTGGGGTGTCAAGTTTTTCAAAAGTCCAATGGACTTTTGAATCTTTTCACCACTCTGGAAATTGGATTTTGGTCAAGAATTTCAAAGTGAGTTTACTTTGGTGGTAGAGCATTGTGCTGATCATTATGGAGGATGGGTCTGAAGATATCCTGAAGAGCTGGTTTGGTTATGGAAAATTTCTTCAATGTGTGTATGTCATTAAAGTATTTAACTTCTCCATCATAAACGAAGCTTAATTTAGCTGGATACAGGATCCTGGGCTGAAAGTTGTTTTCTTTTAGGAGATTGAAGGTTGATGACCATCCTTTTCTGGATTGAGAAGTATCAGCAGAGAGACCTGCTGTCATTCTAATATTCTTCCCCTTGTAGATTATGATTTTCTTACATCTGGCTGCTTGCAGGATTTTCTCCTTCATATTAACTTTGGCAAAGTTAATTAAATGTGTATAGAAGATGTTTTATTTGGGTTGAGTCATGCTGGGGTTCTGCAACTGTCTGCTAACTGAATTTCAGTATTTCTTGACATGCTTGGGGAGTTCTCCTCAATTATCTCTTGGAGCAGAGTATCTGTGCCTTTCAGACTATCCAGAGAAGACTATCCTCTTCTCCTTCAGGGATTCCTATGAGTTTAATGTTTGCTCATTTGGAGTGGTCCCACAATTCCCTCAGGGAAAGATCCATTTTTGCTCTCCACTTCTCTTCCTCTTTGAGCATTTGGGAACATTCAAAAGCTTTGTCTTCAATGTCAGAGATCCTTTCTTCTGCCTGCTCCATTCTGTTACTGAGGGATTCTACTGCATTTCTCAGATCTTTGAAGGGTGCAAGTTCTTTCATCAATGTGTCAAAATCTTTGGTGATTTTGTCTTTGAATTCATTGAATTCTTGAGACAACTTTTCAATTATTCCTTGAATTTCTAATTCCATCTTTACCTCCATTCTGTCAATCTTATTTGCAATCCAAATTCTGAATTCAATTTCTGACATCTCAGCCATTTGTTTATGAATGGGATAAACAAATCTCCTTTGTTATTCTTTGTGATTCTTTGGGGGAGTTGATCTACTCTGATTATTCATATTGCCAGAGTTCTTCTGCTGATTCCACCCCATGATTATTTTTCACCATTTGGCTGAAGAAGCTGGCAAGGTGAAATGGAATTGACATCTCCTGGAGTTGTATTTAACCAGCCCTTTACCAAAGCACTGGTGATTTCAGCTTTTCCCTTAGGGCTTTACAAAGGTCCCATTCAGAACTACTGCCTGAAACTCTGGGCACATGCTTAGAGTGGTGGGGCTAGATGGAGCTGACCGGTATTCAGCTAGTCTCTGTCCAATCCCAGTGAATCGGTGGCTTTGGGCTGAAATTTCAGCTGTGGAGCTATATAAGCAACTAAGACACCCCCGCCTCCTCACAAAGCAGTTATGTCCCATAGTCGACAACTGGAAGTGGAGAATCCCACACTCCCACAGCAACACAACCAGGGTACAAACTTGGTGGGTCCCTGGGTGATTGGCCCAGGTCAAGAGTTCTAAATCAATTGTCCCAGGGGACACAAACACTGATCTGGTGGGAGAGTTCAAAAGGTCTTCAGCATCTAGGCAGTGGGGGGTCCACTGGCAGCTCAATTTTACCCCAGTGGTAGGGACCGTGGAGCTGCCACCACTGTGAGGGGCAGTGCTGCCACTGTTGGGGGTGGTGCCACTGGTCTGGGGTATTGCTGTGTATAGGTCACAGGAGCCACGAGCTAGAGGGCATTGCCACTGGCTGCAAGGGTCATAGGAGCTGGGTGGGAACTGGAGGGCAGAGCCCTCAGTCCTCCTTATCAATACTAATTGAATACCTATTATATGCCATGCAATGTACTAAGTGCTAGGACTATAATGATGATCAAAAATAAAGAAATGCATAAAATTAAAACCTAGTTGTGGTTCCCATACCCATACAATTTATAATCTACTATCAGAAATAGCATTGAATTTTAAAAAGACACAAATATGCATAAATTAACAGCTGAGATTATCATTGGAAAAATATGTGTATAGTGATATAAGATCATCAAATAATTGGGAAGAGCTTCAAGATGGATGACTAGAAGCATTTCACACCCACTTTCTCAGAAAAAACAGAATAGTGATAGACAGTAACACTTCAAATACATTACCCAAGAAAGAACATTAGAATTCAACAGAGAAGTAACAAGAAACACCAAAAGCATGGAAGAAGGAAGAGAGGCAGCCTCTCTGGCCAGGAGTGACTTCCCAAAATACGAAAACGGCTAGTGAGAAACTTCCAGCAGCTCACATGCCCACTGTGGAATTGTGCAATGCTGGCCATGGGAGAGCCCTTAGAGCCCTACAAACCCTGAAACTAACATAGGGAACTGCAGGAGACTATGGGACATAACTGCTCCAGGGAAGGATCCTGCACTTAGTCTCACTTCCTTTCTAAGATCTAAGTGGCTATAGCAAGGTACCATCTGCAAAGCTAGACTTTGGCAGACTGCATGCTGTCCTAGACCCAGTGACACCAGGACTGAGGCATTATGGAAATTGGGATTATTGGTGTAATCCCAATTGATTGGGAGTGAGCTGGGAGTGATTCCTCAACTGGACTAAGAAGTAAGCAAGAAGTACAGCGTGGGCTGTAACTGTTGATGCTAGGAAGACAGCGCTGCCAGGTCAGGGATATAGACATGAGCAGGGTGAAAATTCTGGCTAGAATTTAGTTGTAAGCTGGGTGTGGCACCTCAACCCAAGGCAGGGGTGTGAGTTAGGCACAGGCCACTGATTTGGGGGAATGGGCAAGACCCACTGAAATTGAAGAGTGAAAAGGATTTACATTCTCCACCTGCAGGCTCAGGCTGTGGCTTCCAAGAACAGCTCCACTAGCACCAGTGGCAAGGACTCAGTGTAGCTTCTGTCACCCCTCATTTGAGCACTCCACCTAGTACCTGAGAATGACCCTTGCTCTCACCACTGAGAGGCTTGAGAACAAGTTCCACCCATTTAGTCTGGCTTTGGCACCCACTTGAAGACAGGACAGATAGTCCGTGGTCCGGGGGTGATTGGGTTGGGCACCTGTACACTCCTCCTGAGAGCCCAAAGCAGTGATTCCCAGCCACTGCTACCTCATATAGAACCTACCTGCAATCACCACATGCATGTCTGGAGATTGGTCTTCACAGGCAATTGTGGTCCTGCCAACATCAATGCATACCATTCAGGACACTGAGAATTATCCCACCACTGCCCTGACATACCAGCTTCTCAGGAGCTCAAACCACCTCCTCATCTTCTCAGTCCATCTTCTCCAGTGCTGCCACCTGGAGGCCTCTGATAACCACCAATAGAAATTCCTGTATATACCACCCAAGAGGCCAAGGATAGACACATTCAGCCTACTAATACCAAAACTGGGGCCTGAGAGTGGATCCACCTGGCATCCCAGTCCCCAGGACAACCTTACTACAGCCTCCACTAATCACTTCACTCTAACCAACCATGAAAATTACAGATAGCACTAACATTGTTTACATCCAAAGAAATCATACAGAGACTACTGTATGCACTCAGAATCAAACCCAAAGTACCCTACACAAACAATACCATAGATACTTCTTCAGGAAAAAGTCCTATTCAATGAACATGAATTCAAAAATAGGAAGAAGTGACTAAAGCTTATGTGCAGATATCAAAATAAGCATACAGAAAATATGAGAAAGTAAGGAAATATGACATCTCCAAAGGCACACAATAATTCTCCAGCAATAGATATATATTAAAAAGAAATCTTCAAAAATCTCAGAAAAGAATTCAAAATATTGATATTAAAGAAGCTAAATAAAATTTAAAAATTCTGAAAAACAATACAAAGGAAAATAAAACAGAAAAATAACTCAGGATAAAAATGAGAAATTTGTGAAAGAGGTATATATTTGAAAAAATAATAACCAAATAGAAAATCTGGAACTGAAGAATTTATTTATGGAATACAAAATACATTTTGGGTGGGTGTGGCACCTCAAACCAACTCAGGGGTGTGAGCTAGGCACAGGCCACTGATTTGGGGAATGGGCAAGACCCACTGAAACTGAATAGTGAAAAGGAAATCATTGAAATCTTCAACAATTTACTAGATCAGACAGAAGAAAGAATCTTGGAACTTAAGGACAGGTCTTAGGAAATAATCCAGTCATATGAAAATAAAGAGAAAAATAAGAATAAAAAAGAATGAGCAAAGCTATCACAATATCCAAGTGAATTTATGAATTATCAGTATTTTTAAGGGTGAAGACACAAAAAAGGATTAGAAACCTGTTTAATTAAATAATATAGAAAAGTGTCTCAAGTCTAGAAACTTCCCAATCTCTAGAAAGAGATTTAAATATTAAGTTACAGCACGCTCAACAATCCCCAGGCTCATACAATGCAAAAAGTCTTCTCCACATCATATTACAATTAGGCTGTCTAAAGTCAAAAAGAAAAGTATCTATTCACCTTTTCAAAGAAACTCATCAAAATAACAGCAGATTTCTGCAGGCCCAAAGAGAATGGGATGATATATTCAAAGTGCTGCAAGGAAAAAACCCTGCCAGCCAAGAATACTATATCTGGCAAAAAGTATCCTTCATAAATGGAAGAGAAATAAAGTCTTTCCCAGACAAACAAATGCTGAACAAATTTGTTACCACTACATCAGCTCTTCAAGAAATGCTCAATGGAGTTATAAATGTGAAAAGAATGACATTCAATGCCATGAAAACACATGAAAGTACAAAACTCACTTTTAAAGTGATTACACAAAGGAGGAAAGGAAAGGACTCAAATGGTACACTATAGAAACCCACCAAACCACAATGACAGAGAATAAGAGAAAAAGAAACAAAGAACATATAAAGCAACCAGAAAACAACTAACAATATGAAAAAGTCTCACATAATAATCTTTAACATAAACAGATTAAAATCTTCACTTAAAAAATATAGAATGGCTACATGGATTTAAACAAACAACAACAACAACAAAATCCAACTATACAATCAATAACAATAATTGTGGGGACTTCAATACCCCACTCTTTGCATTAGACAAATCATCTAGATAAAAAATCCAAATAGAAACATTGGATTTAAACTGGATATTAGACTAAATGGATCAAATAGACATTTGTAGAACATTCTAGTTAATATACAGTCTTTATCAGCACATTGAATATTCTCTAGGATAAACAATATGTTAGGCCACAAATCAAGTCTCAACAAATTTTTTAAAATCGAAATTATATCAAGTATCTTCTCAGAACACAATGAAATAAAATTAGAAGTCAATACAAAGAAGAACTTTGGAACCCATACACACATTTGAAAATGAAACAACAGGCATCTAAATGACCCCTGGGTCAATGAAGAAATTAAGATGGTAATTAAAAAATTTCTTGAAACAAATGAAAAAGGAAACACGCATACTGAAGCCTATGGGACACAATCAAAGCAGGACTAGAGGGAAGTTTCTAACAATAAATGTGCACAACAAAGAAGTAGAAAGATTATAAATTAACTATATAGAAAGGTACCTAAAAGAATTAGAAAAGAAAGAAAACCATCAAACCCAAAATTAGCAAAGAAAAAAAAATAATAAAGATTAGAGAAGTACTAACTGAAATAGAGAGTAAAGATTATAAAAGATCAAGAAAACAAAAAGTTTCTTTAAAAAGATAAACAAATTGATAAAATAGGCAAAAAAGAAGGAAGAAGACTCAAATAAACAAAATCACAAATGAAAAGGAGGACATTATAACTGATATACCATAGAAATACAAAAGATCATCAGAGACTATTATGAACAACTATATGCTGAGGAATTGAGAAACCTAAAGGAAACAGATAAATTTTTTTTTTTTTTTTTTTTTTTTTTTTTTTAATTTGGCCGGGGCTGGGTTTGAACCCGCCACCTCCGGCATATGGGACCAGCGCCCTACCCGCTGAGCCACAGGCACTGCCCCGGAAACAGATAAATTTTTAAAAGATACAACCTACCAAGATTGAATCAAGAAGAAACAGAAATGTGAACAGATCAATAATAAGAAGCAAGATTGAATCAGTTATAAAAAGTTTTCCAACAAAGAAAAGTCCAGGACCAGTTGGATTCACACAACTCAATAAACATGGAACATTACATCATCAGAACAAGGGCAAAAAACATACAATCATCTCAATAGACACAACATCTTTTCATGATTAAAAACTCTGAACAAACTGGAATGGCAGGAACAGAACCTCAAAATAGCCATATAGGACAAAGCCACAGGTCTTGTCATACTGAAATGGGAAAAGATGAAAGTTTTTCCTCTAAGAACTGTAACAAGATAAGGATCCCCACTGTCTCCACTCCTGTTCATAGTACTAGCAGTCTTGGCCAGTGAATCAGGCAAGAGAAAGAAATAAAAGGCATCCAAATTGGAAAACAGGAAGTCAAACTGTCCTTCTAGATATGACATATGTGATCTTATATCTAGAAATACCTAAAGACCACACCAAAAAAATTCTTAGATTCAATGAATGAATTCAGTAAAGTTAAAGGATACAAAGTCAACATACAAAATTTAGTAGAATTTCTATACACCAATAATAGTCTAGCCAAGAAAGAAATCAGGAAAGTAATCCCATTTACAATATCTACATACACACACACACCAAAAAAATACTAGGAATATATTTAACAAAGTAGGTGAAAGATCTCTGTAAGGAAGAATACAAAACAGGGATGTAAGAAATTGAAGATGACACTAATGGAAACACATCCCAGGCTCATGAAGTGCAAGAATTATTATCATTAAAATGATCGTATTGCCCAAGGCAATCTACAGATTTATTGCGATCCCTATCAAAATACCAACTTCATCTTAAAATTCATCTTTTATGAAACCAAAAAAGAGTCTAAATAGTGGAAACAACTCAGAGCACAAAGAAAAATGCTTGATGCAATTACATTACCTGACTTCAAAATATATCACAAGACTATAATAACCAAAGCAACGCAGTACGGGCATAAAAATAGATACACAGCCGAAGGAAACAGAACAGAGAACACAAAAATAAAGCCAAATATTTACAGTCAACGGATCTTTGACAAAGTTGACAAAGAACATACACTGGGAAAGGATGCTCTCTTTAAAAAATGATGCTAGGAAAATCAGATAGCCATAGACAAAAGAATGAATCTAGACCCCTATTCCTCACCATAACACCTGCAACTCTGAAAATACTAGAATAAAACCTAGGGGAAACTCTCCTGGACATTGATGTAGGCAAAGATTTTATAGTTAGGACCTAAAAAGCACAGGCAACAACAACAACAAAATAACCCAGACAAATTGGACTTAATTAAACTAAAAACCTTCTGCTTTTACAGCCAAAAAAATTTTCCCCTGTCAACTAGGGGAATAAGCTATTCATCTTATAGGGAACTAATATCCAGAGTATACAAGGAACTCAAACAACTCAACAGGACAAAAACAAATAATCCCAATAAAAAATGAGCAAAAGACATTAAGAGACATTTCTCAAAAAAAGATATACAACAACCAAGTATATTAAAAAATTCTCCATATAAGTATTCATCAGAGAAATGCAAATTAAATCCACAATGAGATATTCTTTCACCCCAATCAGAATGGCAGTTATTTAAAAAAATAAAAATGTTTGTTGGGTTGCCAGGAAAAGGTAACTCTTATACCCTGTTCTTGGGAACACAAACTAATACAGCCACATGGAAAACAGTACAGAAATTGCTCAAAAAGCAAAAAACAGAATTGCCACTTGATCCACCAATCCCACTACTGAGTATCAACCCAGAGGAAAAGAAATCAATATACCAAAGGGATACCTACACTTGTATGTTTATTACCACACTATTCACAACAACAAAGATATGAAAACAATCTAAGTGTTCATAAATGGATGAATGAATAAAGAAAATGTGGGATATATATACACAATGGAATATCATGCAGCCGTAAGAAAGAATAAAAGGGTAGACGGCACACCTCTTGGGTATGAGACACAACTATAAGGGGGACTTTACCTCACAAATGCAAACATTGTAACCTAATTGTTTGTATGTTCACATCAACTTGAAATAAAAAAAAAAGAAATCAAAAAATAAAATAAAGAAAGTGGATAAGATAATGCTGGCAAAGCATATAGTATAGTGCCTGGCACAAAACACAGCCATTTGTAAGTGTTCCCTATTATTTTTTTTTTTTCTCAAGTATTTTTAATCCACAGCTACTTGAACCACTGATATGGAACCTACAGATAAAGAAGGTTGGCTGTATTTTTTTTTTAGAAAGACTAGTCCCATTCCAAGCTTTAGTCTCACATTCAATTGACAGTTTTTCCCTTCCTCACAGCTCATTCTTGATGCGTAGTTCAGGGTCCTGCATTTTGAAGGATAGGGTATAGTTTACTACCTTCCCTTTACATTCTCCTCTGCTGTTTCTGGTTTCTCAAGGGCAGAAAGAAATAGGTATTAAAGGGAAAGAGATAAAGTGCTGCCATGTGAAATCTTGTCTGTTAGAGTCCTTTATGTCATGAATGTCCAGATACTATCTCTTCGATGAGACCTATTTGCAGGTTCTCTGGAGACTATATGGAAACTTCTATACTCCAAATTCCTTGACCAAGGGTATGACAATCTCTAACTGTTCCCTTGGGATCTCACCCCAAGCTCCTATCCCATACTTTATATTCTCCTTTTGCTTGATTCTCTCCCTCTCAGACTGTCTTTCTGTAAAGAATACCTTCAGAACAGTTCAAGGGGGTTATACACACACACGCAGACAAACATACATTAGCCCACAGAAAACTCATTCTTGCTCTGCCAAACAGTGAGATTACAAGCTACCCCATTGTCAGGATGTGTTATCACAAGCCTTCATAATTCTCTAGGGAGAATCATTTTACCAGGGGCTAAGGAGAAGAAGAAAACAAAGCACTCCCCTCTGACCTATGATTCATTACCTCAGTGACTCCTTTTTAAATATATATAAGATAGGGAGATAGATGATTCTAAGATTAGATTGGCCCCCTTTTCTTTTTTTTTTTTTGTTTTTTTTTTTTTTCTCTTTTTTTTTTATTGTTGGGGATTCATTGAGGGTACAATAAGCCAGTTACACTGATTGCAATTGTTAGGTAAAGTCCCTCTTGCAATCATGTCTTGCCCCCATAAAGTGTGACACACACTAAGGCCCCACCCCACTCCCTCCCTCTCTCTTTCTGCTTCCCCCCCCCATAACCTTAATTGTCATTAATTGTCCTCATATCAAGATTGAGTACATAGGATTCATGCTTCTCCATTCTTGTGATGCTTTACTAAGAATAATGTCTTCCACTTCCATCCAGGTTAATACGAAGGATGTAAAGTCTCCATTTTTTTTAATGGCTGAATAGTATTCCATGGTATACATATACCACAGCTTGTTAATCCATTCCTGGCTTGGTGGGCATTTAGGCTGTTTCCACATTTTGGCGATTGTAAATTGAGCTGCAATAAACAGTCTAGTACAAGTGTCCTTATGATAAAAGGATTTTTTTCCTTCTGGGTAGATGCCCAGTAATGGGATTGCAGGATCGAATGGGAGGTCTAGGTTGAGTGCTTTGAGGTTTCTCCATACTTCCTTCCAGAAAGGTTGTACTAGTTTGCAGTCCCACCAGCAGTGTAAAAGTGTTCCCTTCTCTCCACATCCACGCCAGCATCTGCAGTTTTGAGATTTTGTGATGTGGGCCATTCTCTCTGGGGTTAGATGATATCTCAGGGATGTTTTGATTTGCATTTCTCTAATATATAGAGATGATGAACATTTTTTCATGTGTTTGTTAGCCATTCGTCTGTCGTCTTTAGAGAAAGTTCTATTCATGTCTCTTGCCCATTGATATAGGGGATTGTTGGCTTTTTTCATGTGGATTAATTTGAGTTCTCTATAGATCCTGGTTATCAAGCTTTTGTCTGATTGAAAATATGCAAATATCCTTTCCCATTGTGTGGGTTGTCTCTTTGCTTTGGTTATCGTCACCTTAGCTGTACAGAAGCTTTTCAGTTTAATGAAGTCCCATTTGTTTATTTTTGTTGTTGTTGCAATTGCCATGGCAGTCTTCTTCATGAAGTCTTCCCCCAGGCCAATATCTTCCAGTGTTTTTCCTATGCTTTCTTTGAGGATTTTTATTGTTTCGTGCCTTAAATTTAAGTCCTTTATCCATCTTGAATCAATTTTTGTGAGTGGGGAAAGGTGTGGGTCCAGTTTCAGTCTTTTACACGCAGACATCCAATTCTCCCAACACCATTTATTGAATAGGGAGTCTTTCCCCCAAGGTAAGTTCTTGTTTGGTTTATCGAAGATTAGGTGGTTGTAAGATGTTAGTTTCATTTCTTGGTGTTCAATTCGATTCCAAGTGTCTATGTCTCTGTTTTTGTGCCAGTACCATGCTGTCTTGAGCACTATGGCTTTGTAGTACAGACTCAAATCTGGTATGCTGATGCCCCCAGCTTTATTTTTGTTACTAAGAACTGCCTTAGCTATACGGGGTTTTTTCCGGTTCCATACAAAACGCAGAATCATTTTTTCCAAATCTTGAAAGTACGATGTAGGTACTTTGATAGGAATGGCATTGAATAGGTAGATTGCTTTGGGAAGTATAGACATTTTAACAATGTTGATTCTTCCCATCCATGAGCATGGTATGTTCTTCCATTTGTTAATATCCTCTGCTATTTCCTTTCTGAGGAGTTCATAGTTTTCTTTATAGAGGTCCTTCACCTCCTTCGTTAGGTATATTCCTAGGTATTTCATTTTCTTTGAAACTATGGTGAAGGGAGTTGTGTCCTTAATTAGCTTCTCCTCTTGACTGTTATTGGTGTATACAAAGGCTACTGACTTGTGGACATTGATTTTATATCCTGAAACATTACTGTATTTTTTGATGACTTCTAGTAGTCTTGTGGTTGAGTCTTTGGGGTTCTCTAAGTATAAGATCATGTCGTCAGCAAAGAGGGAGAGTTTGACCTCCTCTGCTCCCATTTGGATTCCCTTTATTTCCTTGTCTTGCCTAATTGTATTGGCTAGAACTTCCAGCACTATGTTGAATAGTAAAGGTGACAGAGGACAACCTTGTCTGGTTCCAGTTCTAAGAGGAAAAGCTTTCAGTTTTACTCCATTCAGTAAAATATTGGCTGTGGGTTTGTCATAGATAGCTTCAATCAGTTTTAGAAATGTGCCACCTATGCCTATACTCTTCAGTGTTCTAATTAGAAAAGGATGCTGGATTTTATCAAATGCTTTTTCTGCATCTATTGAGAGGATCATGTGATCTTTATTTTTGCCTCTGTTAATATGGTGGATAACGTTTATGGACTTGCGTATGTTGAACCAGCCTTGCATCCCTGGGATGAAGCCTGCTTGATCATGATGAATGACTTTTTTGATGATAAGCTGTAATCTATTGGCTAGGATTTTGTTGAGAATTTTTCCATCTATATTCATGAGTGAGATTGGTCTGAAATTCTCCTTTTTGTTTGGGTCTTTTCCTGGTTTTGGTATCAGGGTGATGTTTGCTTCATAGAATGTGTTGGGGAAGATTCCTTCTTCCTCAATTTTTTGGAATAATTTCTGCAGTACAGGAATAAGCTCTTCCTTGAAGGTTTGATAGAATTCTGGAGTGAAGCCATGTGGACCAGGGCATTTTTTAGTTGGAAGCTTTTTTATTGTTTCTTTGATCTCAGTGCTTGAAATTGGTCTGTTCAGGAGGTCTATTTCTTCCTGGCCAAGTCTAGGGAGAGGGTGTGATTCCAAATATTGATCCATTTCCTTCACATTGTCAAATTTCTGGGCATAGAGTTTCTGGTAGTATTCAGAGATGATCTCTTGTATCTCTGTGGGATCAGTTGTTATTTCCCCTTTATCATTTCTGATTGAGGTTACTAGAGATTTTACTTTTCTATTTCTAGTTAGTCTGGCCAATGGTTTATCTATTTTATTTATTTTTTCAAAAAACCAACTCCTTGTTTCATTAATTTTCTGAATGATTCTTTTGTTTTCAATTTCATTGATCTCTGATTTGATTTTGGAGATTTCTTTTCTTCTACTGAGTTTAGGCTTAGATTGTTCTTCTTTTTCCAATTCCATAAGGTCTCTTGTGAGATTGTTGATGTGCTCTCTGTCTGTTTTTCGAATGTAGGCATCTAAAGCGATGAATTTTCCTCTCAAAACTGCTTTTGCAGTATCCCACAGGTTTTGGTAGCTTGTGTCTTCATTGTTGTTATGCTTAAGGAAGTTAGTGATTTCCTGTTTGATTTCTTCCTGCACCCATCTGTTATTCAACAGAAGATTGTTTAATTTCCATGCCTTTGGATGGGGTTGAGCATTTTTGTTAGAGTTGAGTTCCACCTTTAGTGCCTTATGGTCTGAAAAGATACAAGGTAAAATTTCAATTCTTTTGATTCTGTTGATATTTGTTTTGTGTCCCAGGATATGATCAATTTTGGAGAATGTTCCATGCGGTGATGAGAAGAATGTATATTCTTTATCTTTGGGGTGGAGTGTTCTATATGCGTCTATCAAGCATAATTGTTCTAGGGTCTCATTTAAATCTCTTATATCTTTGTTTAATTTCTGTTTAGAGGATCTGTCCAGCTCTGTAAGAGGTGTGTTAAAGTCCCCTGTTATGATGGTATTATCAGATATCATATTGCTCAGACTGAGTAAGGTCTGTTTCAAGAATCTGGGAGCATTTAAATTTGGTGCATAGATATTTAGAATTGAAATGTCTTCTTGTTGTAGTTTTCCCTTGACCAATATAAAGTGACCATCTTTGTCTTTTTTGACTTTAGTTGCTTTAAATCCACATGTATCTGAAAATAAGATTGCAACTCCTCTTTTCTTCTGAATTCCATTTGCCTGAAAAATTGTCTTCCAACCCTTGACTCGGAGCTTTAATTTGTCTTTTGAAGCCAGGTGTGTTTCTTGCAGACAGCAAATGGATGGCTTGTGTTTTTTAATCCAGTCAGCCAATCTATGTCTCTTCAGTGGGGAATTCAAGCCATTAACATTTATGGAGATAATTGATAAGTGTGGTAGTATTCTATTCGTCTTATTTGGTGAGAGTCCATTGCTTAGTTTTATCTTTTGCATCAGTGTGGAGGTTAGGTTCTGTCCTTTGATTTCTGAGTTCTTACTTTGCTGCTGATCCATTGTGGTGGTCAGTGTGCAGAACAGGTTGAAGTATTCCCTGTAGAGCTGGTCTTGTTGTGGTGAATTTCCTCAATGTTTGTATATCCGTAAATGATTTGATTTCTCCATCAATTTTGAAGCTTAGCTTAGCAGGGTACAGAATTCTTGGCTGAAAATTGTTCTGTTTAAGTAGATTAAAGGTAGATGACCATTGTCTTCTTGCTTGGAAAGTTTCATTAGAGAAGTCTGAGGTCACTCTGATGGATTTGCCCCTGTAGGTCAACTGGCGCTTACTCCTGGAAGCTTGCAGAATCTTTTCTTTTGTCTTGACTTTGGACAGGTTCATCACAATGTGTCTTGGAGAAGCTCGGTTAGAGTTGAGGCGACCTGGGGTCCGATAGCCCTCTGAAAGCAGTGTGTCAGAATCTTTGGTGATGTTTGGGAAATTTTCTTTTATAATATTCTCTAGTATGGCTTCCATTCCTCTGGGGCATTCTTCTTCCCCTTCTGGAATTCCTATAACTCGTATGTTGGAACGTTTCATAAAGTCCCATAATTCTGACAGTGAACGTTCTGCTTTCTCTCTCTTCTTTTCTGCCTCTTTTACTATCTGAGTTATCTCAAAAACTTTGTCTTCTACCTCTGAAATTCTTTCTTCTGCATGGTCTAACCTGTTGCTGATACTTTCCATTGCATCTTTAAGTTCCCTGATTGACTGTTTCATTTCCTTCAGCTCTGCTATATCCTTTTTATATTCTTCATATCGTTCATCTCTGATTTGATTCTGTTTTTGGATTTCCTTTTGGTTATTTTCCACTTTATTAGCAGTTTCCTTCATTGTTTCCATCATTTCTTTCATTGTTTTCAACATGTGTATTCTAAATTCCCTTTCTGTCATTCCTAACATTTCTGTATAGGTGGAATCCTCTGCAGTAGCTACCTCATGGTCCCTTGGCGGGGTTGTTCTGGACTGGTTCTTCATGTTGCCTGGAGTTTTCTGCTGATTCTTCCTCATGAGTGATTTCTTTTATCTGTTTCCTTGCCCTAATTTTCCTTTCACTTCCTCTTGCTCTTTAAGATCTTGTGCCTGTGGACTAAGGGTTACAGGACCAGAAAGGTGAGAAGGTTGAAGAGCAAAAAAGGGATGAAAGAAAGGAGGACCGAGTGATAAGAAAAAAAAGAAAGATAGAGAAAGGAGAGGGGGTAGGGATAAGGAATATTGACAAAAAGAAGAGAGGCACAGAAAGAGGGAGACAGGGCAATATAGGTGTACAGTAGGGTACTTTGACACAACCTTAAAAAACCCCACCTTCTGGGGGTTGGGTGCCCAGTTGGGTGGTTCCCTTGAGGTCAGCAGCTCTTTGCTAACCTGGTCAGACACAGTACCCCACCTCCACCAAGTAGAGAGGAAAGACAAAAATGCTATAAATCAAACTAAAACAAGCAAACAGAAAACTTTATGGCGATAAAATTGGGTGAAAAACCAAGTGATAGCGGTAGAAACACTAGCAAAAATGAAGTTGTAGTTATTAAAAAAGGCAGCAATGGGAAATTATAATTAAACTAGAAAAATTGAGAAAGAAAAAGGGATCTGTATGGAAAAGATTGAAATTAAGAAACAAAAGAACATCAACAACGTCAAAATAAACAAACAAAAAAACCCAACCAAACAAAAAAAAAAAGAAAAAAAAATACACAACCAAAAACAAAGCAGTTTGTATATGTTGTTGAATATTGTCTGGGCAACACGTGGTCTTTTGGGGTATGAGATGTTAGTCACAGTTCTGATACGACTGGAGGCTGCTGATTTCTCAAACCCCAGCAGGTAGACACCCTAAATCTCTCTTCAGCCCACTTAAAAGGCACTTTGAACTTGTAAACTTGCTGAGCAGAAGCTTTCCCAGCTTTCTCGCTGGAATCACTGCTGAAGTGGCTATCCACTTACTCAGTGTGCCAAAACCGGTCTCACTCTGCCCCTGAGGGTTAGGGCTGCAAGGTGGCTCAGACCCCACCCTTAGGCTAATTGGTTGCTGGGTTACCAGCTCCCACCCGTTTCTAGCTCTGCTACCCTGAGGGCGGAGCTTGCCGGGGCAGATCACTGACAATGGATCCGTGTGACCCACCGCCAAACACTATTAGCTCCGTCTGGCTCAGCGGCTCAGACTGGGGCCCTAGACAACGGCCAAAGTTCTCCGCACTCCCACTCAGGCCTTGCCCAAGGCAGTTCAACTCAGTGCCAAGTCCAAGGACATCAAAAGAGTTCACAGGTAAGGCCTTTCTGGTTTGCAGTCTCGCTGCTACTGAACTTACAGTTGTGGGCGGGTTTAGACGGGTTGAACACACGCGACCACTTGCCGGTTTTCCACTGTTTTAGTCCTCCTCTTGGGGTCCAGAAGTCTCTCGCTAACTCCCTGTATCCTCATAGGAGTGATGATAGGCAGTTCCCACCAGCCAGAGATGCCTGGAGTCCTATCTCCCCAGACTCACGGTGCCCAGATGCAAGGAAGCTGTTACTCGGCTGCCATCTTGCTCCGCCCCCCGTTCCCTATTATTTTTACCATCATTTCCATTACCATGTCTGCTGTCCATATGTTAGCTATTTTCTTCTTTTCTGTCATGATATCAAATCAGATCAGGCCACTTTCTTCTCTCACATGAATCACTACAATATCTTCTTTCAAATCCATTCTCTACGCTGAATTCTACCCTTCCCACATAAAAGCATTTAAGGACTCCACCTCTGGTTACTTGCATATAGTATTGGTTTTAGATATGGCTTATTATGTATAAAGGATATAAGATTAAAAGGTAGGTATTATTTATTAATACACCTATCAAATATATAGGAAATACACTGTCATTACCACTTATTTAAGGGATAGAGATGATCTACATATTATAAGTTTAAAATAAAGTGTGGAATTTAAAACATAAGGAGGAATTAAAACATCATCTAAAGTAATTGTTATAATCTTAACTAAGAGTTACTGGTCGGGTCAGATCTCCAAAATGCCAAAAGCTGTATTGATCTGGAAAGACGAGGCACCTGTTCAGTGGAAGATGTAGGAAGGGCCAGAAATGTTAGCTGGAGACTCTGGCCACTTCAAAGGACACCTTAAACCAAACCTCTCCAGAGTGAAGTTCCACGAAGAGTCTCAACTTTCTGCTCCTGTTAACACAAGTGTCTTCCTTTCTCCTGGATCCAGGACCACAAGTTGCTTTCCAATGGGGTAAGAAATAAAGAAGGGAGGAGATAGGGAAGCAATAAAACTTTTGATTAAAGACCCCCCAAATCCTCTTCTTTTTATTTGAACTTACTCTAGATAGTCCCTAGACAAATACTTTCAGCTACAAAAGAACCTAAATGGAGGACTCTTCAAAATGAAGAGAAGCGTGAATATGATGGAGGCACCTTCCAGATAAAGCCCTTCCAATGAATCCAGACAATTCAAACTTCTGAGCACTCCTTATAGAAGAGCCTTTTATGATCTTTATCCTCTCAAATTCTTCCACCCTCACATCTCATTACAACTCCCAGCCAGTGCTCCAAACTTTAACCATAGCTTTTTTTTTTTCTTAGACAAAGTCTCATTTTGTCACCCTGGGTAGAGTGCTGTAGCATCATAGCTTGCAGCAACCTCACATTCTTGGGCTCCAGCAGTCTGCCTCAGCTTCCCAAGTAGCTGGGACTACAGGTGCCTGCCACAACACCCAACTATTTTTATAGATGGGATCTCTGTCCTGCTCAGCTGGTCTGGAACTCCTGCACTCAAACAATCCACCCACCTGGACCTCTCAGAGTGCTAGGATAACAGGCCACTACACCCGGCTTAGCTTTTTTTTTTTTCCTCCCATTTTTTCAAGATTCCGGGAAATAATTATATTCAGATTAATTTAAGTATACAGATGATATGGTTACATTGTTTGTGTTTCTAAGGTAAAATTCGAGTTGTAGTTGAGCCCTTCATCCAGGGGTTGTGCTGTCCACAGGTGAGAGTGTACTTGTCTTATCCTCTTTCCCCTTTCCTTCCTCCCTGCTCCCTTCTACTTGAATATACTTATGTTATTTTCTCATATGGGCATATAGTTGTTTATCTATCTGTTTCGTATTAGTATCAAGTACATTGGGTACTTGCATTTTCATTTTTGTGATACTTTACTAAGAAGACTGTGTCTCAACTCCATTCAGGTAAATACAAAAGATGTGATGTCACCATCTTTTTTATGGCTGAGTAGTACTCCATGGTATACAGATAGCACAGTTTATGAAGACGTTAATGGGTTGATGGTCACTTGGGTTGCTTCCATGTCTTGGTAATTGTGAATTGAGCTGCAATAAACATACTAGTGCAAATGTCCTTATGATATAATGATTTATTTGCTTCTGGGTAGATACCTACCAATGGAATTGCAGGATCAAATGAAATGTCTACATTTAGCTCTTCAGGGATTCTCCATACTTCCTTCCATAAAGGCTATATTAGTTTGCAATCTCAACAACAGTGTAAAAGTGTTCCCTTCTCTCCATATCCATGCCAACATTTGCAGCTTTGAGATTTTGTGATGTGGGCTATTCTCACTGGGTTAGGTGATATCTTGGGGTGGTTTTGATTTGCATTTCTTTGATGATGAGCATTTTTTCTTTTGTTTGTTGGCCATTTGCCTGTCTTCGTCAGAGAAGGTTCTATCTCTTACCCAGTGATAGATGGGATTGTTTGCTCTTTTTTTTTTGGTTAATTTGAGCTCTCTGTAGATTCTAGTTATGAATCCTTTGTCAGATTAGTAACATGCAAATGTTTTTTCCCATTCCAAAAGTTGTCTCTTTGCTTTGATTGTCGTGTCTTCAGCTGTGCGGAAGCTTTTTAGCTTAATTAAGTCCTATTTATTTATTTTTGGTGATGTTGCCATTACCAATCCACCTTCTTCATAAAATCTTTCCCCAGGCAAATATCTTGAATAGACTATGTCCCTGTCCTTTTACAGGCCTTGGTATATAGGCTGGTGTCTTTGCCTAGAATTTCTTCACTCCTTCCTATCAACTCATTCTTCAAAATGCAGCTTATACATCTCCTGGAAGCCTGTCCTAAATGCCCTGTCCTGGGTTTTGCATCCCTCTTAAATGTTCCCACAGCACCCCATTTCTACATTTATTATGTTCATCCATTGCCTGTTTAACTTTTTCCCCTACATTGTGACCCACCTAAAGAAAAAACATTGATGTCTTCGTTCATTTCTTTTTTTTTTTTTTTTTTTTTCAGTTTTTAGCTGGGGCTAAGTTTGAATCCGCCACCTCCATATGGGACCGGCACCCTACTCCTTTGAGCCACAGGCACCGCCCCATTTCTTTTTTTAATTCATTCACCAAATTAAAAGTTTTCTTTTAATAGCAGTGAATAAAAATAAAGCCCCACCCTCACGAAGTTTATCTATTTCATTAAAAATCTGGCACATAGTAATACCTGAGTAAAGGGGAGAGTGGGGAGATGCAGTTGTTCTTGTCATGGCTATTAATTGGGAAACCTCTGAGAACAACCTTGCCCAGGGCCTGGGAGTTTAGATTATTTACATTTTTTATAATATATCTTCATCTTTTGTTTAATGAAAAGTATATTCGGTATAGAAAATTCAAACACATATAAAAATACCCAAAAGTGAACAAAAAATTTAAAAACTCACATGAAACACGTATTAACATTTTGATGTGTTTCTTTACAGTATGTTTATGTATGGATGGATGTGTAATTTTTTTTTTTTTTTTTTTTTTTTGAGACAGTCTCAAGCTGTCACCCTGAGTAGACTGCTGTGGCATCATAGCTCACAGCAACTTCCAACTCTTGGGCTCAAGCAATTCTCTTGCCTCAGTTTTTCTATTTTTAGTAGAGTCAGGGGTCTCACTTTTTGCTCAGGCTGGTCTTGAATCCGTGAGCTCAAGTCATCCACCTCCCTTGGCCTCCCAGAGTGCTAGGATTACAGGCGTGAGCCACCACACCCAGCCAGGATGTGTAATTTTTTTTGGGGGGGGGCCAGGGCTGGGTTTGAACCTGCCACCTCTGGTATATGGGGCCGGTGCCCTACTCCTTTGAGCCACAGGTGCCGCCCAGGATGTGTAATTTTTTAATGGTTTCATTGAGACATAATTAATGCACCATACAATTCACCTATTTGAAGGGTGCAATTCGTGTTTTATGGTATGTTCACATGGTGATGCAATAATCACCACAATCGAAATTTGGGTCCAGCCTTAGTTTTCTCTGCTGCACACTGAAGTAGTAAGAGTTGTATTGGACCACATATTAAACGCACAAACACTAATGAAAGCTGATTAGCAAAATAAAGGTCTGTGCATATTTTCATGATATCTGATGACACCGATAAGCAAAAAACGTCCTCACAAAAGTTAGCATGTGGCCCATGGGCTGCAGATTGGACACCTCTGTTTTTAGAACATTCTTATTCTCCCAGAAAGAAAATCTATACACCTTTTAATAAGTCATCACTCCTCAGTATCCCCCAAATGCAACCCCTAATCCCCTGTCTCCATGTACGGGATATCTGCCTATCCTGGCCATTTCATATCAATAGAATCATACAATTTGTAGACTTTATGTTTTGCTTCTTTCAAACTCACCATTAGATTTGCAAGCTTCGCCCATGTTGGGGTATATGTCAGTACTTCATTTCTTTTTGTCGTAAATATATATTTCATTGTGTGGATACACCGTATTTCAATGATCCACTAATCAGTTGATGGACATTTGGTTTGTTTCCGCTATTTGGCTATTAGGAATAATGTTGCCATGGCCGTTCACATACAAGTGTGTGTATGGATGTATGTTTTCACTTCTCTTGTCTATAAACCGAAGAGTAGAATTGCTGGGTCATATGGTAACTGCCTTCTGTCCTGCTTTACAAACTACACGAGTGCTTCTCTCTTCAATAACAGAAATACTTTTAATGGCTGTATTTGTCTTCTCAGGCTGCTGTAACAAAATGTCACAGTCCAGGGGGCTTACACAATACAAATTTTATTTTGTCTGAGTTGCGGAGGCTGAAAAGTGCAAGATCAGGTTTCTGGGAGGGCTGGGTTTCTGGGAGGGCTGTCTTCCTGGCTTGCAGATGGCCTGTTTGTCCTCAGATAACCTTTTCTCTGAGCACATGCTGAGACAGGAGAGAGAGCACTCTGGTCTCTCCTCCCCTTCTTATAAAGACTTTAATCCTATCAGATCAAGGTCCCGCCTTTATAATTTCATTTAACATTTATCACTTCCTTACAAGCCCTGTCTCCAGTCACATTAGGGGTTAGGGCTTCAATGTATAAATTTGAGAGGCACAAAATTTACACAGCAATGGCTAAGCTATGGCCTACTGCAAAATTCTATGTGAAAATAATGCTCCAGGAACAAGATACTAAAGTTTAAAAACTTTTTTCGTTAAAATACATTATTTGCAAATTTCCTTTAAAATTCATTTTGTTGTGTTAGCTACATACCCTTCATGTCCAAGTGTGGATAAAAGTGTCTCTCTGAAATTTCTCACCTGCATCTACTTGCAATCTGGAAGAACAGACTTCACACTCTTTTCAAAAGATATTTAAATTTTCTGTGTAGCTCAACTGTTGTTGTCTCTAACTCCATTTCTATGCTAGAGAAAATGATGCCTTTTACACCATCGAGAGCCAGTATAATCTTGAAAGTTTTCATTTGAACTGATGAAGAAAAAGAGGCCATCCTAGAGTAGCTTTATTGGAAGCTTTTACTAAGCACAAAACCTTCAGATTTCCAAAGCAAACTAATTGGAACCCTGAAGCAGATGGGAAAAGCAGAAATTTCTGAACACCTCGGTGACCTCATTACAAGCATAATGAAGGAGGCAACGATGGAGTTAATTAGAAGCGAGGCAAGAAAAAGATTAAATGAGAGTACAAAAAATCCAAAATGTAACTCAGAGAAAGGGAGGCATTCAGCAAGAAATAGAATATGCTGATCTCTGCAAAACTATTCAGAACTGAAGGAGATGGGAGCTAGAATCAAACAAAAGGAATATGAACCAGGTGGCCACTGAGGATGGAAAGTCTGTAGAAAACACAAAGAGCAGGCACCTGGGAAGGAATTACCAGATATCTGCATCAAGCAAAAATAGAGAGCTGGGAGCCAGAGGGATTCAGCTGGCTACACAGAGGAGTTGCTCTTCGTTGGGTTGTGTCTGTGAGTGCGATGACAAAAACTCATGGATTTCTTAATAGTCACAGACAGACATTAGTCCAGATTTGTTCTTTAATCCTTAAGACCACATTAAACTATTGACACCTTTACCACTTTCTAACCTAAGGGCTATTGCTCTATCTACTGTGTTTGGAGACCACAAAAGACCTCTGAGGGTCGTTATTTTCACAAGCAGTATTTGCCCTTCAGAGTTAGGCTACTGCAGACAGCACATTTTAAGACTTGTTCATAAATTGCATTTTAGACATGCAGTTTGTCCATTTCTTTATGGCTTACACTTATTTTGAGAACAACAAGAAGACAGTTTTGTAGCTCTAAAATTCACATGTGAAGACTTATGGCAAACAAAGAGAACCATGCTTTCTGATCCAAATATAATTTTGTCACTTGTATATAGACTGGTGGTTTAAACTATGAGAAATTAAGTGGAGAACAGATCCAGAAATTATGCAGTTGACACAAACTTATAGCAACTTTAGCTTAAATTTTTATTTCTGAATCATATAGATTAGCTGGTTATAAATCTTCCACATATTTTTAAGTTGTATTTGAATAATCTGTGTCTCCATGCAGTGGTTGAATTGAACATGAAACCATAAAGTATTATTTCCTGTGGTTCACCTTAATTCCAGAATGGGGATAAACTTAGGGCTCTGTGTTCTGACTTTTATGTACTTTCCCAGGATGTCATCTCACAAGTATCATATCAGACTGACCCATTGCTTTTGTTATTGTCATACAGCTTTCTGTGTATCAAAAAGATATGATTTCTTCTGGCTCATGATTATTATGGGAACAATATAGAAAGTACATTTCTCCCATGCACCATATCTTTAAACCTCTCACAGAGCCATATTACACTGTAAAACTAACTGAAAAGTTGATGCTTCCTACCTCCATTACAACATAAAGGAAGAAATAAAATTTCAAAATATAAAGAAAGAAAAGAGTCATATTATTTTGAATGCAATTTTCAAACGGTTGATTCCAAGTAAGAGAAAGGTAATATCTCGTCAAAACATTTTTAAGAGTTTATACTATAACAGCCTATATTGCATTGTGAAGATTATGTAGGTCCTCATTTGTTTAACCAAGATCTTCCTAGTTCACTAAGCTCTCTAGTTACTGTACCTCAAACCCTCCAATTATCTGACAACCCAATTCCAAAGCCCAAAACCCCTCATTTCTTTCCTTCTGTTTCTTCTTAATGAAGTCGGATAGCCATGTTGATTGGCTTCTACAAACTTCTACAATGTGACTTTCACCCAGTTGCTTTTAACTTCCAAGGTTGAAGTCAATGAATAGTATCTGGAGTCATCCCCCACAGCGCACGGCTCCTCCCCCAGCAGTCTTCATTATGATTACCTTTGTTAACAACCTCAGTTCCTTATGCAGATTTCTTCTTTTGCCTGTCCTCTTGGTCTTGAAACTCTGTTTTGAACTGTAGTTATTTGTGCTTGGCTTTGCTTCCTTAATGATGCTTACTCAGTTAAGAAAGCAACATTATTTACTCTTTGAGGATAGGTCTTTAGTTACCTTTGATTCCTACACTCAAAGATACAGCTGCAGCCACTGAATGGTATCCTGACCCTTCACCTGCCTGGAAGTTCAGACCTGATCAGGTGCTGCAGCTTCTTGGTTTCTTCCAGATAGGGATGAATTTCAAGCATTATTCAACCTTACTCAGGCCCCAGCACTGTCCAATAACCTTTCTACCAATTCCTGAATTTTACCAAAGTTTCCTTCTGTGTCTTCCCAATGCCTACCATTCCCTAGAAAACTGCCCAACACTCCCACCCCTCATTTGCAGTAGATATCCTACTTCATCAATCCATCCAAAGTCATTCAACAACAGTAAGGCTGTTAACTTCTTAACGTCTCAGGGACTGGTACCACTTTCTCAAGAGCTGAGTTTGGAAATGCCATTCATAGGATTCCAGCAAGTATGGCAGAAACAAGATGGGCTCCAAACCTAAGCTATTTTTCTGGAGATCTGTTGATTATATTGGTTTTGTTTGAAAACCAGATGGAAAAACTTAATAAAGGAAAAGGCATGGAAGATTAAAGGTGGGGGAAAGTGTTCTGATATCTAACCGAGTTCATGGGAATCCTGAAGCAGATTTTAAATACTGATTAAAGGTGTGAAAGCCTCAGTCAGTAGAGAAAGCATCAGAGTAGAGAAGCAACAGTGAGCAGATCACACACACCAGCACCACAGGCAGACAGAGTAGGTGGGAGGGAGGCATTCCTCTCCTTCTACGGATCTGGGATGTGGGTGACAGAGACATCATGTGATGAAGAGGGCAGAATGGATGGGACTGACTTAGCCAAGACCAGGATACCAAGGCCTTTGCTCTCACAGCAGAGAGGAAGAAGGGAAGTAAGACCAGACTATTAACAGATTGTGCTTTGCTTTTAAAATAAATCTAGGATTCCATTGTTGTAGATTGACACAATTGGCTCTGGTCTTATTTTAAATCAGAATTACATGCTTGGAGCAAATGTGTTTCTTGTACAGTGAGCACATTTGGCAGCAGGGAGACATAATAATAATACCACAGTTATATCTGCATAATATTTCATTATAATGCTTTTTGGCAAAATACTTATTTAATTGTATAAAACAAATAGTACTATATATATATGGAAGACTATAAAATATATAGCAAAACATAATAATCAATACTATAACAGCATTTACTTCCAAGTCTTCACCAATCACCTGCTCTCTTCCCTCCAGGTATGAAATAACACAATTCTGACTTTTTAAATGGCTTTATATTCCTGCTTCTGAGACTACAGGACATAATCTCAATTTTGCAAAATGTTTCCAGTATATGTATATTTATATACATACAAAGATGTATATGATACATCTTTTGAAATAAGATTGCTTGATATCTTAAGTTTTCTGACACTAAGCATGGGTTAGATTTGAATAATAAACTGTTCTTTCATTTCAGTAAATTCTGTGGTTCCAGAGTTTAGCACCTAAAAGCCACATGGTGAGCTAGCTAAGGCCATACAGTACAATATAACTTCCAAACATAGCAAGCCAGAGACCATGGGAAAGCAATGAAAAAAAAAAATGGTTCAATGTGATATTGATTTGTGGAATTCTTGAGTTCAGAGCCAGAGTACCCCACTTAATCTATAGATCCAATCTAGGCATTCCTGGAATACACAGTTCAGGGCAGAGCTCACTAGAAATCAAGCAACATAAACTTTGACCAAATTACCTGTAAGATAAACATTTAGATGCAGGTTCGCAAACAGTGGTACCCATGTGCTTCAGTGAACCCTTAGACCTTCCTATAACATCAGTCTGGCTGTGAAAGGCCCCAACATACTCCAGCTGCCAGGTGGAGAATGGATGGCATTTAATAAAAGCAAGTTAAAGTTAACATTTTAAATCACTTTTCTTCCCTCGCATAGCAGTAGAGAGTGATTTAAAGCAAATGTTTTCATTGTACATTTCCTCTGACCGATCCCATTCCAGCATTAAAACAGTGCCTCCTACCACTTTGTCACTCCCACCTGCCACTGGTAAAGCTGTAGTTGTGTAGGCATAACCTGTGTGCATTTAGGTCCAAATTTAAAATACTCTGGAAGTTAGTGTTCCTTTCCAATATACTTTTCTATATACAAACAGGAAGAAGTTAAATCAAGGCAAAATCTGTGACTCTGAGGACTTTCTGTCTGGAATCTTTTTCTCACCATTTTTAATCTTCTTCATAAAACAAACTGTTTTGTCAAATAACAGCAGTCAAATTTTTAAATAAAAATAGCAAAGAACTGTAAATAAAGAACAGAAAAAAACAGCTCCTTGCTCCAAATTAATGCATTTCATATTACATTCCATCAGTGTAGTTAGAGCTTAGAAACATAAAGGGAGTATCCAAAGTAGCATGTAAACAATAAATATTATCTAAAAATGAAACACACTTTATTAGCTACTAGGGCTTTCTATTTCTTCTGGCTAATAAAGTGAAATTCAAATATTACATTTGAAGCTGAATCATAAATCCATCAAAGAGCTTATTTTCCCCAAATCCCAACTTCAAAACATATGGAAAATTGCCTAAAGGTAGAGAAAGTTGTTGCTTTTATCACACTGTGCATCTAAATTCCCAAGATGATTGATTTAACGAGGTTTGCACATTAGAAGCCTTTTCCATTGTTACAATAAGAGGAAATCACAAGAAAGATTAATGCCCTCCACATGGTGCCTCTGTATTAAAATGTCTTTGAAATGTCTTCACTCCAGGAGCCCTTCCTACCCATGCCAGTACTTAGGAAAGTTGGTCTCAGTGTAAAGAATTTATTAGTTATGGCCGATGAGGCTGTCCTGCTGGAATAAATCCCTGAGATACACTGCCTTTCCAAGAGATGTATAGACTAGTCAGTCCTGAACAAAATCTGACATCATGGCTTGGTACCAGGAGAGCACATCTCCTGAGATGCTCGCAAGGCAGGCAACCCACAGGTCTGCCAGGGCATCTACCCTGTTTCCCCGAAAATAAGACAGTGTCTTATTTTAAGGTGTGCTCCCAAAGATGCGCTAGGTCTTATTTTCAGGGGACATCTTATCTTTCCTGTAAGTAGGTCTTATTTTCGGAGGATGTCTTATTTTTGGGGAAACAGAGTAGGATCCTGCCGCAACACCGCAGTGTCACCACATGGGAAGCAGAGCCAGGTGCCCTCCTTTCACTGGGAAAGCTTCTCACACTCAGATCCTCCCCAGTGCATCCCCTCCAGCGATAGAATGTTTTCTGGCCCTCACCTCACCTCATCTTCACATGCACAGGAGAAAAAAAGCTTTCAGTCCATGCTTACAGTCTCTGGGATGGTGACAAACACCTACCCCTGTCTCTTCTCACACCACTGATTACATAAAAGAGGGGACTTCAGAGAATGATTGTCTTAAAAAATGACTATGCCTCATATACTCACATGTAACAAATAGCATTACCTGTGCTCCATATTGGCTAAGTGCTGAGATACACATGTGGAACAATTTCCAAACCAAACATATTATTATTTCCTTACCATGAAGTAAAATAATAAAGTCCAAAGTATGTAATCCATACAACGTCAAAACAAATTATAAGAAGAAAGCTCATAGGGAAAGCAACAGAACTGTCCTTGACAGATATCAAAATATTCCTGATAGGGTGACTGTGGGTGCACATCAAAACCATCATGGAAACAGCAAGGTTTCCATTTATCACTTCAATATTATTCCCTGTATGAAGCAATTCTGCTTCTTTGCCTTTGCTCCGTTCCCCTGGTCAGGAATGTCTTGTCTCTTCTCCTTTCATTCAACTAACACTGTCCTTAAGGACTCAACTGAAATCACACTTCCTCACAGCAACTCCCAACCCCACCAATCTCCCACATCTGTAAATTCCTGCAGTTTTTCTAATCACCACCTCATATTTCAGCATATATTGGCCCATACTATTTGCAAGTGTTTTCTCTTAATTAATTTTGTAACCCTGTTTAGCTTGCAAGCTTCGTGAGAGTAGGAACCAAGTCTTCTAGATGTCTACTTCTCACAACACTTATTAAAGGAATGAGAACATTTCTGTTCACACTTAATACACTTGTGACAATTTGATTTGTTCTGATGGCCTGTTACCAAAAGTCTTCATGAGGTTACAAAAAGTTGTGAAATGCAGAATGGAAAAGTGTTTATTTACAACTTTAAAGTAAACAAATGAAAACAGCCAAAAAGGTATGGAAAACATATGAAAAGATATGGAAACAAATGAAAACAGCCAAAAGATATGGAAAACATAAGCAGTGAGGGACTAGGTCATGAGTTTGAAACCATAAAAATTAGAATCAGGAAAAAAATTAGTAAGCTAACAAAATAGGAACAAACATTAAGTATTAACTCGTGGCTGTTTTACCTTACTCCAAAAATTATAGAATTGTTTTCTGAGCTTCTCTCTCCCATGCACTGAAAAATTAAGGATTAAGTAGATCACAGGATGTGGGACAGGTAGGAAGAAGCAAAGAACTGTACAGATGAGGCATTAAGGAGCCAGTCAGAACCCGCCAGCCATCATGGTGGGCACCCTCAGTCCCTGCTACATGGGAGCCTGCAGCAAGGGAATCACTTGAGCCCAGGAACTTGAGGTTGGTGTGAGCTATGAGGCCACAGCCCTCTACCCAGGGCACAGAATGAGACTCTGTCTGAAGAAAATAAATAAATAAAATAAAATAAAAAGCCAGGAAGAGAATTTAAAAAGGATAAAGAGAAAAACCATTCGGGTAGTTTCTGTAGGAGTGAAAACAAAGATCTGGATTCCAGTTCTACTCAGCAGAAAGATTTGGGAGAGTTATTTATACTCTTTAAATTACAGATTCCATATCTATAAAATTAGAAGAATAAAACATACGACACTGGATTGTTGGAAGGATTATGTGAGTTTCTGAGCCCACAGTTAACACTCAGAAAATGGAGTAAATATAACTATATTATCATCAATTACAGGCTTTGAAATTTTGATAAAAATTGAGAGGGGGAAAATGTACTTCAGTTCCTACTTGAAAATGTATTCCCCTTAGAAGTTACTATGTCCATGGGCAAGTTTTAAGAACTGGACATTATCAGCAGAGATAACTACATCACAGACGTCACGAGGGCTGGCAGTGCAGAGAGAAGCCAGGTGGGCCTTGAAGACACTGAACTTCCCACATTTCTTTTCTTCAAGTTAGCACATCACCCTTCCCCCTTTTTTGGCTATTTCTTCAAGCACTCCTAGTGTCTTCCTACCTAATTCCTGTGTTCACCCTTTCCTCATAATATCATTTTCACTTTTCATCTATCAAGTTGCCTACATATATTTCCCCCTAGAACATAGAAGGCAAAGATGCAAATAAGAAAAAAAGTTAGATTCTTTTTCATGTGTAGTAAATTAAACCATATGAAATTGCCATTTTGTAGGACAATTTTATATATGCATAATATACACCACGTATAAAATGTGTTTATAACAGTATGTCCATCTATGAATACTACCTTCTAATGTTCTTACATTTTTTTCAATAACCTCACTTTGCTAACATTAAGAAGCATATTCAAAGTGTGTGGAAATTTCAAAATCAAGCCATAAAACATGAAAGAAGTATGTATGAATATGTAATTAAGTTTCTGTGGATGAAAGCAATAGAAGCCAACTCTGGCTAACTTAAGCATAAAAAGTAATTTATTGAACACTATAGGATAGTTCATAGGATTTTTTTAAAAATCTGAAAATTCAGGTCTTGGAAAATATACAAGTAGAATAATCATGGATCTCAAAGGCAAAAATTTGCATTCAGATTCCTTGGGAAACTCCCAAAGAATGAAAAAGCTTTACTTTTTCATTCCTGTGTTCAAAATTCAAAGTTTAAGTAGCATCTGACCGGCGTAGTTTATGGCAACACCAAGTTTCTATTTAGTCTCTGACTGAACCAGAGTGAATGATGTTCCTTGGAATTGTTCTATGTGGAAGCTGGTGTTAGGGCTTATTGACCAACTGTTCCAACAGGGCTGATGGAGTTAAGGAAGTGAGACTTCCTTCTTCCCCCCCACAAAAAAAAATGTCAGGTTTACTTCCCAAAGATGAAGCAGAAATAAGAGAGGTCCTCCAGAGTATGTCTGCCCAATGTTGTCAGTGAAAGACATTCCTCTAAGTTGAATAACCTAGCCAAAAAAAGAGGAATTAAAACACTTATTTTTTCAACAGAATCAAAAGAATTGAAATTTTACCTTGTATCTTCTCAGACCACAAGGCACTAAAGGTGGAGCTCAACTCCAACAGAAACATTGAACCCCACACAGAGGCATGAGAATTAAACAACCTTCTGTTGAATGACAGTTGGGTACAGGAAGAAATAAAAGAGGAGATCATTAACTTCCTTGAGCACAATAACAATGAAGACACAAGCTACCAAAACCTGTGGGATACTGCAAAAGCAGTTTTGAGAGGAAAATTTATCGCTTTAGATGCCTACATTCGAAAAACAGAAAGAGAACACATCAACAATCTCACAAGCCATCTTATGGAATTGGAAAAAGAAGAACAATCTAAGCCTAAACCCAGCAGAAGAAAAGAAATATCCAAAATTAAACTAAAGATCAATGGAATTGAAAACAAAAGAATCATTCAGAAAATTAATGAAACAAGGAGTTGGTTTTTTGAAAAAATTAATAAAATAGATAAACCATTGGCCAGACTAACCAGAAATAGAAAAGTAAAATCTCTAGTAACCTCAATCAGAAATGATAAAGGGGAAATAACAACTGATCCCACAGAGATACAAGAGATCATCTCTGTATACTACCAGAAACTCTATGCCCAGAAGTTTGACAATGTGAATGAAATTGATCAATATTTGGAATCACACCCTCTCCCTAGACTTAGCCAGGAACAAATAGAGCTCCTGAACAGACCAATTTCAAGCACTGAGATTAAAGAAACAATAAAAAACCTTCCAACAAAAAAATGCCCTGGTCTGGATGGCTTCACACCAGAATTCTATCAAACCTTCAAGGAAGAGCTTATTCCCATACTTCAGAAATTATTCCAAAAAACTGAAGAGGAAGGAATCTTCCCCCAACATGTTCTATGAAGCAAACATCACCCTGGTTTTGATACCAAAACCAGGAAAAGACCCAACTAAAAAGGAGAATTTCAGACAAATTTCACTCATGAATATAGATGCAAAAATTCTCAACAAAATCCTAGCTAATAGATTACAGCCTATCATCAAAAAAGCCATACATCATGATCAAGTAGGTTTCATCCCAGGGATGCAAGGCTGGTTTAACATATACAAGTCCATAAACGTTATCCACTGTATTAACAGAGGCAAAAATAAAGATCACATGATCCTCTCAATAGATGCAGAAAAAGAATTTGATAAAATCCAGCATCCTTTTCTAATTAGAACACTGAAGAGTATAGGCATAGGTGGCACATTTCTTAAATGGTTTGTAGCTATCTATTTCAAACCCACAGCTAATATTTTACTGAATGGAGTAAAACTGAAAGCTTTTCCTCTTAGAACTGGAATGAGACAAGGTTGTCCTCTGTCACCATTACTATTCAACATAGCGCCAGAAATTCTAGCTAATACAATTAGGCAAGACAAGGAAATAAAGGGCATCCAAATGGGAATGGAGGAGGTCAAACTCTTCCTCTTTGCTGATGATATGATCTTATACTTAGAGAATCCCAAAGACTCAACCACATGACTCCTGGAAGTCATCAAAAAATAAATACAGTAATGTCTCAGGATATAAAATCATTGTCCACAAGTCGGTTGCCTTTGTATAACAGTCAAGATGAGAGGCTAATTAAGAACACAACTTTCTTCACCATAGTTTCAAAGAAAATGAAATACCTAGGAATATACCTAACAAAGGAGGTAAAGGACCTCTATAAAGAAAATTATGAAACCCTAAGAAAGGAAATAACAGAGGACTTTAACAAATGAAAGAACATACCATGCTCATGGCTGGGAAGAATCAACATTGTTAAAATGTCTATACTTCCCAAAGCAATCTACAGATTCAATGCCTATCAAAATACCAACATTGTACTTTCAAGACTTGGAAAAAGTGATTCTGTGTTTTGTATGCAACCAGAAAAAAAAACCCGTATAGCTAAGGCAATTCTTAGTAATAAAAACAAAGCCGGGGGCACTAACATACCAGATTTTAGGCTGCCCTACAAAGCCATAGAATTTGATAAATTCTATTCTATGGTCAAGACAGCATGGTACTGGCACAAAAATAGAGACATAGACATTTGGAATCCAATAGAAAACCAGGAAATGAAACTAATATCTTACAACCACCTAATTTTCAATAAACCAAACAAGAACATACCTTGGGGGAAACTTCTAAGGCCATTACACATTGAAGACAGTACTAGAGTAAGGATTCATCCCTGAAGAATTATTATACAAATAATATATTTGGATAACATAGGATAAGCTAACACTGAAATCATTTTACATGAAATTCAAAAATGAAATATTTTTTATTTTATATGAAAAATTAGTGTTTCATTTTTATTTCCAATACTTACACAAAAGTAAAAATCATATATCATTTATTCTGTATACATTATAATGTTTTTTTACAATACAAAACATTACTCTACTTAACATTTTTCCAATATGACTACATTAAATTATTTAATTATTACTAAAGTATTATTTACAATATCAAGAAGTATAACTGTGCTATAAAAATGTCCTTCACAATGAATAATATAGGTGGGTTATATTGTCAGAACCAATATAATATCAATATTTTATATGTACCTTGCTTTAATGTTGTATTAGAAGCAAATTGGAATCTATGCCCCAATTTCATGTTTTGAATATTAACTGTAGAAACTTCATGGATTTTTCTTTCAGGAGTTTCCTACATCTTAAGTAATCATGATTAAATTCTAAAGGGTTAAAAATGCTTATTGAAAATTAGTATTCCATTAGGTCAATATAAGAAAGTAAAAATGCATGACATTAAATTGATCGAAAACTCGTGAAGCTTGTGGGAAAAAATAAGAACGATACTTTAGTTTTAGCCTCAAACTTAGAATCACGCTTTTCTGTTAGAGAATATTTTGGCTTTAATATAAATATTTTTGTTAGTAGGCAAGGGAGCCACATATTTGGTATTAAGTAATTCACATTTTTTTTGTTGTTGTTGTTGGCCGAGGCCAAGTTTGAACCCGCCACCTCCAGCATATGGGGCTGGTGCCCTACTCCTTTGAGCCACAGGCACCGCCCTAGACTCACATGTTATAATGAAATGTTTGAACATTTAACATTTTTCTTCTAGTATGATATGACTGCATAAATAAGTATCTTGACTATATCTGTAAGACTTGTCAGAAAAATAATCCTAGTAATCATATAGGCAAGCTTAAATGAGTATTCTTTTTTTTTTTTTTTTTTTTTTATTGTTGGGGATTCATTCAGGGTACAATAAGCCAGTTACACTGATTGGAATTGTTAGGTAAAGTCCCTCTTGCAATCACGTCTTGCCCCCATAGAGTGTGACACACACTAAGGCCCCACCCTCCTCCCTCCATCCCTCTTTCTGCTTCCCACCCCCCATAAACTTAATTGTCATTAATTGTCCTCATATCAAAATTGAGTACATAGGATTCATGCTTCTTCATTTTTGTGATGCTTTACTAAGAATAATGTCTTCCACTTCCATCCAGGTTAATACGAAGGATGTAAAGTCTCCATTTATTTAAATAGCTGAATAGTATTCCATGGTATACATATACCACAGCTTGTTAATCCATTCCTCGGTTGGTGGGCATTTAGGCTGTTTCCACATTTTGGCAATGGTAAATTGAGCTGCAATAAACAGTCTAGTACAAGTGTCCTTATGATAAAAGGATTTTTTTCCTTCTGGGTAGATGCCCAGTAATGGGATTGCAGGATCGAATGGGAGGTCTAGCTTGAGTGCTTTGAGGTTTCTCCATACTTCCTTCCAGAAAGGTTGTACTAGTTTGCAGTCCCACCAGCAGTGTAAAAGTGTTCCCTTCTCTCCACATCCACGCCAGCATCTGCAGTTTTGAGATTTTGTGATGTGGGCCATTCTCACTGGGGTTAGATGATATCTCAGGGTTGTTTTGATTTGCATTTCTCTAATATATAGAGATGATGAACATTTTTTCATGTGTCTGTTAGCCATTCGTCTGTCATCTTTAGAGAAAGTTCTATTCATGTCTCTTGCCCATCGATATAAGGGGTTGTTGGCTTTTTTCATGTGGATTAATTTGAGTTCTCTATAGATCCTGGTTATCAAGCTTTTGTCTGATTGAAAATATGCAAATATCCTTTCCCATTGTGTAGGTTGTCTCTTTGATTTGGTTATTGTGTCCTTAGCTGTACAGAAGCTTTTCAGTTTAATGAAGTCCCATTTGTTTATTTTTGTTGTTGTTGCAATTGCCATGGCAGTCTTCTTCATGAAGTCTTCCCCCAGGCCAATATCTTCCAGTGTTTTTCCTATGTTTTCTTTGAGGATTTTTATTGTTTCATGCCTTAAGTTTAAGTCCTTTATCCATCTTGAATCAATTTTTGTGAGTGGGGAAAGGTGTGGGTCCAGTTTCAGTCTTTTACATGTAGACATCCAGTTCTCCCAACACCATTTATTGAATAGGGAGTCTTTCCCCCAAGGTAAGTTCTTCTTTGGTTTATCAAGGATTAGGTGGTTGTAAGATGTTAGTTTCATTTCTTGGTGTTCAATTCGATTCCAAGTGTCTATGTCTCTGTTTTTGTGCCAGTACCATGCTGTCTTGACCACTATGGCTTTGTAGTACAGACTAAAATCTGGTATGCTGATGCCCCCAGCTTTATTTTTGTTACTAAGAACTGCCTTAGCTATACGGGGTTTTTTCCGGTTCCATACAAAATGCAGAATCATTTTTTCCAAGTCTTGAAAGTACGATGTAGGTACTTTGATAGGAATGGCATTGAATAGGTAGATAGCTTTGGGAAGTATAGACATTTTAACAATGTTGATTCTTCCCATCCATGAGCATGGTATGTTCTTCCATTTGTTAATATCCTCTGCTATTTCCTTTCTGAGGATTTCATAGTTTTCTTTATAGAGGTCCTTCACCTCCTTCGTTAGGTATATTCCTAGGTATTTCATTTTCTTTGAAACTATGGTGAAGGGAGTTGTGTCCTTAATTAGCTTCTCATCTTGACTGTTATTGGTGTATATAAAGGCTACTGACTTGTGGACATTGATTTTATATCCTGAAACATTACTGTATTTTTTGATGACTTCTAGGAGTCTTGTGGTTGAGTCTTTGGGATTCTCTAAGTATAAGATCATGTCATCAGCAAAGAGGGAGAGTTTGACCTCCTCTGCTCCCATTTGGATTCCCTTTATTTCCTTGTCTTGCCTAATTGTATTGGCTAGAACTTCCAGCACTATGTTGAATAGTAAAGGTGACAGAGGACAACCTTGTCTGGTTCCAGTTCTAAGAGGAAAAGCTTTCAGTATTACTCCATTCAGTAAAATATTAGCTGTGGGTTTGTCATAGATAGCTTCAATCAGTTTTAGAAATGTGCCACCTGTGCCTATACTCTTCAGTGTTCTAATTAGAAAAGGATGCTGGATTTTATCAAATGCTTTTTCTGCATCTATTGAGAGGATCATATGATCTTTATTTTTGCCTCTGTTAATATGGTGGATAACGTTTATGGACTTGTGTATGTTAAGCCAGCCTTGCATCCCTGGGATGAAGCCTACTTGATCATGATGAATGACTTTTTTGATGATAAGCTGTAATCTATTGGCTAGGATTTTGTTGAGAATTTTTCCATCTATATTCATGAGTGAGATTGCTCTGAAATTCTCCTTTTTGTTTGGGTCTTTTCCTGGTTTTGGTATCAGGGTGATGTTTGCTTCATAGAATGTGTTGGGGAAGATTCCTTCTTCCTCAGTTTTTTGGAATAATTTCTGCAGTACAGGAATAAGCTCTTCCTTGAAGGTTTGATAGAATTCTGGGGTGAAGCCATCTGGACCAGGGCATTTTTTAGTTGGAAGCTTTTTTATTGTTTCTTTGATCTCAGTGCTTGAAATTGGTCTGTTCAGGAGGTCTATTTCATCCTGGCTAAGTCTAGGGAGAGGGTGTGATTCCAAATATTGATCCATTTCCTTCACATTGTCAAATTTCTGGGCATAGAGTTTCTGGTAGTATTCAGAGATGATCTCTTGTGTCTCTGTGGGATCAGTTGTTATTTCCCCTTTATCGTTTCTGATTGAGGTTATTAGAGATTTTACTTTTCTATTTCTAGTTAGTCTGGCCAATGGTTTATCTATTTTATTTATTTTTTCAAAAAACCAACTCCTTGTTTCATTAATTTTCTGAATGATTCTTTTGTTTTCAATTTCATTGATCTCTGATTTGATTTTGGAGATTTCTTTTCTTCTACTGAGTTTAGGCTTAGATTGTTCTTCTTTTTCCAATTCCATAAGATCTCTTGTGAGATTGTTGATGTGCTCTCTTTCTGTTTTTCGAATGTAGGCATCTAAAGCGATGAATTTTCCTCTCAAAACTGCTTTTGCAGTATCCCACAGGTTTAGGTAGCTTGTGTCTTCATTGTTGTTATGCTCAAGGAAGTTAATGATTTCCTGTTTTATTTCTTCCTTCACCCATCTGTTATTCAACAGAAGATTGTTTAATTTCCATGCCTTTGGGTGGGGTTGAGCATTTTTGTTAGAGTTGAGTTCCACCTTTAGTGCCTTATGGTCTGAAAAGATACAAGGTAAAATTTCAATTCTTTGGATTCTGTTGATATTTGTTTTGTGTTCCAGGATATGATTAATTTTGGAGAATGTTCCATGGGGTGATGAGAAGAATGTATATTCTTTATCTTTGGGGTGGAGTGTTCTATATGCGTCTATCAAGCATAGTTGTTCTAGGGTCTCCTTTAAATCTCTTACATCTTTGTTTAATTTCTGTTTAGAGGATCTGTCTAGCTCTGTAAGAGGTGTGTTAAAGTCCCCTGTTATTATGGTATTATCAGATATCATATTGCTCAGACTGAGTAAGGTCTGCTTCAAGAATCTGGGAGCATTTAAATTGGGTGCATAAATATTTAGAATTGAAATGTCTTCTTGTTGTAGTTTTCCTTTGACCAATATAAAGTGACCATCCTTGTCTTTTTTGACTTTAGTTGCTTTAAATCCACATGTATCTGAAAATAAGATTGCAACTCCTCTTTTCTTCTGAATTCCATTTGCCTGAAAAATTGTCTTCCAACCCTTGACTCGGAGCTTTAATTTGTCTTTTGAAGCCAGGTGTGTTTCTTGCAGACAGCAAATGGATAGCTTGTGTTTTTTAATCCAGTCAGCCAATCTATGTCTCTTCAGTGGGGAATTCAAGCCATTAACATTTATTGAGATAATTGATAAGTGTGGTAGTATTCTATTCATCTTATTTGGTGAGAGTCCATTGCTTAGTTTTATCTTTTGCATCAGTGTGGAGGTTAGGTTCTGTCCTTTGATTTCTGAGTTCTTACTTTGCTGCTGATCCATTGTGGTGGTCAGTGTGCAGAACAGGTTGAAGTATTTCCTGTAGAGCTGGTCTTGTTGTGGCGAATTTCCTCAATGTTTGTATATCCGTAAATGATTTGATTTCTCCATCAATTTTGAAGCTTAGCTTAGCAGGGTACAGAATTCTGGGCTGAAAATTGTTCTGTTTAAGTAGATTAAAGGTAGATGACCATTGTCTTCTTGCTTGGAAAGTTTCATTAGAGAAGTCTGCGGTCACTCTGATGGATTTGCCCCTGTAGGTCAACTGGCGCTTACTCCTGGCAGCTTGCAGAATCTTTTCTTTTGTCTTGACTTTGGACAGGTTCATCACAATGTGTCTTGGAGAAGCTCGGTTAGAGTTGAGGCGACCCGGGGTCCGATATCCCTCTGAAAGCAGTGTGTCAGACTCTTTGGTGATGTTTGGGAAATTTTCTTTTATAATATTCTCTAGTATGGCTTCCATTCCTCTGGGGTATTCTTCTTCCCCTTCTGGAATTCCTATAACTCGTATGTTGGAACGCTTCATAAAGTCCCATAATTCTGACAGTGAACGTTCTGCTTTCTCTCTCTTCTTTTCTGCCTCTTTTACTGTCTGAGTTATCTCAAGAACTTTGTCTTCTACCTCTGAAATTCTTTCTTCTGCATGGTCTAACCTGTTGCTGATACTTTCCATTGTATCTTTAAGTTCTCTAATTGACTATTTCAGTTCCTTCAGGTCTGCTATATCCTTTTTATATTCTTCATATCGTTCATCTCTGATTTGATTCTGTTTTTGGATTTCCTTTTGGTTATTTTCCACTTTATTAGCAATTTCCTTCATTGTTTCCATCATTTCTTTCATTGTTTTCAACATGTGTATTCTAAATTCCCTTTCTGTCATTCCTAACATTTCTATACTGGTGGAATCATCTGCAGTAGCTACCTCATGGTCCCTTGGTGGGGTTGTTCTAGACTGGTTCTTCATGTTGCCTGGAGTTTTCTGCTGATTCTTCCTCATGAGTGATTTCTTTTATCTGTTTCCTTGCCCTAATTTTCCTTTCACTTCCTCTTGCTCTTTAAGTTCTTGTGCCTGTGGACTAAGGGTTACAGGACCAGAAGGGTGAGAAGGTTGAAGAGCAAAAAAAAGGGCATGAAAGAAAGGAGGACCGAGTGATAAGAAAAAAAGAAAGAGAAAGGAGAGGGGGTGGGTATAAGGAATATTGACAAAAAGAAGAGAGGCACAGAAAGAGGGAGACAGGGCAATATAGGTGTACAGTAGGGTACTTTGACACAACCTTAAAAAACCCCACCTTCTGGGGGTGCCCAGTTGCGTGGTTCCCTTGAGGTCAGCAGCTCTTTGCTAACCTGATCAGACACAGTACCCCACCTCCACCAAGTAGAGAGGAAAGACAAAAATGCTATAAATCAAACCAAAAGAAGCAAACAGAAAACTTTGCGGGGATAAAATTGGGTGAAAAACCAAATTATATCGGTAGAAACACTAGCAAAAATGAAGTTGAAGTTATTAAAAAAGGCAGCAATGGGAAATTATAATTAAACTCGGAAAATTGAGAAAGAAAAAGGGATCTGTGTGGAAAAGATTGAAATTAAAAAAACAAAAGAACATCAGCAACGTCAAAATAAACAAACAAAAAAAAACAACCAAACAAAAAAAAAAAGAAAAAAATACACAACCAAAAACAAAGCAGTTCGTATATGTTATTGAATTTTGTCTGGGCAACACGTGGTCTTCTGGGGTATGAGATGTTAGTCACAGTTCTGATATGACTGGAGGCTGCTGATTTCTCAAACCCCAGCAGGTAGACACCCTAAATCTCTCTTCAGCCTACTTAAAAGGCACTTTGAACTTGTAAACTTGCTGAGCAGAAGCTTTCCCAGCTTTCTCGCTGGAATCACTGCTGAAGTGGCTATCCACTTACCCAGTGTGCCAAAACCTGTCTCACTCTGCCCCTGAGGGTTAGGGCTGCAAGGCGGCTCAAACCCCACCCTTAGGCTACTTGGTTGCTGGGTTACCAGCTCCCACCCGTTTCTAGCTCTGCGACCCTGAGGGCGGAGCTCGCTGGGGCAGATCACTGACAATGGATCTGTGTGACCCACCGCCAAACACTATTAGCTCCGTCTGGCTCAGCGGCTCAGACTGGGGCCCTAGACAACGGCCAAAGTTCTCCGCACTCCCGCTCAGGCCTTCCCCAAGGCAGTTCAACTCAGTGCCAAGTCCAAGGACATCAAAACAGTTCACAGGTAAGGCCTTTCTGGTTTGCAGTCTCGCTGCTACTGAACTTACAGTTGTGGGCGGGTTTAGACGGATTGAACACACGCGACCACTTGCCGGTTTTCCACTGTTTTAGTCCTCCTCTTGGGGTCCAGAAGTCTCTCGCTGACTGCCTGTATCTTCATAGGAGTGATGATAGGCAGTTCCCACCAGCCAGAGATGCCTGGAGTCCTATCTCCCCAGACTCACGGTGCCCAGATGCAAGGAAGCTGTTACTCGGCTGCCATCTTGCTCCGCCTCCGCCAATTGTCTAAATGAGTATTCTTTAAAATTAGGGTCTTTTGTGTCAAGATAGGTTACAGTATTGATAAGCATATGCTTATAATTTGGATATCACATAATAATATAATTCTTTGTTTTTCAACTATAAAATATTACTTTATTTGCAAATATTTACTGCCAAATAATTCTCAATTTTCATCTTTAAATATATATTTTACTAAAAACTAAAATTTAAGGAGGATGCTAAGAATCTGATGCTTAAGTAGAATAACAGTTAAGCTTATAGTAAATGTCAAATCCTAACGTGATGACCAAAGTAAACTGTGTATTTCCACACATACAGACTGTTAATTAGGGTAGTATTGAAGAGCACAAGGATAAAGGTTTGGGATTCAGATAGACCTGAACTGAATCTAGATTTCATCTTTTACTAACTGAGTGGTTGTGGTGTAATTGCAAAAGCTTTTTCAATGTAAAAATTCTTCATCTGTAAAATGAATATGGATTTTAAAAAAAACTATCTAATAGAATTGTTGTAAGAAGTATATGAAAGTGTACAACATGCTCGGTTCAGGCTTAGACATTACAAACACCCTGTACTGGTAGCTATGATGCTAAATTCAAAGAAGACTTTTCTGTAGCTTTTAGAAAGCTACATCTTAAAATACAGAATTATAGGCAGCACCATATCAGATTTTAGGCTGTACTACAAAGCCATAGTGGTCAAGACAGCATGGTACTGGCACAAAAATAGAGACATAGACATTTGGAATCAAATAGAAAAACCAGGAAATGAAACTAACATCTTACAGCCACCTAATCTTTGATAAACCAAACAAGAACATATCTTGGGGGAAAGACTCCCTATTCAATAAATGATGCTGGGAGAACTGGATATTCACATGTAAAAGACTGAAACTGGACCCACACCTTTCTCCACTCACAAAAATTGATTCAAGATTCAAGATTAAGGACTTAAATTTAAGGCATGACATAATAAAAATCCTCAAAGAAAGCATAGGAAAAACACTGGAAGATATTGGCCTGGGGAAAGACTTCATGAAGAAGACTGCCATGGCAATTGCAACAACAACAAAAATAAACAAATGGGACTTCATTAAACTGAAAAGCTTCTGTACAGCTAGGGAGACACCAACCAAAGCAAAGAGACAACCTACACAATGGGAAAGGATACTTCCATATTTTGAATCAGACAAAAGCTTGATAACTAGGATCTATAGAGAATTCAAATTAATCCACATGAAAAAAAAGCCAACAATCCCATATATCAATGGGAAAGAGACATGAATAGAACCTTCTCTAAAGAAGACAGACGAATGGCTAACAAACATATGAAAAAATGTTCATCATCCCTATCTATCAGAGAAATGCAAATCAAAACCACCCTGAGATAACATCTAACCCCAGCAAGAATGGCTCACATCACAAAATCACAAAACTGCCGATGCTGGCGTGGATATGGAGAGAAAGGAACACTTTTACATTGCTGGTGGGACTGCAAACTAATACAACTTTTTTGGAAGGAAGTATGGAGAAACTTCAAAGAACTCAAGCTAGATCTCCCATTTGATTCTGCAATCCCATTACTGGGCATCTACCCAGAAGGAAAAAAAAATCCTTTCATCATAAGGACCCTTGCACCAGACTGTTTTTGCAGCTCAATTTACAATTGCCAAAATGTGGAAACAGCCTAAATGCCCACCAGGAATGGATTTACAAGCTGTATTATATGTACACCACGGAATACTATTCAGCCATTAAAAAAAATGGAGACTTTACATCCTTTGTATTAACTTGAATGGAAGTGGAACACATTATTCTTGGTAAAGCATCACAAGAATGGAGAAGCATGAATCCTATGTAGTCAATTTTGATATGAGGACAATTAATGACAATTAAGGACATGGTGGGGTGGGGGAAGGGGAGAGCAGAGAGAGAAAGAAGGAGGGAGGGGTGGGGAAAGGAAGAGCAGAGAGAGGGAAGGAGGGAAGGGGTGGGGCCTTGGTGTGTACCACACCTTTTGGGGGCAAGACACAATTGTAAAAGGGACTTTGCCTAACAAATGCAATCAGTGTAACCTGGTTGCTTGTACCCTCAATGAATCCCCAACAATAAAAAAAAAAAAAAGAAAAACATTTAAAATTAAACAAATTTGAAATTTTTTAAAAAATTAAAAATAAAGAATTATGTATGAATTTTACTGCTGTCCTGGCATCAAATGAGTTAGAACATGTCAAAATTATATGATACCTCTATCATGTAAGAAAAAGAACTTTTGGTTTGGGAGCTCTAGATTTAAGATTTTATTGTGGAATCAGTTCAATATTATATTATTATTAAGTATATTATGCATATGCTTCCATTCTCCAGCATACACAAGTCAAAATGTGTAATTGTGTATCTATATATTTATACAAATACTATGTATTATACCTTCAAATACTGTTGCGTATAGAGTTAAGTATATAGTTATATGAAAGTATGCATAGATGTATATATGCTATATATCATGACTATAAAAAACTGTCGGTGCCGCTGTGGCACCCCGGCACAAATAAAACAGCCAGGACCCTGATAGAAGTACAAATACTTGCAAGAGGTGGACTTCCCATAAGTGCAGGGAAGCCCAGAGTAACCTCTGCCATGGCCTTGAAGCATTATACAACTGGGGGTGGGGTGGGGGGGGTCGCACATACTAGGATCACGTGCTTAATGATCTCTACATGCTCTTTCCCCACAGGCTGGACTCTCACCCTGTCGCACCACACATATTCAAGGTCCAACACCTGCTTGCTAACAAGCAACCGATCTAATCTCATTAATGTACTAAGTTGCTTGAGGGCTTGTCTCAGAGCTGCAAAACATCTCCTTGCTGGCTCAGAGATTGTCCCACTCCCAGCTCCTCCCTCAAGAACCCGTAACGGCTCTTACAAGCCTGATGCTCAGTCTCCTACAGAAAACTATTAAAAATAATGAATTTGTTATAACTTTTATATGCGGTATAGTAATGAGATTCATTTTCTTGACAGTAATTCACCACGGCTGAAATATTGTCCCAGTCGTTGATTCTTTTGCACATTGAGAGAACCTTAAATCTAACAAATCTACATTCTTTCAGAATTTTTTTTTTATTGTTTGGGATACATTGAGGGTACAAAGAATTAGGTTACTCTGACTGTGGTTGTTCAATAAAGTCCCTCTTGTAATTGTGTCCCACCTCCAAGAGGTGTGCCATGTACCAGGACCCCCGTCCCTCTCCCTTCTCCTTCCTCCCCAGTCTATCATTCCCCTACCACATCCCTATTATTAAATCATCTACTGCCTTCATATTAGAATTGAGTACATTAGATTCTTGCTTCTCCATTCTTGTGATGCTTTACTAATTTAAGAATGTGTTCCACCCCTATGCAGGTTAATACAAAAGATGTAAAGTTTCCATCTTTTTTAATGGCTCAATATACATATACCATGGTATACATATACCACAGCTTGTTAATCCATTCCTGATTGGTGGGCATTTAGGTTGTTTCCACATTTTGGCAATTGTAAATTAAGCTGCAATAAACAGTCTGGTGCAAATGTCTTTATTATCAAATGATTTGTTTTTTTCTGGGTAGATGTGTAGTAATGGGATTGCAAGATCAAATGGGAGGTCTAATTTGAATTCTTTGAGGATTCTCCATACTTTCTTCCAAAAAGGTTGTATTAGTAAGCAGTCCCGCTGGCTGTGTAAAAGTGTTCCCTTTTCTCGACGTCCACGCCAGCATTTGCAGCTTTGAGATTTTGTGATGTGGGCTTTTCTCATTGAGATTAGGTGGTATCTCAGAGTGGTTTTGATTTGCATTTCTCTGATGATAGGGACAATAAGCATTTTTTTAAATGTTTGTTAGTCATTCATCTGTCTTTGTCACAGAAGTTTCTGTTCCTATCTCTTGCCCAGAAGTAGATGGGATTGTTTATTCTTTTTCTGTTGATTAATTTGAGTTCTCTGTAGATTCTAGTTATCAACTCTTTGTAAGATTGATACCCTGCAAATATCTTTTCCCATTCTGAAGGTTATCTTTTTGCTTTATTTGTTGTGTTCTTCACTGTGCAGAACTTTTTCAGCTTAATTAAGTCCCATTTGCTAATTTTTGTTGTTGTTGCAATGGCCACTGAAGTCTTTGTCATAAAATCTTTGCCCAGTCCAACATCATCAAGAGTTTACTCCACACCTTCTTCTAAGATTTTTATCATTTTGTGTCTTTAGTTTAAGTCTCTTATCCATCTTGAGTCGATTTTTGTAAGGGGTGAAAGGTGTGGGTCGAGTTTCAGTCTTTTACATGTGGTTATCTACTTCTCCCACCACCACTTGTCAAATAGGGATTCTTTTCCACACTGTGTGCTTTTGTTTGGTTTATCAAAGATCACATGGCAAGTAGAGACTGGTTTCATCTCTTGGTTTTCTAGTCTGTTTCATATGTCTATGTCTCTATTTGTGTGCCAATACCATGCTGTTTTGATTACTATAGATTTGTAATATAGCTTGAAGTCTGATAGGGTGATGTCTCTTTATTTTTATTACTAAGAATAGCCTTAGCTATCCAGGACTTTTTCTGATTCCATACAAAATGAAGTACCATTTTTCCAGTTCTTCAAAACATCATGTTGGTATTTTAATGAGAAGCACATTGAATCTGTAGATTGCTTTGGTTAGAATAGGTATTTTCACAATGTTGATTCTTCCTAGCCAAGAGCATGTATGTTCATCCATTTGTTAGTGTCTTCCGTAATTTCTTTTCTTAGGGTTTCATAATTCTCTTTGAAAAGATCTTTCACCTCTTTTGTTAGGTATATTCCTAAGTATTTCATTTTGTTTGAAGCTGCTGTGAAGAGAATCGTGTCCTTGATTTGTGCCCTTGGCTGTTATTGGCTACTGATTTGTGGGCATTGATTTTATACCCTGAGACATTACTGTATTTCCTGATGACTTCCAAGAGTTTTGTGGTTGACTCTCTGTGGTTTTCTAAGTATAAGATCATATCATCAGTAAAGAGGAAGAGTTTGACCTCCTCTGCCCCCATAGTCAATCTTTTAGTCTGATCTTTTGTGACTTTAAGTATGTGAGCAAACCAGTGAAAAACCTGACCCCAAGTATTCGTGACATAATTCTTATTTTGTGTTAGAAAAAAGATCAAAGAAATTAGGACGTTATCAAGTTGGTAGTGAAAACACCAGCCCTTTGAGGCTAGAATATAGCTAAGTTTGGACAAAATCCCACATTCTGGAAATTTGACTCATTTATGCTGAAAAACTATCTTTCTAGTGTTCTTCTATGCTCAAACCCTACAAAGAGAAATTTCAAATATTGCCAAGGTGTCTGAGTAGCCAGAATTCAATGTATGCAGTACTCAGATTGCTCCCAAGGAAGAAGTCAGGCCAAGAGATTACAAGGCAAGGGAGGCCATTGAAGCAGAAGGAAGTAAGTCATCAAAGCAGCTGTAACATTAGACTTGCAATGGGATTGGCTGAAATGTAATAATAAAAATTCCAAGAACCGAGAGAGTACTCAGAGTACAGGTAAAAGGCAGGGTTCATTTTAGTGAATTCAGTTAACTTGGTAATGATCAAAATCCAAGGAGACAATCACATTCAGGTGGGCAATAATGTTCTACCATGCATTTTGGTTCTTACCCCACTAGCAATTTCTCTGCCTCTTTGTAACTAAGAGCCCCCTAATTCATTCAAGTATCAGTCAGCCATATTCTTCCCAAGAGACAGCTTCTACTCAACCCTAAGAAATTAGGCTTGTTTCATCCAAGCCAATCATAGTAACTCCCTTTCTCTTGCAAATGATTATTTTAAGAATAGCCATATGACACAAAACTCACTAATAAGGGGAGACATCTATGTTGGAAAGATGGGCAAATTTTGTCATTTTTTTTAAAGGATGGAAGAAAATGATAAGGGAAAGGAAGAATGGAGCATTTATTCTCTCTTTCCTATAGTTCAAGTAACCAAGTACTTTATGAGGAAGAGTTTTTTTTCCAAAATTCCAACTAATAAATTCATCTCTTAAGAGAATAACGAAGCTAGACACCAGCCATCAATATACGCTAAACATTATGTGAAAGTTGTAACAGGTGGATCTTAACAGACAATGTCTAAATCTACGGATGACTCTTACCATCACTAAAAGTATAACAACAGGCATTACCTATCCTGAAATCTAAGTTTGAGGATGTACATAGTATCACTTATGAAATATTCTTACAAAACAAAAGTGAATCTAAGTCTCTTCAAATCTCTATATTTAAATCTCTAGTTTGGAAGAGGAGGAGAGATGATCAAGTTAAATGTAATACAAGGAGGCAATCAGCTAAATCCAGAATGTGAGGTAGTCTACAGGATCAACCAGTTTCTTCAACAAAAGGAAGGAAAAGTGATTGTTATACTTACCTGGCAGGGGAGATACCATGATCACCAAGGTGATTTTCCCAGGGTGAGGCTTATCCATTGCACTCCGGATGTGCTGACCCCTGCGATTTCCCCAAATGTGGGAAACTCAACTGCATAATTTGTGGTAGTGGGGAACTGCATGCGCGCTTTCCCCTGTTTAAAAAAGAAAAGAAAAGAAAGAAAGAAAAATGATCGTTATAAATTAAAAGGAGTTTAACAGGGAAGCATAACAGCCAGTGCAGTGTATGAACTTTATCTGGGTTCTTTTTTTAAAATTTAGATAATTGGGCAAAATTGAGCTCAGATTGGTTTGTAAGTAAGTTTAAGGAATTATTATTATTATTACATGTGATAACAGTATTGTGGTTAAGTTAAAAAAAAAAAGTCCCGAGTTGCTAAAAATGCATGCTGAAATATTTATAGATAAAATATATGATGCTTGCCTTAAGATACTCATGCAAAAAAAAAAAAGTGTGGAAAACAGATTGGCAAAATGTCAGTAATTGTTGAAGCTGCCTTGAAATTTTCCAAAAATTGAAAGATTTAGACACATGGGAAAAATCTGACATGAAAAATGATCTAGCCTGTTCCTATTGCCAACTTCAAACATTACTATGACCATGAGGGGACAGCCAAGCAAAGAAAAAGAAAGAAATTCAGTCCTTGATGACATCATTAAGTTAGTGGATTAGCCACCCTGGAAATCATTTCAGTCTGTGATTTTACTATGTCAAATAACAATTGCTTTATTTATTTTATCTAATTTCAAAATGAGCTTCTTGTTACTTGTAGCCACATTATCCTGAGAAAAATGTTATATAAAATTATTTTATTGCTATTTTTGCATTTATTTTTAATTAAATAAGTAATTACATGCTCATTGAAATAAGTTATTATATGCTTACTGAAACAAAAACAATGAAGAAGGGGGCAGCGCCTGTGGTTCAGGGAGCAGGGCGCCAGCCCCATATACCAAGGGTGGCAGGTTCAAACCCAGCCCCGGCCAAACTGCAACAAAAAAATAGCCCAGTGTTGTGGCGGGCGCCTGTAGTCCCAGCTACGCGGGAGGCTGAGGCAGGAGAATCACCTAAGCCCAGGAGTTGGAGGTTGCTGTGAGCTGTGTGACGCCACAGCACTCTACCTGAGGGCGGTACAGTGAGACTCTGTCTCTACAAAAAAAAAAAAAAAAAATGAAGAAGAATAAAGGACCCAGGTTATTATTTCCCCTCATGTCTCCATCTCCTATCAGATCAACCATCATTGACATATTTTGTTTTAAATGTTACTGGAAGATCTGCTCCTATGTTTGCCTAGACGAAACTGTCCGTGAGGACTCCTTTGTGAGCCTGTGTGCCTGTGCGTCTGTGTCTATTCTCATGTAAGCCCTAATCCTTTTGGGACAAGGAATTTGTCTTTTCACTCACTTCTAATTATCTCCCCAAGTGGTGGCTACTGCAGCACTAAGATTTCACCATGCACTCAGTAAACACTTATTTGTAGGTGATATTAATGTTGATAAGAATAGCCAGGCTCAGTAGAATTATTTCCAAAATGCACAGACTGCACTCTCCAAGACTGCAAAGGCAATATTGTACCTTCCCCACCCCCTGCAGAAAAATAACAATAGATCACAACCAAAGATACCAGCAGGTGTGTGCCCTGCAAATGGCAAGCACGAAAACTGAAGTGACTGACATTCTGAAGACATTTTCCAGCAAGATAAATTGTCAAAGCTGAGAACATTTGAACAGCAGGGCACAGCAAAGAGGCAGTACATCTTCACATTTCAAGTCATTTGGCTGTGCACGGCAGAGTTACTTATAAAACTTAGGAAAGAGAAATCTACATTAACTGTTGAGCCATCCATAGGACTGCATTTGGTAGGGAGAGAGGGCATATGTGCCCATCTGTTCCGGATCTAGCTACCTTCCCAACCTTCCCTCTCTTGTCATTTTTAGAATGTAAACATTTTGAATGTAGGGAGGAACTGGGTTCTGTGGTATGTTCTGAACAGTTTCCAGCACTTTGAGCACTTAGAACATTTTTAAGGAATAACAACATTTTGCATTGGACTGGAGGGAATAGAACTTCCCCTTCATTTGCTAAAATGAGAATATCTTTTATTCACCAAAAGCTGTTCTTTGGCTGACCAATTTAGCAAAAGAATAAAGAACTCCTCCTCTCGGGCTCAGAAGAGACCTGTTCCTAAACAATGAAATGGTAATTCAGGAGATATGTACCAGCAGACAGCCAGTTTGTAAAAGTACTTTTCCGGAGTGGAGAGAGAGTTTCAAATGTAGAAACTCAACTGGACCCAGCCAGGTTCTGCTTCAGGAGACTGTCCTTAATACAAATAGGAAGAAAAGTGTTCAGAATCAGAGTGGCATTTATAAAAGGGCACAGAAAAGTTTTTAATCCTAAGTGCCTATGTTTTAAAAATGGGGGGTGGGGGGGTTGGTGTCTATATTAGAACCTTTAAGAATAGTAACCTGTTTTTTAAAAGTTGTCAGTTTTAAAATCCTACTTGGCCAGCGGTGCATCTTACAAGGGTATATGTGAAACTTGGTAAATGTGGAATGTAAGTATCTTGGCATAGTAACTGAGAGAATGCCAGGAAGGCTATGTTAACCAGTGTGATGAGAGTGTGTCAAATGGTCTGTGAAGCTAGTGAATGATGCCCCATGATCATATCAATGTTCACAGCTGTGATTTAATAAAAAAGAAAAAAAAAATCCTACTTGGAATTTACCCTAATATCAATACCTGAGATTACCCTAGATATCATCTTAAGTGTGAAACAAATATGAAAATAAAGTGAGTCATTATGCATTGTAATAATACAAAATTAGAAACAAATACTCATCAGTAAGGGGTCCAGTTGAGTCATCGGTGTGTCAATAGAGTGAAATATTATGGACCCGTCAAAAGAATGAGAAATTCTCTACATGATGATGAAAAAAATCTCATCATTGAAACTTATTGCTAAGTTTAAAATAAAACATACAGAAGAATATAAATACTATGATAACAGTGTTATAATAAAGAAAAGATAAATATTTACATTCAGAAAAAGTATATGCATAAAGAAACTCTGTAAGGGCACTTTGTAAAACTTTGCAGTGGCAGCTGCAAAGGCTGGGAATGGGGAATATGCAAAATCAGACTCCGAGGACAGATTTTCATGGGGTAGGTTTTCATAGTTTCTCTTTGAATCACATGATTAAAAACATGTTTTTAATTATGTCTCGTTTAAGCCTTTATGAAAACTTAGGATCAATTAAACAGGCCAAATTTTATCTTTCGGATTTTTTTTTTTTTTAATGCCTTCTCCCAAGACTTGCAAAAGAAAGGCAACAATGCCTGCCTGGTGGACCCACAAAAAAAAAAAAAAGAAAGAAAGAAAGAAAAATAGAGCAGGTAAAAAGGAGGTAAACGTACAATACACTATTTTCCCCTAGACAGCTGGTAACCTGAATATATAAATATTTGAAATGGTGAGTTGCTAATGTAAAATGAAAGATGTAACCTCAGGGGTAGACTTGAATTCACAAGGGAACAACTACAATTTAGAGGAATAAAAATACATCCAGTCAGACCAACTCTGAAACCCTGATTGCGTCCGCAGAGACTGTAAACAAGAAGTCCAGGGGAGTGACAGACATTATCAGATCTTCAACAGGGAATGAGAGTTTATATGTTCCACTCTATTTACGTCAGTAACAGTTATATTTGTGGAAGGTATAGATGGTCTCACCCAAAGGCCCTATTACACAGAAAATAAAAGTGAGGCACAAAGGGCAGCTCTCCCCACTGCCCCTGGTTAAAATAAATTGCTAAGAATGCAACCCAATCCAACGGTGAATGCCTAAAGGCCCCTATTCAAAGTTTTAGCCTAATCCCTAAAATCTTTTGTTGTGTCTTTATTTTTTGTTATTTCTCAAATGTTTTGAAAATAAGCACTTATAGTAGTAGTTGGGGAAATAAAAGTTGTATTAAGTTTTCTGTCGAGACAATCTGGGTCCTTCTCCCTCCATAGTAACACAAAACAAAGCAAAGTATTAAGTATCATTGTTGCCTTTGTTTTATCCTTGTATTTAAAAAAAAAACAAAAACAAAATTAAAGAAAATGGCCACTGATCTTTGGGCTAAATGAGAAATAAGCCAATATTAAGCTTAAAAATGCAATGAACATAAATAGTAAGTAAGCTAGCATTATTATATTTGCTATTTAATTTATAGATGTCAATTATAAATGTAAATCAATATGATGTAGGCATATTTTCTTATAAAGATAAATAATCCCACATTGTGAGTCACACAAAAATCTTTCACTTGGAAATGAAGTCACTTTTTAAAATCAGGGAAAACACACTTGGGAAGATTGGAGCATTTCCAAATCAACCACAGAAGCATAAACGTGGGTTAATAACGTACGTGTCATTTCAACTACGTGTTTGTGAGGTATCAGATGCATGAAAAACTGCCAAAAAAAACAAGTCGGGAACATGTCTCAACAAATTATTATTATAAGATGATTTATTTCTATACATGATTTTTAGTTTTGTTTTCAATCTTTCCTAAAATCCAAACTACGGTATATCACAGATAACATTATTGCATTAGTCTAACATCATTAAGTTTTACACTAGCTACCAACTCTCAGTAGCTGCAACTTGAGAACATTATAAAAGACCCTTTTTAACAACTGGGTGTGCCCCACCCCTGCAAAAAAGAAATTCAAATGCAAAAGTGAAATCACAATCGCTCATCTTGATATTTTGCCACTAAATATCTGAGGGTAGAGTAAAATCTCTTGAACAACAGAAGGCTCTAGGAGGGTTTTAGTAACAGAGGGGATTTCTGCTATAGCAGCAATGACAGATGATCATTTGACCTGGATAATCGGGGGAACACTGGTGATGATGAGGAGTTACAGTAACAGCCCTCCCTTGTTGAACAGCTCTAACTGTTAGTGGAAAGGTTTTCTTGTTTCAACCGTTAGCTCCCATGCCTTCTACCAAATATTCCAGAGAACACACGCAAAACTCTGTTTCTCCAACATGACAGCCATTGAAATATCCAAATGCTACATCTATGTACCTAGGTCTTTTTGCTTCCAACCCAAACATCCCCATGTCTTTCAAGTATTTTCTTACAACATATTTTCCAGACTCTCTCCCTTCTCAGTTTTTCTTTGATATTCTCCTATGTCAAAGTCCCTTTAGAGTGTGACATCTAGAGCTAAGTATAGTACAAATGTGGTCTAACCATAGATAACAGCACACCTCACCTAATACAGCCTAAGACTGACGTAGCTTAACAGTCACGTTACTTCTGTTTTTTTTTAATCTCACAGCGGATTTAGAATTAACCATAATGCTAAGGTCTTTTCAATATTATGTTTTCTGACTTTTTATATTGTTTTAATGATCATAGGATTTGACATTAATATCTGAAAGTTTTTTGTTGTTGTTGTTGTTTTTTTTTTGAGACAGAGTCTCACTATGTCACCCTCAGTAGAGTGCCGTGGCGTCACAGCTCACAGCAACCTCAAACTCTTGGGCTTAAGCAATTCTCTTGCCTCCGCCTCCCAAGTCCCTGGGACTGCAGGTGCCTGCCACAATGCCCCGCTAATTATCTGAAAGTTTTTTTTTGTTTGTTTTGTTTTTACTGATGTCATTGTCCAAGTGATACATACCATCCCGGTTTGTAAAACTTTTTTTTTTTTTTTTTTATTGTTGGGGACTCATTGAGGGTACAATAAGCCAGGTAACACTGATTGCAATTGTTAGGTAAAGTCCCTCTTGCAATCATGTCTTGCCCCCATAAAGTGTGACACACACCAAGGCCCCACCCCTCTCCCTCCATCCCTCTTTCTAATTATCTGAAAGTCCCTCTTTCCATTGAGTATTGATCCTCTCCTGAGTATTGAGACATACTTACTCTACTTCAAAGTTTATGTTAAACGTAATTTTTATAATTTTGGGCTCTATTTCCAAGACAATAAAAAGAGATTTTGTAGGTTGACTAGAGGGCTATGAAACTTCACTAGAGAAAGTCTTAAAAATTGACATTGGTGCATTCATCAACCAATTTTCTTTGAATATGTTGTACAGCCATACAATTTCAGTTCACTGAAATTTCACATTTTATCACATATTCAAAAAGCACGTAAAGAGGGGTTGTCAAATAACCAAGCTACTCTATACCATGACATAATGCCTACCCATCACTTCAGCAACCCATAGAGAAATGGAAATGGCATTAGTTACAAAGGACTTTTTGCTGGTGATTGCATGCTGCCACCCAGAGATTACATCCCACATTTCCATGTGCGCTGTCCCAGTTCATTCCTTCACAGAAAAAAAAAAAGAATTCGGGAGGGAGGAGGGCAGGGCCTTGGTGTGTGCCACACCTTCTGGGGGCAAGACATGATTGCAAGAGGGACTTTACCTAACAAATGCAGTGTAATATGGCTTATTGTACACTCAATGAATCCCCAACAATAAAAAAAAAAAAAGAAAGAAAGAAAAGAATTCATTTTCCACACATATTGACCTTGGAACTTGGAATTTAGAATTCAACTCTTATCAAATGTGAAATTTTATAAAAGCTTAGACATTAATGAAATTGATCAAAGTAGTTAAAGCAAAAAGATAAATCTAGTATGGTTACCCAGTCCCAGTGGAATCTGGATGCTCCTTCAACGAATTTTATCCATGTTGTGGCAAAATGTAAGCTATTCTAGAGAAGACAGCCTTCTTTTCAATATGTATCTTATTAATCTTATCCAAAGTTACATGTGTGTTTGTTTTTAAATGGCTTCTCTTTCTGTCAATATTTGCTAACTTCCTGGCAAATAGAAGGAAGGATCTAGCAGCAAAGTCCTCTTCCTTAGTTAGAATACTATTTACAGTGAACAAGAAAATGAACAAATATTCATTTCTTCATCCTTCTTCAATTCACTTCTTATTCAAGAAAAACAGCCGAGGGGATAGGGGAGGGGGCAGGGAGAACTTTGTGAAGGAGTAGCTTGGTCTTGTAACCCCCTCTATTGGGTATAAATTCTTTCCTTGGGTGACTTACAATGGGAACACTAAGAGGAAGCCAAAAGCGCTGGGAAAGAGGCGGACATACAACTGGAGCCACCTCCACCCACATCTGTCACATAAATTCAAGGACGGCCTGGACTGGCTTTTTATAAAGCCATTTTTAATGTTCAAAAAAGAGACACAAACTTCTCAAAATCCTATCTGTACACTAACAGAAACATAGCAAGCCAGTTAAAAGTCAGTGGTCTGGGCGGTGCCTGTGACTCAAGGAGTAGGATGCCGGTCCCATATGCCAGAGGTTCAAACCTAGCCCCGGCCAAAAAAAAAAAAAAGTCAGTGGTCTGTCTACTTGCAACATTCTAGAAAGCTTAATAAAAATTGAGAGAATTCATGTAAGTTATTTATCCATTTATTTTAAAAATATGCTCTTAATAAAAAATTTTCTAACATAAAACACTTTTTTCTAAAGGATCAAAATAAACTTCAGATCAATAGATTTCTAGACAAAAATGAACTGATGCTGGACATGGTGGCTCACGTCTGTAATCTCAGCACTTTGGGAGGCTGAGTTAGGAGAATTACTTGAGGCCCAGAGTTAAGGTCACTTGAGGCCTGGAGTTCAAGACCAGCATGGGCAATATAGTGAGACCCTCTCTCTACACACACATACACACACACCCCAAATTAACCTAATACAAAATCATCAATTGTGGTACAAGTACACCATGTAGAAATTAGATGGTCTAAGATGCTTACCATGACATTGTGTAGGGGAAGATGGACTTGATTTGACAAAGCAAACCTGCCTGTCATTAAAAATTTCTACAATTTCAGGTTATGAGACAGTCTAAAACTTTCTTCAAATATTCCCAATTTTTGAGAAGGAGTTTAACCTATAAAATTTCTAATTAAGGTGCATTCTTTTCCTAGACCTTTTCTTTTCACGTTAAGAAAAGTCATTTGACTTTTTCTAACTTGCCCTGTTCTGCCAGCTATAAATTTAAATGGCAGTATTGCTGAGCACCCTTCCCTCTTATTGAAAATTATAAGCATTAAGAAATTTCATTTCTATTTTTGTTTTGAGTCACTTTAGGAAAAGTTGGTAAGATGCTAGCTGTGTAACAGGGAAGGGAGTCTCTTCATCTTGGCTTAACTCTGTCCTTGCTGTCATCTCAATATGCCATTTCTGTGGTCTGGGGAGGGCTAGGAAGGAGGGCGGGTGTGGGGGTACCCCGAGCTACACAGGCTCTAAGTTCCTTGGATCCTCAAAGCTGAAAAATCTGCCATTTCAAAACTGTAAGCAAGGTTAAGTCCTTCAAGATGTGAAAATCATCTGCCCTTTCTTCCTTTGTCCTTGGAAAAATACCAGAACAAGTGAGTCCCTTCTATGTGAAAATGTTAACTAGGGATGTTTGAGACACTGTGGCTGCAAAGAGCCAAAATGCTCCCTGAAATAACGTCAAAGGGTGAGTTCAACCTCTGTAGACCCTTTCAAGAAAAATCCCTTTTCCAGCTCTGCACGTCCACTGCAGCAAACCTGGCCATTGTCGCCTTCCTTGTGGATGAGGGTACATGGTCAGTCTAATTATTGTTCACAAATAGCAGGAACTAAGAACTACTGGAAAGGTACCTGGTATTATATTATAAGGTAATATGATAAACCTGATATTATACTGGTTTCAAGGATATAAGAGTCAGACTCTGTATATTTTTAGAAAGCGCCGTGCTTCTGACGCACAGCCAGGCTTGAAAAGTCTTTTACCACAGCGCATTGTAGGAAACTCCCTCGTGGTATAATTTGAGATGAAATAACCCAAACTTTAAAAACAATCTTCTTTTGGGCTTTTATACTCTGGTGTGATTGTTTGGAGCAAAGACACACCAGTAACTAAGACTGGGGGTTCCCTAAAAAGAAGTGGAACCCAGCAGAAGCAGGGACGAGAGGGAGAGGCTGTGACATGCCTGTGAGATGGGGATGGTGACGATTTCTCTGCTTGTCTTGGGTCTTACAGGTCAGAGTTCAAGACCTTGGAGCATCAACATACTAGAAGGTGATCTTGGCCGTGGAATGAACGGAACTACATTTGGGAAGCAAAGCAGGAGGCAGCCACCTGGCGGGCCTGTGGGGATGGTGAGTGCAGAGGCAGAGGGACACGGCCCTGACAGCTTCACCTACACCCTACAATTTGGGGGTAGCTAAACGTGCATGCAGCGTGCACAAAACTGTCATCACCCTTCTAGTTCTCATTTTTTGTGCGTTCACAAAACAATAGTATTTCACCAGCTATCCGGGCAGCCTATCATAGCCTAGTCAAACTGACACATAAAATGATCGCACTGTCCCTAAATTGACTTACGAATTTAATGCAATTTGAATACAAATAGCAGCACTGTTTTCTGGGAGTTTTTTTCTGAAACAAAACAAAAATTGCTAGGTTTTCTAGACACTTCTCATTTATTTTTGTCAACAAGAAACAACTCAAGTTACTTTAAATATATAGAACAATGTATAAGATTTGCATATGCCTTAAGTTTTGCCAATGTACCGTATATTTTTTACTATTATGAAAAGAGTCTTGTCTTCAATTCTATCTAACAAGTTTATTTTTGTGTCTGCTAAGGCTGTTTATTTGTGTGTGTTAATTTCATACCCTGCTACCTTTCTGAGCATTTGTAATTTTTTTGAATAGATGCTCTGAGAATTTTCTAGTTATTTACCCATAGATTGAGTTTTTCTTTCCTATTTTTATAATTTAATTTTTCTTTTATTTAATTGTGCTAATTAACACTGCCAGTATAATTTTAAGCAATTGTGTTAAAATTGAGTGTCATTGTGTTATTCCTGACTTATACTGTGAATGCCTGTAGCGCTGATTTATTCTGTAAGATGTTGTTTTGGAGATGACAGACAAACAGGCACATGTTTCAGTCTCTATTTATATATTTTCTATATATATAAATACATATTCTATGTCTATATATTAATACATATATAGAAAATATATATAGATATTCCCATTTCCCATTTCCCAATTCCCATTTTATTATTTTAATAAGTTAGAAGTGGAGATTGAATTTTGCCAAATGCCTTCTGAAACTTTAATAGTTTGGCTATCAGGGTTATACTCACTTCATAAAGTATTAGATTATTAAATATAAAATGTGTGATTTTGAGTCAAAAATTTAGTTTATTATATCTCAAACAAGAAGCCGTACAATGAATCAAAGCATGTGCCTAAACTATCGACACCGGACACAGTTTTTTCCTCTTAATGGTAGCTTGTTTAGGCCAAGAGTGAAGAAGCCTAGAGAGTGAGTGGTGATGAAATAAAAGGCATTTTCTACAGCTTGTTGAAAATCGAATATTTTTCCTCAAGAAAAGTGATCCAAAGCCAGAATGAAGTGGTAGGCAGTTGGCAGAGAATTTCCAAGTCCAGCTTCTGTAGTTTGGGCAGCGCTGTTTGTGTGACAACTGATCGAGTGTTGTCTTGCAAGAGGGTTCGTTGGTCTGTCTCCATTGGCCAATCTCAGCTGCTTAATCCCAAGCATCCTCGTCATTTCATCCAGTTGGTTGCAGTCAACATCCACTGTAAGTGACTGAACAGGATTCATGAAGCTGTAGTGACCACTACCAGCACTGGACACCATCAGCTTTTTTTGATGAATACTCAGTTCTGGACTGTGCTTCCACACTTCATCTCTGTCCAGTCATTGTGCCAGACACTTGGAAATTGCCAAAAAGAATCCACTTTTTCTTGCAAAGAATAATACAATGCAGAAATGGTTCACCTTTGTGTCGTGACAGCAAAGAAAGTCAAGCTTCCAGATGATTTCTCTTCTGATGCTCGTCTAATTCACGCAGAACCCATCTCTCCTGCTTCTTCACCTTATTGGTTTGTTTCAAATGATCCAATATTCTTGGGAAAGGAACATCAAACCTTGCTGCCAATTCACACATAGGTTAAATGGATTCACTTCTGCTACAGCTGTCAGCACTCCGTTGTCTACCTTAGTCTCAGGTTGTTCACGTGGCTCATTTTAAGTTTAAAATCACCAGAGTGGACTTTCTCCACCACTGACATACTGTATGTCCATGAGTCATGTCCTTCCCAGACACTTCATTGACATTTCAAGCTGTCTGGGGGGTGCATTGGCTCGACAAAGGAACTCATATATTTAAAAAAACAAAAAATTGCATTTTTGACTTATCCATAAATATTCACAAATATTGCTCTAAACAAACAAAAAAAGTTCAAAAGATAATCACAGCCAAAATACACATTTGAAAGAATGAGGATGTATATCTTCATAATAAAAACAAAACAATAGGGTCAAAGTGAAATGTTACAGATATCAACTGTCAAACCCAGACATTTTGCTATGTTTTCTTTATTAAACAGAGACATCTTGAAAAAGAAGTCTGTTTGGCGGCGCCTGTGGCTCAAAGGGGTAGGGCACCAGGCCCCTATGCTGGAGGTGGTGGGTTCAAACGCAGCCCCGGCCAAAGACTGCAAAAAAAAAAAAAAAAAAAAAGAATTCTGTTTTAAAAATATTGAAAGCACCTTCTTTTTAAGGATTTTATAGAAATATGCCCAGAAAACATCTGATCATAGTAATATGTTAAGGGGCAGCCCTTTGACCCCTTCTGTATTTTTCCTAAACTCTCCCCATGTGTATTACCTTCATCATCCACTTTCAATCCAATTTCTACAATGTTCTATAGGTATTATATATTGCAGTTGAAAAGTATGATGCAACTTGATTATTTTTCCTCAGAAGTGACTTGAATGCCTTGCCTACTTATCAAGAGAATTTTTTTATTCTTTAAAGTCCAATCATTTTATTATTTTATTTCTCTATATCTTAATATTGATTTTAGATTAATTTTCTTAGGTATGCGTTATGCTTTTTCAATGTGAGAATCAAGTCTTATGCTATTTTAGAGATATTCCCTTGAAGTATAATTTTAAATATCTGTTGCATTATTTGGAGGTTTTTTCCCCTAAAGAAGTTTAATAATATTTGTGTGGCTCTCCTTTATCTTACTTACCTACAATTTTTCTCTCTAGTCTCTTATTTTTGTCTTATTTTTTACGTTTTGTCATTTTCTTCTTTATATCCTTGTTGTGTTTTCATACCCAGCGTCTCTTGTGTTTTTTGTCATTTTCTCTGCATTTCTGAAATAATTTTATCTTCTCCTTTCATTTCTTTCCTAAATTCTGTCAATTCACATTTTCATCTTCCCATAATCTGGCCATCTTTTCTCTGAGTTCCTTTATTTCTATTTCACGATCTTTTATAGCTGTGACTGCTTTATATAAATAGCTTTTCTTTATAATATAAAAACATTGTTGCAATTTTCTTCTGATTATGGTGATGTTTTTCTGGATAATTTTCCTCCATTGCTGAGCTCTGATTTTTCTGTCTTTTTTTGTGCCATCTTTGTTTAGATGCAGCATTTTTACTTTTTGTTCATAGTTGTATGAGTTTCTTCTTCCTGGCTCACCTATTATCAAGAGAACCTGATATGATGAGAGAAGAGAGGTAGGAACTGTGTTATAGTTCACCTGTGCAGCTGTCACGGCACTGCGCGATTTACAAAGAACAGAAATTTCTTTCTCGAAATTCTGGAAGCTTGAAAGTCCAAGATCGAGGTGCTGCTAAGTTCAGTTGTCTGGTGAGGCTGCCCTGGTACCCCGAATGCTGCTTTCTGTGTTGGGGAGAAGCCCTGTGTCCTCGCGTGGCAGGAGACACAAGGGCAAGAAGAGGCAAACTCTCTCCATCCCTCCCTTTGGTTATGTAAAGCCACCTAACCCCATTCGTGAGGGTGGACCTCTCAGGACTCACTCATCTCCTAAGGGCCACATTGCCCAACATTTTGCACTGGGGAGTAGGTTTCAACATAAATTTTGGAGGGAATAAAATCATTAGAACCCTAACAAGTTGTTTTCTCAGTTTCTGAGGTGGAAAAAAAAATCTGCCTTCTGATGTTACTGTGTCTGAGCTGTTGTATTCAAACACTTCTAATATCAACTGGGGGGTTTCTTCATACCAACCAATTCTTCAGTTCTCTCATTGCAGACAAGGTGTCTCAGAGTTCAGTTCAGTTCTGACACTAACTACCCAGCATTGGCGCAGACCCCACAGGTTAAGGGCTCAGTCCCATGAGATTGTCCCCACTGAAGATGCCAGTCACAAGTCTCAGGTCACCACCCACACATCTGACCAAACAACTATCAATTCAGGGCACCCATGACGCTTGCTCGGTTCAAAAATCTGCTGCAATGACTCATAGAACTCCGAAAAACGTTTTACTAACATTTTAAGCTGACTATAAAGCCGAAGATTCAGAAACCATTCAAGACACAGGAAGTGAAATGGAAAGATGTGTAGAGCTAGATATGGAGGACAGGGGATGTGGAGCTCCCGTGCCTCCTCTGGCTAAGCCTCCATCCAGCACTTCAGTGTGTCACCAACCAGCAGCTCTCCAAGCCCTGTTGTTTGGGGGATTTTATGATGATTTAATTATGCAACCATTTTTGTTGCACAGTAACATCAGAAGGTAGTATTTTTTGAGCTACAAAACTGAGAAGCAACTTGTTATGGTTTTAATGTTTTTATCCTCTCCAGAATTTGTGTTGAAACCTAGTCACCAACCCTCTTATCATGCGTTGGTCTTTCTGGTGACTAGCCTTGATCCTGAAGCCATCGAGGGGCCCCCAGCCACCAATCTTCTCTTTTAAATACCAAAGACACTCTGAACACTCTAGAGATTCCAAGGGTTTTAGGAGTTATGTGCCTTGAACTGAGGCAAAGACCAAATATACACTATTAATAGATTCCTATTGCGTCACCGTGTGACATGTATTTTCTTTGCTGTCTCTCATCACCATCCTGTTACCTTTACACTTTCTGCAGTTTTTCTCTCTGCTTCTCGAGGCACTTCTCCAAGCCTGGTCACGCTCAGTTCTACTCACAGCTGTTGGCCCTCAGGTAGGGCCCCTTTCTGTGGAGGAAAGGGGGGATTCTCTGACACGGCTTGCGTTCTGTTTCTGTAAGAAAATCTCACTCCCGGGTCTTTTCCACAGCACCTGCCACCCCACAACACTATTTGGCTGACCATGCTACTCTTCTGGTTTCACATATTTCTCCCCCAATTTGCATTTTATTTAGTTTGTGTGTTTTTCTTAGTATCCTAGTTTTATTGGATGCTATGGAGGGTTATGTTTTTGTTACTGTTTTTGTTGTTTCTACTATCACCTGGGATTCCTCTAGCACTAATTTTAAGTTATTATCTCTGTTTTCGTACCATGTATCATCCAGGATCCTTAGTATAATTCGATGAAACTGATAGCCAGATCTCTGGCAGGCTGTAGAAAACTAAGGGAAGCTGCTGAGCCCGTGTAGGAGATTAAACAGAAGGAGCCCTGAGCAGCCTGAGGGAGGTCAGCCATCTGAGACTGGGGAAGGCACGCTGAGTGGGAGGAGATTAGACTCAGAGGGTTCATCTGCGGAGTGGAAACAGCTGAAAATAGCGCAGGATGTGTTATTTCTGAAACCGGTAGGCCCACTCAGGCCCTCCCAGGTTCCTGTGGAGGTAAATAATTGCGGCTGCAGCTAAGGCAGAGTGCCCTCCACCTGCCAGGCACCATCCTCAGTGCCCTCCCTATGTCGGCCATGGCCCCAAGTCCCCTACTCTTCACTGGTACGTGACCTGTATTTGTCTATCATTTTGAAAAAGACAGAAAAGCTGACTTTTAAGGTGTTCTCAACTCAGGACTCTGCTTTCTTTTGTCTCCAGGGACTCATACTCAAAGCCATCATCATTTGAGCAGCAATATTAGGGAGATGACACATGTGCCACAAATCAACAGGTCAGGAAGTTTCACTTTGCTCTCACATATGAAGAACAAATAACTCCCTGGCACTTTGGAAACAAATGGGTCAGAAATCCTACTGTGTGGGAAGATTTTCATTTCAGTGAGAGAGTAAATGAGCTACTTTAAGACAGCAATGACTTGATGTGATCCACATTTTACACAGAAAACCCGATTTTCTTTCTTTTAAAATCAAATTTATATTAAAAATGTAATGGCTATAAACTAAGAGCCATACCTGTTCTGTTTGCTAATATGATAACTTTCATTTGTGTTCTATAAGAGGCATAAAATCTTGCCTCCTTGAAATGACCCTATAATGAAGAAAATGAGAATTTTATTTTTATTTTTTTTTTTTGGAGATAGAGTCTTACTATGTTGCCCTTGGTAGAGTGTCGTGGCGTCACAGCTCACAGCAACCTCAAACTCCTGGGCGTAAGTGATTCTCTTGCCTCAGTCTCCCGAGCAGCTGAGACTACAGGCGCCCCCACAACGTCCGGCTATTTTTTGGTTGCAGTTGTCATTGTTGTTTAGCTGGCCTGGGCTGGACTCAAACCTGCCAGCCTCAGTGCATGTGACCGGGGCCGTAACCACTGTGGTACACTGAGCCAAAATGAGAATTTTTTAACAACCACTAGTATAATTAGTGCCACAATCACGGGAGATGTAGACAATGCAGAGAGAATTCATGTAATTGATAAGAAATTACTAATCTGTCTCTTCCCCCACCTCAAAAAAGCTGATTTTTTGTGGTGTCTGGAAACATTCTACTCAGAGATGCCTAAAAAATGATAAATGATTACTTTGGTTCATATAATAAAATGTCCTAAAATTTTTTGAGGAAAGCTAACAGTCTCAAAATTTTAAATTTCTGCTCATTAAAAAAAAAAAAAATCATTAAGAAAATGAATAAGCAGGCCAGGCATGATGGCTCATGCCTGTAATCCTAGCACTCTGGGAGGCCAAGGCAGGAGGATCCCTTGAGCTCAAGATTTCAAGAACAGCCTGAGCGAGAGTGAGGCCCAGTCTCTAAAAATTAGCCAGGCATTCTGGCAGGTGCCGGTGGTCCCAGCTACTTGAAAGGCTGAAGCAAGGGAATCACTTGAGTCCAAGAGTTTCAGGTTGCTGGAAGCTGATGCTATGACACTCTACTGAGGGCAACAAAGTGAGACTCTTGTCTCAAAAAAAAAATTAAGCGGAGCATCTTACAAGGGTATATGTGAAACTTAGTAAATGTAGAATGTAAATGTCTTAACACAATAACTAAGAAAATGCCAGGAAGGCTATGTTAACCAGTGTGATGAAAATGTGTCAAACGGTCTATAAAACCAGCGTATGGTGCCCCATGATTACATTAATGTACACATCTATAATTTAATTTAAAAAATTAATAAATAAATAAAACTTAAAAAATAAACAAAATGAATAAGCAAACCAAACACTGGGAAAAAAATTATATTTATAATATGTACATCTGATGAAAGTCTTAGGAAATATAAAAACTTTCAAATAAAAGATAAGTAAGCTAATAAAATGTGAGCAAAATCTTAAACACCTCAAAAAAGATTAACAAATAGATAATAAAAAAGGTTTAAATGTGTTCAATATTATTATTATTTAGGAAAATATAAATGAAAACGATAAGAAGGCATCATTCCAAACACACTAAGATAACCAAAATAAAAAAGAATGACAACACAAAATGTTGGCAAGGATATAGAGCAACTGGAATTCTTATACATTACTCATAGGTGTAAATAGCATGACCATCTTGAGAAATGCATTGACAGTTTCTTATGAAGGCAAATGTACATCTACACGCATACATTTTTATCCAGGAATTTGACCTGTATGTATTTACTGCCCCCAAATTAAAACACATGTCCACAAAAAGGCAGAAACATCCATAGCCACAGATGGAGAAACAGTCCAAATGTCTATCAACAGAAGAATAAACAAATTATGATGAACTTACACTATTCAGCAATAAAGAGGACTGATTTCTGAAGCACATACAGTGTGGATGAAGTTCAAGAGCCTTATGTGGAGCAAATGAAACAAGGTACAGCTAATTCTATGATATCATTTATCTAAAGTCCGAGAATAGGCTGATGACAGATTCCAGAAAGTGATCAGCTCGTTAGAGGTGGGAGAGAGTGACTAGACCGGGATGTGAGGGAACTTTGTGGGGTGGAAATGTTGTATATCTTGATTGTGGCGGGGCTTATGTACATGGACACCACTATCAGTCCTGATCAAACCGGACACTTAAAACACATGCATTGCATTGTATGAGAGCACCACCTCAATAGAGAAAAAGGAAACATCGGCAATGATCGCTTTCCATTTATTTATTTACATCGTTTTGGAATAAAAGGAAGCATTATGATATATTTTATTTTAACATTTTTACTCATTTGAATTCAATTTATATCCTGCTGGAAAGGATGTTAAAGTCAATTATTTTTTCCATCTATAACAAAAGGAAAGATTATAGCATCTGGAGTGATCCTCAAGCTGTTTGGCCGATTAGGAAACAAATCTTTGTTTGAATTTTTGAATGTTCAAATATTTTATGAGCATGCACATGGACCTAATTGCAATAAAACACACAAACAGTCACAGGCTGGATGGACCTCTGGAATTTGGGACAGGCCAGACAAGGAAGAACGCGGGTCTGGGAGCTGGTGAACCTGCCCTCCCTCAGCAGAGGGGCTGTGTCCACCCCCACCAGTTAGCAGCCCCTCCGCTCTGCACCAGCTGCCACCCAGCCAGCCCTCCCACGTTCTGTGCTCTGCGTCTTTTGCCTTCTGCTTGCTCGTGATTTCTGCTTGCTCATGGCTTCTGCTTGTAACTTCAGCTCACTCAGCCTTACTGTTGCTAATAAAATAACCCCCCTTTCTCCATATATCTTCAGTATAATGTCCCCAAATAGAATATCTGAATTGGCCTAAATAGTCAACATCATCTGTGCTTTGATAGAACTTTCACACAAAATCACCTCATTAGGCCCTTCACTAGACAGACTGTAGACTAGCTGCATGGAGGCCCCTGTCTGTCCTTGAGCAAACAAGCTGTGACTTACAAACAGGGTGAGGTGACCCATCATAGCAAGACCCAGGTTGAGAAGCAGAATTCGGCTTTTCTCTCAACAGAGGGCTCCCTACATAAGCAAAGCAGTCTTCTCTAGATGGTGCAACAATCAGTAACAACTGTGATTGGCCTCTCCTATGTTGTTATTGCTAAATAATAAAAAAATACATCTGAAGACCATCGTGGTTTTTTCGGAGGGTGTGGGGGGAGACTGGCAGGAAGGGACATTCCCTGGAGATGATATTGAGCTTGCATTGAATACCCTGAAATTCATGGAAGTGAAATGAAGGATTTTAGCACCCTAAAAATTTTAGGGTGCTAAATTCCTTCATTTCTTGGAGGGTGCTTACAAAAAGGAGACCGGAAACCAGACCTAGAGTGAGACCTTAGTCACCCCACTGGAGTGAGGGGTCGGTTAGAGTGATGATAGAGCCCAGAATTACATGGGACCCCCTCCGCATCAGAAACCACTGTAAGCACTCTGAGTTACGGAGAATGCTAAGTCTCACACACAGTGTGAGGAGGTGAAGACTAGGGTACACGTGGAGTGAGTATTTGATCACCACTGGCCTAGCTCTGGAGTCTCTTAATCACTTCATTATTTGGCCTGTTTGTAGTTATTCACCAAGTTCTCCAGATAGAATCTGGTTGGAAAAGGGAGAACTGATGTCTATTTTAAGGGAGAAAACAAACTCCTGCCCGCAGTGGGTATCCTACTTCCGCAAGGTGACATTAACTGAAACTAGTAAGAAGACACTGGGAGAATGTTCCCTAGTCATGCACCTTGGAAACGAAATTTAAGTGTCTCTGGATCTGAAGGGAAAAACACATTTCTGTTACTCCCTGGATGTCACTGGTGAACAGGGCAGCCCTCAGGGGTGAGATGGAGCACAGGTCTGCACCATGCACCCAGCTCAGCTCAGAACTACCTGGCAGAGGCGGCTCTGTCACCTGCCACACGTGTGCCCCAGGCACCTGCCTGTCCTCACCTGACTCCACCTGCATCGGCACACAGCACCTGCCGTGCTCAGCGTATGTGTCCACTTGACTGAACCGTGGAGCACCCAGACTAGACTTTATTTCTGGGTGTGACTGTGCGAGTGTTTCCGGATGACATTAACGCTTGAATCAGTCACCTCAGGAAAGTCTCTGGCCCTCCTCTGTGAGGGTGGGCACGGGGCCATCTGTTGAGGCCTCAAGAGAACACAGGGCCGGGGAAGGAGGGCTTCAGGCCTTTCACTGGCCTCACTGTCTGAGCTGCCACATCTCATCTCAGAGTATCCTGTCCTGGAGCTGAGTTTACACGACCGGCTGGTCCTCGGGGCTTCAGACTCGGACTGAATTACGCCACCAGTTTCCCTGGGTCTTTAGCCTGCACATGGCAGAGGATGAGTTCATGAGACTTCTCAGCCTCCATAACAGTGTTAGCCAATTACTATATATATTGGCTCACATGATTTTTATGTATATACAAATATCCTATTGGTTCTCTGAAGAATCCTGAGTAATACAAAACCTACTGTACACCATGTAAGGGTACGTAATGCACCCCGTGGGTGAGGGCTCAGCTGCAACTTGAACTTTACCTTAGAAACACAAACAATGTATCCTAATTATTTGTACCCTCATATCAATCTGAAAATGTTTTAAACAATTAACAGAAAATGACCTAGAAATGGTCAAAGCATCTCCACTCCTGTTTTGAGTTGACACCACTCTGGTAAGGTAGGTGAGCCTTTATCATCCTCCTTCCACAGATTAGAAGATGCAGGTTCTAGGAGGTTGAGCAATCATCCAAGGCCACTTGGGGGTGTAAATTGTGAGGAGGAACGTGAACCAGGTTTCTGCCCCCAGATGCAGTGTTCTCCCCGCAGCACCTCACCCACATGCCCAGTGGGAGACAACTCCAATGCTTGCAAATAACAGCAGGGGACACTCTGTAGGTCTTTCTGGGTAGGTCTAAGATCAATAAAAGGCAGATACCAAGAATGCTAACAAGTATATGGAGGCCCCTGACTTCTGATTTCTTGTCCAGCAAATAAATTATAATGCACTTGATTTTGTATATATTTGCCTTCTGAAATCATCCATCTATTCATTTGGTCAATAACAACTGAATGCTAAAAGAAAATGTTTCATGTCTGTTAATTAAACACATGCCTGCAATTTCATGGGGGCAAATAAGAGATGTGAATTAAAATTAAGTGTATTTCCATTTGCAAGAACATTCCAATGGATTAAAATCAGTTGACCTAAACCCACACGAATGATCCACCAAAGTGATTTCAGAGTAGAATACTACATGCAATTAATAGTTGATTTTTGTGAAAACTTATTCTAAAAGTAAATTAAATAACTATATGATTTTAAAATATGAACAAAAGCATTGTTTAAATTTCCCAAGGAAGTCATCACTAGGATCCCCAGTCCCAGGCAAAACACGATCCTTAGTCACTCTAAATCTAATTGACAGGCCAAAGAGGCACACTCTGAAGACATTAGTTGAGTGAAAAGAACATTCCCCGTGAAGGAGACAGTAAGTTCAAAGGCCCTGAGGCAGGAAGGTGCTCAGGGAAGTGAGAGGTGAGAGCAGTAGACCTGCGAAGGGGGAGGTGTGACCCAGCAAGGTGTGTCAGGGACACGCTGGTTGTCCTCAGGGGGAGGAGGAAGGATCTCTCAGTGCCGCTCCCCTTCCTGAGAAGAAACTCACTCTGGATTCAGGCTGCTCTCCAGTATGACTTGTGATACTTCCAGAGAAGCCAAAGAGCAAAAGGGGACAAGAAGACAAGTTGGGGAAGAGGAGGGACAAAAAATAAGCCCAGCCCCAAACAAAGGCTCCATCCTGCAAATCCATCTCCTTTAGGCGATTTTAGGCTGAATCCCTGGAAGCGCCTATGCATTTATCCCAGCCCTCCATTTTTTCTTCTCTGATCCTGCTCGACTAGGCTCCTTCTGTTTGTTGACAACTCAGGGTTTTAAAGTTAGTACTACCACCAGGCATCCCTGCTAATGGAAGAAGTCCAGATTCTATTTGGCCACGAATACAATTACTCCCACAGAAGTGTATTTTTGCTCCCAGCTTCAGTCTTCTTTTTGCCAGGTAGATAATTTATACAGAGCTAGAAAAAGATTGTTTGGGGGCAAATGACACAATACATTTGTGACAGATAGACACAGCCTCCTATGTGCCACCAAGACAATAGCAGTTCACGTAACTTTCCAGCTCCCATTTCAGCATCGTTTTTAATTTAAATGGATTGATATTTCTTTGCCACCTACTAGCACAAGAAGGGTGTCGTGAGGACACTTTTAAAATGCTTTCAACTACCCAGATGAAAGATATTTTATGAGTAGTGTGCAGTGCTGTCACGGAGCATTCATTCTTCCTGGCCCTGTTGATATGTCTTTCTTTTTATTTTGCGCAAACATAATCACGCCGTGTACCCATTGTCTGCATACTTGGCAAATTCGCGCAAAGGTGCCTGTGTGCTCCTTCAGGTGCATCATCCATATTTATTGATAGTCAGCCAATAAGCTGGGCAGGGAGGCAGCCTGTTTTCTGTTTTTATTTTCTGCTGCTTTAGTTGCAGATGAATTAAATTGTCTCTCAGATGTTATCAGCAGCTGTCAAAAGCATACCTTACTCAAAGATCTATTTTGCATTCAGAAAGCACAAAATCACATAACATAAGTACCTCCAGCAGCAAACTCAATAGCTATCTGTAGCTGTTCATTAAAGGCTAACTGGACAATCACCAAATTCTTAAGATAGTTTCTGGGGACATTCCAGGAATGCGGAACCAGCATGTGACATATATGATTCCAAACAAATTCCCTCTAAATAATGGAAGAGGTCCCATTACCGGTGCTCCAGGCCTTGGGTAGCATGAGTCCTAGACACTCTCATATGAGGAGAAAGTTTAGGTTGGGGAGGGGGTAAAAGTGCGAAAGTGTAACCAGAAGAAATACAATTGATGGAGATTGCACAGACCAACGCAGGATGGGTGAGCTCCTGCCGGACAGGAAAATGAAGAGCAAAAAGGTAAATACCATATTTCAAAGAGCATTTTTTAAAAATATTTTAAGTCATTCAATTTCTGCGGATTCACAATTGCTACCTTGTTAGAACTCACAATCTAGCAAATGGGTATTCTTTAGAAATCCATCAGTTGTGTGTTTAACATAATGGGGATTTTTTATTTCGTTATTCTTTTTTTTCTTTTGTTTTCTTTGTATTTTGTTCTCTTTCTTCCAAAACAAGAGAGAGAGAAATATTTTACTAGTAAAAAAAATAGACACATAGGGAATAAACAAAGTTTGAGTTCCTAAACCTGGTTGTTCCACTTGAGATTCAATTAACCTCTATGCTTCCTGATTTCCTCATCTGTCGAATGGTTATACTGTTAGCAGCCTTCCCTCAACCCAGGGTGACCCCTTCCTAGGAGACAATGGATACAAAAACACTTTGGAAAATACATTACAATGTAAATATTAGGTAGAAATTATTATTTTCTAGTATTTGAACTATTAATTTGATTCTCCTTTCTGTCCATCAATGGTCACCCTGAATAAACTTGCAAAAACAAACCTGTGCATTTGCTTATGCAGTTGCAACCTGCCGCGTCCATGGGGGATAGGTTTATCTTTGTCCAGCCTCTGGCAAGCACATCGGTCCACCCTGTGTAGCCAGAGGGAAAGAATAGTCCTGAATAAAAAATAAGGGTCAATCGTGCAATGGACATTCACTTCTTCTGGTTCAGCCATCTACTTTTCACGATGAAAAACCACAAAACTCTATTTACATAGGAAGTACAAAAATAAATAAATAAAGAGGAAAAAGAAAAGAGAAAAACCTGAGCAATCATCACAGATTTCCTTCAAGGGAATATTCCTTAGTCTGTGTTTCAAAAAGGTATTTTTTGTTAAGAATTTTTTTTTTTTTTTGCAGATTTCTCAATATATAACCTTTTAATGATGTAACCTGCATCTCTATAAATTATATACCTTGTGTCAGAATCAAATGCTCTTAAAATATTATCAAAAGTTGCTAAATATATTTTGCACATTCCTTCCTAACTCTGTTATATGGTAATTGATACACAGCCCACAAAACATCTAAAAATACTTTTACAGCAAAATAAATGCCTGCAATTTCTTTCTACTCCATGATAAATGTGGACCACAGAAACCAATGTAGAAATTCATAAGTATAATTCAGGAAGTGAAGGAAAGGAAAGATAAAACAGTGGTCTCCACAACTCAACATTTAGTTCATCTCTCCCCAATTATAACCCACACGTAGTTCAAAGAGTTAGAATCCATTAGAATCATGCCTTTTCCCCCAGTGATATGAAAGTTGTTGTTTTTTTTTTTTTCCTAGGTCAGGAGATTGCTTTCCGTCTGAATTCAACACATACAAAGAAGTGGCAAACAACTTGGCCTTGCACTATTATTTCCCTGCCCCACATCCAGTTTCCCTTCCTCCTTCCCAAGAGAACGATGATTTTCCCTGGGTCTCTGTGACTTCTCTCCATGACTCAGGGGAGGGGAACCTGACTTCTTGCCTCGCTAAGTGTCCCTCTCCACACAGCAAACAGAACATTGTGTGATTCTCGAAACTGCTTTTGGTCGGTAGGACCTGACCTTAGGTATACCAATCAGACTGAAGGGAACATCTTGATTCTGTACCTGAAGTAGAGGATCTCCTTTTCTCTGGTTTAATAAGAATATGACCTCACTTACGCATGCAATCTAAAATAGTCAAAGTCATAGACGTTGAGGGTTGTCGTTCTCAGAGACTGGGGAGGGGTAGATGGAGAAAGGGGAGAAGTTTATCATGGGTGCAAAGTCTGAGGAAGAATAAGTTTTCATGGTCTATTGCATGAGGTGATGACTTTAATTAATAATAATGCCTGGCATATTTTAAAAATGCTTAAAGATTAAATTTTAAATGTTCCTATCATAAAAACTTGGTAAACAATATGTTAATTCACTGATTTAATCATTCCATAATGTAAACATCTATCAAAACATCACATCATGCACCATAAATGTATATAATCATTATTTTTCAATTAAAAAGAAAAATTTTAAGAAAGAAAGAAAAAGACAAGAAAAAAAATCATATAACGTTGATGGCCCTACTGGTAACTATAAAAGAAAACAGACGCAGGGTGAACCTGATGCTGAGTACAGCAGAGCACAGAGGCAGAAGGAACCTGGGTCTCCACAGACTTCAGACCAGCAGTTGTATGACAAGAAATCTGCCTTACTCCTGCCAGTCGTGGGAAATAATTGTCATTATTGTTTAATCCTTTTAGATTTGTTGTTACTTGCAGCCAAAATCATCCTATTATCAACCATGTTCCTGCCAAATTTTCTTTTATTCTGTGCATTGATTAATGAGTACACCTGCTAGGTAGGTACAAGCAAGGTCATGCACGTAGGTTTGTGTTCTTTGTAGAGAATGGAGGTGGCTGGCTGAGTGTGTCCAAGCTGCTGTCATCAGAGGGACAGGTGGCCGTGAGAAAGCTCCGCACAGCTCCATCTGAAGGCTATCAGGGTTAGCACTTCCTTCATGAAGAGGAGAAACCTCGTTAGTTTAAGAGTGTTAGGCTGTTCCATCTTTTTGGAAGAATCTTGTCACTCTTCTTCTCCACCTAGTCTGGCTGTCTCCTCCCCACCCTTCAGGGTTCAATTCCACCACATCTTCTGGGAAGCCCATCATCCTTTTTGACCCATAAAGACTAGACTAGATGCCTTTTCTGTGTGTTCCCACCACACTTTCAATCTGGTAATTACTTTGTGTTGGTTTGTGTTCCCCGCTACCATACAAGTCACCGCGGGGTTGGGGCGGTGGCTAATTCACTGCTATGTCATAGTATTTGGCATACTGTCTGCTGATCATAGATGCTCAGTAAGTATTTGCAGAATGAACACTGGTCCAGAACACTTTTCACAGAATGAGACAGAGTTGCAGCCTAAAATAGCCATGTCTTTTAGAAAATTAAGTAGAAAACATTTTGGGAAAAAGCAAAATTTCCGAAAAGACTTCGTGTGAGGTAAACTTTGAGTATTTGTAATTGCATATTCTAAACATTTTAATAAAGCCTTTGATTCAAGAAACAAATATACTAGGAAGGATGCTGAAAGTTCGAGGGTTTTTTTGAAAGTTTTTTTTAATCAGTAAATTTAGAAAGAAAAAAAAATCTGGGCTTATGTAGATGCAGTATTGGTTGTTGCCCCACTGCCTAAAGAGTTATCATCAGTTCCTGAACAAGAAGCAACTGATAATGGAGAGAGGTCAGGACTCATCCAATATCCTATGTAGGAGACACAAAAATCAAGAAATGTAAAATCTGTGTGGACGGAAACAAACGGAGCCCTCCCAACAACACCAATAAACCGAGCAAGTTGAAACTTGCACTGGTGGATCAGACAGAAAGAAGTCAACTGTGTTTCTTGGAAGTGAAATCATGGACCAGAACACGGTCTGTCTCAGAACTTTCATAGCGACTTAGTCGTTCTCAACAATTCTGCGGTGTCCATAAAGCCCCAGAGAAAAGAATCCTTTCAGGTAGTTTGGTCACGTGTAAATCCTGCTTGAATGAATGCTTTATATTCCAGATTCTGTTGCCCACAAATGACAATTAATATCATGTATGTAACTTTTAGTAATTATCATCCTTTAAAATGTCAATCCCATTACTCTAGATGTATATTATTCTAGAGGTCAATTACTACTTAAAATGGAAACAGGGACTACCAAAATTATTTTATCATGCTATAATTTTTGGTTGAAAATAATAATTACAAAAACTTAAGCATCACTAGAACTTGGAAGTCTCTTCCAAGCATTATTCTAATATTGGACTTTGTTAAATATAGAACTTGTTTTATGCCATTAGGAAATGTCAAAATTTTAATAATATAAATTGTAACAGAAGGCTTTCATTTTGCCTAATTAGAGCAAAGACATTTTTGGTTTGTTTTTAAAGTAGTATTTGTATTCATACACACCAATGCCCCAAAGAGGCCATGAAGGGCATGAAGAGCAGATTTTGTGGGAAATAAAGCAGAATAGTCATACAATGTCTCCGGAGTATTTGCATTTGGTTTTTATTTGATGTCTATTTTCATTTATTTCAAGTTTACTGACGATAACAAGATTTTCCGATTTTATTTCCATTGAAAGATTATTTCAGTTGTACACCTCAAGAGAATGCCCTCAGAATTTTTAAAGGCCAGTAAAGGAGCCCATAATAAGGATTCTTGAGCAGAACCTACTAAAAACGAGCAAACAAACAAACCAGGTTGAATGAATTTCTTTTGCAAGCTACCATTCCTATCTATTAAGTTTTATTGAAAGTCTGTTGTTGTTAGGACTCTGCCCCTAGGGTTGAGGAAGTGACAGAGACCCGCGTTCTATCTCCTAGCATCTGGAGCCTTAGTTTGTGGCAACAGGAAAAAAGAACAACAGAAAATAAGAGAAAGAGGACAGAGTGAGGGAGCGAGGCTGGCCTGATAAAGTTGTAGGCCTTTTTGATTCTCTCATAACCTGCACAAAAAATCTTGGTTCACCTTTACTGAGCACTTAAATCTGAGTTCCCTTAACTGGAATAGGCTGTTCTGTTATGGCATAATTTGTTGGTTGACTTTTTTTGGTGGGGAAGTCGTTCCCCCACTCCCAACCATTCCCCCACTCCCAACCATTCCTTGGACTATCAGCACTTTACTAGTGTTTACTCTGAAATAGTGAGTATTCTATAGGCTGCCTTCCCGCCTCCCCGGGGTCCATCCCTTCGTCTGCCCCTCCGTCTCTGCCTCCCCTTTCCTCTCTATAGGTTAGCAACTTTAGGAATGTTAAATATGAAATGATTCACACTATAAATACATGCAACCTATTTTAGAAAATAAAAAGCATGGATAGGAAGGAAAGTCTGAAAGTAGCTAATAAATTGTACCCACGTAACAGAGCAGGAAGAAGAGATTTAAGATTATCTAATTGACCAATTTAAGAAACAGAGAGGATAACGCTCCAAGAACAACGGCATTGGGACCTAAATGTCTGTGAATGTACATTTCACGGCACACCACACACGCCGAAAGTTTCCTACAAAGGGAAAGAAATAGAAGGAGGAGAAATCTGACCTCGAAAAGGAGAAAGGTGAAAGTTGACTATAATCCAGAGACTAAATGAGAGGCAAGGATCATTGAGAATGGTGAAAAGGGAACGTGAGAAATTAGAAGCTTGGGTAAATCCTCATCTCTGCAGATTTATCTGCATGAAGCAGAAGTGGGTGGTCAAGTGAGAGCAGGAGAGAGGAATTTATCCCAGGAAAGAACAACATCGTCATCAAACATGGGGAGGAAACAAGGGGTAAAACTGAGTAGAATGGAAGTGTAACTTGTAAGAATAACTGAACGGAATTCTGCTTATACACACACGCGCAGGAAATGTCCATTTAACAAACTCAACACAGAGCAGCAGAGAAGAGGCTGACTGTGGAGCTCCTCTACTGCGTGGAAGGGAGTCTTAGGCTCACGTCTCCCTTTGCTTCCTCAGACATTAATGTCAAAACCTAATATTGATATTAAATAAATCACTAAATCTTTGCTAAATTCTGTAATATGTAACTAGAAATAATTCTCTAAAGATAGGTGGATAAATGTAAATGCTCATAATAGTTTGCTGTGAGTACTACCATAAGCACTTTTTCCTTTTCTGATATTTCAATATCCAGCAGTGTATAATTATATAATGTCAACCTGTTATGTTTGAAAATAATACCCCCACAGGGGTTGGCTTATATCACAAGATCTCTGAATATGAATGTGGTTATAAGAATTTTCCTTTTGATTATACGTATGTAAAGGTAGTTTGTTGCTATAAATTGTGGTAATAGTACTTCAAATTTTATAGTCTGAGGATTTGGGGAGATGTTACTAAAAATAGGAGAGCTAAAATTCAATAACTAGAAAGCCTAAAGTTGTGGCTCTTTCTCTACTTATTATGGAGTATTTTAAAGGTACACGGTTTTCTTTTTTTAGTACTTCTCAAATTTTCCTTTGGTAACACAGAGAAAGATTATGCTAATATAAATGAGGCAATTACAAGAAGCATACAGTTGCATAATGAACTACAGTATATATAATTGGGAAAAAAATTATATCTAGAGCAAAGAAAAGACGGCAGTTAAAGATTGCTTTGAACTCTAATGAAAACACGCTATATTTAAAAAGATGACACAAGTGAGCTTCTTTTTGAATTTCTTTCTCAGGATATAACTGGACTCGTGTTTGCAAAACAGCAAGCTGTGTCTGGAGTGCGAGGCTAACTCATGACTTGGAACTGAATCTACAAATAGTTCATAAACATAACCCACTGAGCTAATCTCTGACTCACAAAGGCAGCCCATCTCAATACAAAGGGTAGACCAAGGAGAAAGGAAGCCTTGAAAGCCAGCAGAAAGAGACTGGGAGCTAATCTGTCAAAACACAAAAACTGCTGTAGAAATGTTGGTCAGTGTATTGATTTGTAATGAAACTTATGATGCTGGAGTAGTACAGCCCTCATTTTAATGAAGAAAATATTTATGATATTTAATATAAACTTCGGTGCATGTCAGCTTGAAATTGCTAATATATTTTTTTCTCTCTCACTTGTCAACCTAAAACTTCTCATGTAACCCCGTATACTGATGGTTCTCTTTTGGTTGTTTTTATTTCGTTTTAATAATACATTCGAGTGGTAGAAAATTCAGAGTACCTCGGGCTGGTTCATTTTGAATGCAGGTTTCCGATTCCATGATGTAGTCATTCAATAAATATTTAGGGAGACCCAATGTGGCCCAGGCCTTGGAGGAAGGGCCAGGGGCAAAGCTGTGAGTTGGACAGATGCAGTCCCAGCCTGCAGGGAGCCTCCAGTGCAGAGCTGAAGACCACGTCCAGGAAGGCAGGGCTGCCAGCGCCAAAGGGGCCAGAGCGCACCTCTCAGCATGGCCGGGGGCAGTGGCGTGTGAATAAGTGCTGGGGGGGTTGCCTAGGCAGAGGGCAAGAAAAAGGGGGGCCAAGGGTCCTGAAGTGAGAAATAACACATGAATTAGAGCAAGGCCAGGAGGGCTGTTACAACGGGGTCGGCAGCACTGGGCAAGAGTGGAGTCTGCTTCTGTCATTCACTGAGATGTCCTCGGTGGCAGCACACAGGGGTCGTCTTTGTTCTATCATCAAATTTCATCCACTCTAAGATTCCATTGACTATAAAATACATCTTCATCTTATATGTGACTTATAAAAAACAAATGCTGTTAATTAAACCAGGATACAAAATAGATTATATGACATGTCCTGATTCCAGAGAAGTTGAAATGCAAAATAAAAAGTGCACATTAGAACTGATAAAATACAATACGCTTGGAAACAATGGATTAGAAGTGGGAGACTGGGTGCGGAGTGGCTAGCAAGAAAGCTGTTGTCAAGGCTGCCCTGGTGCTCGGTGTGGGGCAGAAGCCGGGACCCGAGCGGTGGCAGTTAGGACGGAGAGCAATGGCCAGAAGGGAGAGCGGGTCAGGAAGGAGAACTGCCAGAATTCGTAACTGGCATCCATTACAGTGAAAAAGTCAGAGGCACTGGGTGCATGGTGGGTACTGAGTGGGACAGATTAGTGCAGAAGTTCTGAGGAGAAATCTGGCTAGAGACGGAAGTCAGCCATCTCCGGGCTGCAGCTGGTGAATGAGGTCAGCGCCCCAAAAGAGGCTGCTTTTTCCTGTAGGGCAGCAGTTTTGTAACCAGGGCAATGACTCCAGCTGCACCACTGGGGTTGAGTTGGGGATAGCGACCGTAGAAGATGGTGACACAGGTCCAGAGCTTCCTGAAGGAGTAGGGCAGAGGGCAGGGAGGCCTGAGTCAGCGGCCGGGAGGAAAAGAGGGCTCAGATCCACGGACACGGTAGAGGTGAAAACTCAGGACTTGGTGACTACGTTGGCTGCGGAGGCTGTGAGAGCAGACTGATCCACAGGTTCCCGAGTAGGCCAAGGCGCCGTTAACCACAGTGGCGGGGAAGGAAAGAAAGAGCAGCAGAGAGGCCGTGTTTGCCAGCAGGACAATCAGCTCAGCTTCAGGCTCTTTGGTCATTCACTGTGTCCTATGGGACATGCAGCTGAAGATGTCCACAAGCAGACAGAACACGGATGGTTCAAGCACAAAACCTCACCGTAGTGTCCAGCCTGGTTTTTTTCTGCCACACGCTGAAAGAAAAGGAGTTGTCTTGAGCCACATGTTAAATACACAAACACTAATGGAAGCTAACAAGCAAAATAAAAAGAAAAACTATGCATAATTTTCACAATATCTGACACCACAGAGAAGCACAACAACCCTTAAAAAATCTACACATGGCCCATGGGCCACAGGTGGAACTCCCCTGCCTCCCACTCCCCACCCCCTGGCTGGGGAAATGAGTTCATCCTTGAAGCCGCAGGAGGGAAGTCCTGACCTTCTTCATTTAGTTCAGGGTGAAGAGGGGGCACCCCACTCCCTCACAGTCAGGCTCCATGGTTAGAAAGACTTGGATTCTAGTCTTGGTTCCGCTGGTTACTGGCTGAGACATTTTGAGCCAGACATTTAATGTCTTTGAGCCTTGTTGGGTTTTGTTAACAATAAATTGAGAAAAATAGTTTTCTAAAGGTGTTTTGCAAATTAAATAAGATATAAAAATGCCTAGAACAGTGTTTGGCATGTGGAAAGAACTTGATAAATAGTAGCAATTTTTATTATATATATATATATATTTTTTTTTTTTTTTTTTTGAGCCAGAGTCTCACTCTGCCACCCTGGGTAAAGTGCCATGGTGTCATCATAGCTCACGGCAACCTCCAACTCCTGGGCTCAAGAGATCCTCCCGCCTTGGCCTCCCAGAGTGCTGGGATTACAGGCTTGAGCCACAGCTTTCCTGCATGTTTTGAGGTGCCAGTCAACTTTGGGACAATTTCTTCCAGCATTAATAATTATATTCATGTGTTTCTTCTTTCATCAGATATTTACTGGACACTGCTGGGTAGGAGGTAATGTAACCATTTACTTGCACCATACCCTCCATGCCTCATTCTAATCATCTAAATTGCTGCTGCTATTTCTCAATTTTTCTATGTTCCCGTAATGTCTGATTTCTCACTCTCCAGTCCGGGCTAAAATATCAACAAGTCCTCACACCCACATCAGGTCAGAGACCTGAAAGGTCCTGAGACAAACACACATGGGGCAAGGTAGGGCAGAGCCAAGTTTGAACTAAGATCTTATATTTCTGCAGAACTTATATGTTTAAAAGGAAAACGTAATTGCTGCATCAGAGAGAGCCAATTCCTCAAAATGATTTAAATCTCTTTTCTCTTCTACACTTGGAGGAAAATTACACCATCGATTTGTGATTCTTTTTTTCTAAGATTTGTAATTTTAATCCTTATTTATACCTTTCTTCCTTCAGGGATTTATTCATCTTTGCTAATGTTTTGTTATCCTTAAAAGGCTTTGAAACAGAGTCATTTTAAAGCTATTCTTGCTTATGCTTTTAATTTTCTCCACTTGGCGCTAACACCAATTTCTAAATTTTTATCCAGAGTTGCCTGTTGGAAACTGCCCTTGTTATAGAAGAGGGCACCATGAATTATAGCATAGCTACATATGCATGTACGCTTTTGTGGTTTCAGATTTCCTTTTGCTTAATGTTTTTAGAAACTTCCTCATTCTGCCCCCTTCTACGGAGCGATTGCTTAATCAGCTACGATTATACTTCTCTACATTGAAACAGTTCCCTTATATTTATTTAATTTTTATCTTCATCTGGTCTTTATATCTCAACAGGAATTAAGCAAGAATATCCTAAAGGTCACTCTCCTCCTTTAAAGACTTCCAAAATGGAAGCTGACAAGCAAAATAAAAAGAAAAACCTATGCATAATTGTTTTTTTCAAATAGTTTCTTTACTCATAGCTGACCACCCAGGATCCCACATGGACACAGAGATCTTCCACCAGTTTCTTTATGAAGAAACACACATATAAAATTAAAACACAAGCATGCATTTTCTGTATTGAGGACAGCAACACTTTTTGAGCCTGTTTTCATGTAATGTCAACGTGACATTCCCTTTTTCCTTTTTGAGACAGAGTCTCAGTCTGTCACCCTGGGTAGAGTGCCCTGGCATCAGCTCATTCACAGCAACCCGACTCCTGGGCTAAGCGATCCTCCTGCCTCAACATCCTGAGTAGCGGGGACTATAGGCACCCACCACAACGTGTGGCTAATTTTTCTATTTCTAGTAGAGATGGGGTCTTACTGGTCTCCACCTCCTGAGCTCAAGCAATCTACCCACCTCAGCCTCCCACATGCTAGGATTACAGGCAGGAGCCACCGCACCCACCCAGCTCAACATGACATGCCTTTGTTAACTAAGAATTTGTGATCTAACTGGGAGAGACAGAACTAATGGAACAGTTCAGGGATGACTACAAATAAGTGAACTACAAGTTTGTGAGAAAAGTAGATGGAGTAAACAGAATATACAAATAACCTGGGGGCAGTGGGAGGGGCAGAGTAAGTGAGTGTTTCTGACCTAACAGGCTGAATGAGCGTTCCCAGGGAGTGGGAATTTGAAAAATATGTTTAAGTTCATTCAACGTTTAACAAAAGAAAGTCACTTGGAATCTTTTAAAACAGGCATGGGGCCAAGAGTGCTAAGGCCAACGAACTAATCTGACTGATATCTAATTTATTCTCAGTTCAAACAACTTTATACAACATCACATGCTTTCATGTTGGCTTCCATTCTCTGATTACTGGGTATTTCTCCTGTAAACATGTAGCAGCTATAAGCCACATCACCTCTTGAAAGGAGAGAGGGAAGAGCAGACAAGCAGGTTTTGCCTGAAAGTAGGTAACAGCTTCAACACAGGAACATGTTCTTTTAAAGCTCTTGTGGAACAAAAAAGTTTGGACGTGACAAAAGTCCATCATAACTTCATTTCCTCAAGTGGAATTGTCCAATCAGCAAGGCCTTCTCCTTCCTTCAGCAGAAACACGGAAGCACCAGCTGGCACCGTTTTCAGATGGAGATGTTCTACAGAAACTTTCCAAGCATTACGCGTTCCATTTGTTGCAAAACATACAAATTATATTTTTTAAAAAGTCTCTTACTAGTTTCACGCAGACAAACATTAACCGCATAAATCATTAATTGTGTGGTCGTAGGTGGGGAAATTTTTACCAACAATCACCTGAAACAGGAGCAAAGGAAACAAAAGAGAATTCTGGAATAGCCCAAAAGGAAACAGAATAAGAAATTTTCCATAAATGTTTCGATTTTTGGGAAGAATAATTCCAAGGTTAAACAAGAAACATTATTCTCCATAAGAGAAAAGAGAAGTAATCTATTGAGAAATATAATTGTGACTTACAGAAAGGTTTCAATTATAGAAATTTTTTTAGAATTTAGTTTTAATAATTTCAAGCACCAAACAAAAGCTACAGTGAAAATTGTATACTATAGTACAGCTAAAATAGATTTTTAAAAATATATAATTAATGAGAGTGTAATAAGCATGTAAGAATTTACTGTTCAGTAGAGAAGGTGAAGGTATATTGCAAAAATTCATGAATTGCTTGATTTTGGAAAGAATTGGATTTCTTCATAGCTGTGAAGAATTTGAAAAGTCCAAAGTTAAAAAAATTTCATTTCAAAATGAGGACTTTGATGCCACAGACTGAAGTTTAATTCTAACTTTGTTATTTCAGCATTTTCTTTATGTGTATTAATACCTGCTGTAATATATATATATAATGAACCTAAAACGTCCTGTTAAGTACGGTGAATTGAACGCACCTGTTCTTTGTTTCTTCCCCTAAAATTCTAGATTTAAAAAAGAAAGAAGAAATGCAAAGAAAATCAGGCATAAATCCACAAGAACAACAAAAATGAAAGAGAAGAACATGAGAAACAAGATGACAAGATGATTTTAACTTTAAAAGGCAGATGGATGAAGGTTAAATGTCTTGACACACCAGAGAAAGCTGAAACCTAAGTCTGCAATCTAGTTTTGCCATAGAACCTGGAAAGTCTCAAGACTGGCAGCAACAAGTATTTCTGAAGTCTGGATGCAGAGTGGGACTGCAGACAAAATTTTAGATAAATCTCTCTCCTCCATCTGTGCTGAAGACTGAGGTTTACTCTCTGGGGAAGATGAACAGGGATGCTCTGAATTCAGCAACAGAAGATACAGCTGAAGACATGGGCAAGGTACCATGGTGAACACAGGGGCGTTGAGAAGAAGTCTGCATTCTGAATAACCTTTCTCCCCACCCCGTCCCCTACATGCCTCCTTGAACACAGACAGCCATACTTAAGCCCCCAGGACAAAAGATGTGAAGATGCTTCTCTGAACAAACTGTGCAAAAAGAAGAGACAAAAACACAGAAATGAAAAAGAAATAAAGTTAAAAATTAAGGGATCCAGGGCAGCACCTGCGGCTCAAAGGGGTAGGGTGCTGGCCCCATATACTGGAGGTGGCAGGTTCAAACCTGGCCCCGGCCAAAAACGGCAAAAAAAAATAAATTAAGGGATCCTTCTGGGAGGTCCTATATCAAATATCAGGAATTGCAGAAAGAGAAAAAATGGAGGGGCACATATTATTATTATTTTTGTGTGTGTGTGTTTTTTTTGGCTGGGGATGGGTTTAAACCCGCCACCTCCGGCATATGGGACCGGCGCCCTACTCCTTGAGCCACAGGCACCACCCAGAGGGGCAAATATTATTAAAGAATTAATACAAGAAAAAATTTTCAAATCCTGAAAGTCTTGAGTTTCCAAAATGAAAAAGTCTGTTGAGTTTCCCAAGTGAGAAAAGACCTACACCCAAGTGCACCACATGAAAATTTAGTATACTGACTATATAAAAAGTAGATACTAATAGTTTCCAAAGAAAAGAAAAAAAAATCAAATACAATTCAAGTCCACTTCCATCTGTGTATCTCCCCATCTAAGCCTTCCACCTACACAACTATAAAAGCTGTTTGAAGGCATTAGAAATAACTGAGGCAGCCAGGACTTAAAGGCCCAAGACCACAGAGGAAACGGACATGCATTGAGGTGAGCTTTACACTCACCACTTTTTCCCCCTCAAAGAATTTGCTTATTTCCACTGAGGGGCATTGAAACTGAATCAAGAGGATGGCCTACAGTTTGTGTCAGTTCCACTGGTTTAACAGGTTCAGATCCAAAGTCAAGGATACCTGCTCATAAAGTATGAGGAGCCAAAATCCCAAAGAAATATGATGACAGAGAGACAAAGAAAGATGATGACAGATGACATGTGTGATAGTTAATTCTGTGTTTTAACTCATTTGGGCTACAGGATGCCCAGATGGCTGGCAAAACATGATTTCTGGGTGCATCTGTGAATGTGTTTCCAAAATGAATCAGTAGTCTGAGTAAAGAAGATCCACTCAAACCAATGTGGACAGGCATCTTCCAATCCATTGAGGGACCAAACAGAATTAAAAAGCAGAAGTAGGGTGAATTTTCTCTCTCCTAGAACTAGAATATTCATTGTCTCACACTCTTGGACATCAGAGCTCCTAGTTCTTGGGCCTTCGGACTCCAGGACTTAAACCAACACTCCCCCACCACCCCCAGTTCTCAGGTTCCCAACCTTCAAGTGGGAGTTATACCATCAGTTCCCCTGGTTTCCAAGCCTTTGTGTTTGGACCGAATTACACCACCAGCTCTCGTGGTTCTCCAGCTTGCAGAGGGCAGAGAGTGAGACTTCTAAGTCTCCCTAATCATGTGAGCCAGTTCCCATAATAAATCTCCTCACGCTCACGCATACATATCCTATGGTTCTGCCCCTCCAGGGTTCTCTGGAGAACCCTGACTGACACAAGCTGACATCTCTTAGAATTTTTCCCCTCAAGGCATTTGCAGGTTCTTAAGATGCACAGAATTAGAAGCCATGAAACCAAGTAGAAATCTACAGTTAGAAACTAAAAATGAAGCAGAGTCTTCAATTGACTACAGCATTAAGACAAAATTAGAGTGCAAAGCCCACAAAAGGCAAGAGGTCTTGGTAAATGTCTCCAGACTTTTAGCTTAGCTTCCCAAAGAGAAATTCCCTTGGAGTACAAACAAACTGGGAGTAGACTCTCTTCAGGTGGACCACGGCAAGCCTCCTCCAACTGCCTACAGGAGGAAAGAACATTCTCTACGGAAAATAATACATTCATGGCTTACTAGTTATGCATAATATTAATAGTTATATGGTCATAATGAAGCAAATAAATGTATTTCAATACAAATGATTATATAATATTTTAGCAGGATAAGGAAGGGCGAAATATTTCTGTATTAAACATATGAGGATGCAAGAAACCCAAATCATAACCTTCTATAGCAGAAAGTTCAGTAAATAATATTTAAAACTGAAAAAGCAAGATACAGCAGTCACAGCTTCTGTTTAGATATACGGAAGCAAATAAGGTAGAAGCTCTACAGTTGACACCTCCTACATTGGCCACCTCCTTAAGTTGACCAAATTTTCATAGACCAGACGTCCCAGCACATGGGCATGGCAGTACAGGGGGCCTAGTTCCTTAGGGCGACCACTTCTGTATGCTGACCAGTTTGTTATAGTCCCTTGGGTGGTTAAAAATAATTTACAGCAGTGGACTCTGGAGAGAAAACATTAGGAGAAGAGAGAAATAAAATAGGGCCAGATTTTTTTATGAGCTTTAAAGTATTATTTGATTTGTTAAGCATGTGCTTAACTTTTATAAGATCAATTTGCCTTAATTTAATAAAAATGTAAAGAAAATCACTGGCAAAGTAACTGGCACATGGTAGGTACTTCATAGATGTTTATTACGTAAATTATATGACCTCAGAAAACGTGGTGACAAGCAAGTGACCTACATTTGTGGGGCCCAGGGTCCTTCTGGAAGGAGGCATTGCCTCACATGTCCCCCGAATGTGTCTTCTGCCCTCATTGGCTAGAGTGTCTCCTGACAAGTATTCAGAAAAAACAGTCCCTTCCCATAGCAGAGGGAGAAGCTGCCTACATAAGGCGATTTGGTAACATGAAAACATTACCTGCCTATAGATAACATCCCCCAGCGATCTGCCATAGGCCTGGATTTTTTGCAATTCTTCCAAGTTCATAGAGTCTGGCTACAAGCCAAATTGTAAGGTCAACTGGCTTCTCGTTAGCTGATTATCAAACCCTAGAGAAACCTTAATCCTGGTTTGACTATGCTAAGGGGTTCAGAATTACAGGGGCAGGTAAGATATTCTGTGTCAAAAGATGGAAGAGTTTATAAAAAAAAAAATCCCATAACATTCACACTTCCCTACAAGGAACAATTAATTCTTCTTAGGTAATCATATATCTGAGAAATGACATTTTTTGTGTGACTATTTATAGTTTCAAATAACATGGCAAACATAATATGTACCTGGAGAAAAAGAGCCAGAGTATAGCAGAAGCTCGGTGTTTCTTATTAGGATGGACGGATAAAGGAATGAACGTGTACTAGGATGACTATCAACTCAGAGGACAAGATATAATCACAGCACATAGAGCAGAATCAAAGACACACAGTGTCTGAAAACACGAGTGTCCAGACCTCACATACTCCTTCCCCACAGTTTTGAGGCTAATTCGGTCCAATTGGTTTACTTTATTTGGTGACAGGTCTTAGAGTTGGAAGAGATACTAGATTACTTGGTTCTCCGTATTTAAACAGATGAGGAGACAAGCGCTTTAAGATGTCAAGGTTGGGGAATTTCTGGGAAGGTAGGGGTGGCAGGGAGCAGTTGGGAGTCTCCCAAAATTTCAACATAAAAACAGAAGACAATTATGACGATAAAGCCAAACACCCACAGACCGAAGTCCAGAACAAAATAAGCAAGTGAGGTATCCCATTGAACCCCCAAATCAAGTAGATGGGGACAAACAGCAGCAGCTCCAAGGCCTATTGGTGTGGCATGTGGAGTCTGACACACCTGGAGACAGCAGAGCCCCCCAAACATCAGAACTTGTTCCTGCTCTAACAGGTGTTCTTATTAATAAAAATAAAAGTGCTGCTTTAGAGGTATTTGTAGATTTGATGGCTATCACAAAAGAGTGGTGAGTTGTCCTTATGCCTAGTCTAAAGATAAGGCTACACAAAACTGGAGTGTCTGTAAATCACTGGGTTATTACTATCTGTTAGTTTCTAGTATTTTAAAAATTGGGAGGATAAATAACAATCTTAAGGACCCTGCATGTGTGTACGTAACTTTACCTATATCCATCTAGCAACAATTCCATATAATCCTTCCTACTCTTTTTTGGCACTAAAGTAAATGATTCTAAAACAAAAAAATCATTATATTTTAATTTTTTTTATTCGAAACTATAAAACTGACCCTTCAAAATATGAATCTTTCACCTAAGTGCTCAGGTGTCCTTTTAGCAGCAGGAATACTTTCTCTCATCCCAAGAACACTGAAATTCTGTTTTCCCGTCAAAATGCATGAGAAGACCCCACAGTGCACATTGATATGGTGCCCCAAGGACATCTCTATTTATAATGTGAAAAATCTCAGGAACAAGTCTGGTTCCAGGCCATAGCGCTCCAAGGCAGAGCAGAGTGGTCTGTCCCAGGTGATTTTCTTAGGTAGCCCCCTACAATGCAAATTGAGCTGCCCTCAAGGCACCCTATAAATTTATAATAAAAGTCTAAATTTTAAAAAAACCCACACAAAAAATAACAAAGAAGTTTACTTCACTAAAATTAAAACTGGTCCCCTCACTCAAAGTAAGAAACAACAGCTATCATAAGAAGCAATGGAAGAGGCCTTCGCACTCCACAACACATTTTCCTGTCTGAATGAAGAAAGAAATTCTGATCTGAAGGAGCAGAAGTGGTTATGGCATCCTACATGCTTTGCAATCATCACATTGCTTGGTGGGGAGACAATTTGCATTAACAATTGTGTCCAGAGTTTATTTTAATAACTTTCTTCATTTTCTTTTTTTTTTTTTTTTTTAGAGACAGAGTCTTACTTTATCACCCTCAGTAGAGTGCTGTGGTGTCATAGCTCACAGCAACCTCCAACTCCTGGGCTTAAGCAATTGTCTTGCCTCAGCCTCCCGAGTAGCTGAGACTACGGGCACCTGCCACAATGCCCAGCTATTTTTTTGTTGCAGTTTGGCCAGGGCTGGGTTTGAACCAGCCACCCTCAGTATATGGGGCTAGTGCCCTACTCACTGAGCCACAGGTGCCACCCTTTAATAACTTTCTTATTACTTACTTTGCTATCTCCGGAAACACATCCTGGCAAGAATGCCAAGTAAATAGTTAAATTTAAAATCTTAAACTACCTTTCAAATTCTAGTTATTTGACACATCAGCTTAGGCCATGATAGGATGACAGGGAGACTTCCACCTTAAGAAAACTTGATGAAAATACTGGGAACAATGGTTTTCAGATGTTCACCAACAGGCAGTCCAGGAACGTGATCTCCAAGAAAAGAATGATACACAATTTGAGCTTTACCATTGCCCTGCTTATTACCTAAGACAGTTTCCAGTCCTCAAGGAAGGGAAGAGAACCCACCCTGAGCCCTGCAGTCTCACAGAGTAGAAGAGAGCCAAGACAGCTAGTATTTGTGGTCAAAATACTAGAGAGGAAAGGGCTACACAGAGCTTTCCAGAGATCTGCAGAGTCGCCTCACATCTTTGGCTGAGCCAGATCTACTGGATCACATCCATATTCCAGCACTTTGTGAGGCTGAGGTGGAAGGATTGCTTGAGTTTGAGACCAGCCTAAGCAAGAGCAACCCCATCTCTACATAAAAAAAAATTAGCTAGGCAGGATGTCAGGCACCTGTAGTCACAGCTACTTGGGAGGCCGAGGCAGGAGGATCACTTGAGTCCAAGAATTGGAGGCTGCAGTGAGCTATGATTACACCACTGCACTCTAGCCAGGGCAACAGAGTGAGACCCTGTCTCAAAAATAAGTAAATAAATAAATCTTTGGCTGAGTGCTGATCTGAACATGCAAGAGAAGAAAGTAACTCTTGCCAAATAAGGAGGCAATAGAAAACAGTCGGCCAATCACTTCCCACAGCTCCTACAGGTCTGCAAGGAGTTCCCGTTCCTACCGCCAGCCGGAGTGGAAAGACCTCATCATGCACAGAGCATTCAGCTGGGTCTTCCCCACCACCTTAGTACTGAGGCCAAATTAACCCTAGGCTAAACACTGCTCTGGATATGTCTAAGAAAGTTTAAAACAAGCTTAAAAAAAAAAAATCTGATTCTTAAGAGCTTAACCATATCCCAGGACAAGATGCCAACAGTATTTTAAGGAATAGAAAATATTCCAACACTAAAAACCAAAAACACAATATCCAGTATGCAGGCAGTCATGACCAGGCAATACAAGATACACACTTAGCAAAGATGACAGAATTAGCAAGATTAGTGTAAGAAGGAGAGAAATGGAAGATATCTTTTCAAATAAAAATTTTCTAAGAAGAAAACTTAGTACCCGATATTAAAAATACGCTAGATATGATTAACAGCATATTAGAAACCTCCATGAAAATAATTAATGAATTTAAACTTGCAGAGGTCCTCAAACTTTTTAAATCGGGGGCCAGTTCACTGTCCCTCAGACCGTTGGAGGGCCAGACTATAGTTTAAAAAAAAAAAAACTATGAACAAATTCCTATGCACACTGCACATATCTTATTTTGAAGTAAAAAAACAAAACGGGAACAAATACAATCACATACCTCATGTGGCCCGCGGGCCGTAGTCTGAGGACCCTGATACATGCAATAGGCTTGGCGCCTGTAGCTCAGTGGGTAGGGCGCTGGTCACATACACTGAGGCTGGCCGGTTCGAACCTGGCCCGGGCCAGCTAAAACAACAATGACAACTACAACAAAAAAATAGCCAGGCGGTGTGGCGGGCACCTGTAGTCCCAGCTACTTGGGTGGCTGAGGCAGGAGAATCACTTAAGTCCAGGAGTTGGAGGTTGGTGTGAGCTGTGACACCTCTACCAAGGGCTACATAGTGAGACTCTGTCTCAAAAAAATAAAAAATAAATTAAAATAATAAAACTTTTAAAGACATGCAATAGAAATGATCCAAAATAAAAATAAAGGTGAAAAAAGACAGGAAGAAAGTATCAGTGAACTCCAGGACACTGTCAAGTTGTCTAATAAAATCCAGAGGAAAGCTGAGAGAAGGGAGAAGAAAAATAGTTAAAGAATTAATGGCTAAAAATCTCCAAAACTTTGATAAATTCTAGTTATTTTTCAATTTACAGTATCTCTGAGAATGTTTTACATTTGATGAGCCTAACCCTTCGCTAGGGCAGACAAAAGCCAAAATTTCAAAGCTGGTACTAGGAAATCCAATATGACATCTTAACTATTTTACCAAAAAAAAAGAGAGAGAGAGAAAGAAAAAGGAAAGAAATAACAGCCCTAAGAAGTGAATTAAGGCTGAAATGTCATGTGGTATTTTAACCTTAATTCTAAATTTCCTTGTTCTAATCAATCTAAATCAGGCCCTAATGATATTTAAATGTAGCTACTTATAATTCCCATAATAGGCAAACAAAAGGGAGGTTAAAATAATTCTATTATTTTGCAATGATGAAACAGACTGAATATTTCAATTATTCTACTTATTATAGTACACACAGAACAATGCTCTGTAATCTGCTTCGATATATATAGGCTCTTTAACCACACCACGGTGGGACTAATACAGTCGCTGTGGTTGAGCTGCGCTCGCTGATTCAATGTTGAAATAAAGTACTTCACAGATTAGCTTAGTCTGCAGCACTTAAAGGTCAGGATTTATTGTAATGTAAATCACAAAGCAATTTTATCTTGACAGAGATTACATACTGTTACAATATTTCTCGCTGAATCTAGTGATGCGTTTGCTTTTTCTTTGCAACTGCTGTGCAAATTGGACCGTAGCCCAGAAAAGAAAAAGAGATGGCAGGCTGCTTTGGCTTTTTAGAAACAACTTAATTCTCTTCATTTTTCAATGTTCCAAAAGAAAAAAAAAAAAAAACCCTGAAAATACACATGAAATCATACATAGATCCTTGTAAACCACAAACCCTGAGCTCTAGTGCACACAGATATCTGTAAATGACCCTCTCTCAAATATTTTAATGTGTTTAGGAAAGGGTATAATTGCTAATGACTAACTTCTGGTCATTCATACCAAGTATCTTGATCCATTATCTAAGTTACCTCCATTTTAAGCAAACAAAAACAGTAAGAAGTTCTCTTCTTTCCATTGACAGAAATCACACAAAAAGGAAATTCCACGGTCATTGTCTCTATAACCAAGTAACAGAGATGGAATAGTAGAACCTGGGAGATTGTTCTTAAAGAAGGGATTGGGGCTGGATATCAGGAAGAATTTTTTTATTATCAGAGTATCAGATAAACTACTCAAAGTTTCAGGAATCTCTTTAGTCCTGAAATTCTCAAGACAAGACAAGCTCACTCTCTGTCCTACATCTTGTGTCTCAAAGAATCGTCAACACATTTAGAATTTTGCCAGTTTTTATCACTTCTTTACACATAGATTAATAATATACAAAAACAGACGATGGTGGAGCTCAGAATTCAACAAGGAATATATCCAAGTCTCCATTTCTATTTCGCTCACTTGGGCCACAATTAGATACTTACCTTCAACGCTGCAAAGCACTGGCTTTTCCTCGAGTGACAGGTGACTCATTATTGTACGGTTGTTCAGACACCATGTAGCATATACTTTCCTTTGGCTGTATCTTGTCAGGCAATGCTTACTGCCTATCAGTCATTCCAAGTCAACCTTCATAGATCTGTAAGCCAATTACAGTATGATTTGCTTAATATATTCCTTTAAGTCAATTCAAAATTTTACCTAAATAAATTTATTTTAAAATGAAACCTTTTCACTTCCAAAATTATACATTTGACATGATGGATAAAAAATAATGTTTGCCTCATACCACTTAATATGGTCGGCTGTGCCACCAGCTGTACACGTGCCACAGTTAGGCGAATGCCAGCCAACCAAGAGCTGTGAAAATAGGATACACACACCACGGTTCAAGTGGCATGTGGGCAATAAACGATATTCATAAGATGCAGGCATTTTAACAAATTGAATTTATTCACAGAATGCAAACATCCCCGTCTACAATAGCAAAGGCACTTCCCATCAGGGTTTACCCCTACACGTAGGTCAAACATGCATCCCAGTGTCCCTGGGACTGTCCCGGTGTGCCTGTAGTTGTCCTACAGGAATTGTAATCTCTACTCTTTCACTCTCAGTAGTGTCCTGGTTTAGATGATACCCAAAGGCATAGAGTAAGTCTCACTTTTTTGTCCCCCCAAAATGGGCAGTCAAAATGTTTCTCATTGGCATTTTTCTTACCTGCTGGACAGCTCTCTAGTATTGAAAAAAAAATTAATTGCACCTTGATAACACTTTGGACTTTACAAGATACAGTTGCCTTACTCAATCTTCGCAACAGCCCTGTGAATTGGGTATAAGTTACCAGGGGAACAAAGGTTCCAGGAGGTTTGAGACCGGCTCAACAGCTGTTGTAGGACGGACCAGAACTCACATCTAGGTCTCTACTCCATATCAAGTGATCTTGTCTAGGGAATTGGAAGGAAAGAAAACTTGGAAGGAGAGGAGTGGAGTTTGGAAGGGAGGAGTATTCTGAGAATGAGCCTGTTCCTTTCACTGTGGATTTGGAGAGATTAGGGCAAGAAATGGCATGTCTGCACTGATAGCATTTTGATTCCCATTTTAAAAGAAGACATTTTCCATTACAACTATGATATAAATATTGGTTAGGGTGCCCAGAGTCTATTCAACATACTATTTGTCTTAAATGAACTTAATGAACTTTTTTTGTTCTGCCCTAAAAACCTGACTGGATTCTTGATTACAATTGAAATTTTGTGTTTTCTTTTTTGATGCTGTAGTAGAGGAAAGGAGATGGGGGAGCAGGAGGCAGGAGGGGCAGGAGGCCCAGGGAGGGCCCGGAGCAGCCCAGTCCACCTGCCTGCCCTGCCCGGCTGCCCCCCAGGGCCAGCATCCTGCCGGCGCGGCTCTGCTCCCCGCGCACGGAGAGGGCGCAGCTCACATCACACCTCTGGTTCACACCCTGAGAAACGTCTCCTGAGCTGCAAAATACACTTTGAAGCAACTTTCTAAAAGGCACATCTATATTTACCAATGTGTTCCACATGATTAAACTGTGAAATGTGTCTCCAGTTTGGCAACACCTTAGGGAGATGTTGTGAGGTTTAGAAAGAAAACGCCTGCGAAGTGCCTGAAGCCCCCAAGGGAAAGCGCGCAGCGTCCAAGGTGCCGTCAGCTCCCGGACGCCACCTCAGAGCGCAGCGAGTCCAACGGCGTCAGCCGTGATGTCACAATGTTGTCACGCGGCATCACCCGCGGGGAGAGCGAGAAAAAGCTGTTTGAAAAGGGCCTCTCTCCCCCCAACTTCAGCTTGGGAAAGCATATGGTCCCCCAAACTAGTTCACAGTGAACTTCATCTCTGCCACTGCTGTAAATGAAGTATCTTCCAGGCAGATGTCAGTGCTGAAAGTTTGGTGCTCTTAAATACCAAATTTACATAAAATCTATATAGCTTTTTTCAAAAGTCTTTCTTGGTTGATGTAGGCTGATTGGCTGGGACGCACACTTCACTTACTTATTCCTGTAACTATAATACACTTCCAGATCCACTAATTGGAAAAACAATAATTTAGACTGAACTATGAATGACATTCCTGGAGGCCTCCCTGGTGGTAAATGTCACTGTCAGACTGAAAAAAAAGAAAGTTAAAAAGCTAACATATTCTTGAACTGGTAATTTCAATCCACCTTTTTAAAGGATAGGTTACCATTGATGCAAAACGTGTCATTTATAAATGGAATAAGAAATGAATTTTATTTACTCCCTAAAAACAATAGCAAAATAACCTACTGATAAAGCAAACCTGAGTTTATTTCTGGCCCCAGTGAGAGAGGCCACTAACTGGAAGCGTCTTAGCGATGTCTCAAGAAGGAAAGGCAAGTAGGCTATTTATGAGATCTGGGGTTCATGGGATAAGATGACTCTTTTGCTGTGAGATATGCTGGCTTATTATGATTGTGCAAATTTGTGATATATTAGTTTAGTACTGGTAGGCTCAGAGATGGGCTGATTTTGAGAAAAAGAAGAATGGCCCACATCATAAGGTCCAAAGCAACAGACATTGTCATGGACTGAGAGAGAAAGAAACACGGGTGGTGGGACTGCAAACTCGAACAACCTCTGTAGCAATGCATACATAGATTCCACAAAGAACTAAAAGGATTTGATCCAGCAGTATTGGGTAAATACTACAGGTATTTATTTACCCAAAGGAAAAAAAAAAAAAAACATTTTTATCATAAGGACACTTGTACTTAAATGTTACAGCAGCATAATCACAACCACAAAGACGTAGAAACAACCCAAGTACCTGAATGGATTAACAAATTGTGGCACAAGTATACCATGGAATATTATTCAGCTATGAAAAAGAAGGTGATGTTGCATGTTTTGTAACAACCTGGATGGAATTGGAGACCATTCTGCTAAGCGAAGTATTACAAGAAGGTAAAAACAAACATCACATGCCCTCAGTACTAAATTGGAGCTAGTAGATCAACACCTACATGCTCACAGAGGAGAAAAACTCAATGAAATTCAAGTAGTGGGGAGAGGGAAAGGGGTTGGGTAAATTCCAAAGTGAAGGACACACCTACAACTCAGACTTTAACTTATGAAAGTAAACTATGTAACCTACTTGTACGTACTCCCGTGTTAATGTGAAATTTTAAATAAAGGGTTCAAAGCAACTCTTGAAAACAGCTGTTTAATGCTGCTTTCATTTGATCAGTCTACAAAAAATGTGCTACATACCTCACTGTTGAATATCACTATGGTCACCTCTGAAGTACACCCCATGGGAAGCTGTACACTGTCCCCAGCCCGTAGTCCACACTTCAAAGCACTTTTTCTAAGATGAGTTCATGAACTTAATTGTCAGTCCTCATCCTGTAACAGCTCTGATGGCCATTGTATAAAAAGAGTTCCATATTGCTTTGAGGGGTGGACTAGGTGCAGGTGACAAAGCATAGCTCCCCAAGGGCCATAATTTGAAAGTGCCCTTCATGATATTCAGCAAAGAGGTATGTAGCACTTTTTCTAGGATAAGTTTGCAAACTTAATTGTCCAATCTCATATGTTTATATTTTTAGAAACTTTCTGAAATGAACAATGATCAGCAACTTTATTTTTCTGGCCAAGAATTTTCTAAAATAATAAAATCACGTTGATGAAGACAGTGGGGTAACAAAGTCACTTAATGAAGTGTCTTAATAGTGAAGTCATATAAATGTAAACTGTGAGCTATATGGATATAGATGGCTGGCTGGGCATGGTGACTCACACCTATAATCCCAGCACTCTGGAAGGCTGAGGCAGGTGGATTGCTTGAACTCGGAAGTTTAAGACCAGCCTGAGCAAGAGTGAGGCCCCATCTTTACTAAAAATAGAAAAATTAGTGGCAGGTTTGTGGCAGGTGCCTGACATCCCAGCTATTCAGGAGGCTGAGGCAGGAGGATCACTTGAGCCCAAGAGTTTAAGGTTTAAGTTGCTATGAGCTATGACACCACACAACACGCTACCCAGGGTGACACAGTGAGATTCTATCTCAAAAAAAAAAAAAAAAGCCAGATGGCTTTGGAGCTCAACACAAATACCACTAGTATTCTTCAAATTCAATCAGAAAAGACTAGCATACCAAAGCAGCTCCTTTTCTCAGAAAAGGTCTCATTTTGAACACTGAAGCAGGTAAAGCCTTTCTGTGAGACACCCCCATTCTTACCTTGTCATTCTTGCCGACCACCTTCTTAAAGATCACTGTCAATTCTTGGCTTAGAGACCATTCCCCTCTGTCACTTGATTTAGCATGTTTCTATGTATACAACATAGTTTAACAATTTTAGGACAAACCTCAAATTCTTCAGAAACACTTCATTGCTACTCCCACAATAAAAATACTAATCGTGACTTAATTCTTGTTAATAGTCTCCTTTGGTCTCTGGATATGATCTAAACTTCTCCACATGTCCACTGAATTATATTGCCTTTCGCTCCTCTGTCACTTCACCACATACATGAGTGTAGACATGAGCTCCGGGCACCAGTCACACAAAATTCTCTGCAATTCCAGAACATACTTGTTTCTCTCTTCCATCACTTCAGGGTTGTTTCTATCTGGAAAGTTCACCAGCACTAACCACTTCCTTCTTCTTTCCTGTTAAAGATCCCAGAGCCAAGAAATCAATTTTTCCAGGAAGCCCTTTGCAAATAGGAGGAAATACTCCCATCTGTGCTCCTTCAGTGCTTTACAGTAATTGCAAACGTCTCACTCCTCCCCTAGGAAAATGATGCTCATTACTTTGTCTTGAGTTGTCCATTGATTTGCTTCCCTTATCCTTCCTCACAGTAAGCTCCCTGAGGGCAAGCATGTGGTCTGGGCTATCGAGAGCACTCAAATGTATTTGTGTGTGTGTGTGAATATCAATTTTTAAACTTTAGTATTTCATAAATACTCAAAATATTTAAGGGTTGCCTATGGCCTTGAGGCTGCAGGTTCCCCACCACTTATAACTTTACAATGCACATGATAAGTCCTAAATTATAAAAATTAAATTTTCAATACTTTCTTGGCTATTCAAAAATCTTATTCAAACGTATTTTTTTAAACAGACAGTGAGTGAAAGAATAGATAAAACCTTAAGACTGTGATCCAAAAAAGTCATAAAACTGGACAGCATCTCAAATAAATTATCTGATGGTTCCTAAAAAACAAAGAATTCTCAAAGTATTAGTTCCAAATCAATAATAACATCTAAAAGAATTAAACCTAACATTTGCACAAACCATATTAATGAAACTTTAAAAGTATGAGAAAATAGTCTGCTGGAAAGGCACTTTCAGAGATTATTGAGACTAGCCTTTTGGAGAAGAATTTTTCAATACCTAACAAAACTACATATGCACTTACTCTGCAACCCAGAGTACATATGCACTTACTCTGCAACCCAATTCCACTTCTAGGAAGTTACTCTGAAGATACACTTACAACAAAAGAAAAAATACCCATGCACAAGGTTATTTATTGCAACATCATTTATAACTGCAAAATATTAGAAGCATCCTAAATTCCCGTTAAAAGAACAGTAGGTGAATAAACCATGGTACATCCACATCTCTATTAACTAACATGAAGTAACTTCCAGCGTGCATTGCTACATGAAAACCAGCATAATGTGTTTATGGAGTCTGCCGTTCATGCAAGAAAAAAATGGGAACACAAGAAAACATACATTGAGGGAAAAAAGGACATAGAAAAGATTAACCAGAAGCTAATGAAATTCACAACGAGATGGGAAAAGAAAAGAAAGAATAGCGGAGCAAGAAGGAGTAGAAGGGATAAGAGGGAAACATCTCTACATATTCCTTTTTGTATAATTCTGATTTTCAAAGAAATGATGTTGTTTCACATGCCCCCCAAATAAATAACTGGTTAAAATCAATAAACACTTAGAGAAATCCCAAAATGGACTATAAACAGCAATAAGTGAATTTAGCTGTGTTAGAAAGAAATAACATAGCCCTATTTACAGAGATCAAGAACAAAACAAACCTAAGGAACTTTGGAAAACATTTTTAATATATATTTAAAGTCTAAAGAAAAAAATTATACCCTAATTAACAAATTATGCTGAAAGTGAAACTGTCCTTATAAAATTAATTAAAACTAAGTTGCTAGGGTTTTTACCAAGGTCCTAAGTCTTGAAAAAGCACAGCTAGACATGACCCAGGTCCTGCTGCTCTTGCCCACTCCCCTATAGCTGTTCACTGCTTAATGGTCATATAGACTTTTGTCACAAAGTCTTTTAACTCCACTAAATCATTCCCATAGAGTGAGAAATCTGTTTCCTAAGATACTTTCCATGTTAGGCAGGGTGGCTCGTGCCTATAAGCCTAGCACTTTGGGAGGCCAAGGCAGGAGGATCCCTTGAGCCTTGTAATTCAAGATCAGCCTGAACAACATGGAAGACACTGTCTCAACTAAAAGTAAAGGGAAAAAAGAAATTACCCAGATGTGACGGCCCGTGTCTGTATCCACAGCTTCTCAGGAAGCTGAGGCAGGAAGCTTGAGCCCAACAATCTGCAGTGAACTATAATGAAGTCATTGCACTCTAACTGAGGCAATAGAGTGAGACGTCTCCGCATTAAATCAGTTGATCAGCAATCAATAGATAGATAAACAGATAGAAAGATAAAAGATATTTTTCAGAACCTGCATTTCAATAGGCCCATTGACATTAGCCAGTCCTGTGACCTCTGCCAAGGAACTGACTCCATCCAAGAATGGAGCTTCCACATCCCTATAATTCATCCCCCACCTAGCCAATCAGCTATGCCAAGTCCCTAGCCCCTAGCCACCAAAATCCCCTTAAAAACTTCATCCTAGAACACTTTTAGGAGACAGATTTAAGAGATTCTTCCTGTCTCCTCAGGATTATTACACTCTTTCTTTGCTGCAATCTCCACTGTTGCATTACACTGGTTTTATACTGCACAATGGGCAAAAGAACCTGGTGGTCCTATAACAAAAGTAGGTACATTACAGATTAGAGCAAATTGATACCTGTGGACAAAGAAAGCCAGGTATCTATTTCACCCCTGGAGAAAGGACCCACAAATAATGATGAGAGGAAGGCTAGAATGGGTCCTGCGTTGTTGGACTGGAATTGGAGATATCAAGAAGAAATCATGGTTTTTATTAAACATACACAGCAGAAGAAGAGACAGATGAGGTATTAATATTTATATACAGTATTTATATTTTATATTTATAAGCATCCATGCTCTGCAGTAAGGCCTAGAAGAAATGACATCTCAGCAGCAATGAATACACCTAATGCCCCCAAATCCTGGATTCTAAAGGTATCAATAAAAGAACCGGGTCTCCTTAAAGAAATGACTGATTCCAAGGTCAGGGCAAAGAAAGTTCAATATGAGCCTGGAGCACCCAATAGAACCAGAAAATAACAAAATGCTTGAAAAAGATTAGGAGCATGTTGAGAGGATGCAGGCTTCAGCTGGAAGAAGCTCCCAATGGCCAAATCTGGGACAATCTGAACAGCAATTATGATAAGGATTATAATCTATAAAGTAAAGTAATTTGGAATCCATGATTCCATTCGGATATAATTAAATAATCAAGTCAATAAGGGAAATGGGACAACTCTTCTTATAATAGATTGCTAATAATTAATACAGAAGGCATGTATAATAACAAATAATTAATAAATATAGGAGTAGACTCACCCTTAGGCAAATGCCACAGTAATAATTCTTGCAGACAGGGATCAATGGTTGCTGAAATTGGCAAGCTAAAAATATGACAGGAAACAAGATACAGGCATGCTCTCAAAGCTTCTCTCCACACTGTACTTATTAATTATAGACGGAAAGATAGTAACTTTACATTGAAAAAACCTGGTGGACACCACCTTAACCAAATGATCAAATTTAATGTATGTCTAATGAGATACATTGGACTTCAATTTTTTTTTTTTTTTGGACAGAGTCTCACTATGTCACCCTGGGTAGAGTGCAGTGGCGTCACAGCTCACAGCACCTTTAACTCTTGGGCTTAAGAGATTCTTTTGCCTCAGCCTCCCAAGTAGCTGGGACTATAGGCACCTGCCACAATGCTTGGCTATTTTTTTCTTTTTTAATCAGCCGGAGGCCCCAGCTAGGATCAAACTCACAGCCCTGGTCTATAAGACCAGTCTAAACACTGAGCTATGGAACCCAGCTGGATCTCTTAATAGAATGCACTTACAAGGATATCACTTCTATAGCATTTGTGCCAAAGATACATAAACCAAATCTAGTCATGAGAAAACATCCAACAAAATGAAATTGAAGGCCGTTCTACAAAACACTGAGCCAGCAGTCTTGAAAAGGGCCAAAACCATGAAAGACAAAGACAGACTAGAAAACTTTCGTAAATTTGAGACATGATAACTAAATACAATATAGGATCCCAAAGAACATTATGGGATAATTGGGGAGTTTTTATTAAGCCTGTAAATTAGTTACTAGTATTTCTAGCATTTTATTAATGTACATTTTCTGAGTTTGATGATTATAGTATGATCATAAAAGATTTCAGGAGTTGGGCGGCGCCTGTGGCTCAGTCGGTAAGGCGCCAGCCCCATATACCGAGGGTGGCGGGTTCAAACCCGGCCCCGGCTGAACTGCAACCAAAAAATAGCTGGGCGTTGTGGCGGGCGCCTGTAGTCCCAGCTACTCGGGAGGCTGAGGCAAGAGAATCGCTTAAGCCCAGGAGTTGGAGGTTGCTGTGAGCTGTGTGATGCCACAGCACTCTACCGAGGGCCATAAAGTGAGACTCTGTCTCTACAAAAAAAAAAAAAAAAAAGAAAGAAAAAAAGAAAAAAAAAGATTTCAGGAGTTGAGGAAGTAGATACATGTCAAAGTGACTTGCACACAGTCTGTGAAAAGAGTACAATGATTTATTGAAAGTTAAAATGTAAATATTCACAAACCAAAGTTATAAAGCTATTATTTTATCCATTTTAGAGATTAGAAAAATGTGTCATATGGATAATAATAAGGAACCCAGGATTAAAGCAAGATCTTCTGATTTGGACTGATGTCTGATCTCCCCATGACAATTGTAAAGGTATCTATGAATTTTTCTTATACTTCACTTCTATGAATTTTTCTTAGGGTCTACCACATAGCAAATACCAACCAAGACTCTTGAAAAGATACAACTATAAATATGGATTAATTTTTTAGAAAGAAAAATATACGGCACCAAGAATAGAATAAAGGTTATTGGATTTCAAAGGTCACATGTCTCTTGTACGTATGACCAGCATCAGATTAATTTAAGAGAAAAATAGTAAACTATAAAATATTATTCCTAAGGTATAAAGAAGTAAAGAGTATTAACCAATAAACCAAAAGGTTTATTTGCTCTAAATCGTAGCTCATGACTTAATGTGGGACTAGGAAGTCAGTGGGAAAGTGTGGCAAGTGTGTGTGAGTCAGAATATCTTGGAGATCATTTTCAAGGTCATTTTCAAGATCATTTTCAAACCACTCTCCCAGGACCTGCCACAACCCAAAGGAGATATCCTCATAAGGTTAGTCCAGCCCTTCTGGGTTGTGGCAGGTCCTGTGAGATTATTTTGTCTATTTTGTTTGTTTCTGTGTTCCCTTTCTTTCACTTTTTCTTTCATTTAATTAAAAATAATCATATAAAATCTGCACTTCTTTTAACAGATTCAAAATAGAGAGCCTTAAAGTTAACAATTCTCTTCTCCTCCTCCTGAAAACCCTACCCACTTTGAGTTAATAAATGATTTTTTTGTTTTGTTTTGTTTTGTTTACAATGGAGTCTCAAGCTATCACCCTGGGTAGAGTGCTATGGTGTCATAGCTCACAGCAACTTCCAACTCTTGGGCTCAAGTGATCCTCTTTCCTCAATTTTTCTATTTTTAGTAGAGACAGGGCCTCACTCTTGCTCAGGCTGGTCTTGAACTCCTGAGCTCAAGCAATCCACGCTCATTCTTCCAGAGTGCTGGGATTACAGGCATGAGCCACCACGCTCGCCAAGTTAATAAATGTTAATACTTTTGTTAACCTTTCCTCATATCTCTCTGGTCTATATAGGTAATTTTGATATGTAGTTCTTACAAGCACACATCCACAAATCTCACAAAACCTAAGTGAAATAAACAAGGTGACAAATGTGTAAAATTAAAAAAAAAAAGAAAGAAAGAAAGAAATGCTGTGGCAAGAGACAGCATAGAGAAAAAATACCTGACATTCAAATTAGTATCTAAAAAAATTAAAGAAATTTTATTTGACTTTTGATTTATTTTGCCCAGGTAGATAGGTTCAGCTTCCCCACCTGTTTTTTGAAGAGTGTTCAGAATCAAAGCATAAGCCATTATTTTATACCATGTGCTCTGCTACTATTAAGTAGGAAAAGGGAACCATTCTACCCGCTTCCTTATTTTAATCCTCCTTCTCTGCCTATTGTGATCATTACAAATAAATACTAAATACTGCCTACTTCGATTATGTTATCAGGGATAATTTCCAACACTAAGAAGAAGGTCCAGTTTTATGTCTGATGACCTTGCAATAGAGATTGGTAAATAGCTAGAGATAGCATTCCTTTGCCTTCCACGGGTTACCCTGGAAACAGGAGGAGGAATATAATTCTGGTTGCCAGTATCAGCTTCAGGTGGATGCTTTTATTTCACATAAAAGTTGGCCATTCTTTACAGAATTACATTAGCACAGATTCTTGCTAATGGTGGTTTGACAATTACTCATGTCCTATCGGGGGCAGCCACTCTAAAGTGGCTGTGAATGTTATTTAAATCTTCCTTTTAATTTACTTTTCCGCTTGTTTATGATGCTCCCTGACTGATAAATCCAGGTTACTTGAAGGAGAAGATCATGTCTTATAATTCTCTTATTTGCACCTCCTAAAGGATGAACCGTAGCACTTGCCTAAAAAAGGAAATAGAGTTTATGTAAGAAGTGCTCATTACCTTGCAATTTTAATTCGTGTTTTCTTTACTAAGGAAGATTGATCAATATTACATACTATGAATAGAAAGGACAACCAATTAATTAGGAAAACACTTTTAATCTTCTTCAAACTGCCTATTAGAAAAATGTAAACACAAAAGGCAATTTGAAAATGATAAATACCTTTAGTCAAGTTAAATTAATCTGAACAAACAAAAATTAGCGAAAAGTTCCATAAGAAAAAAGTAAACAGGAATGTAAGCAAATGTTTGTTTTATCTTTGCAATTACTTTATAATATAGGCATTATCATCCCCATTTAGCAGATGAGAAAATTGAGGCTCCAGAACTTACTAACTTTGCTCAGTCATTCAGCTGGTAAGTGGCAGAACTAGAATTCACATTCAGTTTCATCTCAAAGCTAATGATCTTTCTATCATGCAACAAAAACAAATACCTCTAATAAACTTGTAAACAATAAAACCAAAAAAGTTGAAAGAAGTTTTAATCATCTTAGAACTAAGAACGGAGCATAAGAGACAAGAAGAAGTCTTAGAAAGCCAAAACCAACACAGACAGCCCTGGCCTGACGGTAGGAAGGCCTGGGCTCCAGACCAGATTGTCCACCCTACTAGTGCTCCGACCTTAAAGCTGGACTTACAAACATCATTCATGAAATACTCACTCTCACTCACTGTCCCACTAAAAGGCACAAAGAATCCTTAGAGCAGAATCAATTAACCAACGATATTATGATAAAGCTTCACTTAATCAGAACCTTTAGAAGATTGTTTTAATACAATCCTTGGTTAACTAACCATGAATGAGAATATCTTCTTCATAGTTTCAAGATTGGCACTGGAAATCTTTCTAATTCTGTTTTACTAAGCAGAGCAAATGTTTTTGTCTAGAAAATCACTTGGAGAACTTAATATTCCACTCCATTCAGAGATGGGCCCTGGCCACCATATGTTACTCAGTGGCCACAATTAACTGGGCAGCGTATAGATGCTAGACCAAAGATTTTCCCATCAGATTCTCTTTCCAGGAAGTTGTATTTAGGATAAAGAAACTCCAGTTTATCTCTGACTGTGGTAAGAAATGAGGCTGCAGATGCAAATCCTGGTAGATGTGCCTTTGGGAGTCTATGGAAGGCCTTGTTAATGTTGTTAGTAACGTGGAAAGAAAAGTCTTTACCTGAGCAAAACAATAGTGTTAGAAGTAGGACACGTGGTATGAGAGGGAAAAGCGTGAAATTATAATCCAGCCATTCTCCCATGCCCAATGGTACATGGCATGATCACTGGGCAAGCATTAGGGTCCTGCTTGAGGTCTGAGATCATGAATTGAAAACAAAACAAATCAGTAACATTGTGGGGTTTTCGGGGGGGGGTGTTGTTTTTTTTTTGGCTGGAGCTGGGTTTGAACCCGCCACCTCTGGCATATGGGACCAGCGCCCTACCCTTTGAGCCACAGATGCCGCCCAACATTGTGTGTTTTTCAGTAATTACACCCAGCTTCATGGGGCAGGCACGCTACACAGGTGGAAGGTTGAATTTAATCAGAAATGTGGTTTTGGATCATTGAGGGCAATGAATCAAGAAAGAGGAAATGATCTCTAGGGTGTGTGTAATCATAACTGATTTAGAGAAGACATGAAAGTGGTGAGAAGTGAAAAGGCAGAAGAATCAATGGAGTAGAGGTCCTAGGAGGGTTATAGAATTATTGGAAGGGAGAAAGATGGAAACATAGTATATAATGGTCAAAGAGCGGTGTACATGAAACTGAGATTATAGAAGGGTTGTAGTTATTAGTCACAAACCTAAGTTATGCCTGTGGAAATTAATGATTAAGGCAAGTTGGAAGGCAAATTCACTGAAGAAAACAAATCCAAAGAAGTAAAAGGATCAAAATGTTGAAAAAATACTTACATTATTGAAATTACAAAGAACTAAGATCAGAAATAGTACCAGTGAAAGGGAAGGAAGGGCACCTGTGAATCCTGTGTAATAAAAAGTTTGGTTGACATTTCTTCCTTGTTCCTTGGAGAATAGTCCTGGAAATTTCCCAAGTGGTAGGAGTGCCTTTGCTATTCATGATGGGCTCTGATACTTCATGCTAATGAGATGATTTACCCTAAATACAACTTCCTGGAAAGAGAATCTGATGGTGGGCCTCTAAATAATTTGTGCCAACGAAATGACCTAGGTTGGGCTGAGCACCTGTATCTCAGTGGTTAGAGCACCAGGCTGGTGCACCTGGGCTGTTGGTTTTGAACCTGACCTGGGGCCTGCTAAACAAAAAAAAAAAAAAGGAAGAAATGACCTAGGATGCAAGCTGAATATACCAGAAAGACCAACCATGTGGCCAGAGGGTTAGAGCCCTGAGCCATATGATTTCATCCTGACTGTATAGGGAAGGGGGGGATGGAGACTAAGTGTAAACAGGGACCAAGGATTCAATAATTGTGCCTACAAAATGAAACCCCAATAAAAACTCTGGACACCGGGCGGCGCCTGTGGCTCAGTCCGTAAGGCGCCGGCCCCATATACCAAGGGTGGCGGGTTCAAACCGGCCCTGGCCAAAATGCAAAACAACCAGAAAATAGCCGGGCGTTGTGGCGGGCGCCTGTAGTCCCAGCTACTCAGGAGGCTGAGGCAAGAGAATCGCTTAAGCCCATGAGTTGGAGGTTACTGTGAGCTGTGTGAGGCCACGGCACTCTACCGAGGGCCATAAAGTGAAACTCTGTCTCTACAAAAAAAAAAATAAAAATAAAAAAAACTCTGGACACCAAAGTTTGAATGAGCTTCCCTGGCTGGTGACACTCTGTGTGTTTTAACACACATTCATGTGCCAGGAAGATGATGTATCCTGACTCCACAGGGAGAAGACACCAGAAACGTCATATTTAGGAGCCTCTCAGACCTTATCCTGTGTGTTGCTTCCTTTGGCTGATCCTGACTTGTACCCTTTTGTAACTGTAATCATAAGAAAGAAAAAATGGAGGTCATACAAATTCTGGAACTTCGTAATGACTATTTACGTGGAAAAGAAAAAAATCAATATTCTGAGAAAAACAGTAAATCAGACACATCCGGGAAAGTGAGTCTGGTCTTACGAAGGTGCTTCATGATTCTCTGATTCTCTTTCTGTAAGAGCAAGATACTTCTTTATAAGGGTGCTTTATAGACTAGTAAAGAAGATCTCTTCAGTTTGTCACAACTTACCTGAAACAGAATAGTCGTAAAGAAGGAGCCACAAAATCATACTTCAAAACTTCTAGTAACAGAAGTATATAAAATAAAATTAAACAAATAAATAAAAACACTAAGCATTCCTCAGGCTCCAAGGTCAAGGTCTCAAAGATCCTTTACCAACTTCTAAAGCAATGGCCCTACTTGTCAATGGCTTTTTTTTTAGACAGAGTCTCACTGTGTCTCCCTGGGTAGAGTGCTGTGGCATCACCACTCACAGCAATCTCAAATTCTTGGGCTTAAGCCATCCTCTGGCCTCAGCTTTTTTTTTTTTTTTTCTTATGGCTAAGCCTTCTTGGCTGAATCACAAAAGAATTCACAGGCTGCTTTTTGTCCTTCTGTTGGCAGCTTTTAGTATAGCAATAGGTCCTGCTGAAACAAGTGGCCCCACCTTGCGAACAGACTATGACTGATAAGGTCCACAGAAAAAGCTACGTCAGGCCAAGCAAGGGCTGTGACTCAGGCCTCCATCCTAACACTCTGGAACACCAGCATGGGCAAATTGCTTGAGCTCAGGAGTTCCAGACCAGCCTGAACAAGAGCGAACCTCCATCTGTACTAAAAATAGAAAAAGAAAAAGGGTGATGTGTTGGTGCCCATAGTCTCAGCTACCTGGGAGACTGAGGCAGGAGGATTTCTTGAGCCCAAGAGTTTGAGGTGGCTGTGAGCAACGCTGACACCATGGCATTCTAGCCTGGACACCAGAGTAAGACTCTATCTTGAAAAGAACGGAAAAGGAAAAGAAAAAGGGAAAAGAAAAGGGGGGAGGGAAGGAAGGGGAAGGGAGAAGGGAAGACAAAAAAATAACTTTAAAGACATCCCCTGCCCTAGAAGAGGTAGATACTGAAAATATAAACTACTTGATGTCTGAGATTTTAAAAATTAACTCTACCTGACTTACTAATGTATGATAACTATTTGAGTTAAAAAAAACTGTTCATTTGAAAAATTAACTATTCAGTGAATGATCTGTAGAATGAAAATTTGTGCTGTTATAATACCTGAAGATCATAATTTTTGCTTTATTTTTTATATTGTTCAACATGACTAGACTATGATGTGATAATAGACTATGATGTGAGATTTCTGAAACAAACCAGTTTAACACAACTAATTTAATTCTCTCTGTGCTAACAACTAAAGGTGGATCACAGGAGATTTCAATCCAGAATCACTAAGCAATCCAGGCCGTGAGCGCTCTGAGCATCACAGCAAGGGAAGTTGCCAGACGACACACAGGCATCTCATACTCCCTCCCACCTTTGGTTAACACATAGCACTTCTGCTCAAATTTCATTAGCCAAAACATGTGACACAGTCACCTAACTTAAGAGGGGTGGGAATTCAGTCCTTCCACATGCCTGGAAGCAGAGTGGGATACTCACAGATACAAGATGACATATTTTGCACTTGAGCACCCAGCAGTTCACATTTCTCGGTAAGAAGTAAAGCTCCTGCTCTCTCTCCATCTCATCTCTCTTCAGGCTGAAGTCTGGCCCACACACAGCCAGCACATCCAACCTAGAAATATACACCAAGAGATTCTGCCGCAGGAACCCGCAACCTTTCATATATCAGGGGAAGACAATTTGCATAAGCAAGGGAAATAGTGAGCCCTGGCTTTTCACAAATATCTTCTACTGCCAAAGTCTATCAACTGTACATTTTTCAATCAAAAGTACCCTGAAAACATTTTTAAAAGCAATGATCAGAAATTTCAGGAAACAAAAAAAAAATCAAGACAAAAGTACTCAGATTTCCCTCCCTAAAGAAATCCATTTCTTGAAATGGAGAATTTCTAAATACAGTTGACCCTTGAGCAATGAGAGGGGTTAAGGATACCCGTCCACTGAGGAGTCAAAAATGCACATTCCCTCTTCAACTCCCCCCAAAATTAACCAATAGCCTACTGTAATTGGTGCCAAAAGCTTTACCAATTACATAAGCAGTTGATTAACACGTTTTGTCTTACATACATTACATTTCTTATATACAATAAAGCAAGCAAATCAAGAGAAAAGGAAACATAATGAAAGTCATAAGGGAATGTACTTTCAGTTTATTAAGTGGAGCTGGGTCATCATAAAGGTCTCCCCCTCCTCATCCTCCCGCTGAGCAGGCTGAGAGCAGGAGGCAGAGGAGGGTTTGGTCTGGATGCCTCAGGGAAGGCAGAAGTGGATGAGGAGGCCAAGGGGCAGCAGAAGAGGTGGGCACGCTCATTTATGTATTATGGAAATAAATACACAGTCATTTCTGCCTGATTTTTTTTTCACTTGTTCATATCTCTAAAAATGTTTCTACACCATCCCAATTCTTCCCACCGTTTGCTTCAGTTCCAGCGCCCACACATCATAGAGAGTTCAAACAAGTCGAAAGCCATCTTGAATAAGCAGGACCTTCAGCCACATTGTCTCCGTCAGGCCATCTTCTGTTAATTCCTCAGGTGTGGTGTCTGTCGTTCTTGAATTTCCCTCCAGATCCATTTCCTGAAACCCTTCATTCCCCTACCTTTTTTGCCACATTCGCAATCTCTTTCATGATTTCCTTGATTGGCTGTGTCATAAATCCTGTGAACTCGTGTGCAATATCTGGATGGTTTTCCCCAGTAGGAATTTATGATGCAGTCCTTCCAGACTTTCATGATGCTCTCTCTGTCAGGGTTCTTGTTCATAGCACTGACAAGCCTTTCCACAGAGTACCATGTGTAATGAGCCTTGACGGTCCTGGGACCCCTCATCTGGAGGCTGATTATAGATAGACATTTGGGGACAAGTGGAGCATTCAGTGCCTTTGGGATTGAATTCACAGTGTTCTGGGTGGCCAGGGGCATTGTCCAATGTCAAAAGAACTTTAATACAAAAACAGAAATAATCCCCAAAAAAGGGTTTTCATTATCCAGGCCTCCTCATTGTACATCCAAAAGTCCAGCAGCTGGTATTGACCTTCAGGGCTTGGAGATTCGCAGCTTTATAAACAAGGACAGTCCTGATATCCCACCTGACTGTATTCGCACAAAGGACGAGAGTTATCTTACCCTTCCTGCCTCAGATTTTATTGCACACTTCTCTTCCTTACGAATAAGCATCCTGTCGTTTGTGGTATTTTTTTCCAGAATAAAGCACTTTTAATCTGCATTAAACATCTGTTCAGGCAGATATACTTTCTCTTGAATAATTTTCTTAAATTGTTGGCATCTGGGAACTTGTCTGTTGTCTCTCGGTTGGCAGAAGCTTCTTCCATTATCCTGACCCTTTTTAAGCCAAACCTCTTTCTAAAATTATCAAACTGGAAGGAGACAAGATGGCTGACTGAAGCCAGCTTTCCACAGAGGCTCCCGTTCAGAAGGAGAGTTAAAGGACAAAAATTCAGCAAGTAACCTGGTGGATTTGAGCCGCACTAAGAGAAAAGGTTGTAGAACGCACGTCAACCCGCTGAGGCGAGCTGCGACCACAAGGATACAAACAAAAGGTACAAAATCCATCACCAAGTGGACAGGAGTCCCCTCCCCCATGAGAACACCTCAGAGTGCCCCACAAACAACCGGGCAGAGTTCAAAGGTCCTCCCACTACACTCCATGGGAGAGACCCTCTAAAAACTGGACCTACATCACCTACTAGGGTGCCACGGCATCCTTCTGCCAGGCATAAAACTGTATAAACTGTATATAGTCTCTACCTGGATTTCTGAGCTCCCAGTGCTCCCCTTCGCTCACACTGGGGTCTGGAGGCCAGTCCCAGTCGGTCGGCGGAGAGGGGACTGCACCGGAGTGGCAGTTCCCTGAGGTACAGTGCGACAGCCGTCTTTTGGTGACAATATGGCCAGGCATAAAACTGTGCAAAGCTGTTTGTGTTCTCTGCCTGCAACCCCAGGCTTCCAGCGCTCCCCGCGCTCCCCTCTGCTCTCGCTCCAAGGTCTAGAGGCCTGTCCACCAGGGGTCCAGACTCTTGGGCAATTGCTCGAGGGGTGTAGACAGTGCTGGGCTGCAGCCTGTCGGTGCAGACTCTGGGATACGGGAGCGGAGAGAGGACGGTTGGCCAGAGGGGAGCTACACTGGAGCAGCGGTTGCCTGAGCCATAAGGCAACAGCCCTCTTTTGCTAGCAATATGGCTCACTACAGAATATTCTGAAGCCACACCCCCTGTCTCCCTGGGCAACCAGAGACTCTGAGTTTGCCTGAGGCAACTCCAACTTGCAAACCAGGGAAACTCCCAGGGCGGGGCTGACCCAGAGGTCTGCTTTACTAAACCTAAGATGCACCTGGCCCTCAGGGGATCGTCAGCCTATAGACAATACAAGAGCAAAGACAAGCTGATTTGGAACTCAATTCAGCTTCTCTTCTGCAGGGGAAACGCAGAGTTGTTTTGTTCTGTTCTGTCAGGAACATTAATCAGGGGTGAGACTGGACCTGAGTGAAAACCCCTAAACCTTCATCTAGCACCTGAGGTTGTCAGGCCTCACCTCCTCCTGCTGGAGAGAGGCAGAGCGAAGCGGTCTGGCAGACTTCCTTGTGATTCAGGCAGGTACAAACTCCTGGAGTACCGATTCACTACAGGCAACTGGGTCAGCCAACTGCAGGGCTATCAGCGACTGGGTGTGAAGTGGTGCAAGGTGGGGAAGGCGGCAGCAATCTTCCCAGACTGATTTATAAGCTGGGTGGCTTCTCCTGACTCCATGCAGCACTGGAGCAAGCCACACCAGAGTAGTCACCAGACCCCTGTGATCCAGTTCCCAGAGACCTCTTAAACTCTCTCACCTGAGACAGATGCAGACTGAGACAATTGATTTGGACATTTTTGAACTGAATCAAACACCTGAGGACAAATCAGGTCGTGCCCCAGATGCACGGTGGTAGGAAGGTTTGATTTTTCTTTTCCAATTGTTTGCTGGTGGGGGGCGGGGTGACTTAATTGCTGATATTTCTCCACAGCTGAGACTTCAATCCAAAGTATCTGTTTCACTAGGGTGGAACAGAAACCAGCTGAAAACAAGGCCAAACCATTTACCCCACCACACCAGACAGGGCCCCAGTTTCTCAGGCCACAACAATGTACGGGCACTCGACAAAGCCCCAGGGGAAAAAAATCAGAGGGAGTAAAACAACCATGGGGCGGAATCAGCGGAAAAACTCTGGTAACATGAATAACCAGAATAGATCGACCCCCCCCCCAAGGAAAGATATGGCAGATGCAATTGAAGATCCCATTCATAAACAACTGGCTGAGATGTCAGAAATCGAATTCAGAAATTGGATTGCAGACAAGATTAACAAAGTGGAATTAGGAATTCGAGGAGAAATTCAAAAGTTGTCTCAAGAATTTAACAAATTTAAAGACAAAACCACCAAAGACTTAGACACACTGAAGCAAGAATTTGCAGCCCTCAAAGATATGAAAAATACAGTAGAATCCCTCAGTAACAGAATGGAGCAAGCAGAAGAAAGGATTTCTGACATTGAAGATAAAAGCCTTTGAACGCTCCCAAACTCTCAAAGAGGAAGAGAAATGGAGAGCAAAAATGGATCACTCTCTCAGAGAGCTCTGGGATAATTCAAAGAAGGCAAATATCCGAATTATAGGAGTTCAAGAAACAGATGAAGTGGCCTCGCTGGGCACAGAGGCCCTTCTGCATGAAATTATGAAAGAGAATTTTCCAGACATGCCTAGAGATTCTGAAATCAGATAGCAGACAGCTTCAGAACCCCAGCACGACTCAACCGCAATAAGACATCTCCCAGGCATATCATAATTAACTTCACTAAAGTTAATATGAAGGAGAAAATTCTCAAAGCTGCCAGGAGAAAGAAAACCATTACCTTCAAAGGCAAGAATATGAGAATGACTGCAGATCTCTCTGCTGAAACTTTTCAAGCCAGAAGGGGGTGGTCATTGACTTTTAATCTCCTAAAGCAAAATAACTTTCAACCCCAGATCTTATATCCAGCTAAACTGAGTTTCATTTATGATGGAGAAATTAAATACTTTAATGACATTCATATGTTGAAGAAATTTGCCATAACCAAACCAGCTCTTCAGGATATTCTCAGACCTATCCTCCATAATGACCAACCCAATCCTATACCACAAAAGTAAACTCACTCAGAAACCTCACATCAAACTCCAATTGGCACACAGGCGAAAGGATGAAAAATGGCCACTGGACTTTTGAAAAACTCAATACCCAAAACTTCGCCAGACTTATCAATATTCTCCATTAATGTGAACGGCTTAAACTGTCCTCTAAAGAGGCATAGGTTAGCTGAATGGATACAAAAACTCAGGCCAGATATCTGTTGCATACAAGACTGACATCTTAACCTAAAAGACAAATACAGACTCAGAGGGAAAGGATGGTCGTCCATATTTCAGGCAAATGGTAACCAGAAAAAAGCAGGTGTTGCAATTTTATTTGCAGATACAATAGGTTTTAAACCAACAAAAGTAAGGAAGGACAAGAATGGTCACTTCATATTTGTTAAGGGTAATACTCACTATGATGAGATCTCAATTATTAATATCTATGCACCCAACCAGAAGGCACCTCAATTTATAAGAGAAACTCTAACAGACATGAGCAACTTGATATCCTCCAGCTCCATAATCGTCAGAGATTTCAACACTCCTTTGGCAGTGTTGGATCGATCCTCCAACAAGAAGCTGAGCAAAGAAATCTTAGATTTAAACCTAACAATCCAACATTTGGATTTAGCAGACATCTACAGAACATTTCATCCCAACAAAACTGAATACACATACTTCTCATCAGCCCATGGAACTTACTCCAAAATCAATCACATCTTAGGTCACAAGTCTAACCTCAGTAAATTTAAAGGAATAGAAATTATTCCATGCATTTTCTCGGACCACCATGGAATAAAACTTGAGCTGAGTAACAACAGGAATCTGCATACTCATACAAAAACACGGAAGTTAAATAACCTTATGCTGAATGATAGCTGGGTCAGAGATGAGATTAAGAAAGAAATCGCCAATTTTTTGGAACAAAACAACAATGAAGACATGAGCTATCAGAACGTCTGGGACACCGCAAAGGCGGTTCTAAGAGGGAAATTTATAGCACTGCAAGACTTCCTCAAGAGAATGGAAAGAGAGGAAGTTAACAACTTAATGGGACATCTCAAGCAACTGGAAAAGGAAGAATATTCCAACCCCAAACCCAGTAGAAGAAAAGAAATAACCCAAATTAGAGCAGAATTAAATGAAATTGAAAACAAAAGAATAATACAACAGATCAATAAATCAAAAAGCTGGGTTTTTTGAAAAGGTCAATAAAATAGATAAACCTTTGGCCAACCTAATCAGGAAAAAAAGAGTAAAATCTCTAATCTCATCAATCAGAAACAACAAAGACGAAATAACAACAGACTCCTCAGAAATCCAAAAAATCCTTAATGAATATTACAAGACACTTTATTCTCAGAAATATGAAAATCTGAAGGAAATTGACCGATACTTGGAAGCACGTCACCTTCCAAGACTTAGCCAGAATCAAGTGGAAATGTGGAACAGGCCCATATCAAGTTCGGAAATAGCATCAACCATACAAAACCTCCCTAAAAAGAAAAGCCCGGGACAAGATGGTTTCACGTCTGAATTCTACCAAACCTTTAAAGAAGAATTAGTACCTATATAACTCAATTTGTTCCAAAAGGTGGAAAAAGAAGGAAGACTACCCAACACGTTCTATGAAGCAAACATCACCCTGATCCCCAACCCAGGGAAAGACCCAACAAGAAAAGAAAATTATAGACCGATATCACTAATGAATATAGATGCAAAAATATTCAACAAGATCCTAACAAACAGAATCCAGCAACACATCAAACAAATTATACATCATGACCAAGTCGGTTTTATCCCAGGATCTCAAGGCTGGTTCAATATACGTAAATCTACAAATGTAATCCAGCACATAAACAAATTAAAAAACAAATACCATATGATTCTCTCAATCTATGCAGAAAAAGCTTTGGATAATATCCAGCATCCCTTCATGATCAGAACACTTAAGAAAATCGGTATAGAAGGGACATTTCTAAAACTGATAGATACCATCTACAGCAAACCCACAGCCAATATCGTATTGAATAGAGTTAAATTGGAATCATTTCCACTCAGATCAGGAACCAGACAAGGCAGCCTATTGTCTCCATTGCTTTTCAACATTGTAATGGAAGTTTTAGCCACTGCAATTAGGGAAGAAAAGGCGATCAAGGGTATCCATATAGGATCAGAAGAGATCAAACTTTCACTCTTCGTGGATGATATGATAGTATATCTGGAAAACACTAGGGACTCTACTACAAAACTCTTAGAAGTGATCAAGGAATACAGCAGTGTCTCAGGTTACAAAATCAACATTCATAAATCGGTAGCCTTTATATATACCAACAACAATCAAGTTGAAAAAACAGTTAAGGACTCTATCCCATTCACAGTAGTGCCAAAGAAGATGAAATATTTGGGAATTTATCTAACAAAGGACGTGAAAGATCTCTATAAAGAGAACTATGAAACTCTAAGAAAAGAAATAGCTGAAAATATTAACAAATGGAAAAACAGGAGCATAGTGAGCTTCTTCGACCGGCGCTGTGGAAAGACCTTCTGGAGAACACAGTGGCATTGGCTGTCTGGCTAAGAAACTATTGAAAACCTGATCATAAAAGATAATTCACCTAATGTTCCCGAGATACTTGATAGACTCTTCATGGACATAGCAAATATTAACAGGGAGTCTATGGCTGAAATACAGGATGCTTAATCCATAGGCATGAGAACTTAAAGAGCAAGAGGAAGTGAAAGGAAAATTAGGGCAAGAAAACAGAAAAAAGAAACACCTCATGAGGAAGAATCAGCAGAAACCTCCAGGCAACATGAAGAACCAGTCCACAACAACCCTGCCAAGGGACCATGAGGTAGCTACTGCAGATGATTCCACCAATAAAGAAATGTTGGGAATGACAGAAAGGGAATTTAGAATACATATGTTGAAAACAATGAAAGAAATGATGGAAACAATGAAGGAAACTGCTAATAAAGTGGAAAATAACCAAAAGGAAATTCAAAAACAGAATCAAATAAGAGATAAACGATATGAAGAATATAAAAAGAATATAGCAGAGCTGAAGGAACTGAAACAGTCAATTAGGGAACTTAAAGATGTAATGGAAAGTATCAGCAACAGGTTAGACCATGCAGAAGAAAGAATTTCAGAGGTAGAAGACAAAGTTCTTGAGATAACTCAGATAGTAAAAGAGGCAGAAAAGAAGAGAGACAAAGCAGAACGTTCACTGTCAGAATTATGGGACTTTATGAAGCGTTCTAACATACGAGTTATAGGAATTCCAGAAGGGGAAGAAGAATGCCCCAGAGGAATGGAAGCCATACTAGAGAACATTGTAAAAGAAAATTTCCCAAATATCACCAAAGATTCTGACACACTGCTTTCAGAGGGATATCGGACCCCAGGTCGCCTCAACTCCAACTGAGCTTCTCCAAGACACATTGTGATGAACCTGTCCAAAGTCAAGACAAAAGAAAAGATTCTGCAAGCTGCCAGGAGTAAGCGCCAGTTGACCTACAGGGGCAAATGCATCAGAGTGACCGCAGACATCTCTAATGAAACTTTCCAAGCAAGAAGACAATGGTCATCTAACTTTAATCTTCTTAAACAGAACAAGTTCCAGCCCAGAATTCTGTACCCTGCTAAGCTAAGCTTCAAAATTGACGGAGAAATCAAATCATTTACGGATATACAAACATTGAGGAAATTCGCCAGAACAAGACCAGCTCTACAGGAAATACTTCAACCTGTTCTGCACACTGACCACCACAATGGATCAGCAGCAAAGTCAGAACTCAGAAATTAAAGGAAGAACCTAACCTCCACACTGATCCAAAAGATAAAACTAAGCAATGGACTCTCACCAAATAAGACGAATAGAATACTACCACACTTATCAATTATCTCAATAAATGTTAATGGCTTGAATTCCCCACTGTAGAGACATAGATTGGCTGACTGGATAAAAAAACACAAGCCATCCATTTGCTGTCTGCAAGAAACACACCTGGCTTCAAAAGACAAATTAAAGCTCCGAGTCAAGGGTTGGAAGACAATTTTTCAGGCAAATGGAATTCAGAAGAAAAGAGGAGTTGCAATCTTATTTTCAGATACATGTGGATTTAAAGCAACTAAAGTCAAAAAAGACAAAGATGGTCACTTTATATTGGTCAAGGGAAAAATACAACAAGACATTTCAATTCTAAATATTTATGCACCCAATTTAAATGCTCCCAGATTCTTGAAACAGACCTTACTCAGTCTGAGCAATATGATATCTGATAATACCATAATAACAGGGGACTTTAACACTCCTCTTACAGAGCTGGACAGATCCTCTAAACAGAAATTAAACAAAGATATAAGAGATTTAAATGAGACCCTAGAACAACTGTGCTTGATAGACACATATAGAACACTCCACCCCAAAGATAAAGAACATACATTCTTCTCATCACCCCATGGAACATTCTCCAAAATTGATCATATCCTGGGACACAAAACAAATATCAACAGAATCAAAAGAATTGAAATTTTACCTTGTATCTTCTAGGACCATAAGGCACTAAAGGTGGAACTCAACTCTAACAAAAATGCTAGACCCCACTGAAAGACATGGAAATTAAACAATCTTCTGTTGAATAACAGATGGGTGAAGGAAGAAATAAAACAGGAAATCATTAACTTCCTTCAGCATAACAACAATGAAGACACAAGCTACCAAAACCTGTGGGATACTGCAAAAGCAGTTTTGAGAGGAAAATTCATCGCTTTAGATGCCTACATTCGAAAAACAGAAAGAGAGCACTTCAACAATCTCACAAGAGATCTTATGGAATTGGAAAAAGAAGAACAATCTAAGCCTAAACTCAGTAGAAGAAAAGAAATATCCAATATCAAATCAGAGATCAATGAAATTGAAAACAAAAGAATCATTCAGAAAATTAATGAAACGAGGAGTTGGTTTTTTGAAAAAATAAATAAAATAGATAAACCATTGGCCAGACTAACCAGGAATAGAAAAGTAAAATTTCTAGTAACCTCAATCAGAAATGATAAAGGGGAAATAACAACTGATCCCACAGAGATACAAGAGATCATCTCTGAATACTACCAGAAACTCTATGCCCAGAAATTTGACAATGTGAAGGAAATGGATAAATATTTGGAATCACACCCTCTCCCTAGACTTAGCCAGGAAGAAATAGAGCTCCTGAACAGACCAATTTCAAGCACTGAGATCAAAGAAACAATAAAAAACCTTCCAACCAAAAAATGCCCTGGTCCAGATGGCTTCACTCCAGAATTCTATCAAACCTTCAAGGAAGAGCTTATTCCTGTACTGCAGAAATTATTCCAAAAAATAGAGGAAGAAGGAATCTTCCCCAACACATTCTATGAAGCAAACATCACCCTGATACCAAAAGAAGAAAAGACCCAAACAAAAAGGAGAATTTCAGACCAATCTCACTCATGAATATAGATGCAAAAATCCTCAACAAAATCCTAGCAAATAGATTACAGCTTATCATCAAAAAAGTCATTTATCATGATCAAGTAGGCTTCATCCCAGGGATGCAAGGCTGGTTTAACATACGCAAGCCCATAAACGTTATCCACCATATTAACAGAGGCAAAAATAAAGATCACATGATCCTCTCAATAGATGCTGAAAAAGCATTTGATAAAATCCAGCATCCTTTTCTAATTAGAACACTGAAGAGTATAGGCATAGGTGGCACATTTCTAAAACTGATTGAAGCTATTTATGACAAACCTACAGCCAATATTTTACTGAATGGAGTAAAACTGAAAGCTTTTCCTCTTAGAACTGGAACCAGACAAGGTTGTCCTCTGTCACCTTTACTATTCAACGTAGTGCTGGAAGTTCTAGCCAATACAATTAGGCAAGACAAGGAAATAAAGGGAATCCAAATGGGAGCAGAGGAGGTCAAACTCTCCCTCTTTGCTGACGACATGATCTTATACTTAGAGAACCCCAAAGACTCAACCACAAGACTCCTAGAAGCATCAAAAAATACAGTAATGTTTCAGGATATAAAATCAATGTCCACATGTCAGTAGCCTTTGTGTACACCAAAAACAGTCAAGATGAGAAGCTAATTAAGGACACAACTCCCTTCACCATAGTTTCAAAGAAAATGAAATACCTAGTAATATACCTAATGAAGGAGGTGAAGGACCTCTATAAAGAAAACTATGAACTCCTCAGAAAGGAAATACCAGAAGATATTAACAAATGGAAGAACATACCATGCTCATGGATGGGAAGAATCAACATTATTAAAATGTCTATACTTCCCAAAGCAATCTACCTATTCAATGCCATTCCTATCAAAATACGAACATCGTACTTTCAAAATTTGGAAAAAATGATTCTGCATTTTGTATGGAACCGGAAAAAAACCCATATAGCTAAGGGAGTTCTTAGTAACAAAAATAAAGCTGGGGGCATCAGCATACCAGATTTTAGTCTGTACTACAAAGCCATAGTGCTCAAGACAGCATGGTACTGGCACAAAAACAGAGACATAGACACTTGGAATCGAATTGAAAACCAAGAAATGAAACTAACATCTTATAACCACTTAATCTTCGATAAACCAAACAAGAACATACCTTGGGGGAAAGACTCCCTATTCAATAAATGGTGTTGGGAGAACTGGATGTCTACATGTAAAAGACTGAAACTGGACCCACACCTTTCCCCACTCACAAAAATTGATTCAAGATGGATAAAGGACTTAAACTTAAGGCATGAAACAATAAAAATCCTCCAAGAAAGCATAGGAAAAACACTGGAAGATATTGGCCTGGGGAAAGTCTTCATGAAGAAGACTGCCATGGCAATTGCAACAACAACAAAAATAAACAAATGGGACTTCATTAAACTGAAAAGCTTCTGTACAGCTAAGGACACAATAACCAAAGCAAAGAGACAACCTACACAATGGGAAAGGATATTTGCATATTTTCAATCAGACAAAAGCTTGATAACTAGGATCTATAGAGAACTCAAATTAATCCACATGAAAAAAGCCAACAATCCCATATATCAATGGGCAAGAGACATGAATAGAACTTTCTCTAAAGACGACAGACGAATGGCTCACAAACACATGAAAAAATGTTCATCATCTCTATATATTAGAGAAATGCAAATCAAAACAACCCTGAGATATCATTTAACCCCTGTGAGAATGGCCCACATCTCAAAATCTCAAAACTGCAGATGCTGGCGTGGATGTGGAGAGAAGGGAACACTTTTACACTGCTGGTGGGACTGCAAACTAGTATAACCTTTCTGGAAGGACGTATGGAGAAACCTCAAAGCACTCAAGCTAGACCTCCCATTTGATCCTGCAATCCCGTTACTGGGCATCTACCCAGAAGGAAAAAAATCCTTTTATCATAAGGACATTGTACTAGACTGTTTATTGCAGCTCAGTTTACAATCGCCAAAATGTGGAAACAGCCTAAATGCCCACCAACCCAGGAATTGATTAACAAGCTGTGGTATATGTATACCATGGAATACTATTCAGCCATTAAAAAAAATGGAGACTTTACATCCTTCGTATAAACCTGGATGGAAGTGGAAGACATTATTCTTAGTAAAGCATCACAAGAATGGAGAAGCATGAATCCTATGTACTCAATTTTGATATGAGGACAATTAATGACAATTAAGGTTATGGAGGGGGAAGCAGAAAGAGGGATGGAGGGAGGGGGGTGGGGCCTTGGTGTGTGTCACACTTTATGGCGGGCAAGACATGATTGCAAGAGGGACTTTACCTAACAATTGCAATCAGTCTAACCTGGCTTATTGTACCTTCAATGAATCCCCAACAATAAAAAAAAAAAAAAAAAAAAAATGGAAAAACATACCATGCTCATGGATGGGAAGAATCAACATAGTTAAAATGTCTATACTACTCAAAGCAATATATAATTTCAATGCAATCCCTATTAAAGCTCCACTGTCATACTTTAAAGATCTGGAAAAAACAATACTTCGTTTTATATGGAATCAGAAAAAACCTCGAATAGCCAAGACATTACTCAGAAATAAAAACAAAGCAGGAGGAATTACGCTACCAGACCTCAGACTATACTACAAATCAATAGTGATCAAAACAGCATGGTATTGGCACAAAAACAGAGAGGTAGATGTCTGGAATAGAATAGAGAATCAAGAGATGAATCCAGCTACTTACCGTTATTTAATCTTTGACAAGCCAATTAAAAAAAAACATTCAGTGGGGAAAAGATTCCCTATTTAACAAATGGTGCTGGGTGAACTGGCTGGCAACCTGTGAAAGACTGAAAGTGGACCCACACCTTTCACCATTAACGAAGATAAACTCTCACTGGATCAAAGATTTAAACTTAAGACATGAAACTATAAAAATACTAGAGGAGAGTGCAGGGAAAACCCTTGAAGAAATCGGCCTGGGCGAGTATTTTATGAGGAGGACCCCCCAGGCAATTGAAGCAGCTTCAAAAATACACTACTGGGACCTGATCAAACTAAAAAGCTTCTGCACAGCCAGGAACACAGTAAGTAAAGCAAGCAAACAGCCCTCAGAATGGGAGAAGATATTTGCAGGTTATGTCTCCGACAAAGGTTTAATAACCAGAATCCACAGAGAACTCAAACGCATTAGGAAGAATAGAACATGGGATCCCATCGCAGGCTGGGCAAGGGATTTGAAGAGAAACTTCTCTGAAGAAGACAGGCGTGCGGCCTTCAGACATATGAAAAAATGCTCATCATCTTTAATCATCAGAGAAATGCAAATCAAAACTACTTTGAGATACCATCTAACTCCAGTGAGACTAGCCTATATCACAAAATCCCAAGACCAGAGATGTTGGCGCGGATGTGGAGAAAAGGGAACACTTTTGCACTGCTGGTGGGAATGCAAATTAATACATTCCTTTTGGAAAGAGATATGGAGAACACTTAGAGATCTAAAAATAGATCTGCCATTCAATCCTGTAATTCCTCTACTGGGCATATACCCAGAAGACCAAAAATCACATCATAACAAAGATATTTGTACCAGAATGTTTATTGCAGCCCAATTCATAATTGCTAAGTCATGGAAGAAACCCAGGTGCCCATCGATCCATGAATGGATTAATAAATTGTGGTATATGTACACCATGGAATATTATGCAGCCTTAAAGAAAGATGAAGACTTTACCTCTTTCATGTTTACATGGATGGAGCTGGAACCTATTCTTCTTAGTAAAGTATCTCAAGAATGGAAGAGAAAGTACCCAATGTACTCAGCCCTACTATGAGACTAATTTAGTGTTTTCACATGAAAGCTATAACCCAGTTACAACCTAAGAATAGGGGGAAGGGGGAAAGGGAGGGGAGGGAGGAGGGAGGTGGGTAGAGGGAAGGGGATTGGTGGGATTACACCAGCGGTGCATCTTACAAGGTATATGTGAAACTTGGTAAACGGTCTATGAAGCTAGTGAATGATGCCCCATGATCATATCAATGTACACAGCTATGATTTAATTTAAAAAAAGAAAATAATAATAATAAAATTATCAAACCATCCTTTGCTAGTATTAAATTCTCCAACTTCACATCCTTCACATGTTTCTTCTGCTTCATTTTCATATAATAACTTTGCTTTTTCTCAAATCAGACTAAAGTCTAGAGGTATTCCTTTCTTGTAACAATCCTGCACCCTCATAAAAGCTGCATTTTCAAGACGAGATAAAATGGCAATTTGTAATAAGTGTAAAGTTTTTACACCTGCTGGAATAGCTGCAGCAACAGTTCATGAGTTTTTCTTCTTGTTTTACAATGGTCCTTACTGCATTCATTTCTCCTGAAGTTGCAGGGCACTGCAGCTATGCTCTGTATCAAACAATTTGACTTTGCAGCGTCATGACTTTCTCTGCTTCTTGGAAGCACTTCCAGCATCACTCCTGGCACTTTGTATGGGTCTCATGGTGTTAGTCAAGGTTTACAGTATTTCACCAAACATGATGAAAAATGCATGACAATTCCATAGATCAACTTTACTGTGATACACAATCTACTGGAGAACCGACCGGCTTGCTCTGAGTTGATTAGCATCACATGGTGTTTGAAGTGGATACTCGTAACACTTGAGCTCACTGCCATAGCAACAGGAGGTGACAACAAAATTATTCTAGTAGTGCAGTGTTACTACAAATTTCTACAGTTACGATTTAATATGCATCTTTATGTCCATTTACATTTCTCTGGACTGCCAATGGTGCCGGGTATGGTCTCTAAGTGTGTGCACAAATTTTAATTTATTATAATAGTTTTTGCCTATTTTATTGCAGTAAATGATAAAACAGACTAATACCAACATATATTTTATGCACGTAAACTTACTTTTTTTTTTTTTTTATTGTTGGGGATTCATTGAGGGTACAATAAGCCAGGTTACACTGATTGCAATTGTTAGGTAAAGTCCCTCTTGCAATCATGTCTTGCCCCCATAAAGTGTGACACACACCAAGGCCCCCCCCTCCCTCCATCCTTCTTTCTGCTTTTCCTCCCCCCCATAACCTTAATTGTCATTAATTGTCCTCATATCAAAATTGAGTACATAGGATTCATGCTTCTCCATTCTTGAGATGCTTTACTAAGAATAATGTCTTCCACTTCCATCCAGGTTAATACAAAGGATGTAAAGTCTCCATTTTTTTTAATGGCTGAATAGTATTCCATGGTATACATATACCACAGCTCGTTAATCCATTCCTGGGTTGGTGGGCATTTAGGCTGTTTCCACATTTTGGTGATTGTAAATTGAGCTGCAATAAACAGTCTAGTACAAGTGTCCTTATGATAAAAGGATTTTTTTCCTTCTGAGTAGATGCCCAGTAATGGGATTGTGGGATCAAATGGGAGGTCTAGCTTGAGTGCTTTGAGGTTTCTCCATACTTCCTTCCAGAAAGGTTGTACTAGTTGGCAGTCCCACCATCAGTGTAAAAGTGTTCAACTTACTTTTTCTTAATTTTTTTTTTTTATATTTCTAGGCCATGTGGTTCATCTCCAAGTTTATTCAAATTGTTGCAAACCTCCCCCAAATTTTCGAGCATATTTATTGAAAAAAGTCTGCATGTAAGTGCACCCACGAAGTTCAAACCCATGTTGTTCAAGGGGCAACTGTGTTTGGGGAAAATGTTCAGGCCTTTGTTACAATAGGCCTCCCCTAAGGTTGTCCATTTAAGATTACAGTTTTACTCTGTTATAGGTAATGACTTAATGGGAATTTGTATGTATCAGTCTTTATGTTTATATCCAAGTATTTATCAGATTATATTAACAAAAATATAATAAATAAGTCATGTTGCTCAATGTAAGAAACCTCAGGTCAGGAGCTTTTATCTTATTTGCCCGTGGGTCAGTAAAGCCATGGGCACACATCAAACAGTCATTAAGAAAGTGCTAAATCAAGGGCTTTCCAAAATAAATAGCACTTTCAAATACAATTATTCCCACCAAAAATTGTCTGTCACATGTTGCCGTCGTGGTCTGATTCATTATTTAGCTGATTGATTTCCTCCTGATGCTCACTAAAGAGACAGGAGTATTTAACAGGCACTGGTCCTAGGAAGGGGTAGATAGGAGGACACAACTACTTTTCTCTCCAATTCCCCAAAATCTTTCCTTGAAACTTTCGTAGTGAACAATTTATTTTATTATCTTGAAGCAAGAAAAATAAATACACTTAATCGGCTAAATATAATTGTGTTTTCCTAAAGACTGGGTAGAAACTAGATGCTTGCAGATGAGAATAAGTACAACTGTGTGTGTACACACACACACACGCCTGCTAAAAGCCACAAAAACATCAATTACAGTTTCTCCCAGATCAAAAATTATTTTTCTTCAAATTAATCCACATCCAAAATGTATATATTATTTCCCATTTCAACATAGTACCATAATCCCAGAACAGCCTTTGACAAATCCTTTAGCTTTTCTGGCTCACTTTTCTCTAATAATCCAGCAAAGTATACATGTAGTAGTTTAATATAAAGCTTCTATATCTCGGTTCCTAAATTAAGGCCCCTCGCAGAACTTTTAATAATACAGTCTCACCCTCCTGGAATTATAGGCAGAGTTAAAAATCATTTCTCCTTTGCCTTTCAACAAATTCCAGTTCTCTCCTCTAACTGTGTGCATGTAAATTCTATTAATGCTAATGGAGGCAACACACTTGCAGACGGAGTTGAATATATCTCTAAATCACACTTTAATCTTTAGCTCCATAACTCTGGCACCTGTTCAAATGATACATGTGCCTCAAATACACACTGCATGTCTGTTGTTTCCTGTCTGGGTATTAAAATTTATTCATGTATTTTTAGTAGCTATTACAATATTTTGGCCAACAAATTTTGTTATTATTGTTATACATGTGTTGAGTTTTAACTGGGTGCTAGATGTGACCATAAACATTCCTGATTTATTATAATGCAATTAGAATGTAAATTTGATTCCTGACCAGGTTATATTTATTTTAAAAAATGGAAACTTTCTGTTGTTTTCCACCTGGTTCAACATATGTAGTAAAGAGAAAACATAATGCAAACAAAATAAATATAAGTAACCTAGTAGCTGGTTTCTGTACTAAATCAAGGTTATGATTATATAATAATAAACATTTTAATGCACGTGTTTTTAGAAACCCAGTTAGATGAGATCATACTTGGTTTATTTTTACTAAAAATGTTTTATTACCCATACTAACTTTTTAGGAAAAGAGTAGTTAGTTAAATAATTTTACATTGTTCTGCATAATCTTAATTGACGTTCTCTGGACACAAGCAAATCCAGCATTCGCCATTTCTCAGAAAGACCAGATGGCCTTCTCTCTTCTCATTCCTTCTTTTCTTTTCCACTTTCCCGCCGTGTTCCCCCAAAGGTGTAAAGGAAGATAATACTAATATGTAAGATATAGATAGCAAGGCCAAAATTCTATACTTTGGGGTGAGAAAAAAAGGTGATTTTTCTTGGTGACTGATGGAGCCCATACAAGCACATGACAGAAGCTTACCAACTAAATGCAATTCAGTCTAATTTCATTTAGCCAGTGAAAAGTTCAAAATTCCTGCCAAGACTTTTTTCTCTATCCTTCCCCTTCTTCCCTTCCTGAGTGAGGTGGGATGAAGCGTTTATGTCATCAGGCAGACTATGGCAGCAGAGGACCCCCTGCACTGCCCCCGACTTGGTCAGTTGTTTCGAATGGCTGTGCCTCAGTCACCAGACATAAAGTCCACCTTCTGTGGAAATTTCTGATTACATGCAACCTGCACGTCTTCTTTCAGCCATCTTATCTCCTACACAGTGACAGGTTTAAATGTGGCTTTATTCCAATTTCAGGACTTCTCTAAAAAGACTCACAACTTTCTAGGATATGTCATAAGAAGCTAGGACTAAGGGTCCCCTCGCTAGGAATCCGGGGTGTTTCTATCAACTCCTGGCCTACAATGCTCCACCCCACGTTAAACCTGAAGTGAGGACCCAGGAAACTTGCCCTATGAAATCAACTCTGAAACTAACAGGTGAAATCTTTGCTAGAGGCCTAAGTTTTGCATGGTACAGCCATACTTAAGAATTAACCAGTTTCTGCCCCCTAGCCTGCTTCTCTGTAATTGCTTATGGCTTAGAATTCTGGTCAGAAGAGGCATAACTTCTCTCATGTGGGGAACACCTCTATTGTGAAACCTAAATCTGCCTTTTAAGATGTTTCCAGACCCTGCATTACTTTGGGTCCAGTGACACCAACCAGACAGGGTTCCATCCCATAGAACTGACTCAGGGCAAGAATGCGGTTTCTACATCCTTAACTCAACCCATCAGCCATGCCTGTTCCTCCTCCCACTGCCCACCCAATTCCCCTTAAAATCTCCCGTCTAGAGCTTCTCAGGGAGATGGATCTGAGAAATTCCTGTGCCCTCATTGCCCGTGGTTACTAAACTCTTTCTCTGCAGCAGCACGGGCTGTCTCAGCCCATTGACCCTTTACTGCACAGGAGCAAAAAGGACCCAGTTGGGCAATAACACCAGGACATTCATCTCTGATCCTTCCCTTTCTCTCTCTCTGTGACAATAAATTTTCTACTTTCCCTTCCTGTCTAACCAAAACTGTCTCTAAAATGTATTTCTTTGTCCCTATTTCATGGCATTTTTCCTAACTTTGTTCAAGTATGGATCAGAGAAGCCTGAGCCCCTCCCCAATTTCAGAGAGTGAAATATAATCTGTATTAAACCAAATATGGAATTCAATTACTCTGGCTATTGCAATTACCACTGAGATAAGAGAAACCTGCTGGGGGCTTCTGGCAAAGTAATCCTTTCTTAAACAGAGAGGGCAAATGCATGACCTCTTAGCCCTCATATCCTTTGGGTATTGTTTTTGAGGATGCAAGTTTGTACAGAGATTGCTTCGGGCTAGGAGCTTTAACCTTGGGCCAGGTAGCACCTTTTAGCTCTCAGCTGTGAGCCTTTGGCAGTGGGCAATACCAGCCCCTGGGGGAACAATGCCTCCATCCTTGAAGGTCAAATCTTAGTGGTGCAACACGGCATCTACTATAGTCATCATCTTCGGCATTAAAAGGTTTCCTCAGTTACTTGGTGATCTTAATTTTTTCATATTTAAGAGTAATATTTAAGAATGGGGTACTAAAAAGTGATTTAGAAGTTCTGAGTACAGGCTGGCTACTGTCAGCCGTGATCTCTAGGATAGGGTATTCTGATACCCTGTTTCCCCGAAAATAAGACAGTGTCTTATTTTAAGGTGTGCTCCCAAAGATGCGCTAGGTCTTATTTTCAGGGGACGTCTTATCTTTCCTGTAAGTAGGTCTTATTTTCAGAGGATGTCTTATTTTCGGGAAAACAGGGTAGCTCATTTCATTGGGTTCCCCAATTTTCTTTTCTCTTGACTAGTCAGATTTCATAAAGAAGCGTCTTCTGCCCAGATTGGATTGTTAAAAATTGGGAGCCAAGTAAGGAGAGAGATTAGAGGGAGGGTCTGGATATTCAGCATACAAATGCTCCGTAGATCGCTTTGTCTTCAGTAAGTTATTCCCCTTCTCCTACCTGCTTCCCGTATCTCTCAATCCAGAGAGGTTTTGTTTTGTTGTATCCACTTTGGAGACTAAACCTCCAACATTCTGTCAAGTTGGGGGAGGGAATTTGCCTGGCTGTGCAATTGGGGATTTATTTAACTGCTTCTTAAAGAGGCTTTCAATGCTTTCAACCAATCCTCCTATATTTAGCCCCACCTTCAATCTCATTTCCAGAGGCACCTGGAAATGCCAGCTCCTGAACATTTTGGATATCTTGCAGTACAAAAGCCTCTCAGCTTTTTCTGCCATCAGCAAAGAATGTGGCTTTCTAGTCCGCTGAGTCAGCACCATTCATTCATTGGCTTTCTAGTTTCCAAAATTTTGCTATTTCTTCCGCTTCCGTTCTTTTCATCCTTGTGGGCATATGCCTTCTAAAAATATCCCTTACTGTCATTTTAAGGAGCAAAAGTGTGTACAATTACTTAAACTCTGACTTTCGTGTTCTCTCTCTCTTTCCTTCTCTCACTCTTTCTGTCTCTCCTACACATGAGCTTTGAAACAGGTAGGCTGTTCTACCTAAAGGTTTTCGGTGCCTCCCCAGTCTCAGCTTTCAGCCACCCAGTTGCTTCTTTGGCCTCCCATCCCAAGAAGGCAATCATTTTTATTAGTCCTTTATGTAGCCATCAAGAGTTTATTTATATATAAAAGGAAATATGAATAGATATTATTGCCCTCCTCCTATGAAATATCTTACTATATCTATAGTAAGATATCTTACTAAATATGAATAGATATTATTGCCCTCCTCCTATGAAATAGCTTACTATGAGACTGGTCTACACTATACAGTTTTCATTTAATATTGCTTGAAGGTCTTTGCATATCAGTATAGAGATTTTGCTCATTCTTTTTAATAGCTGCATACTATTCCAATTAATCACCCTCCTATCAAGGAACATGAGATTCATTTCCAATTTTTACTATAACAAACCTATAATGAATAATCTAAACATAAATAATTTTGCATGTATATACATATATCCAGAAGCTAAATTCCAAAAACCATGTTGGGTCAATGTATTTATATAATACTGATAAATATTGCCAATTGTCCTTCATGGAGGTTGTACCAATTTTTAATCCCAAGAGTAGAAGAGCATCTGGTTCATTTATTTTCCCTACTTCCTAGCATTTGACAGAGTATATTATAAAAATAATTGAACTGGGCAGCACCTGTGGCTCAAGGAGTAGGGCGCTGGTCCCATATGCCAGAGGTGGCGGGTTCAAACCCAGCCCCGGCCAAAAACCACAAAAAAAAATAAAATAAAATAAAATAATTGAACTAGCAAAAGTGGTATCTTAGTGTACTTGAAGTTTGCATTTCTCTTAGTATGAATGAAACTTTTCATATGTCTAAGATACATTTTCATTTCATTATGTGTAAAGTGCTTTCTATTCTTTATAATATAGAGTTAATCCTTTTATTTGGGAAGAAAAGTAGTGCATGTGTTTATGTGTGTGTACATGTGATCAGAATTTCAAAGGCCTTGATTATGCCATTGATGAGCCAAATTTATAATTATGGTATATTAAAAAAACTCGTGCTACATCTAAAATACCATGAGTTGATATTTATTAAGGACAGTGGAAATTATTCACTAGGTTATCTAGCCATTTCTCATACAGGAGAACATGTCTGTGATAGAAGGTCTACTAACTCTCAAATTATGATTTCGCTAGTCTAGTCTAGGTTGAAGAAATCTTCTTAGAACAATGGCTAGTCCATATCTGGAATATGTTAAAATTAACTGTGTATTTTAGAATATTGAGCTTAGAATCCAGACAGAAAACATATCATTAGCCAAATAACATGGTCATTCTCTGCCTCAATTTCCTGATCTCAATAAAGGGGGATTAGTAATATTGGTCCCACAGTGTTTACAAACTGTGTTCATCACTGAGAACCATTAATGTTAACTACTTCTAATCAGTGAAGTCAGGAAGAAGGCGTTCATATGAGTCAGGAAAACACCTCGAGTGTGGAAAATTATTGAGCTCTCCAAAGAAAGGATATTTGAACCATAAAAAAACTGAAGAATATTAGGAGATGCAAGAGTATAAATAGGATAGTGGCTCATACTCAGAAAGAATAAAATACACCATCCTTGCACCTCAAAGCGAGGCACCAAGACTGATTTATCCATTTTGTGATTATAAATATTGTAGTATAAAAATGTTTCATAAAAATTGTAAGCCTTTAAATACCAGACAAAAGCCAGGTGGAGTAGGGAATAAAATGCAGTGAATTAATAAATTTTAGAAAGATGTGTTTCATGAAAAAAAGTTTTTCCCACTTTCTGTAGGTAATCCTATGGATATTGTAAATACAAATTGTCCTCAAATAAAGGCTGAATTTATATTTTCATCTCATAGTCATTCTATTAAAAAAGCTTAACTCTAACAAATGAAGAAAACCTTGTACCTTATTTCTCCAATTTTATATTTTCGTTATTACGTAATATAAAAATAAAATAACATGAGAAATACCATTATGTGGAATTTGAAAGTGTTCTGTTATCAGACAGGTGTATGTGCTTTAAAAAAATAAAAATTATAATATATAGCTGTTGTGTAAAAGGTTTTTTCCTCAGATTCAATTTTTTAGTTGCAACAATAGGTCCCCCTAGTGGAGATTGAAAATATATTTTGCCCTATTTTCTGTCTTTAATTTGAGCAGTTGAATTAAGCACCGTTTCTTTCTTGAAGAAATGCAGAAGGAAAGGTTTAAGAGAAAAACTGGCTGATTAAACAAAGAGGTTAAAAGGCCTGTGGGTTGACTGACATCTCCACATATGAATTTGTGCTTAATAACATACATATTGTAGAAACCAAACTCCTCCCCCACAAAGTACACCCATCAAAACATAAACTCTGCCGGGCGCGGTGGCTCACGCCTGTAATCCCAGCACTGTGGGAGGCTGAGGAGGGAGAATCGCTTGAGCTCAGGAGTTCGAGACTCGCCTGAGCGACAGTGAGACCCCGACTCGTGAAAAAAATGGAAAAACCCAGCCGGGCGCCGCGGCGAGCGCCTGTAATCCCAGCGGCTTCCGGAGGCTGAGGCAGCGGGGTGCCCGCAGCCCGAGTCTGAGGTTGTGGTGAGCTACCACGCCCACTGCACTCTGCTCAGGGGCATAGGGTGGGACCCTGTCTCAACAAAAAAAAAAAAAACATAAACTCTTAGTTGGAAGAGATCAACAAAACTGAATATGCAATACAGTGAATCTTTTAAAAGTCAGAGCCGGGCGGCGCCTGTGGCTCAGCGAGTAGGGCGCCGGCCCCATATGCCGAGGGTGGCGGGTTCAAACCCAGCCTCGGCCAAACTGCAACAAAAAATAGCCGGGCGTTGTGGCGGGCGCCTGTAGTCCCAGCTGCTCAGGAGGCTGAGGCAAGAGAATCACATAAGCCCAAGAGCTGGAGTTGCTGTGAGCTGTGTGACGCCACTGCACTCTACCGAGGGCGGTAAAGTGAGACTCTGTCTCTACAAAAATAAAAAATAAATTAAAAAAAAGTCAGAGCCATAGATTACATGAATCTACTCCTCATACAGGTCTGTATCTATTCATGCCTACAAGGCAAATGGCTCCTCAAATGAGAAAGAAAATTCATTGTTCATTGAAAACTCAAAGAAAATTACCAAGCTGACGTGCTATGAGACTCACTTTTCATCGTTAGGTTACATGAGATGATACCCAAACAAGGGATATACAATAGAAGATAATTATATATAATTAATTTGCACTTGAGAAAACGTCTAACATCCCATGAACAGCCGCGGGTCCTCAAACTATGGCCGGTGGGCCACATGAGGCGGTGTAATTGTATTTGTTCCCATTTTGTTTTTTTACTTCAAAATAAGATATGTGCAGTGTGCATAGGAATTTGTTCATAGTTTGTTTTTTTTGAACTATAGTCCGGCCTTCCAATGGTCTAAGGGACAGTGAACTGGCCCCCTGTTTCAAAAGTTTGAGGACCCCTGCAAGCCATTGTCTAAGTCAAGCTCTCTTTTACTCATAGGCCCAGAACAAGTTTCCCGATTACACAGCAGCAGTTTAACGGGTCTGTAGATCAACAGCACTAAGCCAGAGCAGAGGTCTAGCATTTGGCCTCCTCAACAAAAGCTGGAAGCATTTGGCCTCCTCAACAGAAGCTCATCCTACTTCTGCCAGAGCCTCTTCTCTAGTCCCATGGGAGATAAGAGGCAGCTGAGGACACCAGAAGGGGTAAAAGGTAGCTAGTATCACCTGGGAGATGCGCCTTGTCCCAGGTCTCTGCCAGGCCTAAGCGTGATCAGTGAGCACACTCTCCCTTATGACCCCAAACTACTGACGTTGACTGTATAATCTGGTTTGTGAACTATTATTTCTAATTTTATAATCTTTCTGTATTTGTGCTGGAGAAGTTTGCTATAAATCTTTTAGTTTTTATTTTGGAAGAATCTTTGATTCTATGAAATGCCAGTGTGGCCATAAAGTTCGTGTGCAATTAAAATAGTGTGCCCTTTAAAATTGCATACGAACTTTAAGATCACCCTGTATGTCATAAATAAAAAGAAACTAAGAGTTCCTTAAAAACAGATTCAACTTTTATTAATATATCTCTGTTCGTATGAATTATCTTTGTTCATATGAATCTCCTTTAGAAGTGGAGACCCAAATCGCTTCTAGGAATTAAGTTTAGCTTTTTGAAAATAATTTTTAAAAAATCTGTGACCTTAATAGGTAGAAATATAAATCCCGATTTTTAAACTGGTTCCAACCAAATGTTAACAGGCTCCCTAAGAATACATTTCCTCCAAATGGACAGAGCACTGGCTTGTTCACTTACTTATGAATAGTCCAAAGAAACTAAGCCGAGTTTAGAATTTCCCCGTAAGCGATATGCTAGCTTCCTGGGTCTGGGCACAGTCAAGAGTTCCTTTGAGGCCCTAGGATCCCCGAACTTCCAGGATCTGATTGTAGAACAGCAGGCACTTCGGCGCCTAGACCAGCAATTCAAAATAGAAAATGAGTCTAATTATAACAATTAGTATTTTAATAAAACTTTGCAATTCACAAAATATTTTCACAAGTATAATCTCACTTATTTTTTTTTCAAAACCAAATGATACAGTTAAAAGAGATTTTGAATTTTACTTTTTTTAAAAATATTTCCCAGTTTTGTTCTTTTTTGTTTTAATCTTTGCCATAGTAGTGAAACCAGATTCTATTTGAACAAAATTTACTACTTTTTTTTTTTTTTTTTTTGCAGTTTTTGGCCAGGGCTGGGTTTGAACCCACCACCTCCAGTATATGGGGCTGGCGCCTTACTCCACTGAGCCACAGGTGTCACTCAGAACAAAGTTTACTTTTACAAAGGAAATTCTTAGAATCCAAACCTTGCTTCTCCCTCCCACATCTACTTTGATGGAGTTATTTTGGTTTTTGGCCAATGTTGAAAAAATAATTCCACCATTCCTTTAGTTTAGCAACAATTATCTCCCAGCAAGACAGGTATAGAAAAAAAATTCTCCTGGAAAGCTTCGTTTTGGCCAGCTATTCAGATTTAACTGAACATGTTTAATCTTAATAGAAAATGAAAAAGGAAAATGTAGACCTAACTCAAAGTATGGTTACATCTACCTTTTTGGCAGGAACTTCAAACGCATTAACTTTCAAGACTATTCAAATGCATATTTTCTACAGACTGATGACTTCGCCCGAGATCACCTCCAAACCTATAACCTGCTACTGAATCTTAGGAGGCCCTCAAAAGTACAATATATGATTTGAAAACATTTTTATCATTTAGCATTTAGTTGATGTATATTGAGTGATTTTTACTCTAAAGAAAGTCCAATAAGTCATCAGAATTTATGTTCTACAACAGTCCAAGTTTCCCTGCTGTCGAGCTTACCCAGACCTTTTGGAAGACTCTGGGGATAGGCACTCGATGGTAATGCCACACCGTGAAAATGGTCACTCTTTTCAGAGAGCACAGTGGTGTGTTGGACAAATGTTACAAGCATATTAAAATCAGAAATGTTGAACTCCGGGGATTCCATTAAGTATCACCAATTTCTCTTATGGAATAAAGAAAACCTACTTTTAAATATTTTAATTAAGTACAAGGTGGAGGTAAGAGTGCTGATCTTTGATTCTATGAAATGTCAGTAATCTTTCCCAAATCATCATATAATGAAAAAATATTTTACATATTCTCAGAATAGCACAAGATGTATAGGTTTCCAAAATTCTAATGAAAAAGATCATTTGGATGTTTATAGACAATTAGGTAATAGTATTAATAATTACACCTAATATTTAGAGTACACCTCATAGAAATAACTTATACATTCATGCATCTCAGATAAACCAGAGGCTTGGTTTTATTAGTTTTAGACTTTACTTGGCAACTTTTCATAGCATCTAGAATTACATTTTCAATGAATGTTTTAACTATGGTATGTACTCAATTCAAAATCAGGAAATGTAAACAAATTTTCTATTCCAATTCAAAACAAATTTCAGTTGAACAGGTCAGCCCAGGCCATTTACCCAAAATCTCCCAGATTCAACTAAGTTATCATCCAGATAACTACCGTGTTTCATGCCGAGATTTCCTGCTTATGAACAAAATTCTGAATACTTCATAATTCTATATATAAAATGACCTTTCCTGGTACCCCACCACCACCAATGCACCTCCACTGACACCAGCATGGGAGACGTTGCTAGACCATCAGGTTTAGCTTCGGAAACCGTCCCTCCTCCCCTCAAAGACCCCCACACACACACTCTTTTATCCACCATGCTTCTAAACCCAAGGTTTCTTCCATTTTAAGCAGTCCCTGAGACAAAATCTCCATGAAGATTAATTGGAAAAAAGGTTTTCCTAAATTTTACCCTCAAAATGAAAACCTTTTATGAATCTTCACTATTCAATCATATGTACTTTCTCAATATATATTTGCTTCACACTGTATTTTAATGTATTTATTTTCCAAACTCATCCATTCTTTAATGTATTACCTTCATGACTATAAAAAAGACAAATCTGGGCGGCGCCTGTGGCTCAGCGGGTAGGGCGCCGGTCCCATATGCCGGAGGTGGTGGGTTCAAACCCAGCCCCGGCCAAATTAAAAAAAAAAAAAAAAAAGACAAATCTATCCAAGATTATAACCTTCCAGAGGTCTGACACCGAACACTAATTCACATGGAATGTACAGCATATAATTCAGTGCCATACTGAACATGGATGTTTAATGTTTTTCTTCTGAGCTTCTGAATCCCAAATTCTCTGTCTTACATTTTGTGATGTTAAAAGGTCTGATCCTTTATGTCTTGAGAGAGTGTATAGAAGTTGCTGTAAGGAGGCAGAATCACTGAAGGTTGTAAGTGGGCGCCAAAGTAAGAGCTTGGGATCCAATTCCAATTCAGTTCTGTTACCTTAAACATGTTACTTAAAGACTTCCAAACTCTGGTTATGCTGTTTGTGATGTAAAGCTAATCCAACAGCATCTACCCCACAAGGTTATTAAAATAGATTACTTCTCTAAAATAATAGTGATTACTATTCCCAGACATTAGGTGATCATATGACCTGATTTGCCTGGACAGATGGTTCTGGTTTACACTTGTCCCAGAGTAAATAACTGCTCCTTGCCATCCTCCAAGCCCCTTCATTCTCAAAAGTAACCTGGTTCAGTGGTAAAATAACCAGCTGTGCTAGTTACTGAACTATTTTTTCCAGTACAGCTCCAAACTATTATTCTATTCTGTACTCATCTGTGTAATACCAGCACTGGGACCCGTAAACTACCTTTCTCCTTTGCTTCTGGAATTTTTGTTAGGCCTCACTAGTAAGAGGACTAGAAGATAGAGGCGGGGAGGTAGGAAGGGAAAGCAATCTCGCTGTTTCCCATTGGCTGGTTGCTCCGGCCGGCATCCCCAGAGCAGCAGCTCTCCATTGCCCTAGCAGCACTCGGTTCCAGCAGTCAGCTTTTTCTCGGCATTCCCACCACCCTCATCATTTCCCATCAACACTAGCACCCCCTCCCAGAGCGTCCTCCTCAAAGCCTGAGTCCCTGCTCTGCTGAACCCCTGCAAGTTTCTAGTAACCACAAGCTCTAGACGTAGGGGTGGTAGCTGCTTCCTGAAGGTGACTACCTTAGTGAGTCCTTTCTGCTTTTTTTGCTTCTCCAACACCTATTGGACCTACTCTTTATATTGTTGAAATATTCAGTTGTGCTCTTCCTCCTGTCTGGACAGTGGTTCTGATATTATTCAGAGAAGAATGGGATTGGGAAGGAAAGTTGGGAAGAACTTTTGCTTTTACTTTATAGAATGTTTTTATGTATTATCTATGTAATTCAAATTTAAGTACATATTGTGGTTTTTGAAATAATTTTTTCTTCATATTGATCTTCAGAACATCGTTAATAACCTTTAAAGAACAGATCACTATTAAATTTCCGAAAAAAATTGACTTCCAGAGACTAGCAGTAGATGGCTTTGTAGAGCTGAGGTAATAGCCACCATGTACTCTCCAAGGGATGTTTGCTAATGTTAAGGTCATTAACACTGGCACATGGACTCAATTTGAAAGTCTCCCTTTGGAAGTGCTGTATAAATTTCTTGCAGTAAATGAGTACCTGTGATATGAAAAATAGATACATTTGGTCTCAGTCCTCGGTTCCCAGCTCATAGCTCCCAAAGCCCTTCTATGTGTATGGTAATGGCTGGAGGAGGGGAACTAGGTGCCAGAGGAATCACCTGTGTGATTAGAAGGTTGGAATTTATGTCCCACGGCCCCCAACCTCTAGGGAGGAGAGAGGGGCTTAAACTGATCACCAGTGACCAACAATCTAATCAATGGATACATAATGAAGCCTCCATAAACACCCGAAAGGACTGGGTTTGGAGAGCTTTCAATGCTGAACACACGAAGGTGGGGCGCCCTGGGGAGAGAGCAGGGAAGCCATGAGGCCCTTCCTGTGCTTCTTTTTCTTCATCTGCACCTTTTATAATATTTTTCCAAATAAACCAGTGTATCTGTCTGTCTGAATTCTGTAAGCCATCCTAGAAAATCAATCAAGCCTGATGGATAGCACAAAACCCCAATTTTTAGCCAATTGGTCAGGAGCACAGGTCACAAAGCTGGGCTTGCGATTGGCATCTGAAGTGGGGAAAACCTGGTGGGACTGAGCCTGTAATCCATGGGGTCTAACACTACCTCTAGGTAGACAGATTTCACATTCCTGGAAATCAATATATTTCACCAAGACAGAAGCAACTCTTCAGTAAGAGTGACAAAATTTTTTTAATATCAAGTTATATATGTTGCTTGAATATTATTACTGCGATCACTGATTTCATATTCAAAATTAAGTTTTATTCTAGATCAGTGATTTTCAACAGGTATGCCGCAACAGAAGCTTAGGTGTGCTGAAAAAAATTTTAAAGATCATCAATTAAATTATTTTTAAAAGAAGTTTAAAGCACAGTAAGTATATTCTTTACCTTTTTGGGGGGGGATCAACATAATTTAAGTGTGCCATGGAAGTTTAACTAGAGGATCAAGTATGCCATGAGATAAAAAAGATTGAAAAATACTGCTCTAGATGAACAATTAACTTGCTTTCTAGATAACTGTTTGAAATGTCACCAGTTGTATTTTTCCCTACGGACTTTTTGTTCAGTTTCTAGTGGATATCCCTTAATACTCTAAAAGGTTCACAACACTTAAAGTGCCTCAAATTATACTGTACTTTAAATCTAAAATATGAAGTCTAAGGAAAGATGGTTGAAATAGTTAACTTTTTCCTTGGAGAGCCCAGATTTGAGTGAAGGATTGGTAAGGTACCATTTTTCTATGACCCTTCTCCATTACTGCTTGTTTCCCCTCGACACACACTGCTACCAGGCAGAAGAGCGCACCAATACCCACAAAGCCTGTCTCTACTGTTTCCTGGTGAATCACAGGATGTTCTTTCTTATAAGCCTTAAATTGTTTCTATGGTTTAGTTTTCTATTTTCATCATCGTGACGTTTGAGTGATAATTATCTTAACAGATTAAAATTCTAAAATTTTAATCTTTCACATAGTCAAGAAGCTAGATGATTCAAATTGTATTGATTCAATTAGTTTAAGGAAAAATTCAGATCTGTCATACTTATATTAAGATGTCAAGAGTTAAAAAAATGCAATACACGAAGATAAACAGGTTTATCTGCACAATATTTATTCCCTCCAAACTGAAAAACATGACTTTTAAGAAGAGAATTAAGCATATATTGAATCATCTTGTATTGAAACATAGAGTCAAACTTGGTGAAATCTTAGGTGATAGAAAAATGTCCTACTCTATTGCTATTTGTATTTCAATTTCTTTTTCAGAAACTAGAAAAAGTATAAAGAGATTTAAGAAATATGCTCTTAAGGATTAACAGATATGAGGAATCAAAATAAAAATTTACCAAACTATAAAATGTTAATAAAAACTTTATTATGCAAGTCTGAAAAATGTGTGCACAAAAATAAAAATGACTACTGTTAAATAAAAAAAACCTTCAAAGAATGCACATCACAATTCAAGTTTTTAAAAACTTTATATAAAATCTATATTATCAATACAAGGCTAAACTATTTGAGTACTAATAATAACGGTTCATACAAAGAAACAACAGTGGTAAAATACAAATACACAAGATGCTTATTTTTGGTCCTTTTGGAAAAAAGAACTAAGTTTCCTTTTTTACATGGCTCCAGGCACAAAACTAGATTGTAAGATGGTAACTGCAACATTCTTAGTGTTTATCCTTGTAATTCTTTAAATGTCACCAGTCATAATAGCGATGAACTCCTCTTGATTAACTGTGGTAAGAAAGAAAGAAAATGAAATAATCAGAAATACAAATATCTTACAACTACCATTATACACTAAGTATTTCTGAAATTTTATATTACACAAAGTTCTTAATAAATCAAGACATAGTTTTTGCTTTTAATTCTTTGCTAAGAAACTGAACAAGTTTATTAAAGAGAACTTCTTTAATAATAATAATAATACTACAGAAATACATTAAATGTGATAAACATTATAAATGAGTACTCTATAATATTAAAAGATAAATAAGTTACAAAAAAGCCAGTCATTGTCTTAACATTTATACACACTTGCTAAAACAGTTTTAAAAGCTTGACATTTTAAATTTCTTAAGTGGCTCAATAACTCTCTTTATAATTTTTATTCTACTAGTTCATTTAGCAAAACCTTCCCTCATAAGTAAACATAATTATATTATGCATATAAATTATAATTCTAAAAAATATTAAAATTAGAAAAAATGTTAAATTGTTATTTAACTTTTATATATTTAAAAGCCGATTTTAACAACTAAAAAAAAAAAATTCAAATGAGGCCACCACACTTAAAAAGTTCAACAGAAGCTCAGTGCCTGTAGCTCAGTGGCGAAGGCACCAGCCACATACATAGGAGATGGCAGGTTCAAATCCACCCAGGCCTGCCAAACAACAACAACTACAACCAAAAAATAGCCAAGCGTTGTGGCAGGCTTCTGTAGTCCCAGCTACTTGAGAGGTTGAGGCAAGAGAATTGCTTAAGCCCATGAGTTTGAGGTTGCTGTGAGCTGTGATGGCACAGCACTCTACCAAGGGCAACAAAGTGAGATTCTGTCTCGAAAAAAGAAAAAAAAAAGTATCAACAGAAACGGCAACTTGAAAAGATACAGATTTAATTTTAATTACCAAGGTAATACAGCAATTATAAAGTATAGATGTAAATGCAGAAAATAATCCCTAGGGACTGTTAGTTCACCAAAATTATTGATAAAATTCAATAAGGACCTTCAACTTATAAAGCTTATTGTTTATTTATTTTTTTTTATAAGAGACAGAGTTTCACTTTGTTGCCTTCGGTAGAGTGCCGTGGCGTCACAGCTCACAGCAACCTCCAACTCTTGGGCTTAGGTGATTCTCTTGCCTCAGCCTCCCGAGTAGCTCGGACTACCAGTGCCCGCCACAACGCCCAGCTATTATTTTTGGTTGATGTTGCAGTTTCGTCAGGGCCAGGTTCGAACCTTCCACCCTAGGTTTATGGGGCTGGCGCCCTACCCACTGAGCCACAGGCTCTGCCCAAAGCTTAATATTTAAAACAGCAACCTAGAAATAGGAAATCAGATAATCTAACTAAATTTGAAAAACTAATACACTAAAACATACCAATTAATAAAAATGTTCAAAAATACTTCCTCTTCATAAACAGGTGAGTTCATGAGCCCTAAGTCTTAATACACACCTGAGCAAGGCAAAAGTGATGGATGATGATTTTGACAATGGTAAAAGAACCCTCCACTGAGACACAAAAGATCTGGATTCTAGTCACAGCTCTGCATTTCATTTTCTTCCTTGAAAAACACTCAATGAGATGGTGTTTTAGGTTTTATCTAACTCGTATGTACCCTACATGGTAATATATGAAAATATTCCCTTGAAAAAAATCATTTGTTAAGTGCCTGGTGAGTACCAACATCATACTTACCCAGGTGTTGTGTATATATCAAAACAGACACCAGGCTTCCTAATCTAGAATATATTAAAACTGAGGTGAGGAAGACATTATATGATATTATAAAATTATTGTTAATTTTCTTAAGTGTGATTAGGGTACCATAGTTATAAAAGGTAAATTCTGGTTCTTAGTAGACACATACTAAAATATTAGCAGATTGGCTGGGTGCCAGCCCCATACACCAAAGCTGGCGGGTTAGAACCCAGCCTGGGCCTGCCAAACAATGACCACTACAACCAAAAAATAGCTGGGCGTTGTGGCGGGTGCCTGTAGTCCCAGCTGCCTGGGAGGCTGAGGCAAGAGAATTGACTGAACCCAAGAGTTTGAGATTGCTGTGAGCTGTGACACACAGCACTCTACCATGGGTGACCAAGTGAGACTCTGTCTCAAAAAAAATAAAAAAATAAAAAACCTCTGGACGGTGCCTGTGGCTCAAGGAGTAGGGCGCCGGTCCCATATGCCGGAGGTGGCGGGTTCAAACACAGCCCCAGCCAAAAATCACAAAAAAAATAAATAAATAATAAAAATAAAAAACCTCCAGTTTAAGCAATCTAGACTGAGGTATCTAGAACAAAACAGGAAGCAATAGTGTGTTCTTAAGAACATAATGCCAACAACTTTACAATAACTTCCCTATAATTATTTTATCAGGCTCGACACCTGTAGCTCATGCAGCTAAGGTGCCAGCCACATACACCGGAGCTAGTGGGTTCTAATCCAGCCCAAGACTGCCAAACAACGACAACTGCAACCAAAAAATGGCTGGGCATTGTGGCAGGCGCCGGTGGTCCCAGCTACTTGGGAAGTGAGGCAAGAGAATCGCTTAAGCCCAGGAGTTGGAGGTTGCTGTGAGTTGTGATGCCACAGTACTCTACCCAGGGGGACAGCTTAAGGTTCTGTCTCAAAATAATAATAATAATAATAAATTATTTTAACAACATAATAGAACCATAATTAAAATATTCAAAATCTGAAAAGTCTTTCTTTTATTACTTAAAGATCCAGAACTTTTTCTCCATCTGTAAATTTCAATAATTAATTTTAAATTAAACTTCATACAAAAATTCAAAAGTCACAAAATAATTTTTTATTAGTTTTATATGTACACATTTTAAAGTATAATAGCATTTCAAAAGTCTCTTAAACTATAGTCAGCGCTCACATCTATGAGTTCCACATCCATGGTTTCAACCAACTGCATATCAAAAAAATTTGGGAGATGGCAGGGCATGGTGGCTCACGCCTGTAATCCTAACACTCTGGGAGGCCAAGGTGGGTAAATTGCTTGAGCTCATTAATTTCAGACCAACATGAGCTAGAGCAAGGCCCATCTCTAAAACAATAGCTGGGTGTTGTGGCAGGCGCCTATCATCCTAGCTACTAAAGAGGCTGAAGCAAGAGAATCACTTGAGCCCAGGAGTTGGAGGTTGCTGTGAGCTATGACACCATAGTACTCTACCAGGGGTGACAAAGTGAGATTGTCTCAAAAAAAAAGAAAGAAAGAAAGAAAAAGAAATTCGAGAGAAAAAATTATAAAAAATAACAATAATAAAATAATATAGTATCACAACTACTTACATAGCATTTATATTATATTTGGTATTATCATCTAGAGATAATTTAAAATATAGGACAAGCACATAGCTTATATGCAAATAAACACTCCTCTATTTTATACAAGGGATTTTAACATCCATGGCTTTTAGTATCCTTGGGAGGTCCTGGAAGCAATGTTCTCTAGATACCCAGGGATGACTGTATTCCATGATATCATGCCTAAAACATAATACTTAGAAGTAAAAGTAGCTAAGGAAATTAAAGTAGCTACTTTCCTACCAGAGAGCCTCTAAGAAAATTAAAAGGAATCTGTGATATCTTCACACATTTGGTTTTATTCAACAATATCTTATATCAAGTTCTTATGTCTAAAAAACCTAGCCCAACGCCTAGCTCAAAATATTTATTAACAAAATTTTTCATATATCAATCTTTTCATAAATCTTAATACAAGTTGCTAACAATAAGTACTTCATAGAATTAAGTAGGTTCAGTACCTTAGAGACCATCTAGCTTTGAAAGGGAAAACAAATTTTAGCACTGGGAATGTCAGTTGAATATGTTGCCTATACACTGCTTCCTATAACGGTAAGTACCTTTTTAAACTCCATAAACATACCAAGAGACAATACACTACACTTGAAAGTACTCGAAAGTGCTTTGTCATCATGGAGATCTGAGTTTGAGGTCTGACTCTGCCATTAGCTTGATGATACCTTTGGGCAGGTTATCTCTAAGTTTTAGTTTCCTCAGCTATACATGTATATATGCATCTACTCTATGCTTATATAGGTACAATATTGTACTACTTTACAAAACTCGTAAAAATTAAGTTACATAATTCACAAAGTAACATGCTAAGCATATGTCTAACATATAGTAACTATTAAATAAATGTTAATATCACTATTAAAAGATGAGCCATTGTTGGCTTTTTACATGTTGCTTTCATTTTTCAAAAACTTACTATTTTATTTTATGTATTTTGGGGAAGAGGGTGATTTTTCTATCACCCCCACAGCTTTATGTCTACCTTGTAGTATACAGAGTGGCCATAAAGTTAGTATGGAATTTGCACACTTTTTTTTTTTTTTTTTTTGAGACAAGACTCTCACTATATCACCCTCAGTAGAGTATGGTTACGTCACAGCTCACAGCAACCTCAAACCGTTGCGCTTAAGTGATTCTCTTGCCTCCGCCTCCCAAGTAGCTGGGACTACAGGCACTTGCCACAACGCCCGGCTATTTTTTTGTTGGAGTTGTCATTGTTGTTTAGCAGGCCCAGGCTGGGTTTGAACCAGCCAACCCCAGTGTATGTGGCCAGCACCCCAACCACTGAGTTACGGGCACGGAGCCATTGCACACTACTTTAAATTGCACACAAACATTATGGCCACCCTGTATATCATATTTACCTTTAACTCTACATTTATCATGTTTATTATTCTATACATACAGTAAAAAAATAAAACATTTTCATTGCTGTTAAGATACTGAAAAGTGTGATCGTAAAGACAGAAAAATTACTTAAGTCCACAAAAAAGGCAACAAAGTATAATCTTTAGCAATTTAATATAAAAAGAAACCAGCCAAAAGAATACATATTAAGTGTATGAAAGTATCAAAACAGTCTGTTTCTCTAAATGCTATGGGCCCTCAATGGAATTCTCATAATTCATACAGATACCATTAGGAGAGGCTTTTGAGGAAAAAGATGTTTCAGATGTAACTGGGAGAATGAATACCATTTTAGCAGACAGAAACCGGCAATTAGAGCATTTTAAGATTAAGAGACTGCATGACAAAAGGCACACCATAAAACAATGTGTTGCCAAGATATCTTGTGGAAGTATGTAAATACAGAAGATGAGAGTTAAAGTAGAAAAGTGGAAGAATATAGTGGGAAATTACTTGAGATGGGCTGGGCACCTATAGCTCAGTGGCTAAGGCACCAGCCACATACACCAGAGCTGGTGGGTTTGAGCCCAGCCCAGGTCTGCCAAACAACAATGACGACTACAACCAAAAAATAGCTGGGCATTATGGCAGGCACCTGTAGTCCCAGCTACTTGGGAGGTTGATGCAAGAGAATCACTTGAGCCCAAGAGTTTGAGGTTGCTGTGAGCTGTGATGCCCGAGCACTCTACCTAGAGCAATATAGTGAGACTTGGTCTCAAAGAAAAAAAAAAAGAAATTACTTGAGATGAGACAGATCACAGCTTTGAACTTTGTAGGCAGCTAAGAATCACTCTGTTTAAATACAGAATGACATCATCAAATCTGTATTTTAGGAAAAGAATACCATCAATAGACTGAAGAAGAAAGAGATTAAAGAGCTATTCACTTAGAGGGCCATTAGGAAGCTACGAAGATTGCAAAGTGAAAACAGGAATCACATTTGCCTTTTTCATTGTGTAGAACCAGTCAGCACACAGGACACTGTGACCAGTAGGCAGCCAAGGAAAGAATAAATAAGGCCATTATAACATTTCTAATCATTAATGAGGATTTGAACTAAGACAGCTGCCATGGACAAGGAGAAAATATTACAAACATGTGAAGGGTAAAATCAATAATATTCAGTAATAGTTTAGAATTTAGAAGTACGTGTAGGTTGAGAGAGAAAGCATTAAAGACTGAAATTTTACTGAGAGGCTGAAATTTTGGTGAGGTTTTATCTTTAGAGTAAAAGTAAAGTACCTTCTTGCAGTACAGAACTTCATATTATAACATGTATAATTGGTTTTAAACATCTACTTCTAAATTGAATATATAAAATATTTATGCAAAAAGCCCATTACAAGAAATGAAATGTTTAAAAAGGGTCTTAAAAGTCATTTAGTGTTAAATATACCATCAAATACTTGGCAAATATGGTTTACTCAAAACTTACTTTCTCCATCACCATCTTTATCAAATTCTTCTATCATAGCCCGGAGTTCTTCATCACTCATGTTTTCACCCAGTTCTCTAGCAACACGTCGCAAATTCCTCAAGCTTATTTTCCCTGAATCATCATCATCAAATAGCTTAAATGCCTTCAGTATTTCTTCATGTGGATCTCTTTCCAATATCCAGTCTGTCACTACAGTTAAAAAAAATTTTTTAAATAAACCTGAATAATCACAAAGGCATTCATTTATTTATTTATGAAATCAACTAAATACTAGGTAAGAATTAAAGCTATGAATCTGTAAACATTTAGTCTACAATAAAATGTCAAATTGTATCCATAAACCTCAAAGAAATAAACTTGAAATTAGAAAAGCCAAATCCATAAATTACAATCTTTTTTATTATCAGTGATTTGTCATATTGTAAGAGTGAGCAAAACTGTATCACAAAAAAGCAAAAAATGAAAGGATCATAATTAGAAACATATTTACTTAAAGAGTGCTATTTATCAAGACTGCAGTAGGCACTACTGACCTCAAGCACTCACATAACCTAGTTGCAGAGAGATTTACCAACAATTAGAGCTAACTAGATAAAAGCTGTTTGCTGGTTAAACTTAATACTAACACTGATTCATCCTCAAATACAACTGAAAAACAAACAAAAATTACACAAGCTGAGAATTTATCAAGAAGAACTACCATCACTTATACAGGCACAATCTCATACATAATATTTCACTGATTATCTTCAGGATTGTAAGAACATCTTGGTTTTCAAAATGCAGGAAATAGTAAAAAGTCTTATCTGATTATAGTAATAAAGCAAAAAAAACTCTAGAAAAGAGATCTCTCTAAAGTCTTATCCATTTTGTTCACAAAGATAACTCTCAGACCACTAACCAAAAATAAATATAATTTCGACCCTTAATAGGTAATACATTTTAATTCATATTTTGATATTATAAATATAATCATATATAACATATAGTAAGCTTATAGTATTTTTGATTTTTCCAGTCTTTAATAGCCAAACAAAGTAAAAATCTATGGTATTAGATTTTTTAACTTACTAGATAAAATTCTCAAATTATCAAAGTAAACACCTCCAAAGTAATATTACATGCTATCTGCCATCATATGAAAAGGTATTTATGACTTTCACTAGGCCATTAAAAATAACTCAGTCCTTTTCAGGGCTGCAGAATGATCAAGAAGTGGCAACTGCTTATAGATGGAAAGTACTAGAATGTTTAATGAACCCAGAATGAAAAAATAAAAACACAATCCAAGTCTCCCAACAAGTTATTGTTGCTTTGCTGCTGTATCATCCATAGTCAGTTAAATAAGCACCTATTCAAGCTAATATTAGACCATCTACTCATATATTCAACAGTTTTCTTTTACCCAAAAAGACTTCCAAGTAACTAATTGAAGTATATTACTATATGTATGCAAATCATCAAGGCTCATAAATATTCAGTCAAAAAGGAGCTGGCATATCTACAGCCATAACACCAAAATAAAATACCACACTTAACTCTATGGCTCATACTCAACTCATTTTGAATTTAATCCCAACAAAAAAGCAGGACAAGGAAAAAAAGTGTTAAGAAATTTTCTTCACCAATTAAATAATTTACATGACAGGTGAACCAAAAAGGCAGCTTGCTGAAGTATTAATGTACTTAAAGAAGCAACAGGGTGATCTGGGGAACAGATGGGGCTCCAAGATGCATGAATTCCTATCCCACTGGTGCTTTGTGTTAGTTATTGCAGATTTATGTGTCTATATAATCTTTTATCAATACTCTCCATTAAAATGCAGCTTTTCTTGGAAATTATAAGTGTTCATCAATCTATGACAGCTAAAGTTATAAACATACTTTACAACTTTATGGTGACCCTCCTTCAGGCCTTCATGTTCTACTAAGGTTCTACAAAGTAGAATTTAATTATAGGAAACAGATTTTCAATGATCATAAGTCAATTGACACAGCGGCAGTTACAGCGGGTTCATCTATTTCACAAAACTCCAAATTTCTGTCCATGTAACTATTTTCAAATGATTTAACTATCAGAAATGTACTTCACCAGACCTTTCATATATAAAATTTGCTTAAGAACATAGTAGATTCAAAAATATCACATTAAAAATAAATTAAAAATCTTTAAAGGTAATGCTAGAACTATGGCTTCAACTACATTTCTCACAGGCTTTTGGAAATTCCTTTTCTTTTTTTAGAGACAGAGTCTTACTTTATCGCCCTCAGTAGGGTGCCATAGTGTCACAGCTCACAGCAACCTCCAACTCCTGGGCTTAGGCGATTCTCTTGCCTCAGCCTCCCGAGTAGCTGGAACTACAAGCGCCCACCAGAATGCCTGGCTATTTTTTTGTTGCAGTTTGGCCGGGATGGGGTTCAAACCTGCCATCCTCGGTATATGAGGCTGGCGCCCTACCTACTGAGCTACAGGCGCCACCCAGCTTTTGAAAATTTCCATCCCAACATACCACAGCTACTTTAAACTCAGCATGTTAGACTACAAACTCTTTCCACCATTACCATTACATTAAAAAATGGAGCTGCTGCTTCTATCCTTACCATCCCCCAAAAGATAACATCATCAACAACTAGTATCCCATATTTGAAAAGTATGAATCATTCTTAATCCCATAAACCTAGTCAGTGATGAGGTCCTATAGTACTGAGAGCAGTATTTTTTTACTCTTAAAGGTATTCCTTTTCTTTTCATGGTACCATCCTCAGCATAAAAAGTCCAGTGTTTTTTGTCTTCAGTCTCTTCCACCCTCCACTCATCTTCAATACTCTCATCAGTTATCTTTCTAAACCATTATCGTATCGCCTTCCTTAAAAATTGTTTATGATCCTCTGTTAAATTATGTAAGATTAACCTTGCATACGTTATGCAAGATTTTACCAATCTGGCCCAATGCTTCCTACCTTTCTAATCGTATCTAGTCGTATCCCCATCACCTAGCCCAGAGGACTACCGGCAGTCTCCCAAACATCCTACACATCTTTGTTGTTGTTTTCTATGCCTGGAATGCCTTTTCTCCATTCCTGCAATTTCTCCTTGGAATGAAATCCTATTCACATTCCCAAAGGCCTAAATTTAAAATGTCCTCTACAAACAATCTTCAATCCTGCATCAGGGATTAACAAATCTTTCCTGTAAAAGGTCAGAGAGTAAATATTTTAGGCTTTACAGAGGTCTATATATGGTCTCAATCTAAACTCACTCTGCCACAGCAGCACAAAACTGGCCTTATAGAATGGGTGTGGTGATGTACAAGCAGCAGCCAAATTTGGCCCAAGGCTATAGTTTGCTGACTCCTGCCCCAGATAACAATTCATCACATGTACTACAGCATATTAAAACCATAAACTTTTTGAAAGAAAAATGTTAGTAACTTCTTTTTTTTTTTTTTTTTGTAGAAACAGTCTCACTTTATTGCCCTTGGTAGAGTCCTATGCCATCACAGCTCACAGCAACCTCCAGCGCCTGGGCTTCAGCGATTCTCTTGCCTCAGCCTCCCCAGTAGCTGGGACCACAGGCACCCGCCACAATGCCCAGCTATTTTTTGTTGCAGTTTGGCTGGGGCCGGGTTTGAACCCACCACCCTCGGTATATGGGGTCCGCGCCCTACTCACTAAGCCACAGGTGCCGCCCAGTAACTTCTAATTAATCCCCTTCCCCATGCCAACATAGTACTTAATTCCAAATTATATAGGAATTATATAGGAATTTGTTATATAGGAATTGTTATACAGGAATTTGTTCCTATATAACAAATTCCAAAAAATTTAGAATTTGTTATATAGGCAAAATGAAGAAAATAATACAATAGTCTATTCTAAATAGGTAATTAATAAGTAATACATGCCAAAAATAGAGGAAATACAAACATGTGACTTATCTTGGTCTGTCTTTAAAGAAAGTAATTCCTAAAGCACCTATGTTACTCCTTAGCCTCAGGCTGCCTTAACTCTAAATTTATGTTAAGTTTATCTTAATGCTTTGTCTAGTACTGGAAAGAATTAGTTAAGGGCCAAACTTCATCCAAATATATCTGTAGGACAGTATCTTTAAGCAATAAATAATAGACATCACATAAAACTAAGACTCAAAGGCTCTGATTTAGAGTCATTTGTCCCAAAGGATAAAATATATATTAATCTGTGATCTGTTATTGGTTAAAAATAATCAACAAATGGGGGAATACATAGCTCAGGAGGCATGGGACTCTGATCTCTAATAAAAATCACAGTTTTTAAATTGTACTCAACTATGATAAAATAATTCATTTTGTAAAATTATTAACTATGATAATATAGTGCTTAACGTGGCCTTTAACAATGAAAAAAAGACAATGACAAAAATATACACAGAGCAGAATACTTGCTACATCCCCGTGATGCACATGATCATCTCCACCCACTGAGACAAATCAAAGACCATTTTTCAGAGTAATAAATGACAGCACACTCAGCAGCACTGATAACACGCTAGGCCTTTTTCTAAGCACTTTACGTATCACTAACTTACTTAATCCTCACAAGTGCCCTGAGAGAGTAACATTACCCACATTTTATAGTTGAAAATGAGGCAGAAAGAAGTAAAATGGTAAAATGACCAAGCTACACAGCTATAAAGCGGCAAAACCAAGATCTGAACACAGGGAATCTGGCCGAGGCAGTCCATGCTGAACCACGACACAGTGAACTAAGAGCACCTGAATCACAGCTCTTTACAAATAGTATCATTTCTACTATATCCTAACAACACATTTCTATAAATAAACAATCTAAATACAAACTTGAACTATAAAGCCTCAAAAAAGTCAGCAAACTGGAAGAATAAGGTAGCTCTCTCCCTCTTATAATAACTCTGCAAACTAGAGGGAAAAAAGCCTATGTTCCCAGAAGGAACAAGTTGCCTTCTAACAGTTATCTTTTAGCTCCTAAGTTGAGAATCTTCTGTGCTGTGGTTTCTTTCTCTTAGGTTTATCATTACTTTCCATATCCCGTTTTTGGTTTGAACTTTCAAATTAAAAAAAAAGAAAAGACTAATGATACAAATATAATTTTTTTCTATCTACTAATTGCCATTTCTTTTTGCTTTCCATATTGTTTCTTGCTATTTAAAATGAGGGGTTTGTGTGTATATAATCGAATATGTTTCCAAATTTCTTTAATATCTTAAAGTAATTATATGCTTGTATCATGACCCAGGGGTTTAGAAAGGTAACTTAAAAATAAACCTGAATATTTATACCTACTGTATATAATATTGTAGACAATATGTTTAAGTTAGAATAGCAAAGTCCTTGCCTTCCAGAATCCTCTATTCTGAAAAAGCCTGATATATATATATATATATATACATGTGCTATAAATAAATCACTAAAATCAACTGTACAAAAATTTAACCATATTAAGCCTATGATACATTTTCAGTTGGTGGTTCTAAAATGTTTTCTCCTTCTTCTAGTCTGCCAACTGCCTCCTTCACTGCAGCCCTCTCCCCACTCCATCTCTTAAACAGATGACTTTATTCACTGAGATCAAGGTCAACCAGAGTATGTAGCCCCATGAACTTTGTCAACTTGAAGGCATGTGTTGCATCTACAGCCAATGATCCTAACTGCTACCAGTTCCTCCTCTCCCACTTTCCCACCAAAAATCACATGCCAGAAAAAGGTCTTGGGAAATATTTTCCCAACAGCAGTATACCAAATTCTCTGTTTTACTAAACAAAAATAAGTTTTTATCACCTTTCTAGTTTTATCATATAATATAAATACACATTACTTGGTAGGGCACCAGCCCCATATATCAAGGGTGGCAGGTTTGAACCTGGCCCCAGCCAAAACGCAACAAAAAAATAGCTGGGCGTTGTGGCGGGTACCTATAGTCTCAACTACTCAGGAGGCTGAGGCAAGAGAATTGCCTAAGCCCAGGAGTTGGAAGTTGCTATGAGCTGTGATGCCCCAGCACTCTACCAAGAGCAATAAAGTGAAACTGTCTCAAAAAAAAAACACAGTACTTCCCTGGTTAGAATCTTCAGAACAAAACAAAATATAAAACTATAAATTTGACAGCAAAGCTATAAATATTTTTTCTTTACATATAAGGGGGGGGAAGCACCAATACACCTAAATAAGTGCCACGTTATACATTTATGTTCAGTAACAAAATTCTACAACCCAGAGACTTTAAAAAAATTGATATTAATCAGATAAGTTTCCTAACAACTGCAGATTACAAAGACTATTAAAATACACACCAACTTCATTAAAATCTTCAAAGGTGATTTTCCCTGTGGCTTCTCTGTCATAATCTTTAAGAATCTTCAGTACATCAGCCTTTTTTACATCAAACCCCAAGGCTCTCATTGCCACCTTTTGGATTAAAAGGGAAAAGCAAATTATAAAGCACTTTGTACAAAAGAAGTGATTTCCAATTAAAAAACTTGAGATGACAAATACCTTAATATTAAAAATATAATTACTGTGCATGTTTTACCTCTCTAAAATAACAAAGTGATAATGTATTTGCTCTTCACTATTGCAATTAAATAAAAATTTTTTCATTTATATATTGCTTTTTTTATATGACAAACTAATCAAGTGTTTACAGAATACACTTATGCACAAATAATTTTAAACACGCTATGTGTTCTCAAGGGATTAATAACCATAATAAGAAAAACACATGGCATAAATATTAAAACATTTTATGACAGAAAGGATAAAAACATTAAAGAAAGTACTATAATCAGACTGCACATGATTAGTTATCAAGTAGTCTAAGGACCATTAAAAAAACAGAGATCTATCTTGTTACTAGTAACAGGGAAGGAGAGACATGTACAGTAACTGGCTAAAGTAGCCTTTCTAGGACAGATTCACCTTGTTATCTGATGGATAAAAGAGGAGTATTAGGGCATTTAAGGAGAAAGGACGATTGGTATAGACACTGAAAGAAAGAATAGATTTGAGGGACATTGAATAGAGCAGTTTACTTTATCTGAATGGGAAGAGTTCAGGTGGAAGAAAGCAATTAGCAAATGAAAAAAAAAGTAGAAGGTCCTGGGCAGTGCCTGTGGCTCAAAGGAGTAGGGCACCAGCCCCATATACCAGAGGTGGCGGGTTCAAACCTGGCCCTGGCCAAAAACTGAAAAGAAAAAAAAAAACAAGGAAAAAAAAAAAAAAAAAGTAGAAGGTAACAAAAGTTTAGAGACCATTCAATAGGAAACAAGGAATCTGAACTTTATGTAGTATGCAATGAAGAGTCATTAAAAATTTATGAGCAAGGAACAATGTAATATGGTGAAAAGAATTTTAGAAGAATCTAAATCTAATGGTACTGTACAGGGTAAACTAGATGTAGAGAAAATACGCAGAAAGCTCCAGATATGAAATAAGGGCCCAAACCAAGATAGTCAATGCCAACAAATGGAAGAGACATCACAAAGGAAGAACTGACCAAATCTATGTAACTAAGAAACACATGGGAACAAGCACTACAGAGAACTGGAAGATTGAGAAGGCTACGCTTAAAGGCCTATCATTGCTTTTCCACATTCTATCCCGTCATTGCATAATTCCTACCCCTACTAGAAATTCTTATGCTTAAAAATCCCTTATAAAGTCACCAAAATTAAAACCATCAAAGAAATATTTACATTCACCTATCTATTAAGGCTATAAAAATCTCAAAGCGCTATCTTTTCCACTATATTAAATCTAAGACCCTACATACCGGTTTCTCCTCATGTCTTTATAAATAATTCTAGGCCTTAAAGCTGACATTTTTACCCATTAGCATGTCAACATCAGACAGCACTTTCTGTTGTTTGTACTACAGAAAGTAGATTATGACTGTCTTACTAACACGTTCAAACTTAAAAATTTAAAGACAAACAACAATCTCCCAATCTGGATAAAGTATGAGTCACCAAAGAATAACAATAGTGGGAAGAATATGGTAAGAACAGTTTAAATTCCATAGTTTGAAATCCTTTAATTGTGTGAATGAAAAATAAGCACCTTCCGTAGGAATATGTTTTTACACTCAAAATACTATTCATTTTACCATGTGAAAAAGATTTTCTAAAAGCTATGTTAAGGCTTATATTCACTTTTATTATAGCATTTAACTGTGAATGCTTAAAATGGCTTCACAGTTCCAAAATCAGTTTAAAATAATTATTTAGAAATGTATTTTAAGTAACTGTCAAATTGCAAATCATTTTAACAGAGATGTATATATTCCAAAGTATATTACCTTTAATTCATGATAATCTATTGCTTCATCTTTGTCTGTATCAAACAGTTCAAAAGCATCTTTAATTTCTTGTTTCTGTTCCTCAGTGAGTTCTCTTCTTTTTTTCCTCTTACTTTTGTCTATTACGAGCTCGCTTCTATGAAATGTAAAGAAAAAAAAGACTTAATCCACTTTTATGCAAATTAGCCAATCAATGATTTTCTAAATTTCAAAAAAGGAAGTATTTTGGAGAAAAGACAGAAATTTTTCCCATATGAGTCAATACCCTGCTTATTCCATAATTGAAACTGCTATATATTTGCACCTCCCAAAACTGAAGAATTACAGGTTATTATTAAAAGAAATAAGGACCAAACTTTTTCTCTTCCTAGCTTTGTATTTATTCTTATTACTATTACTGTGGAAGAAACACATGTATGAATAAGAAACATTACTTTTATGTCAAAAACCTCAACCAAAAAACAAAGTATTCATACATTATTCATATTATTCTACTAAAGTGTTAAAAAAAAACCAAATGAAAGAATTCATAATTGATCATTATATATTTGCTTTACTTTTGAAAGTCTTTATAATTAAGTTCTCAAAGTTTCGGCAAAAAAGGAATCATGTAACTTAATTATAAAGTATCTTCACACTGTAGGTTCAAATGTTTTCAGATTACACATTTCTAACAGTTTGGCACTTTATTAATGACTCTGGCCAGGGTGGTGGCTCACGCTTGTAATCAGAGAGGCCAAGGCTAGTGGATCACTTGAGCTCAGGAGTTTGAGACCAGCTGGAACAAAAGGCAGACCCCATCTCTACTAAAAATAAAACAAACTAGCCAGGCATAGTGGAGGCCCTGTAGTCCCAGCTGCTAGGGAGGATGATGCTAGAGGAGTACTTAAGCCCAGGAGTTTAAGGTTACTGTAAGCTATGATGCCACAGCACTCAACTATGGTGACAGAGTGAGACCCTGTCTCAAAAAAATAAAATTTTTGACTCTGAACATACTTTTTTTTTTTTGAGACAGTCTCACTATGTGGTCCTAGGTAGAGTGCCGAAATGTCACAGCTCACAGCAACCTGAGACTCCTGGACTTAGGCGATTCTCTTGCCTCAGACTCCCGAATAGCTGGGACTACAGGTGCCCGCCACAACGCCCGGCTATTTTTGTTGCTGTTTTTGAAGTTGTCATTGTTTTTTTGTAGTTTGTTCGTGAATTATTTTTTATTAAATCATAACTTTGTACATTGATGCATTTATGGGGTTCAGGGTACTGCTTCGAGTCATTGTTTTAGCTGGCACGGGCGGGGTTCGAACCCGTCAGCCTTGGTGTATGTAGACAGCACCCTACCCACTGAGCTACCAGCACCGCCCGACACAATGAACTTTAAATGCTAACAACGGTACATTATATTTGTACTTAATTCTACATAATGTCAAGAGTCTAGTCTCACTTAACATGTACATTATATAACAAACCTACAATAAACTATGGAAAAGGTTCAAGTAAATATGCAAAAATATTATTTTAAATCCAGAAATGTCTTAAGAGCTCCCCATCTAAAAGTACTCCAAATTTTTATTTTGTTTTGTTTTTATTTTTTTTTTAAGTGCTCCAAATTTTTAAATGGGGGTGCAACACTTGTTTAAGAACCAGTTTTGAAATACCTGGTTCAGATATTTCAAAATATTTCTGGCTCAGAATCCTTTAAAATTTTTAAATGTAAAGACCAGTTAACTGTATTAAAACACATTATCTACTTGTATCTTAAAGTATTCCAAGTTTCTGAATCTACAAAAAAAGGAAGAAAACAAAGGGGTGGGGGAGGCGACCATACAGAGACCTGCAAATGAGGTATAATAAGCCAGAGGGCGCTCTTTCCTTCACAAGGGACAAGGCCTGACACAATCTTGGTACTTCCCTTTTCTAGGACTCCGAGAGGCCAAGGCCGGGACAGATCCACATCTGACCCTGTCCAGGGAGGACCATGATCATCCGATCATCCCTTAGCGGAGCACGGAATTTTAGAGCGGCGTAACTACATAGATATGTTTAAGGTACAACGTCTAGATAGGGGGATAGGGCATCTGGCGGTCAGAGGTTATAACTGAATGAAAGGTAAGGAAACTCAAAAACCAGGAAATCCAAGGGAGAGATTGCCAGTTGAAGTCAGTAAAACAGGTCTCCGGTTACACCGTAAAGCAGAGCCTCTGGAGAAGTGCATGGAGGAGTTTTGTGTTTTTCCAAAATTTACAGGTGAGTGATCAGCAGGGCCCGGCCCAGGCATGAGGAACCGAAGGATGCTCTGCTGCCCGACTTCTCTCCTTAGCGCTGAGTAGAAACCTCGCGCCCACCTGACTTTCCACTACACCATTTTTGGCGGTCCAAAGCCCAACGCGCTGACAGCAATGACCACCTCAGGAGGGTACTAGGGTCGTCACCTGCAGGGCACCGGGGCCCCCAGGGTGAAGGGCCCGGGCAGGTTGCCATGGGCTCCTTTCCCTCGTCCCAAACTGCACCCGCTTCCTCGCCTCGGCCCCAAATGGCCTCCCTTCCGCATACACCCGCCCTGGGTCCCGCTCCGGGGTGTGGAGAGCATTGCCGCCTCCTTATTACCGACCTCAGAGCTAAACTCATTTTCTCTTCGGACAACCACGTCTTCTCAAGAACAATTTTTAACCCCTACCCAAAGCAGCTAGACTTAGCAAACCGTTCAACAGACACAAACGACTTCAGCGGCCTCGAGGACCGCCCTCACGATAGGCACGTATAAGCTGGATTGGTTGAATCCACCTAAAGTTCTGCCCAGTAAGACGGAAGTTTCACCAGTTCTCTGCTTTCATTGGGTAGGCATGATGTCAATCAAGATAAACCTTTCTGCCCTCTTTTGCCCCTCCCGCTCTTTAGATTGGCCGGACGCCTTTTCCCCGAATCCTTTGCGCTGCCGGCCTCTGAGTCCCGTCCTGGCGCTTCCGGAGGCGAGTGCTGAAATTCGATTGGCGCGTAGGGACCTGCGGTCGTGGGCGTGTGTCCCGAAATTAGGCGACAGTCTTCTGGGTGGAAAGGGAAGGGACGCTCTGCAAGCTATCCTCTGGCTAGAAAGAGCAAGTAACAGAGGAACGAGGTCTGGGAAACGCCGACAGCCTGTGTACGTGGGGAATTTATTTGAAACACAAAAGTAAATGCCACTTTCTTCATCCTAATTTCAGTAAATGTGATCTACATCTCCCGCCCCCTTACTAGCGGTCCGAGTGATTCTGGGGCAGGAGCTTTGGATTATCCCGGGGTTAGGTTATTAGGCTGTTTGCAATGAACCTGCATCTAAAGCGCCCTTCCCTCTCCTTTTCCTCCTTCGAACTGTTCGGAACGGATTTGTTGGGTTGTCTCGTATTTCATGGTGTCATAAGCTGTTTCTACACATATCCTCGCTGCCAAACCAGGTCTCCTGGAGCCTGCTTGGATACTTAAAAGGTTTACTTATCTGTTTTACCAGGCTCACTTTCTTTCAGGCCCGGTTTATCCCTTCCATCCCTTCCCCACTCTGTGCCTAGTAAAACTTCCGGTGCAGAGGTGATCGATGCACGAAGGGAATCCTGCCATGAAAATTCGCTAAGTACTGATCTAAGCTGCAGGTCTCATAAACTTGAAGAAAATGGCCTGAGGACGGGAGTTGAAAGGGAGGAGGAGGTTGGTCCGAAGGTAGTGAGTTATCTCCCTTGATAGTACGCAGTTACAGACCGAATACCTCCTTTTTTCTGCGGTTCTCACTACTGCGCTTGACCAGTCTTTAAAAACAAAGGGGGGAAGGAGGAGGACGTATAAACGCCATATGTATAAGGATGTATATGAAGGTTTAAAGGAGGTCTTAAGAGAACACGGGAATGTAGAGGACTTCTTAAAGGAGGTGGCATATATGTTAGGCATAGAAGGATAAGCTAAATTTAGACAAGTAAAGATAGTATGATGGAATAAAGCTAAAAATAAGTAGTTAAGGGATAGCACTCCTAAAAAAAGTAGAAAACTCTAAATTTTAAAGTACCTTTGTAAAGGATTGTTGAGTAAAAGGAAAAAAAAATTCCAGTTACACATGAAACAGTAAAGACATTGAAAAAACTGTTAAAATTTTAACATACAGGCCAAGATATAGGGAAAATCATTTTAATTAAAATAGGGTGAAAATAAACCAAGCATTAATTTGAAGATGTTAGAAATTAAGAACATGAGTCCTCAACAATGAATAAAAGAAAGAACAAAATAAACTTTTTCTTTTGAAATTAGGAGGAGAAATTACCAATGATAAAAAAGAAAAGGAACAACAAAATAAAAAAGGAAATTGAGGGATTTTGCAGCAATAAGCAGCAATGTCTAGTGAAATTCACAGATTTATAGAAAGTGTAGCAAGGAAGGGAATGGTGTCAGTAATAATTGTGGTCGTTTAAAAGGTTTAAAAATTATTAAAATACTTTACACAACTTCATTTTGCCAATATTAATGAAATAGTCACATTTCAAAGAAAACAAAAATAATGCAAGAAAAGGTGGAAAACAATATAGGTCAACTAACTATACACACTTCCCGGGGGTGGGGGGCTGAATGCCAAAGTTCTATATCCTCAAAAAAAAAAAAAAAAATTTCAGCCCACTTGGATTTATTATTGAGCTTTAAAAATTCTTGAAGAGCTAATTTCTGTTTTTAACTCAAACCATAGAAAATGATGAACAGCTTTTTTAGCTTAATTTTCAAAGCTACCACAATCCTCAGGATCCTAAAAAACATTCAAAATCCCTCAATGTAAGCTCAGTGGTGACAGTCCATACATGTTGCTCATTATTGGATCCCCACTGCCACTTGTATTTGGTGTTCATTTGTGAACGTATGTGCAAAATCATAGACGTTAGCAAAATCAATTTGATACTGTTTTAAAGGAGCATTTATCTATAACCAAATACTTTATTTTTAATATGCAAAGATAATTGAAAATAGAAATCTGTGTTAAATGCAATGCTAGGTTAATGAGATCTCAACTTTAAAAAGGTACTGAATAATATTCAACACCCCTTCCTAAAAGGTATATATTAATAAAGCAGGTATGGAGAGTACTTCTTTTAGCATCATGAACAACATACTTAAAATGAAACCCTACCATTTCTCAAACCTCATCCCTGAAACACTAGAATTTTGTAGGATGTTTCAGTCATTTTATGGAGAATGAGTTTCATGGGCAAATAATTTGAAAAAATAGATTGCAAAGTGTATTCGACAGGATATTCTTTTAAAGGAATAACAGAAGAGTCACACACATCACATACATATGTATATATATATATATTTTTTTTTTTTTTTTTTGAGACAGAGTCTTACTCTGTCACCCAGGCTAGACTGCCATGGTGTCAGCCTAGCTCACAGCAACCTCAAGCTCTTGTGTTCGAGGAATCCACCTGCCTCACCCTCCTGAGTAGCTGGGACTATAGGTGCCTCACTAATTTTTCTAATTTTAGTGGATGATGGGGTCTTTTGTTCAGGCAGTTTTGAACTCCTGCGCTCAAGGGATCGCCTCTGGCCTTGGCCTCCCTGAGTGCTAAGATTACAGGTATGAGCCACCATGCCTGGCCTGCTTCTATTCATACATAATTAGTGAGAACTAATGACATGACCACTTCTTGCTGCAGGGGAAGCTGAGAAGAGAAATCTCTAGCTGAAAAAGTGCCTGGCTAAAACTTGGGGTCAGATCATGCATTACTAAAGATAACACAAGTTTTTAGCAGCTCTGCCACAGATGCCATTAAAAACAGTTACCATATTATCCTTGAAATTCCCATTGGTGATATTATTAATTAACATTATTACCTGGAAAAATCCAAGAGTGCCAAACCACTAAAATTGATAAAAGAATTCATTAAAGTAGCTTATTATCAGCAAATTTTCAAAATCAATAAACATCTATAAATTATAACAAAATGATTAACAATAGCAATATGAACTTCCTAGAAAATTTTTTGTTTTTTTGAGACAGAGTTTCACTATGTCTCCCTCAGTAGAGTGCTGTGGTGTCACAGCTCACAGCAACCTCAAACTCTTGGGCTTAAGCAATTCTCTTGCCTCAGCCTCCCAAGTAGCTGAGAATACAGGCCCCTGCCACAACACCCGGCTATTTTTTTTGTTGTTGCAGTTGTCGTTTAGCTGGCCCTGGCCGGGTTTGAACCTGGGTGTATGTGGCCAGAGTCCTACCCACTTAGCTATGGGCACTGCCCCCTAGAAATAAATTTAACAGGAAATCTGTAGAATCAGTATGTGGGAAAATCACAAAATTCTACTAAAGGACATAAGATTTGAAAAAAGTTGACAGAGAAGCTATGTTAGATGGCAAGATTTTGTATTGTAAAAATGCAGAAAATATTCTAAATGTAAATTCAATGCAATTAAAATTAAAATTCAACAAAATTATTCTTGACTTCAACAAAATTATTCTAAATATCCCAGAATAACTGCATAAAAATAACATAAAATGGTAAAAAAAAAAAAAAATGAAGAAGAAGAATACAAAAATTGCTCCATAGGACACTAAAATGTATTTGGTACAATGGTGACTAGAGTAGATAGCCCAGAGAGAGAGCCCAAGGAAAATAGAAATTTCTGCTTTAAGAAGATACTAACAGGGCAGTGCCTGTAGCTCAGTGAGTGGGGCACTGGCCCCATATACCAAGGGTGGCCGGTTCAAACCCGGCCCCAGCCAAACTGCAACCAAAAAAATAAGCAGCCGGGCATTGTGGTGGGTGCCTGTAGTCCCAGCTAACTGGGAGGCTGAGGCGGGAGAATCACCTAAGCCCAAGAACTGGAGGTTGCTATGAGCTGTGATGCCACAGCACTCTACTAAGTGAGACTCTGTCTCTAAAAAAAGAAGACAGTAACATGAGTATTTGTATAGTCTCCCTCTTGAGTTGAGAAATTAATTTCTAATACTGAAGCAACCTGGAAAGGGACCAGGGTCAGCAGACTAGGTATTTCAAGTAATATCTGAAAGTTCAAAAGAAACAGGGGAACCTGTTGACAAATGAGACAGATCATCAGAGTGATCTCTCAGAATTTGCAGGAGGTGACCAAAGCTTCAGAGAGAGTTATTCTGCCTGGCAGAGACCCCAGGCAGAACAGTACAGTGCCTGGTAGAGTACAGGGAAAAAAAATCAGGAGGAGGCTAAATACAAAATGTTAATTTTGAAAGCTCTTTAGGAAACCACTGCACTTCAGTCCCTTAAATTCCCTTCCCCAGTATTGTCTTCACATCCATCTAGAACTCCACTCTTAAAAATGAAGGAAGAATCAAAAACCATCAGATGAAGAAAATTAACAGTATGAAAGACAAAATTAGAAAAAGAAGTAACTGACTCTGAGCCAGTTGAGGAACAAAAAAAAAAAAAAAATTGTAAGAAATTAATAAGTTTCCTAGTAGGTAGTCAAGAAAATATTGTATCAAAGAACAGAATACTCAGAAAAGGAAACATTTCAAGAAAAAGAAAAGACTGTTGAAAATAAATATAGAATTGTAGAAATTAAAAATTTAATAGAATGGTAAGGCAATTTAATTGAGAAAACATTTCAGAACATATAGTTCAAATAAAAACATGGATATTATTGAAAGAAAAATAGGGAGGATGAATTCATCATGTGACTAATCGGAATTTCAGAAAGAGAGCAACAAATGGAGGAGGAAGAGAAAATTGTCAGAGAAATAATGGACAAGAAATTTGGAGGAATTAAAGATTAACACAAATCTTCCGGTTGATAGAGTACACTTAGTGCTGAGCAAAATAAATGGTAAAAGAGACACACCTACCCAAATCAAGACATTTCAGAGTATCAAAAACAAAAGAAAACTGTCTAAAAATCTAACCTCTTATACAAGAACAAGCGTTGAACTAACCGAGACCTGCCTGAGCCAGAGCGAGACCCCGTCTCTAACAATAGCTGGGCGCTGTGGAGGGCACCTGTAGTCCCAACTACTTGGGAGGCTGAGGCAAGAGAATCGCTTAAGCCCAAGAGTTTGAGGTTGCTGTGAACTATGACACTACGGCACTTTACCCAGGGTGACAAAGTGAGACTTTGTCTCAAAAAAAAAAAAGAATTGAACATCAGATTTCTCATCAGAAACTGGAGACATCAAGGGACACCACATTCAAAATTGTAAGTGGAAATTATTTTGAAATTAAAATTGTGTTTTCTGTCAAGAAATAAATCATGTGAGAACATCATAATGATTTCAGAAAGTTCAATCATCATAGATTCTGAGAGATGTGCTCCAGAAAATAAAAGCGAAATTTAAAAATAAGATAGAATCAGATACAATAGTGTGGCAGACAGAATGGCCCACCAAAGATGTCCCTGCCCTGATGCCTGAGATTTGTGAGTGTGTTATGTTGCATGGCAAAAGGAACTTGAAAGGTGTAATTAAGGCTACCAACCTTAAAATGGAGAGATTACCTGGATTATCCACGGACCCAATCTAATCACATGAGTCCTAAAATTCAGAGAACTATCTCCACTTTGAGGCAGGAGAAATAAACCAGGAGAGGTTAAAGAGTTTTGAAGTATAAGGGCTCCATCACAATTGCTGACATTGAAAATGAAGAAATGAGGTCCTGAGTCAAGGAACACAGACTGCTTCTAAAAATTGAGATGAACCCCACACCAAGCCAATAGCCAGAAAGAAAATGAGGAACTTATGGGATGGAACTGTCAACAACCGAAAGAAGCTGGGAAGCAAATTCGCTCCCAGAGCCTCCAGAAAGGAGCTCAGTCCTGCTGACACCTCAGTAGGCCTCCGGAGACCCCAAGCAGATGACTCAGGTGAACGACTCTGTACCTGAACCTCTGACCCATAGAACTGTGTCATAATAAGCAGGTGCTGTTTTAAGTCTCTAAAGTTGTGGTAATTTATGATTATAGCAATAAAAAACTAATAGACCTCATAAGCCAGTGAAAAGAGAGATACAAGACCCTTAGAATGCAATTGACCTCAAATTAATTGATGGATACATAGAATTTTTCAAGAAGAAAAATTGCATGAGTTCCAAGCAACACATAGAAATGGATAAAGAGAAGGTGAATGCTTTCATTGGCATGGTGAATATTTATTTTTCATTGTAAAAGAAAGAACATAATTAGAAAATCTTTGAAAAGATTAATAAGAAAATCATGGCTTAAAAGTAGCATAAATGAAAATAATGTACCATCAAGTAATAGTGAATGTTATGAAGTACAACCCACTCTTCTCTCTTCAGAACCAAGGAACATAATCCCCCAGCTTCCAGGAGTTTTGACTGTTAAAAACTCATACCTCAGTTCCTCCTGGAATTTGCCCTCCACAAAATTTGCAAAAAATTACATAACTTTCCTGGCGGAAGAACACATCCAAACCCTGGTCAGTATGGAAGACAAAAGGCTGGGCCCCTTCCCTCAGCTGGCAGGAACACCGAAGTTCCTTTCCAGCTTCACAGCTCCCCATACAGCAGTCTAAGATTTCTGTTTGGATGGTATCATAGTTCACCTTCTCCCTCTGCCCAGTTCTGCTTCTATCCGTCCCTTATTTCTGAGAGGCCTCCACAATAAACCTTGTTTATGCAACTATCTATCTCACTGTCTTCTCCCCATAGAACTCAACCTAAGATGCCACAACTGCCAGAACAAGAACAAGACAAATATTGGATCATCACAAATAGTGTTAGGCAGCCCAGCCTTACAAACTCGAATTTTAAACGTGAAATAGAGAACTTATTTTTTTAAAAAATGAACTTCTTAGAAAGATAAAAGATTAAAACAGCCATAGATGTTGAAAGCTTTATTCATAATTGCCAAAACTTGGAAACAACCAAGATGCCCAAGATGTAGGTGAATGGTTAAACAGTGGTACACCCAGACAATGGAATATTACTGAGTTCTAAAAAGAAAAAACGTTTTTATGTCAAGCCATTAAAAGATGTAAAGGAAACCTAAAAGCGTGTTACTAAGTAAAAGAAGCCAATCCGAAGAGGCCATATACTGTAGGATCCCGACTATGGGACATCCTGGAACGGGCAAAAACTGGAGGCAATAAAAAGATCAGTGGTTGCCAGGGGTTAGGGAGAGATAAACACAGAGTAATTTTTAAGGCAGAGAGACATCATTATACGTTTATCAAAAACCAAGAAATGTACAACACCAAGGGTGAATATTAGTGTAAACTAGGGACATTCGGTGACAATAATGCATCAGTGTGGGTTTGTCAGTCGTACTAAATGCACCTCTCTTGTGCAGGATGCCGATAACAGGAGCGGTCGGGCATGTGGAAGAGCAGGAGATATATGTGTGCCCTGCACTTTCTACCCAATTTTGCTGTGAATCTAAAACTGCTCTAAAAGAAATAAAGCCTACTTTTTTGTTACGTGTATCACTTTTATAATGCTTGAATCATGGTTGTAAGTGTGCCCACCACTCAGACAGTGTTGATTATACCTGTTGGGTAGGTTTGTCACACTTCCCATCCCTCTCCCTCCTGCTTGATTTCCACTGAGTTTTACTTCCCTCTATACACACATGTGTTCATAGGGTAGTTCCAATTTAATAGTGAATACATGTATGTTTGTTTTTCCACTCTTTAGATATTTCATTTGCCATAATGGTCTCTAGTTCCAACCAGATGGTTGCAGAAGGCATTAAATCATCCTTCATGGCTGAGTGGTATTCCGTGGTATACATATACCACATTTTGTCAATCTACTCATGAATTGATGGACACTTGTATCAATTCCACATCTTTGCATTATGGATTGTGCTTCTTCAATAAACATTCAAATACAAATGTCTTTTGATAAAATGGCCTCTTTTCCTTTGGGTAAATACCCAGTAGTGGGATTGCTGGACCAAATGGTAGGTCTACTCTTAGTGCTCCAAGTCATCTCCACCCTGTTTTCCACAGAGGTTATACTGATCTGCAGTCCACCAATGGTGTATAAGCAAGCATCCCTTTCTCTCTGCATCCACACCAATGTTTTTGGACATTTTAATAACAACCATTCTGACAGAGGTAAGGTGATATTTCGTTGTGGTTTTAGTTTGCATTTCTCTAATGGTTAGTGATGTTAAGTACTTTTTCATATGTTTATTGGCCGTTTGTCAATCTTCTTTTGAAAATCTTCTATTCATGTCTTCTGCCCATTTTTTCATAGGGTTGTTTGATTTTTTTCTAATTGATTTGATTGAGTTTGTTGTAGATGCTGCTTATTATCCTTTATTGGATGTATAGCTTGCAAATATTTTCTCCCATTCTGTAGATTGTCTGTTTGCTCTGTTGATTATTTCCTTAGCTATACAGAAGTTTTATAATGTAATCAAGCTTCATTTTTGTTGTTGTTGCTATAATTGCCATTGGGTTCCTCTTCATAAATTTTTGCCCTGGCTAATATCTAGAAGAGTTTTTTCAACATTTTCTTCTAGAATTCTTATGGTTTCATACCTGACATTAAGTCTTTCATCCATCTTGCATTGTTAGTGGTGAGAGATAGGGATCCTGTTTCGTTCTTCTGAATGTGACCATCTAATTTTCCTAGCACCATTTATGGAAGAGGGATTCTTTTCCTCTCTGTGTATTGTTGTCTACTTTGTCAAAGATCAGTTGACTGTATGTGGATGGCTTTATATGGAGTTTTCTATTCTGTTTCATTGGTTTATGTCTCTATTTTTGTGCAAATACCATACTATAGTTTGAAGTCTGGTGATATGCTACTTCCAGACTTGTTTCGTTTGCTTAATATTGCTTTGGCTATTTGGGCTCTTTTCTGGTTCCAAACAGTGTAGAATTGTTTTTTCTAGATCTGTGAAATGTGATGTTGGTATTTTGATTGGGATTGCATTGAATCAGTGACTCACTTTGGGTGATACCGACTTTTTAACAGTGTGGATTCTACTGATCCGTAAGCATGATCTGTTTTTCCATCTCTATGGGTTCTTTCCTCAATGTTTCAGAGTTCTCTTCATAGAGACATTTCTCCTCCCTGGCTGACTATTTTCCTAGGCATTTTATTTTCTTTGTAGCTATTGTGTATGGCATTGAGTCTTTGATTTGACTCTCAGCTTGACTGTTATTAGTTTGTAGGACTGCTACTAATTTGTGTACATTGATTGGTTAAGACTGTGCTGAATTATCAACTCCAGGAATCTTAAGATCTATTTTTTAAAAAAGTAAAAAGACTTATTAGAGTATTTAAAGTTGGTTACCTATGACAAATGGGACACTGAAATCCTATTCCAATCCACATGGGAAAACAAGAGAAAATATTTGGAAGTCATGTGTCTGATAAAGGACTAATATTCAGGATGTATAAAGAAGAACAAAATACCAAGCAACCCAATTTAAAAATAGGCAAAGGACTTAAATAGACATTTCTTCAAAGAAGATACACAAATGACCTGTAAGGACACGAAATGATGCTGAACATCACTAATCGCTAGGGAAATGCGAATCGCAACCGCGGTGAAGCACCACTGCAAGCTCCACACCCTTCAGAACGGCTGGTAAAACAAGAAACAAACTTAGTATTTAAAAACACTTAAAATGCTTTAAAATACTAAGTGTTGGCTCGGCGCCCGTCACATACACCAAGGCTGGTGAGTTCAAACCCAGACCGGGGCCTGCTACACAGCGTTGACAACTGCAACAAAAAAATAGCTGAGCGTTGTGGTGGCGCCTATAGTCCCAGCAACTTGGGAGGCTGAGGCCAGAGAATCACTCAAGCCCAAGAATTTGAGGTTGCTGGGAGCTGTGACACCAAATCACTCCACCAAGGGCCGCATAGTGAGACTCTGTCTCAAAAATAAATAAAATAACAGACTAAGTGTTCTCAAGGAAATGGAGAAATTAGAACCCTTGTACATTATAGGCTGGAATGTAAACTGGTTAAAAAAAAAAAATGTGATCCACATGATCCAGCAACTTCACTTCCAGGAATATGCCCTAAAGAAATGAAAACAGGGACTCAAACAGATAGTTGTCCACCCATTTGTCCCGCAGCATTATTCCCAATAGCCAAAAGGTGGAAACAGCCCAAATGGCCATTGATAGATGAATGGATAAACAAAATATGACACATGCTATGGCGCATTATTCCACCTCAAAAAGGAATGCAATCCTAATACAAGGATGAATCTTGAAAACAGTTAAAAAATGAAAAGGTACTACAAATTAGACAAAGAAAATAAGACAGAAGAATGAGATAGGAGGTGACCAGGGCTGAGCACTGTAGATTTGGGAAGGTCTCTGAGAAAGAGGTCATTCCACTGTTCAATGATTGCCAGCCACGTCAGTTCAGTTCCTGCAAGGTCTGCATGACCAGTAGGATTAGATTAAAGACAGACTGGGAAATATCTGTAAAGGTTAAAGATGTGGCAAGCAGGAGAAGGGAGGAGGATCTTCAAACCTCAACGCAGTTCTGACACCTGGGAAGGAAAGCTGGAAGGGCCGGGGATTGCTCAGGAAGAACCGAGGGCAGCTGTGATGAAGTCTCAGGCCGGTGAAGACCCCCAGAGCAAAAGTTGCCTTTTACAGGAGTCTCGCCCTGAGCAAGAATGGCCCAGATCTGTATCCCCCAACCAACCCCAGTCATGGTGCTCCGCCATTGGCTGGGGGCAGCGCAGCGGCAGATGTGTTGCAGGACAGAGGAATCTGCCCACCTGCCACACAAGCCAATCAACAGAGAAGCCGGTGAGAGATCAACAATTTCACTTTTATGTACAGAAAAGCCAGCAATTCCAGAGAGCAGGGATAACTCCCCCAAAGAACTGCTGTGCCATCCTCTTTCCCTTTGTTACTTTTTATTCTCACAGTAAAAGTAAACATCAGCAATGTTATTACTCATTAGAGTAAACCTCCAACAGATTCCTCCCCCATAGGTTACAAAGTTGCACAATATCTTCCTACTTTAAGGTGGTTATATCTTGAAAGCATTCTTACTCTAGATTGAATTTATAGTGCCCTGGGTCCTTGACCAGTCCTATGGAGCCCAGTTCCCCAACTTATCTGTGACAGTAGGCGTTGGAAGCCCATCAACAATCCTCAGATGTCTGCATGCAGGCTCATCCGGCCTTGGTTAGGCCCTGAGCCTCAGCTCCTGAAGTCATTCAGGTTAACAGTGGCTGGTCACAGGCGCAGCCTGGGCATGAATGCCTGGGGGTCTGAAGGCACAGCTGCTGGAGGGGGTAACTCTGCTGCTCACAGCACCCTCTCAAATGGAGAGCTGAGGGGTTCACTTCATGCTGTCCCTGCAGCCTTGCAAAACTCTGGAGAGACAGGGTATCAAGAGGAGGAAATGCAAAGGCCCAAAGATAGGGAAAGGTTGGCATATTTGAGGAAGAGAAAGAAGTAAGTCTGAAGCATGAGAGTAGTAAAATGGTACAAGAAGTCAGGCTGAACCACAGAGTGCTAATCATAGGGAGCCTAATAGACCATGATCAGGAGCTAAATTTGGTTCCAAGTGTAGCAGCAGGTTTTAAGCCATGAATTATTATGATCTGATTTAGGTTTTAGATTCAAACTTCCTGAAACATTGATCTATATTTATAGCATCCATTTTCTCCCAACCCACACCAATCTAATTTACATCCTTACCCCTCTATTGAAAATGTTTTCACTGGGTTACTACAGACTTACTAACTGCTAAATTCCATCACTTCTTTCCAGTCCCATCTGGTGGTTCTCTGCACACACGTGCACATTAACCACTCCCTCCTTGCTCTCCTGGCTGCTTTTTACTACTCCTTCCTAGTTTCTTCGGATGGCCTTTTTAAAAACTTCCCATTCATTTAGTTTTTATCTAAAATGAAATATTTATTTTTTTCAGAATTATGTCCATAACACTTTCATACTATCTATAGGCACTCTCACCTGCTGAATTTCACGAACATGCTGATTACTCCAAAATTTGTCTCTCTCTCTTTTTTTTTAATCTAGCCCTCTAATGTCACTCTTTAAATCTAGATTTCCACCTTTGAATCATGCATTTTCCACTTCTGGAGCATAATATACCAAAACAAAAATAATTAACCTTCTTTTCAAATGTCTTATGTATTATCTGTAATGGTATCACCAGTTACTCAATTCACATAACTCATTGGAATAACATTTAATTCCTCACTAATGGCCAAAGTATATTTTTCAAAATTCAAAGATATGATATGATACAAATACAGAATGAATATATTGCCAATATCTACATCTTTAATGAGGAAGCAAGCAAGAGGGTAATGCTGGTTTACAGAAAATTAAAGAAAGTAGGGACCTAGCCAGTCGCAAAAGGCATGCTGAAATAAGTTTGCTAATCCACAATAGCCTACAAGTTAATGTTCTATAAGTCAAAATAAAACATAATCTTTGGAGTTACCTTCTCTACTGGACAAAAATGCTTGGTATCTCTATGGGCAAAAAATCTACAAGTTAACATTTTGCACTACCTTATCCCTACTCAATAGCAAATAACAAATCTAAGGTATATCACCTAGAGAATTAAGGAATCATTGGGTATATTTATTTAGCAATGCTTCAGTATAACAAATATACTGTCATCCTTTGGCCATATTTCCAAGTTCTGGATATTTTTTTCCCTTATACTTGCCCTTGATCCTAAAACACTGTTATGTGGTATTGGGACTATACTTTAAAGACAAATCTGTCCAACTTCAAGGCCTATCTCTTTGCTTCACTATGCATGTGAGTGGTTGGCAAATTCAAGTCGTACACAGAAGATGAGCAGAAGAAAGAATTGAGGAAAGGTCTCTGATTTTCAAATACTTTTTTTTTTGAGACAGAGTCTCATTATATCACCCTCCGTAGAATGCTGTGGCGTCACAGCTCACAGCAACTGCAAACTCTTGGGCTTGAGCGACTCTCTTGCCTCAACCTCCCAAGTAGCTGGGACTACAGGCACCTGCCACAACGCCTGGCTATGTTGTTGTTGTTGTTGTTGTTGTTGTTGCAGTTGTTGTTGTTGTTTAGCTGGCTCTAGCCAGGTTCAAACTCATCAGCCTCGGTGCATGTGGCCAGGTGCCATAACCACTGTGCTACAGCGCCTAGCCAGCTTTTCAAATAATTTAAAGAGGATGGCATTGGACATGAATACAATTCAAGGGGAAAATTAGAAAAACTAGACGGGCATCGTGGAGGTTGCTTTGAGATCTGAGGAAACCACAGCACTCTACCCAGGGCAACAGAGTGAGGCTCTGACTCAAAAACAAACAAGATAAATAGTGCTGTAGCAACTGATATCACACAATAAAGAAATGAACCTTGATTTCTACCTCTAACCATACACAAAAATTAGCTTCAGATGGATCACGGATCAATATGTGAAAAAAAATAAACTATAAAGCTTCTGGAAAAAAAGAGAATATCTTTATAACTTTGGGGTAGATGAGATTGTGTAGACAGGACTTAAGAAAACACTAATCATAAAATTAAAAACTAATAAATTAGACATTATCAAAATTTAAAATGTCTGCTCATCAAAGACATCAATAGAAAAGTGAAAAGGCAAGTTACAGACAGGGAGGAAAAAATATCACAATACATATATCTGACAAAGCATTTCAAATCAGTTATAAAAAGACTAAAACTGTGGGCGGCGCTCATAGCCCAGTGGGTAGGGCACCAGCCACATACACCGTGGCTGGCAGGTTTGAACACAGGCTGGGCCAGCTAAACAACAATGACAACTGCAACAAAAATATAGCAGGGCATAGTGTTGGGCGCGTGTAGTCCCAGCTACTCAGGAGGCTGAGGCAAGAGAATCATCTAAGCTCAAGAGTTTGAGGTTGCTGTGAGTTGTGATGGCACAGCACTCTACTGAGGGTGACATAGTGAGACTCAGTCTCAAAAATAAGTAAATAAATTAATAAAAATTAAAATACAGTAAAAAATAATGGATAAAAGACATGAATAGGCACTGTAACAGGCTAGTACACACAGGAAAAAGTATTTAACACCAGTAGTAATCAGGAAATATAAGGTAAAACCACAAAAGAAGTGCTATGTCCTCCCAAAAAACCTTCACAAGGCTGTTCATTGCAGCTTTATTTGCAATAACCCCAAACTGGAAACAATCCAAATGTCCATTAACAAATAAAAAGATGGCTGAGAGCCCGGGCTCCAGCCACATGCTCCAGGGTTACTGGGTTGGAACCTGGCCTGGGCCTGCTAAACAACAACAAAAAAAATAGCCAGGCTTTCTAGTGGGTGCCTGTAAGTCCCAGCTACTAGGGAGGCTGAGGCAAGAGAATTGCTCGAGCCCAAGAGTTGGAGGTTGCTGTGAGCTGTAACGCAATAGCACTCTACAGCAGGTGACAAAGTGAAACTCTGTCTCCGTGAAAAAATAAAAAAGTAAAAAGACAAGCAAATTTTGGCAAATTCGTACAATGGATATCAGTGATAAAAAAAAAAAAAAAAAAGAACTGCTTTTAGTCTTCGATGAGGTTGACACTGATAGCTATTGCTGTGAGTGAACTGAGTCAGGCATAACACTACACAGCACACATAAATGAGCATGGAGTGTATGATTTAATTTATATCAAGTTCAACAACAGGGAAAACTAAACAGTGTGTAGAAATCGGAATACTAGTTACCTATGAACAGGCAGGGATGGAGGCAGGAGCGGTGGTGTGTTCTGAAAAGGAGCACGAAGGAGCTTTATGGGGTCTTGGAAATGTTCATGTCTCGATCTGCATGGTGGTTACCCAGGTGTGTACACGTGTGACAATCTTCTAGCTGTCCACTTAAGATTAGTGTACTTTATGCCTTTTACTATGTGTGGTATCCATCAAAAAATCGTAGTCACGGTCCCTTTGGTTGAAATTTTTTATAAAACTAGGGAAAATAGATTATAAAGGGTTAAGGAAAAATGAAGCAGAACAAACGAACTTCACTTTCAAGAAATATGACTTGACAAAAAGGTGAAAATTAAAGAAGAAATAAAAATATCAATAAGCCAAAGAAAGTTATTTTTTAATTCCTTTAGAACCAGGAGTGATTTATCAGAGAGAATCGCCAGTAAAGAGGGAGAGGTTGAAGATGGGAGCAGAGGAGAGGAAGAGAATGCTGACCAGCCTGTTCTGTTCTATCTAATTAAAGAGGAGGAAGACAGCTACCTCATAAACTAGAGCAAAGAAAGAGAAGCAAGCAAGGAAACCGTGAGATAAGAAGATAATCTGGGGACTTCACGGTACATAGCCTGAACCTTCTTAGTAAACATGAGGACATTCACTAAAATTCAAATGTGGGGTAAAGATGACTGCAGGTAGAGAGCTTGACGAAATCAATTACCTATCTCATTAGCTGTGGAATTCTGGGCATGTTACTTTTCTTTTTGAGATTTCTCACCCCTAAATGAGGAAATTACATCCACCTCACAGATTTAATGAACTAATGTATTCAAAGTGTATCTGTATAAGGTAAGGAGTAAATACTAGTTCCCCTTTAAAAAAGACCAGAGCTGGTGGCACCTGTAGCTCAGTGAGTAGGGTGCTGGCCACATACTCCCAGGCTGGTGAGTTTGAGCCTGGCCCGGGGCCTGCTAAACAGCAATGACAACTGCAACAAAAAATAGCTGGGCATTGTGGTGGGCACCTATAGCCCAGCTACTCGGGAGACTGAGGCAAGAGAATCACTTAAGCCCAAGAGTTTGACGTTGCTGTCAGCTGTGAGCTGTGACGTCACAGCACTCTACCAAGGGTGACATAGTGAGACTGTATCAAGGAAAAAAAAAAGACCAGAGCTGCTGAAAGTCACCCCTCATGGTGAAAACAATGACTAATCTGTAGTCTAGATTTTTAAAAATCCAACAGAGGATAAGGACCCTATTACAGAGCACTTCTCTGACTTACATGGGGTCTATTGCAAAAGAGGCCAAAAATAAGTTGTGTCTAAATATTTAAAAAGTATAAATCAAGCTAGAAAATTATTAAGTAAAATATATTCAATCCTCCTTTTTTAATGAATACAGCTGATAATGACTTGTAGTCCCCAGAGTTTCATGCTGAGTCTTGATGAAGTAGGCCGGGCCAGCCAACCCTGCCTTCCCACACTGTGGGGGGCCTCCCAAGTATGTATGTGGATAATCCGACCTCCACACTCACCATTGGCCCCTGCACACTCCTGGGAGCAGGGCTGCACAGTCCAACGGCATCCCCTCTGCCTTCCACAGCCCTTCAAGACGGGTTCAGAAAATCTGGGCAGGAAATCCTGAAGATCCACGTACTGGCAGTTTCCTCCAGAAAGGGGGAGTGTGAGCTTTGGGGAGATAGTATCTCCTTTCACCTGAGTCTTCTCACTTCATGTGTAGGGGTGCAGCTGAAGAAGGGCCAGAGAGGGTTCCCCAGCCTGGAGCCCTAGGTAGGGGCCCCTCATGCCCAGCCATTCACAGTCAGGTCTAGGATTACTCACACCTCAGGTTCCCACAGTAAGTGCAGGTGGACTCTAGGAACATTGACTAGAAAGAGTAAAAGACTTAAGACCAGAGTATGCTAAAAAATACAATGGAGATAAACTAGAACCTGGAAACCCTTAAGAGATTCTTTTCTATGTAAATACAGTAAACCTTTTCAGTTATCTTGATAGATTGAAATCTTCCCTATAAAACCCTGCATAAAACTGAAAATAATTTCTTAATCTTAGATACACTCTTCAAATCATAATTTGTAGCTAGCAGTAGTCTGGAACCTACTTTTGTGAGCCTTGGCTAAAGAAAAAGAAATTGCATGCCCTCTCTTCTCTGTCTGGATTTATATTTCTTAAAATTAAGTAAATTATATTTGGATATGCATATTTGTGTATTGATAGAAAGTTTTTTTTGTTTGTTTTTTTTTATTAAATCATAACTGTATACATTGATATGATCATGGGGCATCATACACTCGCTTCATAAACCATTTGACACATTTTTATCACAGTGGTTAACATAGCCTTTCTGGCGTTATCTCAGTTACTGTGCCAAAACATTTACATTCTACATTTACCAAGTTTCGCAAATACCCCTGTAAGATGCACCACAGGTGTGATCCCACGGATCCCCCTCCCTCTACTCACCCTCCCCTTCCCACTTCCCCCTATTGTTAAGTTGTAGCTGGGTTATAGCTTTCATGTGAGAGTCCCAAATTAGTTTCATAGTAGGGCTGTGTACATTGGGTACTTTTTCTTCCATTCTTGGGATACTTTACTAAGAAGAATATGTTCCAGCTCCATCCATGTAAACATGAAAGAGGTAAAGTCTCCATCTTTCTTTAAGGCTGCATAGTATTCCATGGTATACATATACCACAATTTATTAATCCATTCGTGGATTGATGGGCACTTGGGCTTTTTCCATGACTTAGCTATTATGAATTGGGCTGCAATAAACATTCTGGTACAAATATCTTTGTTATGTTGTGATTTTTGGTCTTCTGGGTATATGCCCAGCAGAGGAATTACAGGATTGAATGGCAGATCTTTTAGATCTCTGAGTGTTCTCCATATATCTTTCCAAAAGGAATGTATTAATTTGCATTCCCACCAGCAGTGCAGAAGTGTTCCCTTTTCTCCGTATCCACGCCAACATCTCTGGTCTTGAGATTTTGTGATATAGGCTAGTCTCATTGGAGTTAGATGATATCTCAAAGTAGTTTTGATTTGCATTTCTCTGATGATTAAAGATGATGAGCATTTTTTCATATGTCTGAAGGCCTTGTGCCTGTCTTCTTCAGAGAAGTTTCTCTTCAAATCCCTTGCCCAGCCTGCGATGGGATCCCTTGTTTTTTTCTTGCTCATGCGTTTGAGTTCTCTGTGGATTCTGGTTATTAAACCTTTGTCAGAGATATACCCTGCAAATATCTTCTCCCATTCTGAGGGCTGTCTGCTTGCTCTGCTTACTGTGTTCTTAGCTGTGCAGAAGCTTTTTAGTTTGATCAAGTCCCAGTAGTGTATTTTTGAAGCTGCTTCAATTGCCCGGGGGGTTCTCCTCATGAAATACTCACCCAGACCAATTTCTTCAAGGGTTTTCCCTGCATTCTCCTCTAGTATTTTTATAGTTTCATGTCTTAAGTTTAAATCTTTAATCCAATGAGAGTCTATCTTAGTTAATGGTGAAAGGTGTGGGTCCAATTTCAGTCTTCTGCAGGTTGCCAGCCAGTTCACCCAGCACCATTTGTTAAATAGGGAATCTTTTCCCCACTGAATGTTTTTAATTGGCTTGTCAAAAATCAAATAGCGGTAAGTAGCTGGATTCATCTCTTGGTTCTCTATTCTGTTTCAGACATCTGCTTCTCTGTTTTTGTGCCAATACCATGCTGTTTTGATCACTATTGATTTGTAGTAAAGTCTGAGGTCTGGTAGTGTGATTCCTCCTGTTTTGTTTTTATTTCTGAGTAATGTCTTGGCTATTCGAGGTTTTTTCTGATTCCATATAAAACGAAGTAATGTTTTTTCAAGATCTTTAAAATATGACAGTGGAGCTTTAATAGGGAGTGCGTTGAAATTATATATTGCTTTGGGTAGTATGGACATTTTGATAATGTTGATTCTTCCCAGCCATGAGCATGGTATGTTTTTCCATTTGTTAATATTTTCAGCTATTTCTTTTCTTAGAGTTTCATAGTTCTCTTTATAGAGATCTTTCACGTCTTTTGTTAGGTAAATTCCCAAATATTTCATCTTCTTTGGCACTACTGTGAATGGGATAGAGTCCTTAACTGCTTTTTCAATTTGACTGTTGTTGGTGTATATAAAGGCTACCGATTTATGAATGTTGATTTTGTAACCTGAGACGCTGCTGTATTCCTTGATCACTTCTAGGAGTTTTGTAGTAGAGTCCTTAGTGTTTTCCAGATACACAATCATATCATCTGCGAAGAGCGAGAGTTTGATCTCTTCTGACCCTATATGGATACCCTTGATCGCCTTTTCTTCCCTATTTGCGGTGGCTAAAACTTCCATTACAATGTTGAAAAGCAATGGAGACAATGGGCAGCCTTGTCTGGTTCCTGATCTGAGTGGAAATGATTCCAATTTAACTCCATTCAATATGATATTGGCTGTGGGTTTGCTGTAGATAGCCTCTATCAGTTTAAGAAAAGTCCCTTCTAGACCAATTTTCTTGAGTGTTCTGATCATGAAGGGATGCTGGATATTATCAAAAGCTTTTTCTGCATCGATTGAGAGAATCATATGGTCTTTGTTTTTTAATTTGTTTATGTGCTGGATTACATTTATAGATTTACATATATTGAACCAGCCTTGAGACCCTGGGATAAAACCGACTTGGTCATGATGTATAATTTTTTTGATGTGTTGCTGGATTCTGTTTGTTAGGATCTTGTTGAATATTTTTGCATCTATATTCATTAGTGATATTGGTCTATAATTTTCTTTTCTTGTTGGGTCTTTTCCTGGTTTGGGGATCAGGGTGATGTTTGCTTCATAGAACGTGTTGGGTAGTCTTCCTTCTTTTTCTACATTTTGGAACAGGTTGAGTAATATAGGTACTAATTCCTCTTTAAAGGTTTGGTAGAATTCTGACGTGAAACCATCTGGTCCCGGGCTTTTCTTTTTAGGGAGGTTTTGTATAGTTGATGCTATTTCTGAACTTGATATGGGTCTATTCAACATTTCCACTTGATTCTGGTTAAGTCTTGGAAGGTGGCGCGCTTCCAAGTATCGGTCTATTTCCTTCAGATTTTCATATTTCTGAGAATAAAGTTTCTTGTAATATTCATTAAGGATTTTTTGGATTTCTGATGAGTCTTTGGTTATTTCGTCTTTGTTGTTTCTGATTGATGATATTAGAGATTTTACTTTTTTTTTCCTGATTAGGTTGGCCAGAGGTTTATCTATTTTATTGACCTTTTCAAAAAACCAGCTTTTTGATTTATTGATCTGTTGTATTATTCTTTTGTTTTCAATTTCATTTAATTCTGCTCTAATTTTGGTTATTTCTTTTCTTCTACTGGGTTTGGGGTTGGAATGTTCTTCCTTTTCCAGTTGCGTGAGATGTCCCATTAAGTTGTTAACTTCCTCTCTTTCCGTTCTCTTGAGGAAGGCTTGCAGTGCTATAAATTTCCCTCTTAGAACTGCCTTTGCAGTGTCCCAGAGGTTCTGATAGTTTGTGTCTTCATTGTCGTTTTGTTCCAAAAAATTGGCGATTTCTTTCTTAATCTCATCTCTGACCCAGCTATCATTCAGCATAATGTTATTTAACTTCCATGTTTTTGTATGGGTATGCAGATTTCTGTTGTTACTCAATTCAAGTTTTATTCCATGATGGTCCAATAAGATGCATGGAATAATTTCTATTCCTTTAAATTTACTGAGGTTAGACTTGTGACCTAAAATGTGGTCAATTTTGGAGTAAGTTCCGTGGGCTGATGAGAAGTATGTGTATTCAGTTTTGTTGGGATGAAATGTTCTGTAGATGTCTGCTAAATCTAAATATTGGATGGTTAGGTTTAAATCTAAGATTTCTTTGCTCAGCTTCTTTCTGGAGGATCGATCCAACACTGCAAAGGGAGTGTTGAAATCTCCGACGATTATGGAGCTGGAGGAAATCAAGTTGCTCATGTCTGTTAGAGTTTCTCTTATAAATTGAGGTGCATTCTGGTTGGGTGCATAGATAATAATAATTGAGATCTCATCATATTGAGTATTACCCTTAACAAATATGAAGTGACCATTCTTGTCCTTCCTTACTTTTGATGGTTTAAAGCCTACTGTATCTGCAAATAAAATTGCAACACCTGCTTTTTTCTGATTACCATTTGCCTGAAATATGGATGACCATCCTTTCACCCTGAGTCTGTATTTGTCTTTTAAGTTGAGATGTGACTCTTGTATGCAACAAATATCTGGCTTGAGTTTTTGTATCCAGTCAGCTAACCTATGTCTCTTTAGAGGACAGTTTAAGCCATTCACATTGATGGAGAGTATTGATAAGTCTGGTGGAATTTTGGGTATCGAGTTTTTCAAAGGTCCAGTGGACATTTTTAATCCTTTCGCCAGTGTGGAAGTTGGAGTTTGATCCGAAGTTTCTGAGTGAGTTTACTTTTGTGGTATAGGATTGGGTTGGTCATTGTGGAGGATAGGTCTGAGAACATCCTGAAGAGCTGGTTTACTTATGGCAAATTTTTTCAACATATGAATGTCATTGAAGTATTTAATTTCTCCATCATAGATGAAACTCAGTTTAGCTGGATACAAGATCCTGGGTTGAAAGATTTTTGCCTTAGGAGATTAAAAGTTGATGACCAGCCTCTTCTGGCTTGAAAAGTTTCAGCAGAGAGATCTGCAGTTATTCTAATATTCTTACCTTTGTACGTTATAGTTTTCTTTCGCCGGGCTGCTTTGAGAATCTTCTCTTTCATGTTAACTTTAGTGAAGCTAATTATGATATGTCTGGGGGATGACTTATTGGGGTTGAATCATGCTGGGGTTCTGAAGCTGTCTGCAATCTGAATTTCAGATTCTCTAGGCATGTCTGGAAAATTTTCTTTCATAATTTCACGCAGAAGGGCCTCTGTGCCCTTGGAGGCAACTTCATCATTCTCAGAAATTCCTATAATCCTTATGTTGCTTTTTTTCGAATTATCTGAGAGTTCTCTGAGTGAGTGATCCGTTTTTGCTCTCCATTTCTCTTCCTCTTTGAGAGATTGGGAGCGTTCGAAGACTTTATCTTCAATGTCAGAAATCCTTTCTTCTGCTTGCTCCATTCTGTTACTGAGGGATTCTACTGTATTTTTCATATCTTTGAGGGCTGTAAGTTCTTGCTTCAGTGTGTCTAAGTCTTTGGTGGTTTTGTCTTTAAATTCGTTAAATTCTTGAGACAATTTTTGAATTTCTCCTCGAATTCCTAATTCCATTTTATTAATCTTGTCTGAAATCCAAATTCTGAATTCGATTTCTGACATTTCAGCCAGTTGTTTATGAATGGGATCTTCAATCATATCTGCCGCATCTTTTCTTGGGGGGGTTGATCTATTCTGGTTATTCATGTTACCAGAGTTTTTCTGCTGATTCCGCCCCATGGTTATTTTACTCCCTTTGGTTTTTCCCCTGGGGTTTTATCGAGGGCCCGTACAGTGTTGTGGCCTGAGAAACTAGGGCCCTGTCTGGTGTGGTGGAGCAAAGTGGTTCTGTCTTGCTTTCAGCTGGTTCTGTTCGATCCTATTGCAACTTCTACTCTGGCTTGAAGTCTCAGCTGTGTGGAAAAATCAGCAATTAAGTCACCCTGCCTGCCCACCTCTGGCCCCAGTTGGAAAAGGAGAATCAAACCTTCCTACAATCGCACACCCAGGGCACCACCTGAAAAGTCCTCAGTCTATTAGCCCAGTTCAAAAGGTCCAAATCCGCTGTCTCAATCGGCACTTGTCTCGGGTGGGAGAGTTCAAGAGGTCTCTGGGAACTGGATCACAGGGGCCTGGTGACTCCTCTGACACGGCTCACCCCAGTGCAGCGTGGAGTCAGGAGGAGCCACCCAGCAAACAGAGCAGTCTAGGAAGGTTGACGTCTCCTTCCCCACTTTGCCCCTCCGTCGGACCCAGTCACTGGTATCTCTGCAGATGGCTAACCCAGTTGCCTGCAGTGAACAGACACTCCAGGGGTTTGCACCTGCCTGAATCACAAGGAAGTCTGACAGGCCCCCGCAGACTGCCACTATCTAGCAGGAGGAGATGGGGCCTGACATCTTTGAGTGTTTGATGCAGGTGATGGGAAGGAGGTGTTCACTCAGGCTTAGCCCCGTCCCTGATGGATGCTGCTAACAGAACAGAACAGAACAGAACAGACAACTTTGCGGGGTTCTGTCTCTGTCGAAATCGCCTACAGAAGACGGGCTGTTTTGAGTTCAAACGTCTTTGCTGCTGGAGATTTGCGTTCGAACACCTCTCTGGGTCGGCCCCGCCCTGGAAGTTTCCCGGGTTTGTGAGCCATGTCAGGAAATCCCCCGCTCACCGGTGGCCTCCTCTGGTTGCCCAGGGAGACAGGGGGTGTGGCCTCAGAATATCCAGAAGTGAGCGTTCTGCCGTTAAAGAAAAAACGGCTGTTGATCTACCTCCAGGGAACTGCTGCTCTGGTGTGGGCACTCAGGCGACCCTTTTCTCCTCTGTCCCGCGCCCCAGAGTCAGCACTGAGCGGCCGCAGTTTGTGCTGGGTCCACACCCCTCAAGAGATCCCCCAAGAATCAGAACTGTTGGGGGATGGGCCCCCAGACCCCAATTGGGAGTGGGGGGGGGAAGCTAGAGTTTCATTCAGTTTTACGCAACACTACGGCCCGGGGAGGGCTCCTGCACTGCACCACAGGGAAGTGCCGCCAAGGCTTGATTTCCCCTCAGCAGAGTGCCCTCTCCTCGCTCACGTGTCCCAGAGTCAGCGCTGACCTGACACAGCTCAGGCACTGTGCACTCCCCTTGAGAAATCACCCAAGGATCCGAACTCTGGGGGGATAGGCCCTCAGACCCCGAGTGGGAAGCTAGAGTCTTATTCAGTCTTGTGCCCCGTAATGTTGCCCGGGGAGGGTTGGTGCACTGCACCGCAGGGAAGTGCCGACGAGGCGTGACTCCCCTTCAGCCCGGTGCCCTCTCCTCACTCGCACGCCTCAGAGTCAATGCTGACCAGTCGCAACTCGGGGACTGTCCACTCCCCTTGAGAAATCACCCAAGGATCCGAATTCCTGGGGGACAGGCCTCCAGACCTCAGTGGGCGGGAGGGGAGCGCCGGGGATTCAGGGTTGCCGGCAAAGGATTCCCAAAGTTTTATTCAGCCCTATGTCCGGCAGGAGAACGCCACGGCACCCCAGTAGGGGAGGTAGGTCCAGTTTTTAGAAGGTCTCTCCCTGGAGTGTAGTGGGAGGACCTTTAATTTCTGCCCGCTTGTTCAATTGTGGGGCTCTTGAGCCGGTCTCATGGGGGAGGGGGACTCCCGTCCGCCTGGTGGTGGATTTTGTACCTTTTGTTTGCGTCCTTGTGATCACAGCTTGCCTCAGCGGTGTTGATGTACATTCTTCAACCTTCTCTCTTGGTGAGGCTCAAGTCCACCAGGACACCTACTAAATTCCTGTCCCTTAACTCTCCTTCTGGACGGGAGCCTCTGTTGAAAGCTGGCTTCAGTCCGCCATCTTGTCTCCCTCGATAGAAAGTTTTTGAACTCAAATGGTGTTCTTATTACAGCAGTGAGAAAAAAGAATTTGGCATTATTTTTTGATGAAATCTCATTAGTAATGAGGCACTAAACACGCTGGTAAATTCAATATAAAGGAGAATGTTATTCGGGTTATTTTTAGCTACCACCTACATACAGCATCAAGACAACATCAAGCAGGAGGGAAATAATGGTTCTTTTAGTTTAATAAACCATAATGTTTCTGAAAAATTCTTCTCTTTTCTCCCCAAATTGCCGCATCTAATTATAAAGTGACTACTGTGGCAACATCTGAGATGTGAGGAAAAAGAGAGCAGAGTGAGGAGAAGAAAGAAGAGAGGGAGAGAGGGAAAGAAAGAGAGGATGGAAGGGAGAATTAGGCCACACACACATAACACACATTAAAAAAAGAAAAAAGTATTTTACTGAAGAGTAGAATGTGGGAACTAATAACTAGAAGAGAAAGGAAACATTAAAAAATGTTTAGGACTTAAACAGTCACTATCCAAACGTTTAAGTGAAGGCAAACTTTGAATATAGATAAAAGAAACCATGAATCATAGCAGAAGTTTTAAAAAGAGAGTGTTGGGGGCGGTGCCTGTGACTCAAAGGATAGGGCGCTGGCCCCATATACCAGAGGTGGTGGGTTCAAACCCAGCCCCAGCCAAAAACTGCAAAAAAAAAAAAAAAAGGAGGGTAAGGAAATCTATATCTCCAAACCATAATAAACCCTGTAAGTAAAATTCAACTTTTCTTATCTTATATTCAATGGAATGTAAGTTACTGTGTACAATAAGAAGATATAAAGATTGTGTGTTTCCTATAATGTATTATGTGTTATTTGTTATACATGTTTTTTCTGTATTACAACTGTTTGAGAAGACAGTTCACACAAAAAGAACTACAAATATATTTTACACATATGAATTGTCCAGTTTATCTAAAAATGAGATAAACACTCAAAATTCCAATGAGGTAGAAATTTTTACCCACTGGATTTGCAACAAGTCCGAGATCTCAGTTTGGTAATACAGATTTGATTTACTATGGGAAGTGTAGCAGGACAAGGCTTCCTTACACATTGTGGATGGTTAATTGGCACAGTGTTCCCAAAGAGGCTTGGAGACAGTACATATCAAAATTTTAAATGCACATAACCCTTAGACCAGGGGTGTACTTCTCAGAAATCGTTCTTTAGACACACCTGCACTGTGCATATAGCATATACAGACTTTATGTAGCTTATTGATAGGAAAGATTGGAGAAATATGTGGGTGTCCATGAATAGAAAGCAGGTCAAATAAATTCATCTACATTTATATCACGGAATTATTATGCACCTGTTAAAAGTAATAAGGTAGATCTTTATGTAGTAATGCACAATATGTTTAAAATATATCATTTAAGTGAAATGGTGTATGATATACTTCCATTCGAGTTTTAAAAAATTAGTAATAAAAAGAGGCTCTTTAGCCAAAGATCACCAAAAGTACTCAGAGTTGGACAAGTTAGGTTTATTATTTTTGCTACAAGGGAGAAAGTACACCATCAGGTACTTGTGTGATGTCTCAGTAAGATGTGTGGGAAAGGGCTTATTAAGAATTTGGCTTCGGTTGGGTAATTTTGAGGATGATTTAAGGAAGCAATGGCTATGACTGAACATCTTAAATTTATCTACAGGGAGGACAGACCAATAGGAGGATAAAACTGTAGTTGGGTAAAGTTCAAATCTCCCCACTTGGCCTTTGATATCAGGAGGGGGATGGAACCATAATATTTTTCTGTACTGTTTGGCAGTAAATTGGTTATTTTCTAAAAAGTTTTCTTTCTTGACAGCCTGGCCTTTTCTCAGGCCCTTTGGCCCAGCAGGCAGGCCTCTGCTGGTGCTTTTTTTGTTTGTATCCACTGGCATTTTCAGGCTGCTGGTCTCTCCAGCACCCTATCCGCATGGCCAAAGTTGAGAATTAGTGAAAACCATCTTAAAACGACAGGTTTACCTGGTAATTTGAGAAAGATTTCTTCATTTAAACTGACTTTTAGTCTATCTCTTCCTGCTGGGCTCTTTCCTCACGTACACTTTACAGCAATCACAGCAAACTTACAGCCTTAAGACCAGATTTTACCCATATATTTTGTTCAACCTGTATAGTGTTGGCTGATAAAAATTTCTAAAATTTTAAATCTTGGAAAGAAAAGGACACACTTCATTTAGGGATACATATTACTAGTCTGCCTGCCCTCCCCTCCCCATCTTCACTAATACACTTTCCAAAAAATAGTTTTGTTTCTCATACATTCCTTGGAAAACTGTAGCTATTGAAGTACAGTATTTACAAAGTAGGATGTCTTTAATTGTCTTCAAAGTATCAAAATAATCTAGTATGTGAGAAGAATGGTTACTGAGGGTTTAGATGAAATAAAATTGGCCAGGGTTATGCTATTCTTTCTATACTTCTATGTGATTGAAAACTTCCAGAATAAAAAGATTTTTTACATCAAACCAAGGTGGTTTTTGTTTGTTTGTTTTTGAGACAGGGTCTCACTTTGTCGCCCAGGTAGAGTGCGGTGGTATCATATCTCACAGCAACCTCAAAAGCTTGGGCTCAAATGGATCCTCTTGCCTCAGCCTCCTGAGTAGCTGGGATATTGTGGCGTCTGCCACAATGTCCGACTAGTTTCTATATTTAGTAGAAACAGGGTCTGGGCCTTCCTCAGGCTGGCCTGGAGCTCCTGAGCTCAGTTGATCCTCCCTCCTCGGCCTCCCAAAGTGCTAGGATTACGGGCATGAGCCACCGTGCCAGGCCCAGGATGGTCTTTACCATTAAGGAACTTAACATACAACTTGAAAAGGCACATTACTCAAGGAGTGCAAACGTGGAAGGCGAGGGGAGAAGAGTATTCAGTGGCCAGGGAGAGGTGGCAGGACACAGCTTAAAGGTGTGCCGTGTGGACTCAGGAGGAAGGCCAGACTGCGGCCACGGCAGGAAAAGCATTCGTGGAGCGCCTGGAGCTAACGTCTGTGTGCTATGTTGTAAAGGCATTTTCTCATTTGCTGCTCACAATACATCCTGTGAGGTTGATAACAGAGGCAAAAAAAAAAAAAAAAAAAAAAAAATGACCCTGCTACTCAGGCAGGTTAAATTACTCACCTTGGGTACCTCTCCGGAGAGCCATTGCACTGGAAAACCAGCCTGCAGGGGGCCGAGTTAGAGATGACCACCAGCCAGAGACTTAGAGACCACCTACAAGCTAAATAAGACGTACAAAAAGTATGTTTAAAATGTTTGATTTTGTTGCTAACTTTTAAAAATCAGGAACAGAGACTTTGGGTTTCTGACTTTTCTTGAAGAACGGAAGACCTGGCGGCACAGGTGCGGCACCTCGCAGACGGGATGCTGCTGCCCCCTGTGGGCAGGACCGACTCCCTGACGCCGGAGTCCCTTTCTCCCTATGTACTGCGGTACTTGCGTTATGGCCTACTTTGGTATTTGAATTCATTTATATACTAATTACATTCAGCCTGGAGTGTTATGACTTTCTAGCGTGGGTCTGATCCGCGAGAGAGTGGCATAGAGTCTTAGAAATTCAATGTGATTTGTCCACCACATGCTGAGAACCACGCTCCAAACCACTTCTTTAGCAATTAATCCCATACTCCAAGCCTACTGGAACGTCTCTTGCAGAGTTTCCTTGTGCTTTAAATGCTAAGTGCCATATGAATGAGTGGTGTGATAATAAGTGCTTAGAGATTCAGAGGAAGGTACAATTATTTCTGTAGCCATTAAGACAAATATGTTTAAAAGTCGGTTTGAAATTTTCTTAGAAAAGAGAAAGCATTCCAGATGGAAAGGAAATCAAAGGAAAAAGCATGGATTTAAAAAAGCTTGAATACTTGCAGGGAGTAGAAGATGAACAGGGTATTTAAAACTGAGGCCCCTTCACCCAAGTCCCTCTCACTCAGAACTAGATAGAACCACAGAAATGTTAAAACTAGAAAAGAGCTAATAGATCACGATTGTAAGAGGGTCTTTACCTAACAAATGCAATCAGTGTAACCTGGTTTCTTGTACCCTCAATGAATCTCCAACAATTAAAAAAAAAGTTAATAGATGGTCTGTATTTGAAACTACTTTTTTTATTTATTTATTTATTTATTTTTATTTTTATTTTTTGTAGAGACAGAGTCTCACTTTACTGCCCTCTGTAGAGTGCCATGATGTCACAGGACTCACAGCAACCTCCAGTTCTTGGGCTTCTGCGATTCTCCTGCCTCAGCCTCCCAACCAGCTGGGACTACAGGTGCCCGCCACAACGCCTGGCTATTTTTTTGTTGCAGTTCGGCCGGGGCCGAGTTTGAACCTGCCACCCTCATTTTATGGGGCCGGCGCCCTACTCACTGAGCCACAAGCGCCACCCTGAAACTACTTTTTACAAATGACAACCAAGATCTTTAGAAATTACCTGATTTGCTGACACGGTGCAGTGGCTCACACCTGTAATCCTAACACTCTGGGAGGCCAAGGCAGATGAGTTGCTTGAGCTCATGAGTTTGAGACCAGCCTGAGCAAAGCGAGACCTCGTCTCTACAAACAGAAAAACTAGCTGGGCTTTGTGGAGGGTGCCTGTAATCCCAGCTACTTGGGAGGCTGAGGCAAGAGGATCATTTGAGCTCAAGAGTTTAAGGTTGCTGTGAGCTATAACACAAGGTCACTCTACCCAGGGCAACTGAGTGAGACTCTGTAAATAAATAAATAAATAAATAAAAGCTGGTTTGCTTAATGTCACACAGTTAGTAAGTGAGCGTTTGAGATTAGATCTGCTTCCCACTGTTCCCCTCCCGATTTACCTTTCAACTGGGTCATTTCTGTTACAAACAAGGAGAGAAAAATCCAAGTTGCTGCTGAGTTCTGGATGTATTATTTTTCTTAACCTGAAGTAGCAGTTTCCTTTTTCCTTTCATCACTCAGTTTCACTCAGATTCTTAACCAAATCAGGAATGTGCTGGGAGAAGATTTGGCAAATGGACCAAAGGACTAAGAATAGCTGACCCTGGGCGGCGCCTGTGGCTCAGTCTGTAAGGCGCCGGCCCCATATACCGAGGGTGGCAGGTTCAAACCCAGCCCCGGCTGAACTACTACCAAAAAATAGCTGGGCGTTGTGGCGGACGCCTGTAGTCCCAGTTACTCGGGAGGCTGAGGCAAGAGAATCGCTTAAGCCCAGGAGTTGGAGGTTGCTGTGAGCTGTGTGAGGCCACGGCACTCTACCGAGGGCCAGAAAGTGAGACTCTGTCTCTACAAAAAAAAAAAAAAAGAATAGCTGACCCTTCACACCACCTTCGTCCATTGTGCGATTTCATTTGACCTCCTTCAAAACTGATCTGCTCAGAGTCTAAATTCTGTGTGACTATCATGTTCACTATGAGAAAGAAACGGCATGAAAAATGTGTCTAAAGTGGGCAGGAGAAAGGAAGATGTGCTAGCAGGCATGTCTCAGGCTCAGCATTCATAATAACCAGGACAGGAATCTGAAAATAGTAGTCCGTTTCAGTGTTGCCTAAAAGGCACTGACAGGCTTCCTCTGGCTTTCACCCTGCAGTTGGTGATGCCTCATTTGCATCTTGGAATTCAGGACTGGCAATATAGCACAGCATTAAGATCGCAGGTTTGGATTGGAAGCCACGTTTCAGTATTCGCCAGCTAAGTGATATGGACAATTGATTTTACCTCTCTCCAAGCATCAGTTTACACATATAAAAGTGGTGACAGGAAAAGATCCTACATCCTTATTGAGTCATTATGAGGATTGAGTACCTTAATTTAGGTTTTCCCCAAAGCATGCTCTGAAAATAGGATTTGGGTGCAAGTAATTTATTTGGGAGGTGATCCCAGGAAACATGGTGAAAGTGTGATGAAAGAAGGCAGGGAAGGGAGGAAAGCCAATAATGGCTGTTTTAACACGTGCATCACCATGGCAAGCAGAAGGCGCATAATCCTATCAGGGATTGATCTTCATCATAGAGCGAGGAATCCAGGAAGGGTAGCTGTCCCCAACCTCACAGTCCTCACTGGTTGAGGATTACTCCTGGGGCTGTTAACTCCCAGGTACTTCGGGCCTCCCCCTGAGCACAGGTCGGGAACAATGCAGAGTACAGAGAAAGCCCCCCACCAGAAAGATCCAGAGCTTGAGGTGAAAAGCATTTCATTTTTACAGGTACTGTCTACCAAGGTTGAGGTGACGTCTAGAGGGGTCCGAGGGGATATGGACAAGGCATTAATTGACAGCATCTCCTTTACTGAGATAATGTGTTTGTGACAGTAGCGCCCGGAACACAGAAAGCACTTGGCAAGTGAGAGAGCTATTTAAAGTACAAAGTACTCAGCACCAACAAGGCAAAGTCTTCCAGATTAGAAAAAGCAGAAAGACTAGTACAGAGATGAGATGAATGGAATCAAGCCAGGAACGTGGAAGTTGTCATTCCTCCCCACCTTCTCTTCAACCCTCAACCCTCTATGTCCCATCAATTTGATCACTTTAACATCTCCTCTTTCTCTTTTTTTATATTTATTTATTTATATTTATTTATTTGAGACAAAGTCTCACCTTTTCACCCTCAGGAAAGTTCCATGGCGTCACAGCTCACAGCAACCTCAAACTCTTGGGCTCAAGCAATTCTCTTGCCTCAGCCACCCAAGTAGCTGGGACTACAGGCACCCGCCATAATGCCTGGCTAGTTTTATTTTTTATTTATTTATATTTTTATTAAATCACAGCTGTGTACATTGATACGATCATGAGACATCATTCACTAGCTTCACAGACCGTTTGACACACTTTCATCACACTGGTTAACATAGCCTTCCTGGCATTCTCTCAGTTACTGTGCCAAGACACTTACATTCCACATTTACCAAGTTTCACATATACCCTTGTAAGATGCACCGCTGGTGTAATCCCACCAATCCCCCTTCCCTCTACCCACCTCCCTCCTCCCTCCCCTCCCTTTCCCCCTTCCCCCTATTCTTAGGTTGTAACTGGGTTATACCTTTCATGTGAAAGCCCTTAGTTTCATAGTAGGGCTGAGTACATTGGGTACTTTTTCTTCCATTCTTGAGATACCTTACTAAGAAGAATATGTTCCAGCTCCATCCATGTAAACATGAAAGAGGTAAAGTCTCCATCTTTCTTTAAGGCTGCATAATATTCCATGGTATACATATACCACAATTTATTAATCCATTCCTGGATTGATGGGCACTTGGGCTTTTTCCATGACTTAGCAATTATGAATAGGGCTGCAATAAACATTCTGGTACAAATATCTTTGTTATGATGTGATTTTTGGTCTTCTGGGTATATGCCTAGTAGAGGGATTACAGGATTGAATGGCAGATCTATTTTTAGATCTCTAAGTGTTCTCCATATCTCTTTCCAAAAGGAATGTATTAATTTGCATTCCCACCAGCAGTGCAAAAGTGTTCCCTTTTCTCCACATCTGCGCCAACATCTCTGGTCTTGGGATTTTGTGATATACGCTAGTCTCACAGGAGTTAGATGGTATCTCAAAGTAGTTTTGATTTGCATTTCTCTGATGATTAAAAATGATGAGCATTTTTTCATGTCTGAAGGCCTTGTGCCTGTCTTCTTCAGAGAAGTTTCTCTTCAAATCCCTTGCCCAGCCTGCGATGGGATCCCTTATTCTTTTCTTGCTAATGCGTTTGTGTTCTCTGTGGATTCTGGTTAATAAACCTTTGTTGGAGACATAACCTGAAAATATCTTCTCCCATTCTAAGGGCTGTCTGCTTGCTTTACTTACTGTGTTCTTGGCTGTGCAGAAGCTTTTTAGTTTGATCAAGCCCCACTAGTGTATCTTTGAAGCTGCTTCAATTGCCCAGGGGGTTCTCCTCATAAAATACTCACCCAGACCGATTTCTTCAAGGGTTTTTTCCCTGCACTCTCCTCTAGTATTTTTATAGTTTCATGTCTTAAGTTTAAATCTTTAATCCAGTGAGTAGTTAATGGTGAAAGGTGTGGGTCCAGTTTCAGTCTTCTGCAGGGTGCCAGCCAGTTCACCCAGCACCATTTCTTAAATAGGGAATCTTTTCCCCACTGAATGTTTTTGTTTGTTTGTTTGTTTGTTTGTAGAGACAGAGTTTCACTTTATGGCCCTAGATAGAGTGCCATGGCATCACACAGCTCACAGCAACCTCCAACTCCTGAGCTCAAGCGATTCTCTTGCCTCAGCCTCCCAAGTAGCTGGGACTACAGGTGCTCGCCAAAACACCTGGCTATTTTTTTGCCGCAGTTTGGCCGGGGCCAGGCTTGAACCCACCACCCTCGGTATTTGGGGCTGGCACCCCACCGACTGAGCCACAGGTGCCACTCTTCACTGAATGTTTTTAATTGGCCTGTCAAAGATCAAATAACAGTAAGTAGCTGGATTCATCTCTTGGTTCTCTATTCTGTTCCAGACATCTACTTCTCTGTTTTTGTGCCAATACCATGCTGTTTTGATCACTATCGATTTGCAGTATAGTCTGAGATCTGGTAGCGTAATTCCTCCTGCTTTGTTTTTATTTCTGAGTAATGTCTTGGCTATTCGAGGTTTTTTCTGATTCCATATAAAACGAAGTATTGTTTTTTCAAGATCTTTAAAGTATGACATTGGAGCTTTAATAGGGATTGCGTTGAAATTATATATTGCTTTGGGTAGTATGGACATTTTAACAATGTTCATTCTTCCCAGCCATGAGCATGATATGTTTTTCCATTTGTTAACATTTTCAGCTATTTCTTTTCTTAGAGTTTCATAGTTCTCTTTATAGAGATCTTTCACGTCCTTTGTTAGATAAATTCCCAAATATTTCATCTTCTTTGGCACTATTGTGAATGGGATAGAGTCCTTAACTGTTTTTTCAACTTGACTATTGTTGGTATATATAAAGGCTACCGATTTATGAATGTTGATTTTGTAACCTGAGACATTGCTGTATTCCTTGAACACTTCTAAGAGTTTTGTAGTAGAGTCCCTAGTGTTTTCAGGTATACAATCATATCATCTGCGAAGAGCTAAAGTTTGATCTCTTCTGACCCTATATGGATACCCTTGATCGCCTTTTCTTCCCCAATTGCGGTGGCTAAAACTTCCATTACAATGTTAAAAAGCAATGGAGACAATGGGCAGCCTTGTCTGGTTCCTGATCTGAGTGGAAATTATTCCAATTTAACTCCATTCAATATGATATTGGCTGTGGGTTGGCTGTAGATGGTCTCTATCAGTTTAAGAAATGTCCCTTCTATACCTATTTTCTTAAGTGTTCTGATCATGAAGGGATGCTAGATATTATCAAAAGCTTTTTCTGCCTCAATTGAGAGAATCATATGGTCTTTGTTTTTTAATTTGTTTATGTGCTGGATTACATTTATAGATTTACATATATTGAACCAGCCGTGAGACCCTGGGATAAAACCGACTTGGTCATGATGTATAATTTTTTTGATGTGTTGCTGGATTCTGTTTGTTAGGATCTTGTTGAATATTTTTGCATCTATATTCATTAGTGATATCGGTCTATAATTTTCTTTTCTTGTTGGATCTTTTCCTGGTTTGGGGATCAGGGTGATGTTTGCTTCATAGAACGTGTTGGGTAGTCTTCCTTCTTTTTCTACATTTTGGAACAGGTTGAGTAATATAGGCACTAATTCCTCTTTAAAGGTTTGGTAGAATTCTGACATGAAACCATCTGGTCCCGGGCTTTTCTTTTTAGGGAGGTTTTGTATGGTTGATGCTATTTCTGAACTTGATATGGGCCTGTTCAACATTTCCACTTGATTCTGGCTAAGTCTTGGAAGGTGGCGCACTTCCAAGTATCGGTCTATTTCCTTCAGATTTTCATATTTCTGAGAATAAAGTTTCTTGTAATATTCATTAAGGATTTTTTGGATTTCTGAGGAGTCTTGTTATTTTGTCTTTGTTGTTTCTGATTGATGAGATTAGAGATTTTATTCTTTTTTTTCCTGATTAGGTTGGCCAAAGGTTTATCTATTTTATTGACCTTTTCAAAAAAACCAGCTTTTTGATTTATTGATCTGTTGTATTATTCTTTTGTTTTCAATTTCATTTAATTCTGCTCTAATTTTGGTTATTTCTTTTCTTCTACTGGGTTTGGGGTTGGAATGTTTTTCCTTTTCCAGTTGCTTGAGATGTCCCATTAAGTTGTTAGCTTCCTCTCTTTCCATTCTCTTGAGGAAGGCTTGCAGTGCTATAAATTTCCCTCTTAGAACCGCCTTTGCGGTGTCCCAGAGGTTCTGATAGTTCATGTCTTTATTGTCATTTTGTTCCAAAAAATTGGCGATTTCTTTCTTAATCTCATCTCTGACCCAACTATCATTCAGCATAAGGTTATTTAACTTCCATGTTTTTGTATGAGTATACAGATTCCTGTTGTTACACAGCTCAAGTTTTATTCCATGGTGGTCCAAGAAGATGCATGGAATAATTTCTATTCCTTTAAATTTACTGAGGTAAGACCTGTGACCTAAGATGTGATCAATTTTGGAGTAAGTTCCATGAGCTGATGAGAAGTATGTGTATTCAGTTTTGTTGGGATGAAATGTTCTGTAGATGTCTGCTAAATCTAAATGTTGGATTGTTAGGTTTAAATCTAAGATTTCTTTGCTCAGCTTCTTGTTGGAGGATTGATCCAACACTGCCAAAGGAGTTTTGAAATCTCCGACTATTGTGGAGCTGGAGGAAATCAAGTTGTTCATGTCTGTTAGAGTTTCTCTTATAAATTGAGGTGCATTCTGGTTGGGTGCATAGATAGATATTAATAATTGAAATCTCATCATATTGAGTATTACCCTTAACAAATACGAAGTGACCATTCTTGTCCTTCCTTACTTTTGTTGGTTTAAAGCCTATTGTATCTGCAAATAAAATTGCAACACCTGCTTTTATCTGATTACCATTTGCCTGAAATATGGATGACTATCCTATCACCCTGAGTCTGTATTTGTCTTTTAAGTTAAGATGTGACTCTTGTATGCAACAAATATCTGGCCTGAGTTTTTGTATCCAGTCAGCTAACCTATGCCTCTTTAGAGGACAATTTAAGCTGTTCACATTAATGGAGAATATTGATAAGTCTGGTAAAATTTTGGGTATTGAGTTTAAGTCCAGTGGACATTTTTAACCCTTTCACCAGTGTGGAAATTGGAGTTTGATCCAAAGTTTCTGAGTGAGTTTACTTTTGTGGTAGAGGATTGGGTTGGTCATTATGGAGGATAGGTCTGAGAATACCCTGTAGAACTGGTTTGGTTATGGCAAATTTCTTCAACATATGAATGTCATTAAAGTATTTAATTTCTCCATCATAAATGAAACTCAGTTTAGCTGGATACAAGATCCAGGGTTGAAAGTTATTTTGCTTTAGGAGATTAAAAGTCGATGACCACCCTCTTCTGGCTTGAAAAGTTTCAGCAGAGAGATCTGCAGTCATTCTAATATTCTTCCCTTTGAAGGTAATGGTTTTCTTTCTCCTGGCAGCTTTGAGAATTTTCTCCTTCATATTAACTTTAGTGAAGTTAATTATGATATGCCTGGGAGATGTCTTATTGGGGTTGATTCGTGCTGGGGTTCTGAAGCTGTCTGCTCTCTGAATTTCAGAATCTCTAGGCATGTCTGGAAAATTCTCTTTCATAATTTCATGCAGAAGGGCCTCTGTGCCCAGCGAGGCCACTTCATCTGTTTCAGGAACTCCAATGATTTGGATATTGACCTTCTTCGAATTATCCCAGAGCTCTCGGAGAGAATGATCTGTTTTTGCTCTCCATTTCTCTTCCTTTTTGAGAGTTTGGGAGCATTCAAAGGCTTTACCTTCAATGTCAGAAGTCCTTTCTTCTGCTTGCTCCATTCTGTTGCTGAGGGATTCTACTATATTTTTCATATCTTTGAAGGCTGCAAATTCTTGCTTCAGTGTGTCTAAGTCTTTGGTGGTTTTGTCTTTAAATTCGTTAAGTTTTAGAGACAACTTTTGAATTTCTCCTTGAATTCCTAATTCCACTTTATTAATCTTGTCTGCAATCCAATTTCTGAATTCAATTTCTGTCATCTCAGCCAGTTGTTTATGAATGGCATCTTCAATTACATCTGCCATATCTTTCCTTGGTGTGGGGTTGATCTATTCTGGTTATTCATGTTACCAGAGCTTTTCCACTGAATCCGCCCCATGGTTGTTTTACTCCCTTTGATTTTTTCCCCTGGGACTTTGTCGAGGGCCTGTACAGTGTTGTGGCCTGAGAAACTGGGGCCCTGTCTGGTGTGGTGGGGCTAAGTGGTTCTGTCTTGTTTTCAGCTGGTTTCTGTTCCACCCTAGTGAAACAGATACTCTGGATTGAAGTCTCAGCTGTGGAGAAATATCAGCAATTAAGTCACCCCACCCCCCACTGGCAAACAATTGGAAAAGAAAAATCAAACCTTCCTACCACCGTGCACCCAGGGCACAACCTAATTTGTCCTCAGGCGATTGGTTCAGTTCAAAAGGTCCAAATCAATTGTCTCAGTCTGCACCTGTCTCTGGTGAAAGAGTTTAAGAGGTCTCTGGGAACTGGATCACAGGGGTCTGGTCACTACTCTGGTGTGGCTTGCTCCAGTGCTGCGTGGAGTCAGGAGGAGCCACCCAGCCAATAGATCAGTCTGGGAAGGTTAATGCCTCCTTCCCCACTTTGCACCACTGTCACACCCAGTCACTGATAGCCCTGCAGTTGGCTGACCCAGTTGCCTGTAGTGAACCGGTACTCCAGGAACTTGCACCTGCCTGAATCACAAGGAAGTCTGCCAGGCTGCTGCGCTCTGCCTCTCTCTAGCAGGAAGAGGTGAGCCCTAACAACCTCGGATGCTTGATGAAGGTCAGGGGGTTTTCACTCAGGTCCAGTCTCGCCCCTGATTAATGTTACTGACAGAACAGAACAGAACAACTTTGCATTTCCCCTGCAGAAGAGAAGCTGAATTGAGTTCCAAATCAGCTTGTCTTTGCTCTTGTATTGTCTATAGGCTGATGATCCCCTGAGGGCCAGGTGTGTCCTAGGTTCAGTAACGTGGACCTCTGGGTCAGCCCCGCCCTGGGAGTTTCCCCGGTTTGCAAGTTGGTGTTGCCTCGGGCAAATCCTATACTCACAGTCTCTGGTTACCCAGGGAGACAGGGGGTGTGGCTTCAGAATATTTGGTAGTGAGCCATATTGCTAGCAAAAGAGGGCTGCTGTTTTATGCCTCAGGGAACCGCTGCTCCAGTACAGCTCCGTTCCAGCCAACCATCCTCTCTCCGCTCCCGTGCCCCAGAGTCTGCACCAACCAGCTGCAGCCCCGGCACTGTCTACACCCCTTGAGAAATAGCCCAAGAGTCTGGACTCCTGGGGGACAGGCCTCCAGACCTTGGAGCGAGAGTGGAGGGGAGCACTGAGAGCCCGGGGTTGTGGGCAGAGAACACACACAGTTTTACACGGTTTTATGCCTGGCTGTATTGTCACCAAAAGACGGCTGTCGCACTCTGCCTCAGGGAATCGCTGCTCTGGTGCGGTCCCCTCTCCGCCGATTGTCCTCTCCTCACTCCCGTGCCCCGGAGCCAGAGCCAACCAGCTGCAGTCCAGGAACCATCCATACCCCTCGAGAAATCACCCAAGACTCTGAACTCCTGGGGGACTGGCCTCCAGACCTCAGTGTGAGTGGAGAGGAGCGCTCGGAGCTCAGAATTCCAGGTAGAGACTATATACAGTTTATACAGTTTTATGCCTGGCAGGAGGATGCTGTGGCACCCTAGTAGGGGAGGTAGGTCCGAATTTTAGAGGGTCTCTCCCATGGAGTGTAGTGGGAGGACCTTTGAACTCTGCCTGGTTGTTTGTGGGGCACTCCGAGCCATTCTCATGGGAGAGGAGGACTCCTGTCCCCTTGGTGATGGATTTTGTACCTTTTGTTTGTATCCTTGTGGTCGCAGCTCGCCTCCGTGGGGTTGATGTGCATTCTTCAACCTTCTCTCTTAGTGCAGCTCAAATCCACCAGGTTACTTGCTGAATTTTTGTCCTTTAACTCTCCTTCAGGACGGGAGCCTCTGTAGAAAGCTGGCTTCAGTCAGCCATCTTGTCTCCTCCCCACCTGGCTAGTTTTAGTGATGAAGTTTTGCTCTGGCTCAGGCTGGTCTCAAACTCATGAGCTCAGGCAATCCATCCACCTCGGCCTTCTTTCTCTCTTTTCACCCAAGCAAGACTACTTTAAAGCAGGAATTTTACATCTCTTGTTTTTAAATATATCAACCGTCATTCTCTCATTCTTGCCTCACCCAACACATTCATTCAGCACTGTCTGAACACTTTTCTACCGCCCAGTCCTGATGAGGTCACTCTTTTCTTCAAATACGTCAATGATTCACCACTTATTTCTGGGTGAAATTAAAACTCTTTTTCTTAGGATACAAGACTCCTCACAACCTAGTCCTGCTTATTTGTTCAATCTCATCTCCCTTGTACCTGACTGTCAATTTCTAAATCCCAGACATAAGACTTACTGCCTTATACCCATAGATGCCACACTTTCTCACCATTCAGTGCTATTGCCTCTTTCCCAAAGCTCCTAATTTTCATTCAGGAATTCAAGTTGGTATCATCTTCTATGAGAAACTATCCCTGATACGTCCCCTTCCTTCTTGGTGTGGATCAGTGATCAAATGACATCTCCATTTATGTCTTAAAACTTGCCATTTGGGCTCGGCGCCTCTAGCTCAAGCGGCTAAGGCTCCAGCCACATACACTGGAGCTGGCGTGTTGGAATCTGGCCCAGACCGCCAAACAACTACAACTATAACCAAAAAATGCGGCCTATAGTCCCAGCTACATAGGAGGCTGAGGCAAGAGGATCACTTAAGCCAAGAGTTTGAGGTTGCTGTGAGCTGTGATGTCACCCACTCTACCCAGGGAGACAGCTTGAGACTCTGTCTCAAAAAAATAAAACAAAAAACTTCCATTTGTATTATAGATGTCTGTTTATTTGTCTTACTAATCAGACCCTTATTCTTCATAATCGGATACTGAGCATCTTCATTATTAATATGTACTCAAGGAGGCGTCTCCTTCTCGGTTTGTAGAGGAAGTCGGGGCCCTTCGTCTGGGGTTTCCGAGCCCTGCCCCTTCCAGGGTCAGGGGTGAGGCTGCACGGCGCCCCCTGCCGGTCGCGTGGCTGCCCACGCCTCGCTCCCTCGGCCCCTCCCCCCTCCTCGGCCCCTCCCCCGGCCCTGCCCACCCCCAGCTGCCCACCGGGGGGCCTGTGGTGTTTTTCCACTGCACATTCTTCGAGTTCAGCCTGGCCTTCCAGCTTTCCTTAATCACTTTGGCTGGGGACCCCCTTCGTGTTATCATCCTGGGACCCCTGGGCCTGGGTGCCTTCCTGATCTCCTCACCCTGTATTCCTCCATGTCCAGTTCTGGGCAGGACAATGCCGGTTGCCAAGAAAAGGGACTTCATTTAGCCAGTTGCCCTGGAGTTGAAATTAGTGGAGGCTCAAGGGTAGATGAGCTCTGAGATTCCCAGAACCCCATCCCAAGACTTGACATCTTGGTCTTTTTCTCAGATCAGAGGAGAACCACTTTTGGTGTGATAAAGACCCCAAACTGCCTTTTTTTTCCTTTTTTGCATGGGGGGAGGCAGAGGTATGTTGGAACTCTTCTAACCTCCTTGGATATTACTTTCTCTCTTCAAATTGCTCCTCATGACTGGGCTCATTTCTATCCATTTCCCCTTGATCCCAGGGCCCAGGGGGAAAGGAAGGAAGTGCATGTTTGGGAACTGGCATTACTGGAACTAACAGTTTTAACCTCCTTGACCGCCAGCGTTCCTCCTCTCCCAAAGGTGAAGCGGAGGGTGAGCTGGCCTACTCCAGAGCTAAGCGCCACTGGAGGAGTCAGACTACCTTGACATTGTAGGGAAGGAGAACAGATGTTTTCTAGTTTTTAACGGGTGTGGGAGAGATGGGGAAATTTTCTATGAACTGTAACATTTTCTGCTGAGTATAGAGTGTCCCATCCTTTTAATCAAGGTGATTGTGATTTTGACTAATAAAAAGGAGTTTGTAAAAAAATATAAAAGTAAAAAAATAAGTATCAAAGTGATTTTTATCCACACTGAAGCTTAAAAATCATTTTTCATACTAAGAGTTTCCTAAAGGGAAGAACCTTTTTCTTTGCAATCCTAGTGCCTAACACAGTTCCATAGCATGTACTTGGGTGCTCAACAACTAGTACTTGAATTAATAAATAACATTATTTAAGTTTTGAATATTTCCACTCCTTCACAGAGATTTTATCAGGGTGCCACCTGTGGTGATAAGCCTCAGGTTTTCTGTACAGAAGGTGTTGTAAGCTGGGCATCTCACTGTTGATCAGCCTGTCCTCCAACGAAGCGACTATTAAATTTGACTGGTTCTCAAGGAATAGGGCTCCGGTCCCATATGCTGGAGGTGGGGGTTCAAACTCAGTCCCGGCCAAAAACCACAAAAGAAAAAAGAAAAAAAAATTGACTGGTTCTACTTTTTCACCCTTGATTGCTTTAAAATCTTTTCCAGAAAAAGTATTTAGTCTTACTGGTTTTATTAATGAAGTCTGAAGAGTGGCTCTCAAGCTCAGATGTAGCAGAATGGCCTGGGAAAGCTTGTTAATGATAGAGATGTCTGAGCCCCAGTCCCAAAGATTCCAGTTCATTATTTGAGAAAGGAGGGGCAAGGCTCTGTATTTTTAATAAGATCTTGGAGAAGAAAACATCCCCTATAATAAACAGATCTACATATGACATAGACAGTTTAGAGAAATGGAAGACATTTCTACAAACAGATACGTTCTTACGTTTGATTTTCTCCAAATACTGTGACCTGTTGCAAAAGATGTTATCAGAATGCTTTATACAAACAGTTCTAGAAATTTAGTAGTATTACAGTATCATGCCTTGATTAGTTTGCCTAGTGATTTAGTGACCCTAAAGAGGATTCATTCTCTAATATTTTTTATTCCTCTTGGTAGTTGTAAAGGTAGACTGCATACTCAGCAAAGCCAGCCACGAAACTGGAGTGTGGCCACCCAGCTTTGACTTGTGTGTGTGTCCACATGCTTTCCTTCCTATGTGTAGCCTTCTTAGTAGATGACAAAATCAAGCCTTACTCCAAACCTTGAATCTGCTCTGATTTTTCACAACTAGAGGAGGATCTGTAGTTCCCTAATCACTGATGACAATTAAAGGGCTGCAGGATGAGGACAAGTGTACATCTCCCCCCCTCCTCCCTCCCATAAACTATCCAGAGCTGTCATGGCAGTCTCTGCCCCTGGATCATTTTTAGAGTAGCAGGTTTTATAACTTTACAGAGAGACCATAAACTGAACCTATCTGTTCCTCTGTTTAGTTCTTTATCTCCCATCTAGACTTTTATAGCTGCCCCAGAAGGTGTCGTGAAAGACCAAGCATCTTCTTAGTCCCAGGAAACACATATTCCATCATGGTACTACCCTGTGGGGCAGGGGTAAGAATGGAACTCTGTTCTATTTAATTCATTTTAAGCTATTATGGACCCCTAAGTGTAAAGTTTGCTTTAAAAGAGGAATTAGAATACTCAGTAATTGAAAAAGAAAATAGTCTCCTCTTCTTTATTTCAGGTTAATACAAGGGTACAAATGATTAAGTTACATTGTTTGCATTTTTAAGGTAAAGTTCAAGTTGTAGTGAAGCCCTTCACCCAGGAGGTGTGCTGTATACCCTCACATTGTGCCCATTAGGTGAGAACTTGCCAATACCCTCCTTTCTCCCTCTCCTCCCCACCAACTCCTTTCGTGTGTACATGTAGTTGTTCATATAGGTTCCCTGGTTTCATATTAATATTGAGTACATTGGATACTGGTTTTTCCATTCTTGTGATACTTTACTAAGAAGAATGTGTTTCAACTCCATCCTGGCAAACACAGAAGATGTAAAGTCACCATCTTTTCTTAAGGCTGAATAGCATTCCATGATATACATACACCATAGTTTATTAATCCATTCATGGGTTGATGGGCAGTGGGCTGCTTCTGTATCTTGGCAATTGTGAACTGAGCTGCAATAAACATTCTAATGCAAATATCCTGTGGTAAAATTTTTTTTTTCTTCTTTTGGTGATATTTAGCAATGGGATTGCAGGATCAAATGGAAGGTCTACTTTTAGTTCTTTGAGAATTCTCCATACTTCTTTCTGTAGAAGTTGTATTAGTTTGTAATCCCACCAGCAGTACAAAAATTTTCCCTTCTCTCCACATCCACGCCAGCATCTGCATTCAGGATTTTGTGATGTGGGCTATTTTCACTGGGGTTAGGTGATACCTCAGTGTGGTTTTGATTTGCATTAATCTGATAATTAGGGACGACGAGCATTTGTTCATGTTTTTTGGCCATTCATTTGGCATCTTTAGAGAAGTTTCTGTTCAAATCTCTTGCCCACTTATAAATAGGGTTGTTTACTCTTTTCTTGTTTATTAATTTAAGTTCTCTGTAGATTCTAGTTATCAGCTCTTTGTCATATTTATAGCATGCAAATCTCTTCTCCCATTTTGAAGCTGTGTGTTTGCTTTAGTTGTTGTACCATTAACTGTGCAGAAGCTTTTTGGTTTGATCATGTCCCATTTATTTATTTTTGGTGTTGCTGCTATTGTCAAGAGGGTCTTCTTCATAAAATATTTTCCCAGGCCAATTTTGCCAAGAGTTTTTCCAACACTTTCTTCTAGGATTTTTATTGTTTCATATCTTACTTAAATTTAAATCTTTTATCCAGCAAGAGTCAATTTTTGTCCATAGTGAGAGGTGCGGGTCAGTCTTCTACATGTGACTAAGCAGTTCTCCTAGCACCATTTATTAAATAGGAATTCTTTTCCACAGCACATGCTTTTGTTTGGTTTATCAAAGATCAGATGGTGATATGTGGCTGGGTTCATCTCTAGATTCTCTATTCTATTCCATAGATCTGTATCTCTCTTTTTGTACCACTACTGTGCTGTTTTGATCATTGTAGACTTGTAGTATAACCCGAAGTCTGGTGACATTATGCCTCCAGATTTGTTTTTATTTCTTAAAATTGTATTGGCTATTCAGGCTTTTTTTCTGGTTCCATATGAGAAAAAGAAAATAGTTTCCTCTTGACGATACATGGGCTAATGCTGATCTGAAACAACCAAGAGGAAACTTGGAAAATCTCTTTTTTTTTTTTTTGTAGAGACAGAGTCTCACTTTACCACCCTCAGTAGAGTGCCATGATGTCACAGGACTCACAGCAACCTCCAGCTCTTGGGCTTTCGCGATTCTCCTGCCTCAGCCTCCCAAGCAGCTGGGACTACAGGTGCCCGCCACAACACCCGGCTATTTTTTGGTTGCAGTTCAGCCGGGGCTGGGTTTGAACCCGCCACCCTCGGTATATGGAGCTGGTGCCCTACTCACTGAGCCACAGGTGCCACCCGGAAAATCTCCATCATGGTCAGAGGGAGACAGAATATTTGTGGGGGCTTTCATCTTCCATGCTACTGTTAGTAGTAAAATGTTGATTGTTTTATATAAAACTACAAAAAAAAAATCCATGCAGAAGATAAACGATACTTGTGAATTTTTTCAGTTTACCTATAAATAAAATTTTTAGATTATAGATATAATTTTTATAGGTTTAAATGTCAAAGTTTTTGGAGGATTTTATCAAAATATATTTTTAAATACAAGTCAATGAAAAATTTATATTTTGCTTAGCAAAATATTCCTTTGTAGCCAATTTTGTTGTAATAGAGCTATTTAATAAAAGCAAGGGACCCTCGCTTTGACTATGCATTGAAAACATTGCTATAGGGTGGCGCCTGTGGCTCAAGGAGTAGGGCGCCGGTCCCATATGCCAGAGGTGGCGGGTTCAAACCTAGCCTGGCCAAAAAAAAAAAAAAAAAGAAAACATTGCTATATAACTATATCATATATATCTATTTATTTTATATAATTTCTTTTTGAAATTTGTCAGAAACTATTAATTTTGTCTTTAATTTAATTTTATTATTTAGGTTAGGCTGTTTAACATCTGACAAATTCTTCAGTAAAGCATCATCTTTTATTAATATTTTCTTAAATTATGAAAAGGGTTTTGTGTGTTCTAATTCACATCCTACTGAGCTTAGTAGATAGAGAAAGTTACGTGGAAATAAAAAGATAAGTGGCCAAGTTTGAAGCCTTAATTTGAAAAAGAGTATTAATAATTGCTTTCTAAAAATAAGTATATTTAAATTCAAAGCCCCATAAAGAAAAAAAGTGAAACTTTGTGAGAAAAATTGCTTTGCTGAATTTCTTCAATTAAACCACTAGATGGCAATATATTTGTTTCTTTGTGAATCAACTACATGAATGGCTCTTGAAAAAAACAACTTTTTTTTTTCAAAAAATAGCTCTTATCTCAGCTACCAAATTGCTATTCCTCTATTCTAAAAAAGGAAAACTACAGAGGAGAAAAATTGAGCATTTCATTGTGTTTGGGTTGTAGTAAATTAACCTTCCTCCTCAGTAATCACAGAAGTCTAAGTCACTGAGATGGAAAGGAATGGCTTCACTTTGGAGCATATAAACGTCCGAGGTTTTAGGTCTGTGATGAGAATTCATACAAAAGACAGAGCTGAAAAAGTACTTTGAATCTGGCTTCATTTCTTTCTGCTAATATTTTTCTTTACTCACTTAATTTCCCCCTCTTTAAAACTTTTTTCCTCTTTCTGTATTAAAAGCCACAGCCAAGTGAGGAAGAAAAGTTTTGAGAGCAGATAACTCTTTTTTTTTTTTTTTTTTGCAGATTTTGGCAGGGGCTGGGTTTGAACCCGCCACCTCTGGCATATGGGGCTGGCGCCGTTGAGCCACAGGGGCCACCCCAAGAGCAGATAACTCTTGTGATGGAGATTCCTCTACCAAAGGTAATTTTTCAGCCTGCATGGAGAAATTATAGTCACTATACCCAAACTGCTCTGCCTCAGAATCTCTACTGGTAATTTTTGTGTAATTCAGGTTTGCATATTTAGTAACCTGAGTTTCTTTTTGAATTGAACCTACTAAAATATGATCATTAAAATGTTAGGCGTTTTACTGCTAAACATTAATATTCAAAAAGTAAAAAGAGGCCCTGTACCTGTAGCTCAGTGAGCAGGGCGCCGGCTACATGCATGGATGCTGGTAGGTTTGAGCCTGGTCCCAGCCTGCTAAACAACAATGACAATAGCAAAAAAAAAAAAAATAGCGGGGCGTTGTGGTGGGCACCTGTAGTCCCAGCTACTTGGAAGGCTGAGGCAAGAGAATCCCTTAAGCCCAAGAGTTTGAGGTTGCATGTTAGCTGTGACACCATGGCACTCTACCAAGGGTGACGTAGTGAGACTCTGTCTCACAAAAAAAAGCTAAAAGATATATATAATTTTTACTCTCATGCAAATATAAAATGAACAAATATGAAAGATTTTATTCAACTCATTAATTAACTAAGAAATCAGTTAAGGAAGAATTTCAAAAACCCGTATACACACACAATCAGCAATGCTGAAAAGACTCACAAATAGATGCAAAACTGGTTAATCTTCTATAGAGCAATAAAATGTAATGTTTGTGGTAATCTTTTCTATAATGATCAATAAAAGGATTTCTTGCCTTATGGAAACTTGCATTACTATGTATAAGTATTACTTGCATCACTATTACTTTTGTGCAAGTTACTGTCTGCCCATATTGAGATGTAAAATAGCCTCCTTCTTAGAAAGTGGGTCAAAAATAACACAACCTTATATAATCAGATAACTTCCATAACGTCTGTTAAACTCAGTAATCTCTTTTGCCGATTTCCTAGTGGTGGACAATTTTTCCTAACATTACCAATTTTTTTTGCAGTTTTTGGCGGAGGCCGGGTTTGAACCTACCACCTCTGGTATATGGAGCTGGCACCCTACTCCTTTAACCAAACTCCAGAATGGAACTGGGAATGTAGTATCACCTCAGCCTGCTTTATTCCTTTACTCCCTAAGTGGATTTCACAAAAATTTCCATTTTCCGAGAATGGAAAGTGTATTTTAACTGGCCACGGCCTCTGTTAGGCGTATTGGAAGGGGTCCACCACCACAATTGCCTGTTGGCCCCTGTGGAGACACCTGACCTAAACTAAAACCAATCAGATTCCTTTTTCTGAGACTTCCGAACCCGACCTTGGTGTCTGATCTGAAAAGTCAGGGCGAAACCTGACAGAACAGCAGATCCAGGCCAAGTGTGAGATAATTTATGGGGGCACAGGGATGCAAGTAACCCCAGAAGCACAGAAGAAAGCAGAGGCCATGAGAAGAAAGGAAAGATGGATTGTTAACACTGTTTTTCCATTTTGCAGGTGGCTTAACTATTAATTATTTCTTTAAATTTTGTTTTTGAAATGATCGGTTTTGTCTTTTTCGATAAACCTCCCTTCTATGTTCTGACTTTGTATATTTGTTACTTGCAACCAAGCAGTTGGTAATCCCCGTCCCCTGGAGGCAGCAGTGCCAGACGCAGGGAATTCTTTGGCAGGATGGAGAGACACGTTTGTGTGTCCTGAGAACAAGCTGTGGTCTCCACGGTGACCCTCACAGCTGAGTCGTAGGTGCTTTTTATCATCATGACTATGAAGTTTAAATTAAAATATTCCTAAAAAGAAATGAAATAGAGCCTCAGGATCAAGCTGAGCCTTCCTTGGCATTTCCTGTATGTCACTCCTTGTCACATATTCCCACTAAAAATAACAAATTCTTCCCGGCTTCTAGGTCTACATTTAAAGGTTATAATTTTTTTCATTTTAGCCCTAAGAAACAATATCATCTTACTATTTTATTTATTAATATTATTTTTTTGTTTTAGAGACAGAGTCTCACTTTGTCACCCTTGGTAGAGTGCCATGGTGTCACAGCTCACAGCAACCTCCAGCTCTTGGGCTTAGGTGATTCTCTTGCCTCAGCCTCCTGAGTAGCTGGGACTACAGGTGCCCGCCACAACACCTGGCTATTTTTTTTATTATTATTAAATCATAGCTGTGTACACTAATGCGATCATGGGGCACCATACACTGGTTTTATAGACTGTTTGACACATTTTCATCACATTGGTTAACATAGCCTTCCTGGCATTTTCCCAGCCATTGTGTTAAGACATTTACATTCTACATTTACTAAGTTTCACATATACCCTTATAAGATGCACCGCAACACCTGGCTATTTTTTGTTGCAGTTCAGGCGGGGCCGGGTTTGAACCCACCACCCTCAGTATATGGGGCCGGTGCCCTACTCACTGAGCCACAGGTGCCGCCTTCATCTTACTATTTTAAAAGTATTCCATTGTATTGTCTATTTCATGGCCAGGATTTTTTTGTTTTTTGTTTTTAAGGCAGAATCTCACTGTGTCACCCTTGGTAGAGTGTCATGGCATCACAGCTCACAGCAACCTCAAACTCTTCGGCTTAAGTGATTCTCTTGCCTCAGCCTCACAAGTAGCTGGGACTACAGGTGCCTGCCACAAAGCCCGGCTATTTTTTGTTGCAGTTGTCATTGTTCAGCTGGCCCGGGCCAGGTTTGAACCCACCAGCCTCGGTGTATGTGGCTGGCGCTGTAACCACTGTGCTACCGGGGCTGAGCCAGGCTCAGGTATTTTTAAAAGCTTGAAACAATCTAACCAGCTCAATGGAAACAATTTACCTCAACATTATTTGGTCAATGATTCAATTACTTTTTTTTCTCTTTCCCTTGTGTCTCATTTTTCCCAATAGCTTATCAGAATCTTTCTTTGGCTTGATAATATGTAGGAACACATTACAAATTATGTTTTATTTGTATATTCATTTATTCCCACAGAATATAATTTAGTGCTATGTATCTTGTTAACTTTTAAATAAGAATTGAAATTGGTTATAGAAAATGTATATATTAAGCACAAAACGTATTTTTTTTTTTTTTTTTTTTGCAGTTTTTGGCCAGGGCTGCGTTTGAATCCACCACCTCCAGCATATGGGGCCAGCGCCTTACTCCTGTGAGCCACAAGCACTGCCCACAAAACAGATTTTTTAAAACATATTTTTTCATCAATTATTTTACTGCCAAGTAGCTTTATAATTATATCTAAGCATACCAACTATATGAACAAAATTATGTTACAAATAATTAAATTTCTTTTTTTTTTATTAAATCATAGCTGTGTAAATTAATGCGATCATGGGGCACCATACACTGGTTTTATAGACCGTTTGACACATTTTCATCACACTGGTTAACATAGCCTTCCTGGCATTTTCTTAGTTATTGTGTTAAGACATTTACATTCTACATTTACTGTTTCACAGTAAGATGCACCACAGGTGTAATCCCACCAATCACCCTCCCTCTGCTCATCCTCCCCTCCTTTCCCCCTTCCCCCTATTCTTGGGTTATAACTGGGTTATATCTTTCATGTGAAAGCCATAGATTAGTTTCACAGTAGGGCTGAGTACATTGGATACTTTTTCTTCCATTCTTGAGATACTTTACTAAGAAGAATATATTCCAGCTCCATCCATGTAAACATGAGAGAGGTAAAGTCTCCATCTTTCTTTAAGGCCGCATAATATTCCATGGTGTACATTCCATGGTGTTTTCCATGGTCTTCCCTGCTGCTGCTCTTTGCCGGCTCAGTCCCCTTGGCCCTGCCACTCGTCCACTGCAGTCTCCCCAGCTCAGACATGGCCTCAAGCACTGCCACCTTCACAGTGAAGATTAGAATAATTAGTGGAACAGGCCTGGATGATCCAGAAATTTTAGAAGAAAGAACTGAAAAATACGTGGATACTCCATTTGGCAAGCCATCTGATGCCTTGATTTGGGGAAGATTAAAAATGTTGATTGTGTTCTGCTTGCAAGGCACACCATCGTGCCTTCAAAAATCAACTACTGTCGGGGCTGATCCGGACATGCCCCAGGATGAGAGCCAGCATTGGCGATGAGAGGAAGTCACTCTGAACCTAACTGGTAAACAACTTTGAGGAAGTCCTCCTGATTGGCCTGTGTAGGTGCATGCTGCGCTCGTGCTGTATGCCTGCTCCCGCTTTGGACTGTAACATGTGCATTTCCCGAACACGTGTACTCTACTCTGATTGGCTTAGGAAAGGTATATAAGGCTGCACAACGGTTCCGTGCAGAGAGGTTCCTAGTTCCCATTCCCGTTCCTGTTCTGTCCTTTGAGCTTGCTGCATAAAAGTTACCTTTGACTCTTCTTTGGTGTCCTCGTCTCTGCTGGTCGGCGGCGCTGCGACACCGACAAACTACCAGGCAAACATCTGGGCTTTGAAGGAAGAAGGATGTTCACACGTCATAGTAACCATAGCTTGTGGCTCCTTGAGGGAGGTGATTCAGCCTGGTGATATAGTCATTATCGATCAGTTCATCGACAGGACCACCATGAGGCCTCAGACCTTCTATAATGGAAGTTATTCATGTACCAGAGGAGTGTGCCACATTCCCATGGCTGAGCCATTTTGCCCCAAAACGAGAGAGGTCCTCATCGAGGCTGCTAAGAAGCTTAGACTCCGGTGTCACTCAAAGGGGACAATGGTGACAATTGAAGTACCTTATTTTAGCTCCCGGGCAAAAAGCCTTGTGTTCCGCACCTAGGGGGGCTGGGGGGGGGGGGCAGATGTCATCAACATGACCACAATTCCAGAAGTGGTTCTTGCCAAGGAGGCTGGAATCTGCTATGCAAGTATCGCCATAGCAACAGATTATGATTGCTGGAAGGAGCAGGAGGAAGCAGTTTCCGTGGACCAGGTCTTAAAGACCCTGAAAGAAATGTCGATAAAGCCAAAAGTTTACTTCTCACCACCATTCCTCAGATAGGGTACATGGAATGGTCAGAAACCCTCCATAATCTGAAGAATATGGCCCAGTTTTCTGTTTTATTACCAAGACATTAAAATAGCATGGCTGCCCACAAGAAGGTTTTCTAACTCCAGTTGCTTTGGAAATTTTTGCTTACCTTAAAAAACATGGTAAAGACAAGCAGCTTTCATGCCCTTGCCTATGGTAAGAAAGACAACATGTTGTGTGTATGAGACACTTCTAAAGGACCTGAATGGCTTCAGAATACAGAAGAAAAGCAAATGACCAATAAATGTGGGGAAAATTTTTACATTTTAGAAAAAAAAAAAAACTCCAAGAAGATACCATTCTTCTATTAAATTTGCAACAATAAAAGTTTATTTATAAATTTCATTGTTTTCCTAAGAACTTAGAATGCAGCAGTAAAAGGAAAAAGTCTCCTTAACTTCTCAACCTCTAATGACAAATTTCCTTGAACATTAGTTTTTAACATTAGTAAATATGTATATAAGTGGTAAAGGATATTGAGCTGGAAAGTATCTGTTAAAACTGGTGTTTTAGGGAAATTGTTCAAATGGTAGTGCCCAAGATAAAAGGCTGGGAGAAGAGCCACAAAGGCTGTAGTAACTCCTGTGAGATGACAGAACTCGGGAACAAATGGAAGATAGGGTGAAGAAAAGGGTCAATTTTGAGAGACATCATGAAGATGATGGCATTTTAAATAGAAAAAACTTGGAGTAACTGAGCTTTTGGCTCTGGATGCCTGTGAGAAAAATGGGAAAATCAAGAAAGCTACACTGTAGACTGAATGTTTGTCTCCTTCCAAAATTCTTTTTTTTTTTTTTTTTTTTTTTCACTCAAAGTACTTTTATTGTTGGGAATTCATTGAGGGTACAATAAGCCAGGTTAGACTGACTGCAATTGTTAGGCAAAGTCCCTCTTGCAATCATGTCTTGCCCCCATAAAGTGTGACACACACCAAGGCCCCACCCCCCCATTCCTCTTTCTGCTTTTCCTCCCTCCCCAATAACCTTAATTGTCATTAGTTGTCCTCATATCAAAATTGAGTACATAGGATTCATGCTTATCCATTCTTGTGATGCTTTACTAGGAATAATGTCTTCCACTTCCATCCAGGTAAATACAAAGGATGTAAAGTCTCCATTTTTTTTAATAGCTGAATAGTATTCCATGGTATACATATACCACAGCTTGTTAATCCATTCTTGGGTTGGTGGGCATTTAGGCTGTTTCCACATTTTGGCGATTGTAAATTGAGCAGCAATAAACAGTCTAGTACAAGTGTCCTTATGATAAAAGGATTTCTTTCCTTCTGGGTAGATGCCCAGTAATGGGATTGCAGGATCAAATGGGAGGTCTAGCTTGAGTGCTTTGAGGTTTCTCCATACTTCCTTCCAGAAAGGTTGTACTAGTTTGCAGTCCCACCAGCAGTGTAAAAGTGTTCCCTTCTCTCCACATCCACGCCAGCATCTGCAGTTTTGAGATTTTGTGATGTGGGACATTCTCACTGGGGTTAGATGATATCTCAGGGTTGTTTTGATTTGCATTTCTCTAATATATAGAGATGATGAACATTTTTTCATGTTTGTTAGCCATTCGTCTCTCATCTTTAGAGAAAGTTCTATTCATGTCTCTTGCCCATTGATATATGGGATTGTTGGCTTTTTTCATGTGGATTAATTTGAGTTCTCTATGGATCATAGTTATCAAGCTTTTGTCTGATTGAAAATATGCAAATATCCTTTCCCATTGTGTATGTTGTCTCTTTGCTTTGGTTGTTGTCTCCTTAGCTGTACAGAAACTTTTCAGTTTAATGAAGTGCCATTTGTTTATTTTTGTTGTTGCAATTGCCATGGCAGTCTTCTTCATGAAGTCTTTCCCCAGGCCAATATCTTCCAGTGTTTTTCTTATGCTTTCTTGGAGGATTTTTATTGTTTCATGCCTTAAATTTAAGTCCTTTATCCATCTTGAATCAATTTTTGTCAGTGGGGAAAGGTGTGGGTCCAGTTTCAGTCTTTTACATGTAGACATCCAGTTCTCCCAGCACCATTTATTGAATAGGGAGTCTTTCCCCCAAGGTATGTTCTTGTTTGGTTTATTGAAGATTAGGTGGTTGTAAGATGTTAGTTTCATTTCTTGGTTTTCTATTCGATTCCAAGTGTCTATGTCTATTTTTGTGCCAGTACCATGCTGTCTTGAGCACTATGGCTTTGTAGTACAGACAAAAATCTGGTATGCTGATGCCCCCAGCTTTATTTTTATTACTAAGAACTGCCTTAGCTATATGGGGTTATTTCTGGTTCCATACAAAACGCAGAATCATTTTTTCCAAATCTTGAAAGTATGATGTTGGTATTTTAATAGGAATGGCATTGAATAGGTAGATTGCTTTGGGAAGTATAGACATTTTAACAATGTTGATTCTTCGCATCCATGAGCATGGTATGTTCTTCCATTTGTTAATATCCTCTGCTATTTCCTTTCTGAGGATTTCATAATTTTCTTTATAGAGGTCCTTCACCTCCTTTGTTAGGTATATTCCTAGGTATTTCATTTTCTTTGAAACTATGGTGAAGGGAGTTGTGTCCTTAATTAGCTTCACATTTTGACTGTTATTGGCACATACAAAGGCTATTGACTTGTGGACATTGATTTTATATCCTGAAACATTACTGTATTTTTTGATGACTTCTAGGAGTCTTGTGGTTGAGTCTTTGGTGTTCTCTAAGTATAAGATCATGTCATCAGCAAAGAGGGAGAGTTTGACCTCCTCTGCTCCCATTTGGATTCCCTTTATTTCCTTGTCTTGCCTAATTAATTGTATTGGCTAGAACTTCCAGCACTATGTTGAATAGTAAAGGTGACAGAGGACAACCTTGTCTGGTTCCAGTTCTAAGAGGAAAAGCCTTCAGTTTTACTCCATTCAGTAAAATATTGGCTGTGGGTTTGTCATAGATAGCTTCAATCAGTTTTAGAAATGTGCCACCTATGCCTATACTCTTCAGTGTTCTAATTAGAAAAGGATGCTGGATTTTATCAAATGCTTTTTCTGCATCTATTGAGAAGATAATATGATCTTTATTTTTGCCTCTGTTAATATGGTGGATAACGTTTATGGACTTGCGTATGTTAAACCAGCCTTGCATCCCTGGGATGAAGCCTACTTGATCATGATGAATGACTTTTTTGATGATAAGCTGTAATCTATTGGCTAGGATTTTGTTGAGAATTTTTGCATCTATATTCATGAGTGAGATTGGTCTGAAATTCTCCTTTTTGTTTGGGTCTTTTCCTGGTTTTGGTATCAGGGTGATGTTTGCTTCATAGAATGTGTTGGGGAAGATTCCTTCTTCCTCAATTTTTTGGAATAATTTCTGCAGTACAGGAATAAGCTCTTCCTTGAAGGTTTGATAGAATTCTGGAGTGAAGCCATCTGGACCAGGGCATTTTTTGGTTGGAAGATTTTTTATTGTTTCTTTGATCTCAGTGCTTGAAATTGGTCTGTTCAGGAGCTCTATTTCTTCCTGGCTAAGTCTAGCGAGAGGGTGTGATTACAAATATTGATCCATTTCCTTCACATTGTCAAATTTCTGGGCATAGAGTTTCTGGTAGTATTCAGAGATGATCTCTTGTATCTCTGTGGGATCAGTTGTTATTTCCCCTTTATCATTTCTGATTGAGGTTACTAGAGATTTTACTTTTCTATTCCTCGTTAGTCTTGCCAATGGTTATCTATTTATTTTTTCAAAAAACCAACTCCTTGTTTCATTAATTTTCTGAATGATTCTTTAGTTTTCCATTTAATTGATCTCTGATTTGATTTTGGATATTTCTTTTCTTCTACTGAGTTTAGGCTTAGATTTTTCTTCTTTTTCCAATTCCATAAGATCTCTTGTGAGATTGTTGAAGTGCTCTCTTTCTGTTTTTTGAATGTAGGCATCTAAGCGATGAATTTTCCTCTCAAAACTGCTTTTGCAGTATCCCACAGGTTTTGGTAGCTTGTGTCTTCATTGTTGTTATGCTCAAGGAAGTTAATGATTTCCTGTTTTATTTCTTCCTGCACCCATCTGTTATTCAACAGAAGATTGTTTAATTTCCATGCTTTTGTGTGGGGTCGAGTGTTTTTGTTAGAGTTGAGTTCCACCTTTAGTGCCTTATGGTCTGAGAAGATACAAGGTAAAATTTCAATTCTTTTGATTCTGTTGATATTTGTTTTGTGTCCCAGGATATGATCAGTTTTGGAGAATGTTCCATGGGGTGATGAGAAGAATGTATTTTCTTTATCTTTGGGATGGAGTGTTCTATATGCATCTATAAAGCACAGTTGTTCTAGGGTTTCATTTAAATCTCTTATATCTTTGTTTAATTTCTGTTTAGAGGATCTGTCCAGCTCTGTAAAAGAAGTGTTAAAGTCCCCTGTTATTATGGTATTATCAGATATCTTATTGCTCAGACTGAGTAAGGACTGTTTCAAGAATCTGGGAGCATTTAAATTGGGTGCATAAATATTTAGAATCGAAACATCTTCTTGTTGTATTTTTCCCTTGACCAATATAAAGTGACCATCTTTGTCTTTTTTGACTTTAGTTGCTTTAAATCCACATGTATCTGAAAATAAGATTGCAACTCCTCTTTTCTTCTGATTTCCATTTGCCTGAAAAAATTGTCTTCCAACCCTTGACTCGGAGTTTTAATTTGTCTTTTGAAGCCAGGTGTGTTTCTTGCAGACAGCAAATGGATGGCTTGTGTTTTTTAACCCAGTCAGCCAATCTATGTCTCTTCAGTGGGGAATTCAAGCCATTAACGTTTATTGAGATAATTGATAAGTGTGGTAGTATTCTATTCATCTTATTTTGTGAGAGTCCATTACTTAGTTTTATCTTTTGCATCAGTGTGGAGGTTAGGTTCTGTCCTTTAATTTCTGAGTTCTCACTTTGCTGCTGATCCATTGTGATGGTCAGTGTGTAGAACAGGTTGAAGTATTTCCTGTAGAGCTGGTCTTGTTGTGGCGAATTTCCTCAATGTTTGTATATCTGTAAATGATTTGATTTCTCCGTTAAATTTTAAAGCTTAGCTTAGCAGGGTACAGAATTCTGGGCTGAAAATTGTTCTGTTTAAGTAGATTAAAGGTAGATGACCATTGTCTTCTTGCTTGGAAAGTTTCATTAGAGAAGTCTGTGGTCACTCTGATGGATTTGCCCCTGTAGGTCAACTGGCGCTTACTCCTGGCAGCTTGCAGAATCTTTTCTTTTGTCTTGACTTTGGACAGGTTCATCACAATGTGTCTTGGAGAAGCTTGGTTAGAGTTAAGGCGACCTGGGGTCCGATATCCCTCTGAAAGCAGAGTGTCAGAATCTTTGGTGATATTTGGGAAATTTTCTTTTATAATATTCTCTAGTATGGCTTCCATTCCTCTGGGGCATTCTTCTTCCCCTTCTGGATTCCTATAACTCATATGGGGAACGCTTCATAAAGTCCCATAATTCTGACAGTGAACGTTCTGCTTTCTCTCTCTTCTTTTCTGCCTCTTTTACTATCTGAGTTATCTCAAGAACTTTGTCTTCTACCTCTGAAATTCTTTCTTCTGCATGGTCTAACCTGTTGCTGATACTTTCCATTGCATCTTTAAGTTCCCTGATTGACTGTTTCATTTCCTTCAGCTCTGCTATATCCTTTTTATATTCTTCATATCGTTCATCTCTGATTTGATTCTGTTTTTGGATTTCCTTTTGGTTATTTTCCACTTTATTGGCAGTTTCCTTCATTGTTTCCATCATTTCTTTCATTGTTTTCATCATGTGTATACTGAAGTCCCTTTCTGTCATTTCTAACATTTCTTTATAGGTGGAATCCTCTGCAGTAGCTACCTTGTGGTCCCTTGGAGGGGTTGTTCTGGACTGGTTCTTCATGTTGCCTGGAGTTTTCTGCTGATTCTTCCTCATGAGTGATTTCTTTTATCTGTTTCCTTGCCCTAATTTTCCTTTCACTTCCTCTTACTCTTGAAGTTCTCATGCCTGTGGACTAAGGTTTTGATGAGTCCTTTTGGTACAGGACCAGAAGAATGAGAAGGTGGAAGAGCAAGAAAGGAATGAAAGAAAGGAGGAATGAGCGAAAAGAAAAAAAAATAGGGAAAGGAGAGGGGGTGGGTAAAAGGAATATTGACAAAAAGAAGAGAAGCACAGAAAGAGGGAGACAGATCAATATAGGTGTACAGTAGGGTACTTTGACACAACCTTAAAAAAAACCCATCTTCTTTGGTGGGGTGGTTCCCTTGAGGTCAGCAGCTCTTTGCTAACCTCATCAGACACAGTACCCCACCACACCAAGTAGAGAGGAAAGACAAAAATGCTATAAATCAAACCAAAACAAGCAAACAGAAAACTTTACGGGATAAAATTGGGTGAAAAACCAAATAATAGCAGTAGAAACACTAGCAAAAAATGAAGTTCTAGTTATTGAAAAAGGCAGCAATGGGAAATTATAATTAAACTAGAAAAATTGAGAGAGAAGAAAACTCTGTACAGAAAGGTTGAAATTAAAAACCAAAACAACATCAACATCAAAATAAACTAAAAAAAACAACCAAAAAAAAAAAAAACACACAACCAAAAATAAAGCAGTATGTATATGTTGTTGAATATTGTCTGGGCAACACATGGTCTTCTGGGGTATGAGATGTTAATCACAGTGCCGATATGACTGGAGGCTGCTGATTTCTCAAACCCCAGCAGGTAGACACCCTAAATCTCTCTTCAGCCCTCTTAAAAGGCACTTTGAACTTGTAAGCTTGCTGAGCAGAAGCTTTCCCAGGAAAGTGCTTGTCGCTGGAATCACTGCTTAAGTGGGTATCCACTTACCCAGTGTGCCAAAACCAGTCTCACTCTGCCCCTGAGGGTTAGGGCTGTAAGGCGGCTCAGACCCCACCCTTAGGCTACTCAGTCACTAGGTTACCAGCTCCCACCCGATTCTTGCTCTGCGACCCTGAGGGCAGAGCTTGCCAGGGCAGATCACTCACAATGGCTCCCTGTGGCCCAGAGCCAAACACTATCAGCTCTGTCTGGCTCAGAGGCTCAGACTGGGGCCCTAGACAATGGCCAAAGTTCTCTGCACTCCCACTCAGGCTCTCCCCAAGGCAGTTCAACTGAGTGCCAAGTCCAAAGACACCAAAACAGTTCACAGGTAAGGCCTTTCCGGTTTGCAGTCTCGCTGCTACTGCACTCACTGTTGCTGGCGGGTTTAGACTTATTGAACACACGCGACCACTTGCCATTTTTCCACTGTTTTAGTCCTCCTCCTGGGGTCCAGAAGTCCCTCGCTGTCTCCCTGTATCCTCACAGGGATGATTATAGGCAGATCCCACCAGCCAGAGATGCCTGGAGTACTATCTCCCCAGACTCACAGTGCCCAGATGCAAGGAAGCTGTTACTCGGCCACCATCTTGCTCTCTCTCCTCACCTTCCAAAGTTCTGATGCTGAAACCTAATCCCCGCTGTGATGCTATTGGGAAGTGAAGACTTCGGGAAGTGATTAGGTCATGAGGATGGAGCCCTCTAGAATAGGATTAGTGCCCTTCTACACGGAGAGCTCTTTCATGTCTTTTACCCTGTGAGGTTATAGCAGGAAGCTCACATGAGCCGGGAAACAGGACCTCATCAGACACCAGATGTGTCAGCACTTTGATCATAGACTTTCCAGCCAGACTGTTTCACTAGTGATTTCTACCAAATATTTAAGAATTAATGTCCATCCCTCTGAAATTCTTCTAAAAAAAAAAAATGAAGAGAGGGGAACTGGAAGAGGAGTAACTTAAAGTCTAGACAGAGCAAGAAAAAGAAATAAAAGGAATTTATTTAATAAAAGGAAAGGAGAAACTAAAATTGTCTCTGTTTGCAGGTGACATGTTATAGAGATAACACGAAAGACTCCACCAAAATTGTTAAAACTAATAAGCAAATTTATGAAGGTTGCAAGATACAAAATCAATATACAAAAATCAGTTGCAGTTCTACATATTAGCAAACTGTGCAAAAGAGAAATAAAGTGATCACTTATAGAATAACATTGAAAAAATAAAATACTTAGGAATAAACTTAACAAAGAAGGTGAAAAATCAATAAACTGCAAATTAAAAAACATTGATAAAAGGAACTGAAGCAGACACAAATAAATGAAAGATATTCAGAATTCATGGATAATAACCATGAATATTGTAAGAAAGTTTATACCTCCTCTAAGTGATTTACAGATGCAATGTCAGGCACTGCCAATTCTATCAAAATTCCAATGGCATTTTTCATAGACATAGAAAAACAATCCTAAAATTCATATAAAACCCAAGTTGTTAAAGCAATCTTAAGCAAGAAGGACAAAATTGTTTTCAAATTATATTATAAAGCTCTAGTTTTTTGTTTTTTTTTTTAAAGTATTGTACAGGCATTAAAACAGATGCATATATCATGGAAAAGAATAAATAGCCAAGAAATAAACCCAGGAATATATGGTCAATTAGTCTTTGTCAAAGGCTCCAATAGTACGCAATGGAAAAAGAATAGTCTCTTCAACCAATGGTATTGGGAAAAGTGGGTATCTACATGCAAAAATTTTAAATAGTATCCTTATCTTACAGCATACACAATGCTCAACTCAAACTGCTTTAAAGATGCAAATGTAAGGACTGAAGCCATAACGTTCCTAAGGGAAAACTCCACAACATTGGTCTTGGGAATAATTTTTTTGGATATGATACTAAAAGCACAGGCAAAAAAAGGAAGAATGAACAAGTGGGACTACATTCAACTAAAAGTTTCTGCACAGCAAAGGAAACAATCTACAAGATGAAAATGCAACCAAGGGAACAGGAGAAAATGTTTGCATGTCACATAAACAATAAGGGGTTAATCTCCAAAATAAGTAAGGAACTCATAAAACTCAATAGTAGCAAAACTCCAGATTAAAAATTGGCCAGCCACAATGACTAATACCTATAATCCCAGCACTCTGGGAGGCCAAGGTGAGAGGATTTCTTGAACTCAGGAGATCAAGACCATCCTGAACAAGTGTGACTTGCCACTGTTAACTTGAAGCCTATTTCATGTAAGTCATCGCTAATCAAGTTTTAACAAAGTTCAATAAGTTTACATGTTGACATTTAGAAATTATTTCTTTCTAAGACCTACTGTCATAGATAAATTATAAAACTGGACTTCATAGTACTAGTTAAAAATATAGGGCACTTTATGCACTTGGTAAATGTTAACTACTTATAAATTTAATTTAAAGTAAAAATACTTCGAAAATATAATTAAGATAAAAATATTGTGTAACTTTGTAACTTATAAGGAGGAATTTATTTAATATATACTATAATGATTAATAACATTACTAATACTATAAAAACATTTTTAAAAAGAAATAAAAAGATAGAACAGTTCTATAAAAAAGATGTTTCCATTTTTCTCCAGAATTACTAGCTTTTCTGTAAATAAAAATGAAATTGTTGATCCTTCTCCACTTGTCTGTTGACTGGCTTGGGTGACAGGTGGGCAGATTCCTTGGTCTGGCAACATACTTTGGTGACCACGAAGGGACCATGGCTGGGTGGCAGAGTGAGTAGAGACTCCTCTAGGGCCCTGCTGACTCGCCTGTCCCAGTGAGACCAGGACATGCCTCCCTGCCACTCCTTGGAGTTCTCACCATCACTTCAGATTGACAGAGATCCTTTCTACTTTTATTCAGGGGGTAGGTTCCCCATCTGGCTGTGCACAGGGGTTACAGTCCCCGTCTGGTTGCAGCCCAACCATGGGGGCTCAGTCGTCTGTTCCAGACCATAGCCCTTTGGGTCATCTTATAGATAAGATTTTACTGTAACATGGCCTGCCTTGAAATCTTAATCTTAAAAGTGAAAAGTGAGAAAAAATGGCCATTAAATAGATCCTCAAATTACTGTACGATTCTACAGTTAAAACTCTTTTGTCAAAGATCAGGGAAATGGAACAAAATCCCCCTGTTCAACTTTTATTCCAGTTTGTATATACACCTTTCAAGACCGAGATTTGATATATAAAGAAATTAAAATATCAGTTTGTTTTCCTATTTATAAATACCTCTAGATTGTTTCATTTTTTTAAGTTGGAGGGCAGGTCTGGGATGGTCTAACATAAATTTTGAAGTTGATGGCATACTTATAATTCACTTTTGGGAGGCCTTAGGATTATCTGAGAAAGACTGGCATTCATTTGCTGAACAATATGTGAATGGCAAAAATAAACCTGCCAGTGGCACCTGAATCTCAGTGGGTAGGGTGCCAGCTACATCCACGGAGGCTGGCAGGCTCCATCCCAGCCTGGACCTGCTAAAAAACAACAATGACAATTGCAACAACAACAAAAATCAACCTTGATGATCTCTTTCACATGTTTGTGTGTTTGTTTGTTTGAGACAGTCTCACTTCCTTGCCCAGGTTAGAGTAGCCTGGTAACTCATAGCAACCGCAAGCTCCTGGGCTCAAGTGATCCTCCTGCATCAGCCTCCCCAGTAACTGGGACTACAGGTACCCACCATAATGCCCAGCCAACTTTTCTATTTTTAGTAGAGACAAAGTCTTGCTCTTGCTCGGGCTGGTCTCAAACTCCTGAGCTCAAGTCATTCACCGCCCTGGCCATCCAGAGTGCTGGGATTACAGGCATGAACCATTGCACATAGCCTATGCTTCACACAATTGCAAGCAAGTCTAGTGTGGTGTAGCATGCTCCAGTGTCAGGAGCAGCAGGATTTTATTCAATAATGGTGAATGGACTCCTGTGCAGTGCTGGGAAGCCCCCTAATTGATGCAATAGAAGTTCAGCTACATGGCTACCTTGAGAAGTACAGCATTCTGGGTAGTGGTTTTCTGGATAGCTCCATTATCCTTCCTTTAATCTTCAAAACTGGCTTTGGCCATGTGGTGGGCAACTTATTCTGGCTTGTTTTATAGACTTCTTGTTTTCCTAAGAACTTTATTAATCATAGTTTAATCTTTTCCTGATAACACAGAATCTTGTTACCAACTATCACAGGATCATCAGTCAAGAAATTGAAGTACTTAATACTAATATGAAACCAATATATAAACAATATACACCCACACGGATGATAAAACTCAAGAGGGCGGGGAGAGGAGGGAGAGACAAGGAGGGAGGGGTAGGCGATTGGCCGGATCTCACCTAATGTGCACAAAGTAAGGGTGTTCACCACATCCCCTGGGCTCAACTACAACTTGAACTTTACCTTGGAAATGAGAACAATGTAATCTAAATATTTGTACCCTCATATTAATTTGAAATAAAGAAAAATTTTAAAAATAAAAGAAATTGAAGTGGCTGGAAGCAATGACTCATGCCTGTAATCCTAGCACTCTAGGAGGCTAAGACAGGAGGATCACTTGAGGTTAGGAGATACAGACCAGCCTGAGCAAAAGCAAGACTTCATCTCTACCAAAAGTATAAAAATTAGCCAGGCATGGTGGTGGGTGCCTGTAGCCCCAGTTGCTTGGGAAGCTGAGGCAGGATGATGGCTTGAGCCCAGGAATTTGAATTTGCTATGAGCTAGGCTGATGCCATGGCACTCTAGCCCCAGTGACAGAGTGAGACTCTTGTCTGAAGAAGGGAAGGGAAGGGAAGGAGAGGAAAGGGGAGGGGAGGGGAGAGAAGGGAAGGCAAGGGAAATTGAAATGGAAACTGGAAGTGGTAAGGTGAGAAAAAAATAGCCAAGGACAACAGATCAGGAGAACCATCTTATCGTGGCCTCCATCTATGATTGTATAAGACTACACTCATAAAATACTCTCTAGGGGGCTGGAATGACAGATTTGTAACTCTATCTGCCCCACATTTTCCAATATCACTGCAAAAAGTCATATAATAACAATTAGCGCATTTTTCCTAGTTAAGAAGTCAAATCAAAATTAGAAACTAATTTATAGAATTATCTTGAAAAATCTCTCTCTGGGACTCAAGATTATGCCTCCAAATTAAAGCCTTCTCTGCTTATAAGGAGTGTATAGTGGGTACGAGCGTGGACTCTGACGCCAGACTGCCTGGATCTTAATCCTGGTTCATTTATCTGTTCCCAGTGTCTATAAAAGGGTGGGTAGAGGCAAGATATTAATAGCATCTTCTTTATGTTACCCTATTGTGATAAGCAAATAATGCAAGTGAAACAAAATGTGTAGAGAAGGGCTATGAGGCAGCAGGGGCCCCACAGTCTGGGGAACCTTCAGAGAATGACCCCCCAACTGTTTCTCCTCCTTTTCCAAAACAACCATATTCCTTTCTTCATGCTCCCTCTGCCAGAAGTCACGTAGCTCTTTGTCTAGTTAATCTCTAGGAACTATTCAGAAATCCTTGTGATCTTTCTTTTTTTACCTTTTAACATATGTTAACAAAATTAAGTAGAAACCGTTAACAGGATGATTTGTTTTTGATAAAGTTATTTACATTTTCCAATCGTAAGACAAAAAATATGTCTTTTGTCTATGCTACTTCCCCATAAACAACTCTGCCAGATACTATAAAATAAAGTTGATTGTTGGTGTGGTGGCTCACACCTAGCACTTGGGAGGCTGAGGCAGGTGGACTGCGAGTGCTCACGAGTTCCAGACCAGTCTGAGCCAGAGCAAGACCTCGTCTCGGGAAAATAATAGCTAAATGTTTTGGCGCCTGCAGTCCCAGTTACTCAGGAGGCTGAGGCAAGAGTATCACTTGAGCCCAAGAGTTTGAGGTTCCTATAAGCTATGACTCCACAGCACTCTACCCAGGGCGACAAAGTGAGACTCTATCTCAAAAATAAATAAATAAACAAAATAAAGCTGACTTTGAGTTTTGGTGCTGGCTGCAGTCATCAGCTGTGTCAGACCTGCCAACCCCGTCTTTCATTTCTTGTGGGAACTACAGGCGCTGGCCCCATATACCGAGGGTGGCGGGTTCAAGCCCGGCCCTGGCCAAACTGCAACCAAAAAATAGCCGGGCGTTGTGGCGGGCGCCTGTAGTCCCAGCTACTCGGGAGGCTGAGGCAAGAGAATCGCTTGAGCCCAGGAGTTGGAGGAGAAATTTTCATAAGAAATTTCAGACTGGGGCAGCGCCTGTGGCTCCCACAGGTTGCTGTGAGCTGTGTGAGGCCACACACTCTACCAAGGGCCATAAAGTGAGACTCTGTCTCTACAAAAAAAAAAAAAAAAAAAAAAGAAGAAATTTCAGACTGGATCTTTAAAAACCACTATTGTTTACTATACTCACATTCTTAATTCCTTGCTCCCCAAAAGCATCAACTTTCATTCCTTTAACTTTCAAATCTTCTGGTGTAATTGTCTGTTTTTATACTGCTATTTCTTAATTTTCTTTTCTTTTTTTTAGTTTGCCATTATCCATTGATCTTCCACTATGGAAATATGTATTTAACTAGTTTTCAATCTATTCTCTCTCACCCCACCACAGATGCACACTTCCCATTTCCCCAATATCCCTGTATAGTTATTTGTTGACAACCTTTCCTTTCTTAAAATCTTTCAGTTTTTCATGAAGGCAATAATCTTTTTATTTTCCTATTTTTTTTTTATGTATTTATCACTCATTACATCATTCGGATAGTCTTCAGGTATGTAAATCTCTTCTTAATATGCCTTTTGATGTATGTATTTAAATGTATCAGTGGAGGACTTAAAAATTCTGTAGGAGAGAGTGGCAAGAAATTAAAAATTACAATGCCCCCATGCCTGTAATCCCAGCACTTCAGAGGCCTAGGCTAGTGGATTGCCTGAACTCACAGGTTTGAGACCAGCCTGAGCCAGAGCGAGACCTCGTCCCTAAAAATAGCCGGGCAGTGTGGCCAGCACCTGTCATCGCAGCTACTTAGGAGGCTGAGGCAAGAGAATCACTGGAGCCCAGGAGTTTGAGGTTGCTGTGAGCTGTGATGCCACAGCACTCAACCAAGGGAGACATAGCAAGACTCTGTCTCAAAAAAAGAAAAATAAAAAAGAACAAAATGAATAGAAAATAGCAGAAAGATAATAAGAAAATTAGAGCATGGGTCCAGGATTCCCATGATTCAAATAGTAAGTATTCTAAAAAATAAGAGAAAACAAAGGGAACAATCTATCAGTGAAATGATTCAAAAGCATTTATGAAAGTACAGAATATTAACTTTTAGACTGAAAGGACTGCTTATCAAATGAAGAAAGTTCCACACCACTCTACAAGTCATAAAGGGTGGCTCACTCCTATAATCCCAGCACTGTGGGAGGCTGAGGAGGGAGACTTGCTTGACCTCAGGAGTTCGAGACTTGCCTGAGAGAGAGTGAGACCCGGACTCCTAAAAAAATGGAAAAACCCAGCCAGGAGCCTGTAATCACAGCAACTTCCAGAGGCTGAGGCAGCAGGATGCCCATAGCCTGAGTCTGAGGTTACAGTAAACTATTGGACTCTGCTCAGGGCATAGGGTGGGACTCTGTCTCAACAACAAAAACAAAAGCAAAGAAATAAAAACAAAAAATAAGCAATGGAATAAAAAAAAAAAGAATAGACCCAGCAAGTTTTTATCTGGGGGAGAGTTGTGGTTAGACCACATATAAAAGGTAAGAATGCTGGAGCTATCTGACAAACTTGTAGTCCCTGCTACCAGGAGGCTGAGACGGGAGGACCACGTTAGGCCAGAAGTTCTGGGCTGTAGTGTGCTATGTCGATTGGGTGTCCACACTAAGCTGGACATGAATATGATGATCTCCTGGGAGTAGGGGACTAGGTTGCTCAAGCAGAGATGAGCCAGCCCAGGTCAAAAACGGAGCAGGTCAAAAGACAAGAATGATGGGAGTCTTTAAAGTTTTCCCTGGGTTCTAGAAGACAAATGAGGAATACTTTTTAAAAAACTGATTCCTTCCAACTTTGAATTCTAATTTTATACCCAGCCAAACTATCGGTCAAATGTGAGGGTAGAATAAAAACACATTCATGTACTACTGTGGTTGCTTTCAGGTGAAATAAGAAAGTAAACCACTTAAAAGGTGAAGAACTATGACTTACGGCACATGGTTTCTTTTTTTTTCTTTTAATTAAATCAAAGCTGTGTACATTGATATGATCATGAGGCATCATACACCAGCTTCACAGACCGTTTGACACACTTTCATCACACTGGTTAACATAGCCTTCCTGGCTTTCTCTCAGTTACTGTGCCAAGACACTTACATTCCAATTTACCAAGTTTCACATATACCCTTGTAAGATGCACCGCAGGTGTAGTCCCACCAATCCCCCTCCCTCTACCCACCTCGCCTCCCCTTCCCCCTTCCCCCTATTCTTAGGTTGTAACTGTGTTATAGCTTTCATGTGAAAGCCCTAAATTAGTTTCATAGTAGGCTGAGTACATTGGGTACTTTTTCTTCCATTCTTGAGATACTTTACTAAGAAGAATATGTTCCAGCTCCATCCATGTAAACATAAAAGAGGTAAAGTCTCCATCTTTCTTTAAGGCTGCATAATATTCCATGCTATACATATACCACAATTTATTAATCCATTCGTGGATGGCACATGGTTTCAACACAAAGCAAGACAAAGGAATTCCCAAGACATCACTGAGAAAGTTCCTCAAACCATAGAAATCTAGCAAAACCATTAGTATTGGAGCAGATCAAAAGGATCTAGGAGAGACTTTTTCATGTTGATGAAACTGGGTGTGCGTCAGGGGCATCTTAACATTCAGTATATAAACTTTCACTGCACATTAAAAAAAATAGCAGTATAAAAACAGACAATTATACCAAAAGATTTGAAATTAAAGGAATCAAAAGTTGATACCTTTTGGGAGTGAGGTTAAATTATGTAATTGTAGTGAATAATAATGGTAACTTACTTTTGCAAATTAAACAAAAGTCAATTTGAACACCTATCAGGCCCCTCCCAGGGCTTTGGAAAAGGGCCATGAAACTACCCCCATTGCTTTATTTCATGGTAAATCTAAATTAGTCTCCAATTTTTCCTGAAATGGGTCAGATAAGATTACTTAATAGTTAGAAAGGACTTGGGAGGGCTAAATTACCAACAGAGTTTGAATCAAAAAGACTTTCACCCTAACTCCCAGAGTCACCTTTACCATCAATTTCTAAGCCTTTTACAGGGGTTATGCTATAAGATTGCCTCTCAGCTTTCTTAATTCCAGGCCCAGTTTTCAGCTTTCTTGGGTTTGTCAAATCAGTTTTCATCCATCCACCATCTTTTCAGGGTCCAAAAATGTTCTTGTTCCTTTATCATTCTTGTTCCTATGAGCTTGTGCCACATTAAAAAAAAAAAAAAAAAACCTCTCCTGTCATTAAGAGTTTCAAAAAGCAGTACAGGGTAAGATGTATACTCAAACTGTCATTTTTAACCCGAAGACTGAATGTGCCAAATCACAGCCAAACATTTCCCTGCAAAACGGCTGGGGCACTTTAAATGCTCTTGGCAGCAGTGTGAAATACCCACTTGCCCTTAGCTATTCTCAAAACGTCCCAGTCTGGTTAAATTATCTATTTTAATTTTCATTTCCCTGACTACTAGTGAGGTTCACCATTATTTTATACATGTTTCCTCTTCTATGAATAATCGGTTGCTACCCCCAAATATGCCACTTTGGCATATTGATTATTTTAAGCTGAAAGCGACTGAGAAAAAGCAGACGCGGGAAGGCCTCTCTGACCTCCCCCTTCTTTGTTTTTTGTTTTTTTTGTAGAGACAGAGTTTCATTTTATTGCCCTCGATAGAGTGCTGTGGCGTCACAGCTCACAGCAACCTCAACTCCTGGGCTTAGGTGATTCTCTTGCCTCAGCCTCCCAAGTAGCTGGGACTACAGGCGCCCGCCACAACACCCAGCTACTTTTTTGTTGAAGTTTGGCCGGGGCCGGGTTCAAACCGGCCACCCTCGGTATATGGGGCTGGTGCCCTACTCACTGAGCCACGGGCACTGCCCTCTCCCCACCTTTCTACCTATAAGCACCTTCCCCTCGAGAAAGGTGCCCTCCCTCACATTACCATGAAGAGAACATCATTGTAACTGGAGACACAGGGTCGATGCCAAGATGAATCTGTACAAACAAACCTCCTAAAATAACCCTTACCATCCACTGGCTCTTCCCCTATATGTTTTTCTAAGCACTTTCCTATAATTTACCACCTCTAATCAAAATTCTTTGTCCTTTGTCTTGTCACATCTCCACAACTTAACATTTTTTCTTAAATGAAATATAAGCTTTTTGGGGCGGCGCCTGTGGCTCAGTGAGTAGGGCGCCAGCCCCATATGCCGAGGGTGGTGGGTTCAAACCCAGCCCCGGCCAAACTGCAACAAAAAAATAGCCGGGCGTTGTGGCGGGCGCCTGTAGTCCCAGCTGCTCCGGAGGCTGAGGCAAGAGAATCGCGTAAGCCCAAGAGTTAGAGGTTGCTGTGAGCCGTGTGACGCCACGGCACTCTACCCGAGGGCGGTACAGTGAGACTCTGTCTCTACAAAAAAAAAAAAAAAAGAAAAGAAATATAAGCTTTTAGGCCTACCTGCTTCTGTGGGTCTTCATTTCTTACATACAAATGCCTCTGTGTATGTGTGAAAATGCTAACGTAAAATAAAATGTTTGCATTTCTCCACTTCAACTCTTGGTCTGTCCACAGAACTAAAGAGGGCCTTTCCCCCCTTGCAGTGGTTATCTCCTCCTTATTGACTGGTAGGCATTCTTTATATTTGCTAATTTTGTTTCCTGTTATTCAACTCATAAATATTTCCTTCTAATCTTTCTCCCTTTTTTTGTTTGTTTGTTTCACTATGTTACCCTGGGTAGAGTGCTGTGCTGTCACAGCTCACAGCAACCTCAAACTCTTGAGCTCAAGTGATTCTCTTGCCTCAGCCTCCCAAGTAGCTGGGACTACAGGCGCCCGCCACAGCACCTGGCTATTTTTTTTGTTGCAGTTGTTCATTGTTGTTTAGCTGGCCCGGGCGGACCTCAAACCCACCAGCCTCAGTGTATGTGGCCGGCACTGAAACCACATGCAACAGGCGCTGAGCCTAATCTTTCTCCCTTTAACTTTTATTGTGTTGTCTAACTTCTGAGACATTTAAAATTTTGATGTAATTTTGCTTTTTGTTTCTCTCTAAAGCATTAAACATGACTTAAATTATCTTTTGATACATGTGGTTCTGGTTTTCACATTTAGGTCTTTTAACCCATTGGCATTTGTTTTTATGATGGCAGGGGCCATTTTTCTCACATCAATACTTTTAATATTCATTGAATCGTCTTTTATTCATTGATTTGAAATGCCATATTTATTAACTTTACTAAAGGCTTACAACATGGGTGTTTTTCTGTTTCTGAGTTCCCTGATCTTTCCTACAAATCTAGTATCTTTCTCACCATGAGTTTTCAAAACCACACTTCATATAAGAAACATCCTTGCAAGAAATTAAAATTTTCTAATGTTATAAAAAATAGCAGTTCGCGCTGGGCGCCCGCAAGCCGCGGCGGGGCCGGCCACGCTGCTCGCATCACTTGGCGCCCGGCGCCGCCCTCCCCACAAAGGGCCGCGGAGCTGCGTGGCCGCCGGCCGCGGCTCACCTCCGCGGGCGCGTAAATGTGTTGTACTTCTTGGGGGCTTTGTTTTTCCTCTGGGTTTTTTTTTTTTCCTCGTTATTTTGGACAAAATGTCGGTCCTTGATGTAAAAATTGAGCGAGGAACCTTGGTGGCATTGGGAGCTTTGCAGAAGGTGCAGTTTGGATTTTGCTTTTCTCAGGGTGGCAGCTCGGTCTTGGCCGGATGAATCTTAACTGCTGGCCGTGGAAACAACTAGAGCAGCTTTTTTCCAAGAGGTAACTGCACCAAGATGTCAAGTGATAGGCAAAGGTCTGATGAGAGCCCCAGCACCAGCAGTGGCAGTTCGGATGCGGACCAGCGAGACCCAGCCGCTCCAGAGCCTGAAGAACAAGAACAAAGAAAGCCTTCTGCCACCCAACAGAAGAAAAACACCAAACTCTCTAGCAAAAACACTGCTAAGCTATCCACTAGTGCTAAAAGAATTCAGAAGGAGCTAGCTGAAATAACTCTTGATCCTCCTCCTAACTGCAGTGCTGGGCCTAAAGGAGATAACATTTATGAATGGAGATCGACTATTCTTGGTCCACCAGGTTCTGTATATGAAGGTGGTGTGTTTTCTCTGGATATCACATTTTCGTCGGATTATCCATTTAAGCCACCAAAGGTTACTTTCCGTACCAGAATCTATCACTGCAACATCAACAGTCAGGGAGTCATCTGTCTGGACATCCTTAAGGACAACTAGAGTCCTGCTTTGACTATTTCAAAGGTTTTGCTGTCTATTTGTTCTCTTTTGACAGACTGCAACCCTGCGGATCCTCCGGTTGGAAGCATAGCCACTCAGTATTTGACCAACAGAGCAGAACACGACAGGATAGCCAGACAGTGGACCAAGAGATATGCAACATAATTCATATTATTTGTATGCAGTGTGAAGGAGCAGAGGCATCTTCTCAATGTGCTGCAAATCTTTATAGCCTTTACAATACGGACTTCTGTGTATATGTTATACTGATTCTACTCTCTGCTTTTATCCTTTGGAGCCTGGGAGACTCCCCAAAAAGGTAAATGCTCTTAAGAGTAGAACTTTGTAGCTGTAGATTAGTTATGTTTAAAACACCTACTTGCAAGTCTGGCTTCTTTGGGATATCAAAATGTATTTTGTGATGTACTAAGGATACCGGTCCTGAAGTCTACCAAATATTATAGTGCATTTTAGTCTAATTCATTATCTGTATGAAGTTATAAAAGTAGCTGTAGATGACTAGGAATTATGTCATTTGTATTAAACTCAGATCTATTTCTGAGTACGTGGTTCATGCTGTTGTGAAAAATGTTTTACCTTTGACCTTTGTCAGTTTGTAATGAGAGGATTTCCTTTTACCCTTTGTAGCTCAGAGAGCACCTAATGTATCATCTCAAACATAATAAACATGCTCCTGAAGGAAAAAAATAAAATAAAATAAAAAATAGCAATTATAGATTGAAATAAAATGTCCACTTTGATGTTTATTACACAAATGTTTACTTACACTTATTTGCAAGTTATGACAATCTGTGCAGGTCACATTCATATTACTATTACAGAAGAACAAATACACATATTCATTTATTTGTTCAGCTATCTCAGGATAACACACACAGTTTTTGTTTGTTTTAGGTTTCTCAGTTAGAAGAAAACATCCAGAGAGAAAAATGAATTTCTAAAGATCAAGTATTAACAATATAAATAATAAAAAGTACTTCTAAATGTCTTACATTTTAACAACTTTGAATTATACTTACATACTAATATTTCCAAAAATCATAAATTACAAGGGGCACTGTCAGGGTGAAAATATATTTTTTAAAAGCTTTAAAAAGATGAGTTATATGGTTTAACCTCATTTGATTTAGTCTTGGCACATATGGCATCTCAGAAAGTGAAAATACATTTTGCCAATTTTATGTTATTGTGCAAGTATGAGAGAAAGAGCAGCCTGGGGGCGGGACGGGCCAGTGTTCGCTTCCCAGCTTTATCCAAAGTTGTGTTGTTTGATGCTGGTCAATTACATCTTGGTGCTAGGGGCTATGACTAATTAAAATGCATATTTAAAATGTTCATCACGGGTACTCAATAAATGGTATCCTTTCCCCAATTTATTCACATTGAAGCAGTAGCAAAATATCACAGTCTTATGTTGCGGTACAATTTGAAAAGCTGAAAAAAATGGGAAATTAAAAAACAATGTGTTCTGAAAAATTGCACTTTTAATATGGAAATCCTTCAGTACATTTAAGTATTTTCTAATAAAATCTAGTGCCTACTATACCCTGATTTTTTAAAAAAAAAAGCCTAACATGATAAAAATGGCAAATGGTTAAGGACTTTTGGTTTTCCTTTGTGCTACCGATATAAAAATAATGGCTATATTTAAGGCTTATTAAATGATTGTAGTTGCCCTGAACCTAAGCTATATTTTTGATGTTACACTCATTTGAAACAGACCTACTGCCTTGAATGATCATCAAAGAGAAACTTCAGAGAAATTCCACATTTCAACCAATGAGAGCCTCCTTTTTTATTCTAAGTAAAGGTTCATTTGGTGGCATATGGCAGTTTAGCTTGTCTTTCATTAAGAATGACTCATATACACAATCACAGTCCATTTTTCTAATGCTAAATACATGGTGTTTGGGACATATGGGATTCCTGAAAATGCAATTTATATTGTCACAAGAAATAGACTACTATAGACAGCAATGCTTACAATACTACCCCTGTATCCTTTTACTCCCCACCCCACCTATCTAACAAATCATCCTTCCAAAACCCCTTCTCAAGGAAACTTTCTCTAACAAAATTTCACACCCTTCATTTATATCCCTTACAGTCATGTGTAATTTATATTAACTTCAACTTGCATATGTTATTATTTATGTTTTGTGTGCTTTCTACTTCTGGCTATAATGCTGTCTCTGATTTTTTAAGTTTCCACAGTGTTTAGCGCAGAGGTGTACATGTATGTATGTGACTGCATCTGTATACATGTGGGGTTGTATGTTGTGTGTACGTCTGTGTGTTGAATGAATAAATAAAGAACCTGGGTGTCTGTAGGGTAGACAAAGTTTTATAATTTTTCAGAAATCAGAATTGCTGGACCTTTCTATTATTAAAAAATATGATTTTCAAAGTTATCGCAGTTTAGTTTTAGACATGTCAAAAAAACCTTTATGAAATATTCCAAAAGGCTTTTTAATAAATTATGATTATTAACAGCACCAAACCTAAACATTTTACCAAATAGTGGTATAACCTTTCCTATGACTCTATGAATGTAGACTTCTCGAGACAGAATACTGAACAGGGATAGGTGTTGTGAATCAGGATAAAAAAGGCAACTCACTCTAAGTCAATATCTAATACACATTTTACAATTAATTTGAAAACCCTTCTTAGTAGATACCCATGCTATGTTAAATAAAAGAATACTTTATATCAGGATGTTGTAGATCTCTATAGTTGTTTTGATACTGTAAAACATTAACACAATACTGAAATTGCTATTTAGCAAGAAAAATTTTGCTTATCATAGCTGTTAATATTAAAATAGGATATAATAAAAATTATTCTCAATGTGTATACTTTCAAATTTCCCTGACAGTGTCCTTTTGAGAAATCTGACAATTTGCAGTTAGATTACAGACATTTGAAATTCACTTTTATGATCGAAAATATTACTTACATAATAACAAACAACAATTTATAGTAGCCTTTTACTGAAACACGGTGCAATTGATATTTAAAGCTCTGCAAAAAACAAAATTCGTTTTACTTTTCTTAAGTTAAATTACAAACATCATGTGTGCTATAATTACATGAACAATAAATAACAGCATAAAAATTCAGATCAGAAAAATGGAATGTTTCAGCTGTCATTCTAAATGTTAGTTTATATGTTCGTATTAAGTTAAAATGTATTTTAAATTCAAGAATCTTTATCTTTAAATAATATTCTAAAAAATATCAATTTTGGAGTATAAACATAAAACTTCATATTCCCTTCTTCCTAGATCATCTAGGAAACAAAATAAAACAGATGGGAGGCAAAGACAGTTCTTTCTCTTGCTATAAAATACTTCCTTGCTTTCCCATATATTTTTATGTCATTTCTAGAGCAAATATTACAAGATGACAGCTTTGGCAAATTATAAGCTTACTTAAATGGCCTCTTACTTGGAAGAAAGAAAACAATTCAAACTAAAGCATTTCCTTTTTTGGCTTATTCATTCTCAATCTCTTTTTTCTAATATACAATAGTGGTATAAAGAATAGTGAGCATTGTTGAAATGCTCACTATTAACCATTTAAATAGCACAGAATGAACTGGATTAATTTATATACTTAATCAAAATAGATTACTGGTATAGATACTAGGGTGAGGTCCTAGAATTTGTTACTCGTAGAGCTAAACTTGCAAGAGAACGTACAGCAAAAGTAGAAACTTTGTGACATATCCCCGCTTTTGAAATATAGTTGGAAGCCAATCGAAAAAGCCTTTCAGCACCAAAAGTATTGAAGTGCCCAGGAAGCACCTTCTCTACCAGACCTCTGTCCACTAATTCTATCAGACGTTCGCATGTTCCAACATAGTCACTTATCCTGCTATACGGGAGCCAGTCAATCAGGGACCCGTCATACACCACATCTCCACTGAAGAGAATCTTGCGGTCCTTGTCATGCAAGCAAATACTGCCTCTGGAGTGACCAGGCATGTGCATGACAGTGAGCTGTCTGTCACCAAGGTTGATCACATCCCCTGCAAAACAAAGCAAAGTACAGATAAACACGCTGTATACTTGACTTCAATCATTTGAAGAAAAGAAAAACGCTAAGTGGTTTCAAAGAAATCAGGATAACGCTTATTTTACTTTTATTTCATAAGGACCATATTTCTTAATGATGATTTAAAAATAAGCTGCCTATATCTCATTCCTGGTGTTTGTTAGACCAGTGCTGGCAAAGTAAGTAATGTGAATGTGGAACACTTCCTCTGCACGTTATTATGATATAAAAAATGATGATTCTGCAGTCAAATAATTTAGGGAACTCTCACTTCAGAGAAAATTAAGTAGCTTTCTTTCCTGCAAAATTTCTACAGCTTTTAATATACTAGTGTGTATTGTGGGTATACACAAGGTAGATACAGTTATACAACTTCTCAAACCTTTTTGACTGTGAAACTTTTACTTTTTAGACAAGAACATTCTTGGCACCAGTATCCTGTTGACGCAATTCGTTGTTGTTGTTCTAGTGAACTGTGTTATAGTATTTTGCCCCTTGCTGTGTCACTTTGTTGGAATACAGTTGTGAGGAATTGGTACAAATGATGATGCTCTGGCTAACACAATTACTGTGAGTATTAAACTGACCTTTATCTCCGACCTAGGAAACTCATGTCTTTTGTCAGAATCTATTAAGCTGATACCTTGCTGAATTGCAAGTAGGGTAAAATCTTAGAATTTTCACAGTTATTGTCAGTGGGGAGAAAATGAAGCTATATTGGCAAAAAATGGCTGTGTTTCACTGAAATTAAATCAGTATTAATGTGATATAAATTATGATAAATTAAAATATTCATATTGCAATTACTCATGTAAGCACACATTAAAAAAAACAAAAAAATAGTGCTAAAAACTTAATAAAGGAATTAACATGGTATAGTAACCAAGATTTGTTAAATATAAAAAGGAAGAAATTGTCAGAATGGATTAAAAAGCAGTCCATAAGAAAGAAACTATGAGGTCAAAGGCAAAAACAGGTTGAAAAAGTTTTACTATCTAAAACTATTAATGATAAAAGAACTAGAGTTCTTTGACTGAGCATATTAATGTAAGACAAAATAGATTTTTACATAAGAAATATTACTAAAGAAAAGAGATATTTTATAAAGATATACATAAAAAAATATAATACATTATGGCTCGGCACCTGTAGCTCAAGCAGCTAGGGCGCTAGCCACCTACACCGGAGCTGGTAGGTTCGAATCCAGCCCAGGTCTGCCAAACAACAATGACAACTACAACCAAAAAATAGCTGGGTGTTGTGGCAGGTGCCTGTCGTCCCAGCTACTTGGGAGGCTGAGGCAAGAGAACTGCTTAAGCCCAAAAGTTGGAGGTTGCAATGAGCTGTGATGCCATAGCACTCTACCCAGGGGCAACAGCTTGAGACTCTGTGTCAAAAAAAAAAAAAAAAGAAAGAAAGAAAAAATACAATATATTAAAAAAAAATCCTAGCAATCTGGGAGGCTGAGGCAGGTGGACTGCTTAAGCTTGAGAGTTCAAGACCAGCCTGAGCAAGAGCAAGACCCCATCTCTATTAAAACAATTTAAAAATGAAATGAAGAGGGGAGGAGACAAGATGGCTGACTGAAGCCAGCTTTCCACAGAGGCTCCCGTTCAGAAGGAGAGTTAAAGGACAAAAATTCAGCAAGTAACCTGGTGGATTTGAGCTGCACTAAGAAAGAAGGTTGTAGAACGCACATCAACCCCGCTGAGGCGAGCTGCGAACACAAGGATACAAACAAAAGGTACAAAATCCATCACCAAGCAGACGGGAGTCCCCTCCCCCATGAGAACGGCTCAGAGTGCCCCACAAACAACCGGGCAGAGTTCAAAGGTCCTCCCACTACACTCCATGGCAGAGACCCTCTAAAAACTGGACCTACCCCCCCCACTAGGGTGCCACGGCGTCCTCCTGCCAGGCATAAAACTGTATAAACTGTATATAGTCTCTACCTGGAATTCTGAGCTCCCAGCACTCCCCTTTGCTCACAATGGGGTCTGGAGGCCAGTCCCGGTCGGTTGGCGGAGAGGGGACTGCACCAGAGTGGCAGTTCCCTGAGGCACAGTGCGACAGCCATCTTTTGGTGACAATACGGCCAGGCATAAAACTGTGTAAAGCTGTGTGTGTTCTCTGCCCGCAACCCCAGGCTTCCAGCGCTCCCCGCGCTCCCCTCTGCTCTCACTCCAAGGTCTGGAGGCCTGTTCCCCCAGGGGTCCAGACTCTTGGACAATTGCTTGAGGGGTGTAGACAGTGCTGGGCTGCAGCCGGTCGGTGCAGACTCTGGGATACGGGAGCGGAGAGAGGACGGTTGGCCAGAGGGGAGCTACACAGAGCAACGGTTGCCTGAGCCATAAGGCAACAACCCTCTTTTGCTAGCAATACGGCTCACTACAGAATATTCTGAAGCGACACCCCCTGTCTCCCTGGGTAACCATAGATTCTGAGTTTGCCTGAGGCAACTCCAACTTGCAAACCAGGGAAACTCCCAGGGCGGGGCTGACCCAGAGGTCTGCTTTACTAAACCTAAGACGCACCTGGCCCTCAGGAGATCGTCAGGCTATAGACAATACAAGAGCAAAGACAAGCTGATTTGGAACTCAATTCAGCTTCTCTTCTGCAGGGGAAAGGCAGAGTTGTTCTGTTCTGTTCTGTCAGTAACATTAATCAGGGGCGAGACTGGACCTGAGTGAAAACACCTCAACCTTCATCTAGTGCCTGAAGTTGTCAGGCCTCACCTCCTCCTGCTAGAGAGAGGCAGAGCACAGCGGCCTGGCAGACCTCCTTGTGACTCAGGCAGGTACAAACTCCTGGAGTACTGATTCACTACAGGCAACTGGGTCAGCCAACTGCAGGGCTATCAGTGACTGGGTGTGAAGTGGTGCAAGGTGGGGAAGGAGGCAACAACCTTCCCAGACTGATTTATAGGCTGGGTGGCTTCTCCTGACTCCACACAGCACTGGAGCAAGCCACATCAGAGTAGTCACCAGACCCCTGTGATCCAGTTCCCAGAGACCTCTTAAACTCTTTCACCCGAGACAGGTGCAGACTGAGACAATTGATTTGGACATTTTTGAACTGAACCAATCACCTGAGGACAAATCAGGTGCTGCCCTAGGTGCACGGTGGTAGGAAGGTTTGATTTTTCTTTTCCAATTGTTTACCGGTTGGGGGCAGGGTGACTTAATTGCTGATATTTCTCCACAGCTGAGACTTCAATCCAAAGTATCCTTTTCACTAGGGTGGAACAGAAACCAGCTGAAAACAAGGCAGAACCATTTAGCACCACCACACCAGACAGGGCCCCAGTTTCTCAGGCCACAACACTGTATGGGCCCTCGATAAAGCCCCAGGGGAAAAAAATCAGAGGGAATAAAACAACCATGGGGCGGAATCAGCGGAAAAACTCTGGTAACATGAATAACCAGAATAGATCAACCCCCCCCAAGGAAAGATATGGCAGATGCAATTGAAGATCCCATTCATAAACAACTGGCTGAGATGTCAGAAATCGAATTCAGAATTTGGATTGCAGACAAGATTAACAAAGTGGAATTAGGAATTCGAGGAGAAATTCAAAAGTTGTCTCAAGAATTTAACGAATTTAAAGACAAAACCACCAAAGACTTAGACACACTGAAGCAAGAATTTGCAGCCCTCAAAGATATGAAAAATACAGTAGAATCCCTCAGTAACAGAATGGAGCAAGCAGAAGAAAGGATTTCTGACATCGAAGATAAACTCTTTGAACGCTCCCAAACCCTCAAAGAGGAAGAGAAATGGAGAACAAAAATGGATTACTCTCTCAGAGAGCTCTGGGATAATTCGAAGAAGGCAAATATCCAAATCATAGGAGTTCCAGAAACAGATGAAGTGGCCTCGCTGGGCACAGAGGCCCTTCTGCATGAAATTATGAAAGAGAATTTTCCAGACATGCCTAGAGATTCTGAAATTCAGATAGCGGACAGCTTCAGAACCCCAGCCCGACTCAACCCCAGTAAGACATCCCCAAGACATATCATAATTAACTTCACTAAAGTTAATATGAAGGAGAAAATCCTCAAAGCTGCCAGGAGAAAGAAAACCATTACCTTCAAAGGGAAGAATTAGAATGACTGCACATCTCTCTGCTGAAACTTTTCAAGCCAGAAGAGGGTGGTCACCGACTTTTAATCTCCTAAAGCAAAATAACTTTCAACCCCGGATTTGTATCCAGCTAAACTGAGTTTCATTCATGATGGAGAAATTAAATACTTTAATGACATTCATATGTTGAAGAAATTTGCCATAACCAAGCCAGCTCTTCAGGCTATTCTCAGACCTATCCTCCATAATGACCAACCCAATCCTATACCACAAAAGTAAACTCACTCAGAAACTTCGGATCGAACTCCAATTTCCACACTGGCGAAGGATAAAAAATGGCCACTGGACTTTTGAAAAACTCGATACCCAAAACTTCACCAGACTTATCAATATTCTCCTTTAATGTGAATGGCTTAAACTATTCTCTAAAGACGCATAGGTTAGCTGACTGGATAAAAAAACTCAGGCCAGATATCTGTTGCATACAAGAGTCACATCTTAACCTAAAAGACAAATACAGACTCAGGGTAAAAGGATGGTCGTCCATATTTCAGGCAAATGGTAATCAGAAAAAAGCAGGTGTTGCAATTTTATTTGCAGATACAATAGGCTTTAAACCAACAAAAGTAAGGAAGGACAAGAATGGTCACTTCATATTTGTTAAGGGTATTACTCACTATGATGAAATCTCAATTATTAATATCTATGCACCCAACCAGAATGCACCTCAATTTATAAGAGAAACTCTAACAGACATGAACAACTTGATTTCCTCAGCTCCATAATCGTCAGAGATTTCAAAACTCCTTTGGCAGTGTTGGATCGATCCTCCAACAAGAAGCTGAGCAAAGAAATCTTAGATTTAAACCTAACCATCCAACATTTGGATTTAGCAGACATCTACAGAACATTTCATCCCAACAAAACTGAATATACATACTTCTCATCAGCCCATGGAACTTACTCCAAAATCGATCACATCTTAGGTCACAAGTCTAACCTCAGTAAATTTAAAGGAATAGAAATTATTCCATGCATCTTCTCGGACCACCATGGAATAAAACTTGAGCTGAGTAACAATAGGAATCTGCATACTCTTACAAAAACATGGAAGTTAAATAACCTTATGCTGAATGATAGCTGGGTCAGAGATGAGATTAAGAAAGAAATCACCAATTTTTTGGAACAAAACAACAATGAAGACACGAACTATCAGAACGTCTGGGACACTGCAAAGGCAGTTCTAAGAGGGAAATTTATAGCACTGCAAGCCTTCCTCAAGAGAACGGAAAGAGAGGAAGTTAACAACTTAATGGGACATCTCAAGCAACTGGAAAAGGAAGAATATTCCCACCCCAAACCCAGTAGAAGAAAAGAAATAACCAAAATTAGAGCAGAATTAAATGAAATTGAAAACAAAAGAATAATACAACAGATCAATAAATCAAAAAGCTGGTTTTTCGAAAAGGTCAATAAAATAGATAAACCTTTGGCCAACCTAATCAGGAAAAAAAGAGTAAAATCTCTAATCTCATCAATCAGAAACAACAAAGACGAAATAACAACAGACTCCTCAGAAATCCAAAAAATCCTTAATGAATATTACAAGAAACTTTATTCTCAGAAATATGAAAATCTGAAGGAAATTGACCGATACTTGGAAGCACGTCACCTTCCAAGACTTAGCCAGAATCAAGTGGAAATGTTGAACAGGCCCATATCAAGTTCGGAAATAGCATCAACCATACAAAACCTCCCTAAAAAGAAAAGCCCGGGACCAGATGGTTTCACGTCTGAATTCTACCAAACCTTTAAAGAGGAATTAGTACCTATATTACTTAACCTGTTCCAAAAGGTAGAAAAAGAAGGAAGACTACCCAACACGTTCTGTGAAGCAAACATCACCCTGATCCCCAAACCAGGGAAAGACCCAACAAGAAAAGAAAATTATAGACCGATATCACTAATGAATATAGATGCAAAAATATTCAACAAGATCCTAACAAACAGAATCCAGCAACACATCAAACAAATTATACATCATGACCAAGTCGGTTTTATCCCAGGATCTCAAGGCTGGTTCAATATACGTAAATCTACAAATGTAATCCAGCACATAAACAAATTAAAAAACAAAGACCATATGATTCTCTCAATTGATGCAGAAAAAGCTTTTGATAATATCCAGCATCCCTTCATGATCAGAACACTTAAGAAAATCAGTATAGAAGGGACATTTCTTAAACTGATAGAGACCATCTACAGCAAACCCACAGCCAATATCATATTGAATGGAGTTAAATTGGAATCATTTCCACTCAGATCAGGAACCAGACAAGGCTGCCCATTGTCTCCATTGCCTTTTAACATTGTAATGGAAGTTTTAGCCACTGCAATTAGGGAAGAAAAGGCGATCAAGGGTATCCATATAGGGACAGAAGAGATCAAACTTTCACTCTTCGCGGATGATATGTTAGTATATCTGGAAAACACTAGGGACTCTACCACAAAACTCTTAGAAGTGATCAAGGAATACAGCAGCGTCTCAGGTTACAAAATCAACATTCATAAATCATTAGCCTTTATATATACCAACAATAGTCAAGTTGAAAAAACAGTTAAGGACTCTATCCCATTCACAGTAGTGCCAAAGAAGATGAAATATTTGGGAATTTATCTAACAAAGGATGTGAAAGATCTCTATAAAGAGAACTATGAAACTCTAAGAAAAGAAATAGCTGAAAATATTAACAAATGGAAAAACATACCATGCTCATGGCTGGGAAGAATCAACATAGTTAAAATGTCCATACTACCCAAAGCAATATATAATTTCAATGCAATCCCTATTAAAGCTCCACTGTCATACTTTAAAGATCTGGAAAAAACAATACTTCGTTTTATATGGAATCAGAAAAAAACCTCGAATAGCCAAGACATTACTCAGAAATAAAAACAAAGCAGGAGGAATTACACTACCAAAGCTCAGACTATACTACAAATCAATAGTGATCAAAACAGCATGGTATTGGCACAAAAACAGAGAGGTAGATGTCTGGAATAGAATAGAGAATCAAGAGATGAATCCAGCTACTTACCGTTATTTGATCTTTGACAAGCCAATTAAAAACATTCAGTGGGGAAAAGATTCCCTATTTAACAAATGGTGCTGGGTGAACTGGCTGGCAACCTGTGAAAGACTGAAAGTGGACCCACACCTTTCACCATTAACTAAGATAGACTCTCACTGGATCAAAGATTTAAACTTAAGACATGAAACTATAAAAATACTAGAGGAGAGTGCAGGGAAAACCCTTGAAGAAATCGGGATGGGCGAGTATTTTATGAGGAGGACCCCCCGGACAATTGAAGCAGCTTCAAAAATACACTACTGGGACCTGATCAAACTAAAAAGCTTCTGCACAGCCAAGAACACACTAAGTAAAGCAAGCAAACACCCCTCAGAATGAGAGAAGATATTTGCAGGTTATGTCTCCGACAAAGGTTTAATAACCAGAATCCACAGAGAACTCAAACGCATTAGGAAGAATAGAACAAGGGATCCCATCGCAGGCTGGGCAAGGGATTTGAAGAGAAACTTCTCTGAAGAAGACAGGCGTGCGACCTTCAGACATATGAAAAAATGCTCATCATCTTTAATCAGAGAAATGCAAATCAAAACTACTTTGAGATACCATCTAACTCCAGTGAGACTAGCGTATATCACAAAATCCCAAGACCAGAGATGTTGGCGCGGATGTGGAGAAAAGGGAACACTTTTGTACTGCTGGTGGGAATGCAAATTAATACACTCCTTTTGGAAAGAGATATGGAGAATACTTAGAGATCTAAAAATAGATCTGCCATTCAATCCTGTAATTCCTCTACTGGGCATATACTCAGAAGACCAAAATTCACATCATAACAAAGATATTTGTACCAGAATGTTTATTGCAGCCCAATTCATAATTGCTAAGTCATGGAAGAAGCCCAGGTGCCCATCGATCCACGAGCGGATTAATAAATTGTGGCATATGTACACCATGGAATATTATGCAGCCTTAAAGAAAGATGGAGACTTTACCTCTTTCATGTTTACATGGATGGAGCTGGAACATATTCTTCTTAGTAAAGTATCTCAAGAATGGAAGAGAAAGTACCCAATGTAATCAGCCCTACTATGAGACTAATTTAGGGTTTTCACATGAAAGCTATAACTCAGTTACAACCTAAGAATAGGGGGAAGGGGGAAAGGGAGGGGAGGGAGGGGGGAGGTGGGTAGAGGGAAGGGGATTGGTGGGATTATAGCAGCGGTGCATCTTACAAGGGTATATGTGAAACTTGGTAAACAGTCTGTGAAGCTAGTGAATGATGCCCCATGATCATATCAATGTACACAGCTATGATTTAATAAAAAAATAAAATAAAAAAATAAAAATGAAATGAAATGAAGTAACTAGTTGGCCATGGCATTCTACCAGGGGTCACTGGTACTACAAATAAAAAAGATGATCCAAAATTTGGCCTGAAAAAAATTGAGAAGGAACTAAAATTTTATAGTAAACAGTGCAAAACGGTTTGGTTGGGATTTCATTTTAAAGAATTACTAAATTTAATCTTATCAGTAAAGAAACTTTTTTTTTGAAAAATAGTCTTAGTCGCACTAGGTAGAATGCCCTGGCATCATCACAGCTCACAGCAACCTCAAACTCTAGGATTCAAGAGATCCTCTTGCCACACCTTCCCAAGTAGCTGGGACTACGGGTGCCTGCCACAACACCTGGCTAGTTTCCCTATTTTTTATTTACTTATTTTTTTTGAGACAGAGTCTCAGTATGTTGCCCTAGGTAGAGTGTCATGGCATCCCAGCTCACAGCAACCTCCAACTCTTGGGCCCAAACGATTCTCTTGCCTCAGCCTCCCAAGTAGCTGGGACTACAGGTGCCCGCCACAATACTCGGCTATTTTTTTTTTTTTTTGGTGCAATTGTCATTGTTGCTTAGCTGGCCCAGGCCAGGTTCGAACCCACCACCCTCAGTGTATGTGCCTGGCACCATAACCACTGTGCTATGGGTGCCAAGCCAGTTTTTCTATTTTTAGTAGAGTCAGGGTCTTACTTTGGCTCAGACTGGTCTCAAACTCCTAAGCTCAAGGGACCCACCTGCCTCAGACTCCCATAGTGTCAGGATTACAGGCATGAGACACTGTGCCCAGACTAAATAGTTTTTCTGATAGTTTACTAGTCAACCTTGGCCACAATTCAAGGTAAAATTACATTTAATAATATCATGGCATGTAAAGTGATATTTTCTTCTCATATAGATGGTCCTTTGCACAAAAACACTTAAGGGCTCAATTTTCCCAAATTTCTTTCTTAATATTTTGATTTTTTTTTTTTTGAGACAGAGTCTCAAGCTGTCACCCTGGGTAGAGTGCCATGGCATCACAGCTCACAGCAACCTCCAACTCTTGGGCTCAAGGGATCCTCTTGCTTCAGATTTTCTATTTTTTAGTAGAGACAGGGTCTGGCTTTTGATCAGGCTGGTCTAGAACTCATGAACTCAAGCAATCCACCCACCTCGGCCTCCCAGAGTGCTTAGGATTATAGGCATGAGCCATGACACTGGGCTAATACTTTGAATTTCTAATTATTTGCTTTTGTAGTACCATCTGTGTCATTATCTGTACCATTTTCCCTTTGCTCTCCTGTTAATTGATCTGCCTCTACACCAGTGCAACTCCAAAGTATGATCTGAGGAACAGTGAGCCAATAGCAGAAGCAGCTTTCCAGGTGTTTTTTATGCATACTGAAAAACAAGTCAAATCAAGCTTATAGAATTTGTCTGATGGTAAACATCACCTGAAATGCTTATGAAAAACACATATACCTAGACCCATTCTAGTTTTCAATTGTAGGGAAGAGTCTCTGGAATCTGTATGCTGATCAAGAAACCAAGGTGATTCTCATTATCAGGCAAGTTCAGAGGAGCAATGAAGTACACCAGTAGTTTTTAACGTCGGTGGCATCAGAGTCACAGGCAGAGCTTGTTAAAACACAGACAGGACAGATCCACAGTGCCCAAGAATCTGCATTTCTAACAGGTTCTCAGGCAATGCTGAGACTGCTGGCCCAGGACTACCTTTTAAGAACTACTGTTTATTATGCCTAAATTATGGGTAAAGTCTCTGAAAGAATTTTGGTTCTGATTGTACTCCAAGGACACAAAGAACACGAAGCCAGAGCCCTGGCATCTATCCTAAGCAGGTGACACGCATTTCAGGGCTTGAAAATGACCCCAGGAGAGTCTTACTTGGAAGCTCATCTTCGTATCTGGTCTTGTCTTGAAACCCAGCAATGACACTAAGATGTTATCAGACACTCCCAAATTTCTCCACGGTTCAGTCATAAGGGGCCAGAATTCCTTTACAGAATAATTAACCAGATTTAAGGTGGCTCTAGGGAATACAAACCACTGCCATTTACTATATGACTGGCAGGTAAGGCAGAGAAATGATTGCTAAGTTGATTTAATAACAGAGCTGCCAGATACCGATTACTTAGTGCACAGAAAGGTTGGCTTGTAAGAGAAGTTTGATCTTCAAAAGCAGCTGCAAAAAATTATCAATTTAGAGATGAACTGGTATAGTCAGGTGATCAGCTGCAAAAAATTATCAATTTAGAGATGAACTGGTAAAGTCAAAATCTTTAGCAACAGATAAGACATAAGTACCCAACCATCAAAACAGATACCAAACATAGACAAATGATGAGGCCATAGTGGCCGAGCATATTTAATTCTGCCATTATCCTGTGGCTTTAAACATGCTTCCCATATGCTAATAGTGCTCAGATGCGGAACTGCATGAAAACGTCTCGGACAAGAACCAGAAATGCCCGTGAAACGTAGCATAAGCAAGGCACACACACACACACAATCCTTCCAAGGCTTGCCCTGAGCTAGCTGTCCAGACTCGTCATACTAGACTTCCGGCTTCTCAAATGCCCTTTCCAATATTGCAATCCTCCATTTTTTAATGTTTTAACTCAAAGAAAAATATGTATATATTTTAAATAAAACATTTCTGAAGGGCTGAAATTTTCTTTTTTTTTTGCAGTTTTTGGCTGGGGCTGGGGCCGGCACCCTACACCTTGAGCCACAGGCACCACCCAAAGGGCTGAAAATTTAAGAAAAATTTCTTGGTTCCTTCCTTGCCCTATCTCCAATCTTGCACCAAAGAGGCAACCACTTCCAACAACTTTAGTGATTCCTTTTTTTTTTTTAGATAGAGTCTCATTCTGTTGCTCAGGCTAGTGTGCCCTGGTGTCAGCCCAACCCACAGAAAACTCAAACTCCTGGGCTCCAGTGATCTTCTTGCTTCAGCCTCCCTAGCAGCTGTGACTACGGGCGTGGGCTACCACCCCCAGATTGTTTTTCTATTTTTAGTAGAGACAGTGACTTGCTCTTGCTCAGGCTGGTCTCAAATTCCTGAGTTCAAAGGATCGTCTCACCTTAGCCTCCCACAGTGGTGGGATTAAGGCGTGAGGCACCACGCCCAGCCTCACGGTAGCTATTTCTTTTGGTAGTTACCTCTACCAGATATAGTTACCCTTAAATAATGTTTATACGCCATTTCTTGATTTAACAATTAGATATACTCTAATAATTTCATTCATGTATTATTTTTTGGTCTTAAAATTTTGTTACCTGGCACAGCACCTCAGCAGCTAGAGCACCAGCCACATACACTGAAGTTGGCGGGTTCGAACCCAGCCCAGCCTGCCAAACAATGACCATAACAACCAAAATATAGCCGGGTATTGTGGCAGGCACCTGTAGTCCCAGCTACTTGGGAGGCTGAGGCAAGAGAATCACTTAAGCCCAAGAGTTGGAGGTTGCTGTGAGCTGTGATGCCACCAGCACTCTACCAAGGGTGACACAGTGAGACTGTCTCAAAAAATAAAACACTTTTTGTTACCTATTAGTTGTCTTTCACTGTAAAACAGGATTTTTACCTCTATTCCCTACTGTTCACATATCATCATTCCCTAAGCATGTATTTTTCATCCTTCACCCTTCACCCCCACCCTGGCAAAAGAATTATGATTCAACCACTTCAATCTGGAGCCCTCGCCTCCTTCTGACTTTTGTTTTCATTAGATTTCCTGTTTACGATACTCTAGGTGTTGTGTCCCCCTTTCTTTACTCGCTCCCTTATTTTGAAGCAGAATATCCTAGTTATTTTCCTAGGAAGGAAAGAATTTTTGTGGGAAATAATTTAATTGAAAAGTGAGATAGATGCTGAATTCTTGGTTGGAAATCATTTCCAGTCAAATTTGAAGGCAAGAGTTCTTCTTTTCTAGCTTTGAAGTCACTCTGAATACATGATCCTTTTGTTTAAATTTCTGGAAGCTTGTGGGTAATCACTTTGGTTTGGATGTCTTTTCATTCATTGTGCTGGGAACTCTGTGGGCCCTTTCAATCTGGAAATTTACACCCTTTTATTGTGGGATATATTCTTGGATTGCTTTTCATACTCCGGGATTGCGTCTACTTCTTCTTCTCTCTCACTTCCTTTATCCTGTCTCTGTACCTCTTACTCCAGGATTGGATTTTCCAAACTGGGCTTCTACCTACCTAGCCTTTCTCTCCCTCTTCTCACTTTGCCTATCTACGCTAAGTTTTCAACTTTATCTTCCAGACCGTCCACTAAATAAATTCTTATATTTCAACTTCCAAAAGCTTGGGAGGGTGGTGGAATTATTCTGTTGTTTATTTTCAAACCATACTTATTATCTCCTGGATATCCTGAATGCAACAGCATGTCTTATCCCTTGATGATGATGACAGTCTTCCACTCTAACGTTGCTTTATGCAGTTTGTTTTAATATTTGATCTTGTGTTAGATTGTCTCTGATTTTTTATATTGTTTGGCTAGCTGTTTATTTATTTATTTTTGAGATGGAGTCTCAAGCTGTTCCCCTGTGTAGAGTGCCATGGCGTCATCATAGTTCACAGCAACGTCCAACTCTTGGGTTCAAGTGATCCTCTTGCCTCAGTTTTTCTGTTTCTGGTAGACACAGGGGTCTTGCTCTTGCTCAGACTGGTCTTGAACTCGTGAGCTCAAGCAATCCACCTGCTTCAGCCCCCCAGAGTGCTACGATTACAGGTGTGAGCCACCGTGCCCAGCCTGGCCGGCCATTTAAAAGTGAGGGGCACCAGGTAAAATGGCTATTATAAAAACAACAAAAAAACCCAGAAAATAACAGATGCTGGCAAAGATGCAAAGAAAGGGGAGGGAATGCTCATATGCTGTAGGCAGGAACATAATTTAGTACAGCAACTGTGGAAAGCAGAATGGAGGTACCTCAAAACACTAAAGATAGAAATGCCACATGACCCAGCAATCTCACTGCTGGCTACACATCCAAAAGAAAGGAAATCAGCATGTCAGAGAGCTATCTGCACTCCTTGGTTTGCAGCACTATTCAGAACAGCCAAGATACAGAAAGCAACCTAAGTGTCTACCAGCAGATGGATGAATACATGAAGCATGCATACAGACACATGGACTATTGTTCAACCACAGAAGAGAATGAAATCCTGTCATGTGCAGCAACAAGGACGGAGCAGGGGAACCCTGTGTTAAAGTGAAATAACTCAGGCACTAAAATACCAAGACTGCATGTTATTACTGGTGTGTGGGAGCTAAGAAAGTGGACCTCCCGGATGTAAAGAGTACAACTGTGGTTATTAGAGACTGGGAAGAAAAGGAGAGGATGAAGAAAGGTTGGTTAATAGATATAAAGTTATGGAAAATAAGTTCTAGTGTTCAATAGCACAGTAGAGCAACTGTAATTAACAATAATTCAAAATAGCTGGAAGACTTAGAATGACAAAAAAATAAATGTTTGCGGTGATAGCCTAATGATTTATTACACATTATTTTATGCATGCTCAAATATCATCTATATTCCATAAATATTTACAACTACTATGTATTAGCAAAAAGTGCAGGAAAAGGCTGGGCGCAGTGGCTTATGCCTGTAGTCCTAGCACTCTGGGAGGCCAACGTGGGTGGACTGCCTGAGCTCTAGGGGTTTAAGATCTTATCTCTAAAAGAGTTGGACGCTGTGGCGAGTGCTTATAGTCTCAGCTACTCAGGAAGCTGAGGCAAGAGGATCACTTGAGCCCAAGAGATTGAGGTGGCTGTGAACTATGACACCACGGCACCCTACCTACCGAAGGTGACAAAGTGAGATTCTGTCTCAAAAAAAAAAAAAAAGAAAAAAGTGGGGGACAAAACACTCCCTGAAGCATGTGCATGGATGGATTGTACAGACGTAAGCTTGGCTGCAGACAAAGATAGGCCAAGGAGTTCTTAGGGGTTCCTCAGCTTTGGCATCTTAATGTTTTTTTCTCTAGGACGATTTTCAACTGGTGGCCATGTGAGAGGATGTTAGTGTGCCACAGATATTTTACCACTAATAAAATTATTTTCCAAAGAAATTCAAAGCATGGTAAGTGGCTTTTTACTTCTTTTGATCAACATAATTTAAGTGTGCCACGGAATTTAACTATGGGTTCAAGTGTGCTGTGAGATAAAAGATTGAAAATCACTGCTCTAGGGGGCAGATTCTCCAGATAAAATTTTTCTGATTTCCAACCAGAGGAGTAAAGATCTTGCTCTCATCCTTCTGGGAAAATAGTAGGAGATACACACACAAACACACATACACACACTTTATTCCTCTTAAACCCTTGAGCTCAACAGAGCTTGGCATTCTTCATCAAGAAAACTCCTGTTCACCATCCCCAGAGGAAAAACTAATGGAGGGGAAACGGAGGATTTCTTAGGGAGAAGGGTTCTAGAGTTTTAACAGATTCTTGAAAGGTCTTCAATCAATTCTATTTATTCTAGTATTTTTCCCTTTGCCACCAGTGAGGCAGCAGCTATTGCTAATCCCTCAGCCTTTCGAGGACTTCTTCAGTGCAGTTCCGCCAGCCAGGGAGGATTTATACTTAAATTAGAGTCCCTTTACAATGGGGCTGTAGGGCTTTGGGAGGGAGCCAAATTAGATGTGTCTTTTCAGTCTGCTACCTTTCTAGAACCTGTATTTGTTTGTTTTAACCTCCCCAAATAACTTAAGTCCACTTGAAAACACTCCTCTGAGAAGGTATCTTGCTGACTCTGGGCAAACTGTTTAAATGTGCATAATAGGAAAAGATAAAAATGCCAGAAATTCCTATCATTTGAACATTGTGAAATATAGGCAAAATGATGTGTGCCCATTCAAGAGGTAAAGGCTTTATCAATTTAAGTCTATTGCTATCTTCTTACAGGAAGATACTACTTCACTGTTAGTAGGGTAAGCTGCAGGAGAGTGCACTGGATGAAAGACTATTCTCCTTGTCCCTCATTCAGTGCACAGATTTATGCTTCTCCCTGACAGGTGATGATCAATTCACTAAATGAAATGTAACAAACAAATGATTTCCGCTTCCTTGTGTTCTAACCAAAACAAAGAAGGCTATGCTGTTTGGATATGTGCTGTTCATGTGTGTGATGGTATATGAATTTTTAATATAAGTATTTTGTTTCCTCACAGGCATCTAAATTATGTTAATAGCAGGTTGGCAGGCCCTATCATTCAGAAGATACAGGAAATTAATATTTCTGAGAAGACAGGAAATTAGATACTACTTCAGAGGGTGAAGCATTTGGCTCCTAATGAAAAATAACTTTTGATAGCACAGTACTATCACCTTCAAAGTGTTTGGTAAATATTAAGCTTTCTTTTCACACCTTTGAAGGCGTAAAGACACCACATAGGTAATTTGCAGGCCCTGGGCAGTTCCAAAAATGCTACCCTGCTTCCCCGAAAGTAAGACATCCTCTGAAAATAAGACCTATTTACAGGAAAGGTAAGACGTCCCCTGAAAATAAGACCTAGCGCATCTTTGGGAACACACCTTAAAATAAGACACTGTCTTATTTTCAGGGAAACAGGGTAGTAGGATTCTGCCATCAACTAGGATTCGGGAAACCTGGGTTTCTGTCCCAGCTTTTTCCCAAAGAGGCTGTACAACCTCAGACATGACGGTCAGGCCATGATGGATCCTTTCTTCATCTATAAAACAGTAATCTCTATCATTTTTTCACTCCTGATTTCTCCTTGCTTTCACAGAGTCAAAAGCAAATAAATCAAATGTAATTTATTCTTTTAAACAATTTAAATAGAGGCCAGGCATGGTGCCTCACGCCTGTAATCCTAGGGCTCTGGGAGGTCCAGGCAGGTGGACTGCCTGAATTTACTGGTTCGAGACCAGCCTGAGCCAGAGCAAGACTCCATCCCTAAAAATAGCCCAGCGTTGTGGTGGGCACCTGTAGTCCCAGCTACTTGGGAGGCTGAGGCAAGAGGATCACTTGAGCCCAAGAGTTTGAGGTTACTGTGAGCTATCATGCCACAGCACTCTACCAAGGTCGACA